>NC_077228.1:449835176-450435176 GCF_027887165.1 Monodelphis domestica
TAAGTTTTTTGTTTGCTCATAGCTTTCTAGAATGTTAATGAATCAGATTATCTTTACATATACTTTTTTTTATTTGGATTAGTAGACAAGGAATACAGTGATCTAATTCTTTTTGTCTTTTGGCTTCATTATAATATTTCCTATTATGTCATTGAAGTTTTGAGTTCTCTAAGCTATTTTATCTTTTAGAATAAACACTACTTGAATAAGCCTTTCTAACTTTTTTTTCTAAACTGGTTATTTTACTTTCATTTTTTTCTTAATTTCTGATTTCATTCTTCATATCTTGCTTCATTTTTCCCATTCATTGTTTAGGTATTTACAAACAATTTTAATTTTTTCCCCTTGTATTCTTGTAATTGAAAGTCTTCTGGAATTATATCTTGTGTTTTTTTCATTACTAGTGTTTTCTCCTTTACTGTACTTTTTTTCTATTTGCTTATATCTTCAGCTTCTCAACTAGAGACTGATGAAGGTCCTCCCCTCTCCCCAGTCTTTGCCATTTTTTTATGTTCCTTTTGACTTTACAATGGCTAGAGTTATTTTCACTCTTGTTCCGCACTGAGGAGGGCTGCTGAGGAAAAACAAAACAAAACAACTATTGTACTCTTAGTCCTCAACTTGGACTAAAACACAAGCCAGCCTGGATGATGGCTTCTTTCCTCTGTCCTCTGCATCATTTTTGAGCTGGGATACCAAGAAGGAGATGGAATTCTTTGTTAGGGCATCTGAGCCCAGAATTCTAGTCACTTTGCCCCCACACTTCCTCAGAGTCACAGGCAGATGATTTGCAATGCTTGTCTCCAGGCTTTATCCTTCTGCCACAATTCTGAACTAGTTCTGTGTATTTCTCCCTACTAAAACGCCCGAGTGGGAAGCTTTAGAAGTGGCCCCTGTCCCCTGGAAGGTTTGAAAAGGTTGGGGATTGATTTTTCTTGGGCAAGGACTCTGAGGAAAGGGTACTCTTCTTCATGCCATGTTCCCTCTCATAGTTTGTGATGGTGTTAAGGAGGAAAGAACTAAGGCTTGCTAAGTATTGGCACAAATCTGAATCTGAAGCTTATACTAAAGTACTTTGTTGTTCTGACTATTGGTGTAGGGATTACTTTTTTGGTATGTCTCTTGAGGTTTTATGATCTTTTACATTCATTAAGTATCCACTATGTACCAGACTTTTAGTTTAAGTGGTAGGGATACAAGCACAAAAATCAAACAGTCCCTCTCTTCAAGCAGCTTATTCTACTTACGTTTTTACTGATCACTAAAAACATTTGATTTGGTGAAACAAAATACCACCCTGTAAGTTATCTACCAATAAAGTATCTCTCAAACATTCACCAGTATTATATAGGATTCTCTGAGAGATAAAACACAAGAGATCTTATTCAAGGATGCTCTAATCAATATCAAATGAGGCACAAAACAAGGAAATGCATCTTAAGCAAAGATATCCCTCACTTCATATAGGAATGCAGTGCCCAGTTTTATGAAGGATTCTTTATGAATGGAAAATCTCTGATGATGATACTATTTATGGATTACAATTATCAATTGCATCAAATCCCAGAGCACGAAGAGTTTTCAAAGCTTCTTTTAATGACCCTGAATTTCTCCCAGAAACAAAGGCTAATTTTTTATCTACCAGTTTGGTATGGCTAAGGGAAACTAGTCTCCAAGGGATGAAAAGTGAGTGGAAGACAATGGAGAGAGGCACATGCTAAGTGTGGGCCAGTGAATGAATAAGGAACTATGAAAAAGATCTGTGTGAGGGTATCATCAAAGAAACATATGACTGAAAAAGAAGATAAATGAGTCACCTGGTGAAAGAAAGAGATAACCAGTGGATAATCCATGTGCTCCACTAGTAGCTTTGTGATATAAGAGAAAAGCAAGAAAGGCTCCTGGTACAATGAGTAGACAAATCCTTTGTGGCAACCCTAGATGTGGTTTGTATAGACCAAAAAGGCACAAATGAGTACAATTTGCAAGACTGGAGGGAATATCCAAATGAGAGTGTGTGTGACTATCTTCTAATGTTTCTTTCTGTTTTTTCCCTCTATGCATTGTCTTTTTTTTTCTCCTGCTGCTTATCACTGTTTATGTAGAGCAAACTCCACTCAACTTCCCTTTCTTGGATCTGACCCATTGATTTGTTCTGACTTTTTCTCCCTGAAAACAAGCTCAACCTGGTTCCAGACTCTCCCGATTCTACCTTGACCACTGGTATTCTGAGCCAGCCTGAGAGTCAGCCTCCATGAGCACCTAGTCTCTATCTTGCATTCTAAATTTCCTCGGAGATTTTCTAGTTTTAAGACCTCATCTTGAAATACGTAGCATTTTGTTCCTACAGTGCCAAGCACTGACAGCAACCCTAGGGCTAAATTTTTATTTAAGAAAATAGATTCCTTTATCTGGAGAATAAGAATGCTGTGATTACAGGTATTATTTGATCATCATTGGGGCCAAGGGAGGAGAGAAGGGATAATGACATTGTTATTAGAATGCTTAAGCAAGACTGATTTGCATGAGTATGTTCCTATTTATCTGCTATGGCCTGACAGCACTGACCACTTCTTTCTACCCTAAAGTACCTTCTGCCCTCTGATTCAATGATATGGTCCTCTACTAATTCTGTGCTGCCTCCTTGGGCTCCTTATTCAGTTTCAGCTTTGCTCTTCTATTGCCCAATTCCCTCTGCCCTCTCTGCAGGGAAATCCATCAGGTCTTTATTGCTCTGCATTTCTCTCTTTATATCTATTGAATTAGTCATTTTGCACTATGCTCCCAGCTTTGTTGGATACAAAGAAGGCTAAGACACAGCCGCAATCTTTGATGGACTTACTGAACAGACAAAGGGCAAGCACATGAAAATAATATGAGCACCGAATCATAGAATCACAGAATTGGAAGAAATCTAAGCAGTCATGTAATATGACCACTTGAAAGAATAAAGCAGATGCTCTCTCCTTCCTTTTTTTCCAGTGAACCATCCCCACCACTACTGCATCACTCTCCTCAAACACTTAGAAAAAAACAGATTTTTTTCTGCTTTTTTCATAGGGGATCATGTAGTACTTGAGCATGTCTAGGTACTCTCTATCTGCTTCTTGCTAAATGTGACTCACTGCTAGATTGAATCCCCTATCCCTCCTTATCCCCCCATTGGTTTCTAGGCTGGAAAACAGGTCATCTTATCTGAATGCCAAGAGAAGATGAAAAAGCAGCTGCTGCCAATGGATGGTTCTCTTGGACTTTGTTCCAGACAATAAGATGGCATCTCAGCCTGGGGTGGAGAAAGATGTCCTTTGACCTTGACATAAAAGTAATGGAGGATTTAGCTTCCCATGTAGAGCAGAGATTCAACTAACCATGTTTAAACTGAGGTCCAGGAGTGCCCTTATCTCTCATTTGTTTTCTTCCATTAGCATTGACCTCATAGACTTTGAAGGGTTTTAGAAGGCTACAAGAGATGGCAAGAATTAGGAGTATCACAGTGGGTGTTGGTACAGAAACATCAGGAGTATACTGAGAGCCAGAAAGTGTCTTCATCAGGCCACTGGCCAGAAAATTCTGCTTGGTGATATATAGTTCATCTTTGTGGAAGTAAATTGGAAATGAATAATTAGTTGCCTTGCAAATAATTTTTTTCCTAAAAGAGCTTGAATTTAGCTAGTAGTGATAAATTACTGGATTCTGTTCTAATTATTCTAATAACAATACTAAAAATAGTAATAATAAGTAATAGTTAGGATTTATGTAGCACTTTGAAGTTTGCAAAGGACTTTACAAATAGTATATCTCTTTATCCCTACAACAACTCTGATTGGCAGATGCTATTATAATATCCATTTTACAGATGAGGAAACTGAGGTAGTAGAGATTATGTAGACTTGCCCAAGGTCTCACAGATGGTAAGTGTCTGATGCAGTATTCAGACTCAAGTCTTGAGTCCAGGTCCAATTCTTTATTTTATTGTGCAATCTTTTCTGTGTGGGCATCGTATGTAGGGCATATCATTTACTTCTCTTTTTGAGGAGCATGGAAACCACCCACTAATGTAAAAGTTGGAGTTGATCCTTAGGAAATGTAAATGAAGGCAAAATGGAGCACTGAGTAGTCTAATTCCCTATTTGAGAACATAGGCGACAACAGAGCAATGAACTTAGAGCAAATAATGATGGTAGATAAAACACAGGTATTGGTGCGATCCCTGAGTCTTCTGTCAATCTGTGTCTAGCTTGACAATGTATTTTAATAAATCCCACCACAATTTATCTGACAAGTTGTCCTCTAGCCTTTGCTTGAAAACCTACAGTGAAGATAAGCCCATTATCTCTCAAGGCTTCTCTTGCTACTTTTTGTTATTTTAATTGTTAGAAAAAATATTCCTTACATCCAGCCCAAATCTTCTTCTTTGCATCTTTAACCCAATGTTTCTAATTCTGCCCTATAACAAAACTTAAAAGGAATACCTCAGTTTGTCCTAAGTTAGGAGTCAGAGTTCAGTAGTGTTATCAAAGAACCATTGTGGAGACACCATGTTTATAACAAAATAGTCATAGCTATGTAAACATTTCTCTGTATTGCTAATTAGAGAATCCTCATGTGTCATTATGGTGGAATGTCATTTTAAAGTCTTTAAAGGAGATAATATTTTCATCAGACCACAAATAGTTTCCAAAAAATATTATTTGTTTTCAAGAAGAAATATAAACACAGGATACAAAAGTAACATTAAAAAAGATAAATATAAGCAAGCAAGGGACTAAACAGGGATAAAGTGTTCATGTTCTAATATGGAGAGATGATGCATATGTACCCTCAGAACCCTGTCATCATCTGGGATCATAGATGTTGTTGAATAAGACAAAGTGCCTGGGAGTGGTTTCATTATATTCTGATGTTCTTTTAAAAAATGGAAAAGGGAAAGGGGAAAAGAAAGGGAAGATAGGGAAATTCATCTTATAATCATGGATACACAAGTATTAATGCAAGCTAGGGGGAACAGAAGACATTTGAGTCACATTCTCATCTGAATTAGTCAAAGGAAAGATAATGCACACAGAGCTGAATAAAGAGAAAAACAAAGTGAGGGAGGGTAAATTGAGGAAGGGATTAGTCTTAAGCAAAAAAAAAAACTAAGAAAGATGGGGTTTAACAAAAAAAGAAAGGATGAGAATCTATGACTGAGTACAGGGCGAGGAAAGAGATTACATTAAGCTTAGAGCATAGATGCTGAACAGCAGAAAAATAAATGTTATAATTCCCTCATCCTTCTCTTCTTCATTATAGCTAGCATTTAAATAATACCTACTATATACTAGGCACTGTGCTAAGTACTTTACAAATTATTATCTCATTTGATCCTCTCAAAAATGTGTAGATCACTCTCATGAATCTCATTTTATAGTTGAGGAAATGAACAAACAGAGCTTATGTGACTTGCCCAAAGTTACATGACTAGTAAGTATCTGAAGCCAGATTTGAATTCAGGTGTTTCTGACTCTAGGTCCAGTGCTCTATCCACTAAAATTGCCTACCTGGTATTTTCCTTTTTTTAAAAAATGATGATGGGAGTGGGAGGAAGATAAATATAATGCTCATTAATCAACAAAAAAATAATATAAAAGTTACATTTTTGAAAAATGAATGGGCCAGGGAAACTAGGAGGTTCAGTGAGCAAGGTCTGAAGAAGTGAAATCCTGGATCCAAATATGACCTCAGATACTTTCTAGCTGGGTGACCCTGGGCAAGTCACTTAACCCCAATTGCCTAGCCCTTCCTGCTCTACTGCCTTGGAATCAATACTTAGTTTCGATTATAAGACAGACAATAAGAGGGTTTTTTTTTTATGAATGGATCAAACAATCCAGTAAAATTAAAGAAAGTGGCAAAATGGATGAAGAAAACACAAATAATAATTTAAAGCATACAAGAAGCTTATATAAGACCCATAAAGAATGAAAATGAGAATTCAGAGCAAAATATACCAGTTAGGTTCTTCCAGAAGAGCAAAATTTGATATCACAAAAAAATAATAAAAATTTACAATATCAAGAGAGTTAAATAAGGTACTTTATCAAAGGAACTATAGATAATTAATCAATATCAGGACTAAATAGAGATGCACCAAATAGCAGAGCATTTAATTTAATAAATAAATTTGAAAGAAATAAAATTAATTGAATTGCAAAAAAGATAGTAACAACAATTGTAGGCAACTTTTATGTCTTTTTCTCAGAGCTAAACAAAATGAATGAAATGATAAATAAGAAGGAAAATATAGAATTAAATAAATTCTAAAACAGGAAAACATGGATTTTCTTAAGGATATTAAAGTATATTATTAAGTATATTAGCAAATATATTTATATCTCAAGATTACATGATTTTATAATATTGGATCATGTGTTACGGTAGAGAAAAATACATAAATGTAAAAAGGCAGAAATACTAATATCCTTTATAACAAAACAGTAAAATAGCAATTAGTACAGGGAATACAATAAAAATAGAGACTCAGTAATGACATCCTAAAATGTATAGGTCAAAGAGCATCAATGAACGCTTTTAATTGATAACTATAATTTGATGACTATAATTTAAAAATATATATATAATTTACTGTTGTAGTTATAATAATAGTACTCTAATATGGAGTTATTTAGGTGAATTGGTCCTAAGCCCATAAAACATATAGGCAATAACAAATAATTTGTACTTTTTTACCATCCTGACATGCACTTAGTTCTGACCCTGTCAGGTAGTTAATGATCACAGCTTCTGATTGGAGAAGATTCCTGATCTACTACAATGGCTTGTGAGCTACTCTTATTCCTGCTGTCTTAGATTGCCAACTCAAGCCTTTTTCTAATTACTGATCTTGTCACTTATTGATAAGTGGCTCTCTGAATTCCCCCAGCACATCTGCGTCTGATAGGAATGTCCCCTCACACTTCTAATATCAATTATCTATTGTCAACCAAGCCCATGTTAAGGTACAAACATTCATGTTCAGACTCCTACTTTCACTGTGTACTCCCATCGAGATAGAGCTTTGACCCTGTACACATCTCCCTCCATCTTGAACTGGGTGAGTTTCTTTGCATCTATAGGGCAGAACTTCTGTCTGTATTGCCATATACTGTGTGTGTATGCCTTTCTTTTTTGTTTGTTTGTTGTTTAACTTAACAAAGCTCATATTCTTCCTAGCTTCCAAAGTTCTCATTTTCCGTGAATCTCTGAACCTGTAATTGCTCTAATCTGAGCAGGGGGCAGGGTGGGAGGACAAATATAGCAACATAAAAGTGCATGATCACAATGAAACAATATATTAGAATTTCTGGCTTTATCTAAAGCAGTTTTCAGAGGACAAATTATATTTCTGAAAACTTACATGGAAAGAAATACAAAATACAAGATAGAAAAAAGAATAATTAAGTGAATGAGCAGTTCTCAAAACTCAAATGTTTCAGACAAGGCATGGGTTTTGGAGTAATGATAATGAATTCTTTTTTGGATATGTTAAATTTGAGAAAACAAGTCCAAAATGTCCAATAAGCAGTTGGTGATGACAGACTGGAGGTTAGGAGGAAGTGGGGGAGAAAAGAGGGAGAGACAGAGACTAATGCAAGATTTATAGACCTAGTAGTTATTTGCATGGATGATTTCACTCAGAGGAGCTGATGAGGTCACTAAAAGAGAGTATAAAAAAGAGAAGAAGTTTTGAGTATATATAAGATAAAGAGATAAGGTGACTTACAGTGTCAAAAGTTGCAGAGGTCAAAGAGTAGTAGAAATGAAAATTAGGCATTTAAGAAATCCTTGGTAATTTTAAAGCACAATTTCTATTGGTGAAGAAATCTGAAGCCACATTGTTAAAGGTTGAGAAGTATGTGAGAAAAGTATGATCAGGGAAATTAAATGTTTTTTTTTTCCTAGCTTAACTGGGAAATCAAGGATAGATATAGGAAAATCACTGGAGAGAATGGTTAAGTCAATTAAGACTTTTTTTGGGGGGAGGGGAAGTATGAGAGAGGCTTGGACATGTTTGTAGGCAGTAGGGGAATTACAAGTAAAAAGGAAGAGATGAAAAGTTCACCAGGAAGAGGAATTGTGTACCAGAGAAGATGGAATGGGAAGAGATCAAGGAAATATACAAAGGAATTGGCCTAGAGAGATAACATTATCATTATTCTCATTATCACAAACAGGAATAAATAGATGATGATACCTAGGAATTTTAAGATGTAGAGATGGAAAGAAAGAGAAGTTCTATTTTCCCATGAAACTATAAAATCCACTGGTGAATGGCTCCTATTTTCTCAGTAAAGCATGAAGAAATTTCAAACTCTTAGTAGACAAAGAGTTAATTAGGACAACAATTCAAGTAAAAAATTCAACCTTCCCCAAACTCATTGAGTACTCTGACAGAGTATTTGACAAAAATTAACTTCTAAAAATTAATTAGGCAATAGTATGCATTCATTAAGCATGTCTGAGACAAAGTCTATACAGGAAATTATTAAATAATGAAGGCTCTCCTTCTTTAAATAAACTCTTATTAAACTCCTTAGATAAGTTTTAGATGTGGTTATTGTGCTTCTGAAAATAGGTAGTCAAGTGTTGGGATGGTTAGAAGTTTTTTCTTCAGTTATTTATTTTTCTTTGCAGAGCATTTGCCAGACTGAAACAATCTGCCCCCTTTCTAAGAAAGACTGGGAATTATTCAACAATACTCCTGGCAAATTTCCCAGCTATTTCAAACCCTTGGAATGTTAAACCCAATAAACAGTCTGAAAATCAGGTTTTTAAAGTGATGAAATACAGACACCAAAACTTTTGAATATTAGTTTAACCCTTTGACAAAATATAGCTGATCTCTAATTTATAGAGGCTGTTTTGCAAATCAGTTGTTTGAAACTCAGAATGAATTTACTTATAGAGCCAATGTTCTAAATATCAGTTAGGTTCTCGGGCTTGTCCACTAAAGTTTATTTAAAATGTAGCTGAAGTCCTCAACACTTCTGGTTTAAAACAACAGAAAATGGTCTTGCCACATGCCTAGTCCATCTTCTTTTTTGAACATTTATTTTCCCGATTACATCCTTTAGTCCAATTCTTCTTCATGGTTCCTTATTCATTATATACCTGCAATTGATTTCATCCTACATTTGCCTCTTTGTTACTCTCTAATTGACATGCATTTTTTTGTTCTCATGATATTTCATTTAAATGAGATTTTCTTTTTGGTGATGGCTCTTAGTGTATACACAGGGACTCAAATCTTCAGGAACAAATCTATTTGAGGAAGGGACATATGCCTGTAGAATTTTAAAATATTCACATAAGGACTTAAAAATTAATGACAAATATATTATTCCTTGAAATATTTTTTCCTTTAGTGAAATCTTTGAATAAACTAGAGCAATAAATTTCTAATTCAAAAGAAATAGATTCTGACCTGCCATCTAGTTTAAAATATGTATATATTGCATAATCACATTCCTAAAACAACCCTAGTCCATAATGTAATTTATTTTTTATTTTTTAAACCTACAAGTTCTGTCTTAGAATCAATACTAAGTATCTTTTCCAAGGCAAAAGAGCAGTAAGAGCTAGGCAGTTGGGGTCAAGTGACTTGCCCAGGGTCACACAGAAAGTGTCTGAGGCTAGGACCTCCCATTTCCAGTTCTGGATATCTAATCACTGAGCCATGTAACTGCCCCATGTAACTTTTCAAAAAATAAAATTATAGCCAATCCTTGATTGAGGTCTGATTAGACAGGACTCACTTCCATATCATTTTGGACATTTCAATATTTGTCAGCAGAAATAGGAAAGAAGCCATAGTTCTAGGTAAGCTGTGAATGTTGGTGATTGCATATGGTATAAAATATCCACGCATGCATCCTTAGTTAGCCATGTCCTTCTAATCTAGATTCATGGTGAAAAATACACTGTGGGTTTCTGTATGTGTCACCATAGTGCCAGGAGGAATGACTGGTATATGACATATTTCTGTTGTCAAGGGCTTAAGCAAGACACCGTGATGACTTGCCAAATATTAAATCAGAGTTGTATTTGACCTCTGGCAAACAAGAGAAAGCAGGGCTTTCAGAACATGAAATTGCAAAGTAAACAAAGTTTGTGTTAAATAATCAAAATAGCTAACACTTATATAGTGCTTACTGTGTGCCAGGTGCTCTGCTAAGCCTTTTACAAATATTATCTCGTTTGATCCTTATAATAACGCTGGGAGATAGGTGCTATTATTACACTCATTATACTCATGGAAAAAAAAAACTGAAGCAAATGGAAGTTAAGTGACTCGTCCAGGACTTAAATCCTCTTCTGAATATATATATATATATATATTTTTAATTCTATATCTAGAAAGTGTCTTAAACTGATTTAAACTCAGGACTTCCAAACTGAAAACTAGGTGAGCTGTCCACTGGGCTACCTAGCTGCCCTGCTGATTGTCTGCATACAGTGATAAAATCTGGGGGATTTAATATTTTTTTCCACAGATCTTCTTACCCTTGAAGCAGGAAGTGAGAGATCCAGGGGATGCTTCACAACAAAGCAGAGAACTACAGGTCTCTGGTGTAATTGGATAACTTTACCTGCTGGCCTTTTATTCCTTGTAGGTATCCCCAGGTGGATATTGTTTGCCAGATCATGCTGAAAGATGCTAGATGTCTAAAGCACAGAGAACTTGGAAAGGTTTGGTAGAATCATGAGGTCAACAGGAGATGCTTCCTTGATGTCTCCCTAGTCATTTTCTAATCCTGACTATTTCTATTATTTGCCGCTTTGTAACCTAGGGAAAGTTACTCTGAACTCCAGTTTCATCACTTGTAAGATGAGAAAATTAGATGAGAAGGCATCTAGAGTCCATGTTCAGGTAAAAATCTCTCTAATTATTCTAATTATTCAAATTCCAATCAATCAACAAACATTTATTGAGCCTACTGGGTATCAAGCACTCTATTAAGTACTGGGTATCCAAAAAGAGGCAAAAGATAGTCTCTTCTTTCAAGAAGCTAATAACACAATGGGGAAGACAACATACAAAGCAAGCTATAACTAGGAAGAAATTATCAGAGAGAAGATACTCTAAGAAGGATTGGGGAGGTTTCCTACAGAAGGTGGGATTTTGGTTCATACTTTAAAAAACAAATAAGGATCCTAACAGTTGAAGAGAAAGAAGGAGAGTATTCTAGGCATGGGAGATAGCTAGAGAAAATGTCTGGAACTGAGAGATGGAATATCTTATTTATGTGACAGCCAGGAAGCCAATGGCACTGGATAGGAGTTCATGTCAGGTAGTAAACCATAAGAAGACTGGGTTATGAACAGTTTTTGACATCAGACATATTTTTGCATTGGACCTTAGGAAATGTTGATGGATAATATTTTTACCTCACCAACTAATTCATATTTTCCAGTTTTTGTGAACCTTGACCATATGCTCCCATAAGTTCACTTCAGTGGAATTCATATAGTACGTTTAGGGTCCTTTCTTGCTTTCTCTGGGTATTATGGGGGTGTAAGTGGATCACATTGGGTACTTATCCTTTGTTCTCATTAAGTAGCAAGTCCATTGTCTTTTTGATCACATATTTTTCCTGAAGGCATCTTTTACTCCAATTCTTTTTTTTAGTTCTATAAATGTATAGTTACTTTTTCACACCCACAATGTGTCTCCTTTGCCCTCTATATTCATTTTTAGTTTTTCATGTAGCATTCCATGACTAGCAGCTATGTGATAACACTGATTGAATATTGTGTTTTGTTTTTTTTTTAAGATTGGCATTTATTTCTGGGAAAAGATCGTGATCATCAATAAAGCTTCTCAGTTTCCCTAAAGTTAGTTGGTTAACTTTCCTCCCCATTTAATTCTTGGCCCAAATCATTGTCTATTTGTACTATCCAATGCATGCCTATATGCTTATACATTCATATATAAATGTACATGTATGTACATATGTATATCTTTGGGTACATAGTATGGGTAGACAGTACAAATATGCCACATATAAGTAAGTTTTCATTGCTTAAAATTGAATTAAGACTTAAGTGTTTGTAATACACAAATAGATGTATCTGTATGTGTGTATATACATATATATGTAGTATATAATTGAAAATCTGTTACCCTAAAAAAGAACTACATTTCCCAGGAGCCCACAGACTTCCTGTTCTTATGTACTTCCTGTAAACAGAGGATATTAGGCAAGGATGTGAAGGGTCCTGCCCTCTTTTTGACCCTATTGGCAAGCATGGTGGTGGTGAGTGGGGATTTTGAAATGGCTGATCAGCCATGGGCATATAGTCTTTATTTTGTATCCTCTTTATTCGTTGATTTCTAATGATTATTAATAAATCCCTTAAAATACAATATTTTTATTATTAAGATTTAATTTTAACTTGTATATGCACTTATCATCAAAATTCATGTTTTAATCTGGACAACAGGCAACCTTCATCCACTTGGTTTTTCATGTATGGAAGATTAAGCCAAAATATTTCTGATGCTTATAGATTTTTCCAAGAGATTCCATAATGCTTGGAACTTTATGCCATTAGAATGATGTCATCTACAAACAACTGCCATAGGAGGACCTCATCTTCCTTAGGGAATCTCTATTTCACTTGAATTCTCTATTGGATCTCCATCATGACAGGAAAAAAAAAAAACTTTTGTCTTCCTCTGTTTTATGCCTGGCTAGTGTGAATCATTAATGGATTGCTGAGCAAGGTTAGCTCTTTTAATAAATCTTTCATGGAATCTTGTAAAGGTGATTTTAGTGTTTTGACTTAAAATTTAAATAATTGGTCACCAGAGATGATTCCCAAATAATAAAATACCCAAGTCAGCTGGGAATTATGGCGATTTTAATTAATAGAGAAGGAATTAAGGGGGAGAGAGAGAGAGACAGAGACAGAGACAGAGAGACAGAGAGAGAATTAATTTAAACTGCTTTGGCTCAGGCTGGGCCAGGCAGTAGTTGAAGGCCTTGGCCAAAGTGGCCTCCCTGAACCTAAGGGAGTCAGTCTTATCACTCACCATGAGACTGTCTCCAAGGTGGTTTCTGGTCCTCCACTGAACTCAATATCCTAAACTGAGTTCAGAACCCATTTCCACTCTGAACTGAATTGCCTCAATTGACTTTTTACCCCTCCTTTTAAAGAAATTTTCTCTTATGTTACCTCCTCTAAATTTTTACATCTACCAATCACAGTAGACACTTTTTTCCAGGACTGCCCATTCTTAGTTCTCACCACTCTTTAGTTCTCACCTTCTCTGGTTAGATTATATCTTCTGAGGTACCTCACACTTCATTGTTAAGCTCACCTTTTGTGAGTTACTTGACCTTTTTGTGATTAATTTAACCTTTACAGGTACTTAATACCCTTTTGTATTAGATCTAAAAATAGAATTAGCTTAAAGTTCTAGCTTCACTATGAGTTAAGTACCTTCATTGTTCAATCAGGAGTTTACAACTTTATCTTCCCCATAAGTATGTCTAAGTATTGGTGGAGTAATGTAAAGTTCCCAAGGCATTCCTGGTTCTGTTAGACCACGTATCTCCATTATTACAATAAGGAAATAGCTAAATCAAATCTTCTAAAGTACAGTCTGTGTAGTTTTTAAGATTCACATCTTGTATAACTTGATGAATGGTTGGAAGAAAAGATGTTGGAGGATCACTGTTAGGATTTGCATTCTGCTCTACTGAATCAAATGCTTTATCATAATTTTAAAAAGCAACCAACAAACCAGTAAAAACCAATAACCACAACGGAATACTGTATATTATTTTCAATTATGTCAAGGTGAAAAGGTTGTGTACTGTGGAATACTCTTACAAAAATTTGCTTATTTGCTATATCTCCAAAGAATGCATAGATTATCTTATGAAAATGTAAATATATGGGAATGTGAGCACGGAGGTTGGTAGATTTGATAGTTTCTCAGTTGCCTTTTTTAAATGTTTCAAGGCTTTTTTCATGACTTTTCTCTGTGCATCAATTCTTCAACTCACAGTTATTTCATCTATAGAACTTACTACCATGTGGACTACTTTGACTATTAATCTAATTATTTTTCTTTTTAGTGTCATTCCTATTTCCTTTGTAAGTATACCTAGGACTGAAATGCTAGAGTTTGAATGGGGAGACTGTCTTCCTTAATGGTGAAAAAAATTGTTATAAACTTTTGCAGACCTTTTCCATTTTTTCTTGTCTTTCTTATTCTTCCATTTCATTCTCAGATTCCTTGGGACTAACTTTACCTAACTGGATTTCTCATCAAACTTTCTTGTCAACTTGACTTACTGTACTTTTTCCTCATAGAAGTTAAAGAAAAACTATTTCTAGGCATAATAATGTATATATTTTCCTGGGATTGACAAGGTCACATTTAATATGTTTGTATCAATATCCATAAATTACATTGGCCTAAAGTTTAAAAGACTTTTCTTAGCCAGGATTGGGTATAACAAGAATATGTGCCTCTGAGAAGCACATTTTATTACACAAGATACCAAAATTCCTTATTTTGAAAAAATAGCTGAAGTGATAAAGACTGCTTATTATTTATCAATTTGAATGAATTTTGTCCCAGAGCTTTTTTATGGGGATGTTCATCTTTGGCCTCCCTGATTTATGCTTCCAAGATTTATCTATTTAAGGTTATTTTCTCTTTTGTCAGTTTGTGTATTTTATTTTATTTTTTACATTCAAGCTTCTCTTCCCACTTCTCATAAGTATATACATAAAATGTGTGTAATAAATTTGCTAATTTTCTTAATTTCTTTTTCATTTATTATGCTCTTGCCTAGCTCCTAAACTCAAAGCTCAGATCTTCTGCCTCTTCTTATACTAGATTTTCCCAGATTTCCCTATAGATTCACAGATCTAGAGCTAGATGGGAATTCAGAAGTCAGCTAGCTTAAGTCCCTCACTTTAAAGAGGGACAAATTGTGGTCCATGTTGGTTCAGAGGTTTTACCTAATGTCACATGTCATTGGAATTTAGACCTGGGTCTTTGGACTTGAGAATCAGTGCTCTTTTCACTAGACCAAGCTGCCTCCCTGCTATCTTTAGTGCTCTCCCTCCACCAAAATGAATTTGTATCAATTTATTTGTGTACATTTTTCCCACTCCATAAAATATAAGATCCTTAAAGGCAAGGACTATCTCATTCTGTCTTTGTATTTCCAGCAACCAGCATAGTGCTGAACACATAATAAGTACTTAATAAATGCTTGCTATATTGAATTGAAAAATGTATTTATCATTTAAAGACACAACCCCAAGCTCTTATTTTATTTATCATTTCAATTGTTTTCTTTTCTGTTTTATTTATCCTTGGCTAATTTTGATACTCTTCTGTTTTCCTACTTGAGTGGGGGGTATTACTTTATTCATTTTGTTCCTTTTCTTTCTTCTTTAAACACTTTCAACTTCATACATTTCCCTTCTTCTCTTTCGTTATAGATATTCACCAATATAAATTTGCCTTCTGTACTGCTTTGACTGCATTCTATTATTTTTATAAGTGTTATCATTCCTTGTGAAACAATCTGTTGTTCTATTTATAATTTCTTCCTTTACCCAGAAGTAGAGTTACATTATGGTTAGAGTGCTGGACTTAGAGCCAGAAAAACCTAGCTTTGAATCCTACTTCTGACACTTCATAAATATTTGGCCAGGACAAGTCACTTAATATCCATGACCCTTGCTTTTCCTCTTGGTTTAATAAAGGAGTTGGACTAGATGGCTTCTAAGATATCTTCTGGGTCTAAAACTATAATGATCCATATATGATCCATATATATATATATGTATGTATGTATATATATGTATATATTTCATATTTCTGACCTTGGGCTTAAGGCTGATGAATGGTAATACCTAGGAAGCAATTATCAGCACCTAAGGGAAAGAACCCTCTGGAAAGAAGTAGAGGTCATATGAGTGAATACAATTCTGTGATCAGTGATCATGAGGTAACCAAATTCAAAGACTAAACAGGAGGTAAAAAAAGCAGATCAGTCACTGTAATTTTATAAAGCTAAGGAAGTGTGACAGAGGCTGGCATTAGAGAAAAAGTGCCAGGCTGAAGAGTATGTGAAATTGATCACCTCTGTGGGGGAAGGGTACAAAACTTCCCTCTTTTATCTTTTTTTAATACAGAAGTCAAAAAAGAGTCCATGAAGGTAAGCAGTAAGTATTGTTCTAAAGTCAATATAATATGGTCAATTTGTCCATTCAATTTCTCCACCTAAGTCAATGTCTTTTCATGATGGCAGCATGCTAAACACAAGTCTCCCTTACCTCTCTGTATCAGTGATACCTTAGTCCCACATACTAGCCATCCACCCCTTCCTTTACAATACCCGTCCACAACTAGCAGGAATGAAAGAAGATTTGTTGGATAAAGTCTGAGGTTAAGGGGAGCCCATCACATTAAGGAACTGTAGAGGACTGATGGCTTTGTAGTTATGCATAAAATCCTAGCCAGTAGGGCATGGATTCTCTACCTTAGCAATAGAGGAGGCCGCTGTCCTGTCTACTGATTCACTGGGTCACCACTAAAAGATGCTAGTGATGATAATGCTAAATTCAACACAAAGGCATAGGAAAACTTTGAATGGAATATAACTATCAAAAGGTGAGGGTTTTTCTCAAAAGTAATGGAATGACTTTTAAGGGAGTAAAGTACTCATAGAAAAGAATCAAGGACAAAAGTAATATAGGAGGAAACATTTAGCTGGAGATGAATGGGAAGAAACATAAAAGCAGGACTGTCATCAGAGCATACTACAACTATCTGGACAGAAAGAGGAAAAAGACATTGGGAAATATATCATAAATCTATCACAGAGGCATGAAATAGTGATGGGATACTGCAATTATTGAGATATCTGCTGGCATTTTCACTTCCAGAAAGAGGTGATAGACTTAGAGGGCAGATTGAAGTGAGTGAGTGTGTGTGTGTGTGTGTGTGTGTGTGTGTGTGTGTGCGCGCGCGCGTGTGTAGAGCTTGGAATCAGGAAGACTCATCTTCAGTTCAAATCTGGCTTCAGACATTTACTAGTTATATGACCCTGAGCAAGTTACTTAATCCTGTTTGCCTATTTCCTCATCTATAAAATGAGATAGAAAAGGAAATGGAAAGCCATTCTGGTATCTTTGCCAAGAAAATCCCAAATGGGGTCACAAAGAGTCAGACATGACTGAAATGACTGAACAACACATATGCATATACCCATGCTCCTCAGTATATACACACTCTCTCTATATAATATGCATATCCATAAATATATATCATATATGCACACAGACACACACATCCATATTATAACCATATATGTGGATAGTTATATATCTGTTTAGACAAGGAAATGTGGAAATTTTATTTGCTTGATTATACATGTTTATAATGGATTTCTTTTTTCATGCTTTCTAAATGATGGAGGGACTAAGGAAAGGTGGGAAAGAGAGAATGTGAATCTGAAAAAAATTAATATGACAAATTTGGGATATTTAAATCAGTCAAATTTCTGCTGGAATTCTATCCTTGTTAAAACATGGGTATAGCTAATACATTATGTGGGGAGGGGAAAATGTGAGAATTTTGATAGACTTCAAATTCAATGTGAGTCAACCATGTGACAAGGTATTCAAAAAGATTTTGATTACATTTAGGGAAGTGGCACATGCAAATGATGACTGTGTTTTCTTGCCTGCTCAGACCACATCTGGAATATGGTGTCCAATTATTGTTGCCACACTTTTTAAATGATTGACAAACTGGAGCCTTAGCAATAGAAAAGTAATCAGGCTGCTAATGGGAATAGAGATCAGACTATATAAATATCTGTTGGAGGAGCTGGTGATATTTATCCCCAAAAAGCAGAAACTTATTTGATTAGGGGTGGGGATGATCCAGGTATGATGGACCCAGGTTGAACAATCTTGCAAGAGCCAATTATGAATTTCCAATGTGATAGCTCAGAAGCTAGCAAATGCTTCTACACAACCCAGGATTTGATTATTTAGACTTTAAAGAGTGATGGAGGAAAAATGTTAATACTATATGGATTATACTTAAATATGACATGGCAGAAACAACAAAAGGGTGGAGTGAGACATTCTTTCATCCCAAGATATCTTATATTGTTATGATTTTACATTGTACCTAGGCTGAGAGGTCTCTACTTACTACAGGGTACATGAATATTGGATACTAGTTGCCAGTAATCAGATAGAAAGATAAATTCCATTTAAAATCATTGTAGACAATATAAAATACTCAGGAGTCTACCTGCCAAGACAAACACAGGGATTATATGAATGTAATTACAAAACACTTTTCACACAAATAAAAACAGAGCCAAAAAACTGGAGAAATATTCATTCCTCAAGGATAGGCTGAGCCAATATTTTAAAAAATGACAATTCTATTTAAGTTAATTTATTTATTTAGTGCCATGCCAATCAAACTACCAAAAAATTATTTTAGGGCTAAAAAAATAATCAGAAAATTCACCTGGAAAAATAAAAAGTCAAGATTATCCAGGAAATAAATGAAAAAAATGTGTAGGAAGGTGACCCAGCAGGAGCAAATTTCAAAGTATATTACAAAGTGTTAATCACCAGAACAATCTGGTACCCTCTGTTAAATTTTATATGGTTGGACTGAATAGATTTAATTGGCCACCAGGGATTTAATTTCTAAATCCCAAAAATGAATTATTAAAGTAAAATGGAATTTATGGTAGTTTATTTTTACAATAGAGGGAAGATATTAAGGAAGAGAGAAAAAGAGAGACAGACAGACAGACAAACAGACAGACAAAGAGTGCTTTCTCTGAGCCAGGTAGAAATTCTAAGGCCCCAGCCAGGAGAAAGGAGTCTCGAGATGATGGGCCTTTCCCAGAGTGTCACACCTCCAGAAAGGGCAAGGAAGAAGGTCAGGCTTTACACTCACCACCTTGTCAGTTCAATCAGCCTCAACTCCAGCAGGCTCTACTCCAAGTGTGTCTCTTTCAAACTCCAAGTGTCCCTCTTCAATTCAAGTCTCTCTTCACTCCAAGTAGCTCTCTTCACTCCAAGTGTCTTCATTCCAAGTGACTTCCTTCAAGTCTTTCCTCACTCCAAGTCTGTCTTCATTCCAAGTGACTCCCTTCAAGTCTCCATCCCTTCACTCCAAGTCTGAGTGTCTGTCCTCTGTGTGTCTCTGTTTCCACTTTTAAAGACCTGTTTTTATTGTCTACCAATCACAGCCAACACTCCACTCCAGAACTACTCAGTCTTTCACATGTGGGTCACAGACCTCCCACTCAGTGCATGAATTGGGTGTTCACACCTTTTTGTGGTTAAAATCCAAAATGGGTAGATCTCCATACTCAACTTTAAGTACTATGCTTTACACTTTGGGGATTAAAATCTAAAAATAGACAGAGGGTTACAATTTAATCTTCACAATCAAGGAAGAGTAAGTACCTTCATTGTTACAATTAGGAGAGAGCCAAATCCAATCTTCACGCCTCTAAGAAATAAAGTGGCAGAGCAGTGAAATAGATTAGGTACACAATACACAGTATAAGTGACTACTGTGATCGAGTATTTAATAAACCCAAAGATCCAAACTTTGGGAGTAAGAGTTCACCATTTGAAAAAAAAATTTCTGTGAAAGCTGGAAAATGGTTTGGCAAAAACTGGGCAGAGAATAACATCTCATGCTGTATGCCAAGATAAGATCAAAATGAATAACTTTGGCATAAAGGGTGATAAAACAAATTAGGAGAGCATGGATAAAATGTACTAGTCATATCTGTACATAAAAGAAGAGTTTATAACAAAACAAGAAGTAGAGGGATTTACAGTAAACTAGATAATTTTTATTACCTGAAATTAAAACACTTTTGCATAAACAAAATAATGTGGCCAAGTTGCATGCTGGGAGCAAAGATGGAAGAGTAAAAAATATTTTGCTCCTCCAATCTCTATACACACATAGGGAGAGAGAGAGAGACAGACAGACAGAGACAGAGACAGAGACAGACAGAGAGAGAGAGACAGAGACAGAGAGAGACAGAGAGACAGAGAGAAATAAATCACGGAGGACTAAGTCTCACTGGGGGTATTATAAAAGAGAGAATACACATGCATGCAAAGGACATCATGTGTCAATCAAAATGAAGATTCCATTGGAATGTTACCAGGAAAGACAGTTGAAGCCAAGTCATTCTGAACTGGACTGGGAGACTTGGAGGACTAAGCTTTGGGCTTTGGCTGGTAGCTGATGGTGGAGAAGAACTAATTTGTATCTCTGATACTTATCTGACTGATTGAAAGAAGAAGAAAGAAGACAAAAGTTGTCCTTATCTCTTTGACTGACTCTGTGTCACAGTTGTGACAGAACTGCCATCTCCCCAATATCCTCCAAACCAAGGCTCCTTGTAGAGAATAGGGAAACCTATCCCTCTTACCTTATCCTCCATCCTTTCCTGTCTTCTCCAACAAACCCTTACTTGAGTTAAAGAAGAGGAAAGAGTATTTTCTCTAAAGCATCATAGTTCACATTGAGTGAAACTGAAAAGGGGGAGGGGAAGCTGAAAGGTTTCTGAAGAGGGAGGAAAAGGGATGAGGGTAGGAAAAACTTGATCCACTAGTTATCCAGAATCAATCAATATACACCCTCAGAAATTATCATCTATTACAGATTATCTACCTATTACAGTATGAGAAGAGAGTGACCCAGGAAACACAGAATAAATGAGAACCAGCAGGACTTGGAGCACAATATGAGATGATGCTGCTAGAGGTAATGAAGCTATAGAACAGGAATGAGCCCAACCTAAAATACTCCATACAGGTAGAGAAAGCAGAGAAGGCAAGAAGCCTACAAACTCTCATGAGGCAACAGAGTCCTGAAGCCAAAAGGAAACAGAGAGGAGGAACTGGAACTTTAGAACCTACTCATAGCCAAGTGGCAGCAGAGCCTTAGGGCTAGAAGGGAACAGAAAGAAGGAACTTTAACTCTAGTAACCTACTCACTCTTAGGTGGCAGCAGAGTCCTGGGCTTCACAGGAACCAAGATGGGGACCTGGAACTATATAGTAGCCTACTCACTCCCACATGGCAGCAAAGTACCTGAGTTGGCAGAGCTCAGAGCAGTGGACCTGTCCAGCCCAGGTTAATTGGCAGGAGCAGGGAAAAAGCAAGTGGGAACCAGATCATCCTACAAAATAATGGGGGATCTGGTAGTATGGGGTATTAAATATGAATGGACAAAACAGTTGCAAACCAATCCAGAGAAAGTAAGCAGGCCTTCCTCAATAGGCACACTATGAGGAATAAGGACAGCTGGTCCTACTTCAAAAAGAGTACTCTGCAAGTTTAGTGCAGTGTGCTTTCTACCCCCAGGAATAGAGAAAAAACATCAATATATATATATATACATATATATATATAAAGTAATGGGAGAAAAAAACTAGAAAAATAAGCAAAAACAAAAAAACAAACAAACAAAAAAACCTTACCTTAGAAAGTTGCTTTAGTGTCAAAGAAGAGCAAAATACAAACTCAGAAAGGGATAAAAATGCCAAAAAAAGAAACATGTGAAACCTCAAAGGAAAGGATAAAAGAATTTCAGGCCTCAAAAGAATTCCTAGAAGAACTTGAAAAGAAGTTAAAATTCCAAATAATAAAGACCAAAAAACTCAATGGTTGCAGGGCGAGGGATGGGGGGAGGGACAGAATTCACTAAAGAAATCAATTCCCTAAAAACTAGAATAGACCAAAAGAAAAGTGAGGCAGAAAAAAACACCTTAAAGTAAACAATTCTCTAAGGAATAGAATGGACCAAATGTAAATGGAGGCCAAACAACAACAACAAAAAAAAAAAGCACTGACAAAAACAACTCTTTAAATACTTGGATTGGCCAAATGGTAACACAAAAACTTAAGAAAGAAAATAACTTTCTAAAAATTAGAATTAGACAAATAGAAGCTAATGAAACCATATGACATCAGGAAACCATAAAACAAAATTTAAAGAAAAATTAAAATAGAAGAAAATTTAAGCTTTATCTCACTGGAAAAATGACCTAATCTCCCAGAATGATCAGATAAAGTCACAATAAAAAAAGATCCTGGATACCATATTACAAGAAATCATCAGGGAAAACTTCCCTGATGTCCTCAAATCAGAGGGGAAAATAGAAATTGAGATAATTCACTGATCATCCCCCCATAATCATCATCAGACCCCAAAATAAAATGCCCCAGGTCTACTGTAGCCAAATTCCAGAATTCCCAGGCCAAGAAAATAGTACTACCAGGTGCCAGATGGAAGCAGTTCAAATATCAAGGGGCCACCATCAGAATTACACAGTGTTTCTATATTAAAGCACTGGAAGGCTTGGAATATAATATTCCAAAAGGCAAAGAGACTAGAACTACAACCTAGAATTACATACCCACCAAAACTGAGCATAATTCTCCAGGGGAAAAAAAATTGATGTTTAATGAAAGAGGAATTTCAAACTTTTCTGACCAAAAACTAGAGCTAAAAAGAAAATTTGATGGCAAATTCAACACTCAAGAGAAGCATGAAAAAGTAAAATGAAAACTTAATAATTTTGATAAAACTGAATTGAGTATTTTTATACCTATTAAGGCAATAATTTAAATAATTAAGGTAGCTATGATACTTGAGAAAGAAAAGGTAATTAAAGTATTAAAGATATCTAAAGTACCTAAGGTAGTTATAGAACTTTATCAGTATTGCAGCAATGAAAAGGAGTACACATAGGAAGAAAGGAAATAAATAAGATGGGCTGATACTTTTTTAAAATGATGAGAAAGAAGGACTTCCGGGTAATCATGGCTGCAATCTAGATGCCACACGCTTCCTCTCCCCGGCACCGAACGAAATAGACTACATCAAAGGAGCATAAAAATCACCTTTGGCGGAACAGGACTCCCCAGTACCCCACAGAGGCGAAGGTACGTGGGGCTTGAACATTTCCACATTATAATAAGAAGGAGGAAAAGCTTGCACAGAAAAGTGAACTGAGCCGCCCTTCCCCCACTCCACCTCCCCCACCAAACCAGAGTGAGCTACCTGAGCGCTCACCGGGACAGCGAGTGAGTGGGGAACGCCTCTGTCTGGGGGAGGGGGGGCACTCCAGGGTCCTTGGGATCTGGGGACTGCCAGGAAAAAAGTCTCAGGGCAGTCTCATGGGAGAACCCGGCGCTGAGCAGGGGGATCCGCGGAGCTGTACTTGGGGCGGTTGCGTTGAGCATCTGGGCAGAGCTAAACACCAGGGGCAGACCATGCACTGATTATCTGGGCACAGCTGAACACCTGGGCAGTTTGGCTGTGATCAGGGCCCCAGCACTCTAAGAAACCTCGGAGGCTGGGAAGAACTAGTCTGAGGCAACCTAAATTCACAGAAAACCAGCCCATATCACCCAGACCCCAGACCAAAAAGGAAAGGGGAATAAAACCACCAAAGGGATGGCTCACATGGCCCAAAATCAAGCCTCCAGGAAGAAAGGGAAAAAAGTGAATATTAAAAACTTTTATGGTGGAAGTACCCAAGGAAAAGAGGAGAATGAGGATGAAATCCAAAAAAAAATCAGAACATGCCTCTCAAAATGGAAACTATCAACAAGCTCTGGAAGATCTCAAACTGGAACTTATCCAAAAGATGGAAACCTGGAAAGAAAAATGGGAGAAAGAGATCAGCAGTCTGACAGATAAGACTATTCAATTGGAAAAAGAGCTCGAAGCATCCAATAGAAGGGCAGACAAAGCTGAAAAGCAAAACCAGTCCCTAACGACCAGAATTAAGCAACTCGAAGAAAATTAGATCATAAAACAGCAAGAATCAATAAAGCAAACCCAAAAAATTAATGAATTAGAAGAAAACATAAAATATCTCACTGAGAAGGTCACAGATCTGGAAAACAGAGGGAGAAGAGAAAACCTCCGAATTATCGGTCTCCCAGAAAAACCAGAGATAAACAATAAACTCGATATTATTCTACAGGAGATTGTAAAAGAAAATTGCCCCCACGTTCTGGAGCAAGGGGGCAAAATAGAAATAGAAAGGATTCATAGAACACCTTCTATACTAAATTCCCAAAAGACAACCCCTAGGAATGTAATTGCCAAATTCAAGAGCTTCCAAGAAAAGGAGAAAATCCTACAAGAAGCCAAGAAGAGGAGCTTCAGATATAAGGGGGCTCCCATAAGGATCACACACGACTTAGCGGCTGACACACTAAGAGACGCAAAGCATGGAACACGATATTTAGAAAGGCAAGAGAGCTGGGTCTCCAACCAAGAATCAACTACCCAGCAAAACTGACTATATACTTCCAGGGGAAAGTATGGGCATTCAACAAAATAGAAGATTTCCAAGCATTTGCTAAGAAAAGACCAGAGCTCTGTGGAAAGTTCGATATCCAAGCACAGAAAGCAAGAGAAACATGAAAAGCTAAATATGAAAGAAAGGGAAAAGGAGATAAATCTTATCTTTTTCTTTAAGTCAAACTCTCTTCTGTAAGGACTACATTTACATCAAATTATATATATTAATATGTGGGGAAAATGTTTTGTGTAACTCTCATAAATTGTAGCATCATAAGAGTAGTTAGAAGAAACATGCATAGGGAAAGATTGGGGCATTAAGAAGACTTGGGGAAAGTGGGGGTAAAGAAAGGAAAAGGGAGGGGGGAACCATCGATAATACTAAGATTAACTTCAAGAAATAGGAGGGGGACTCAATAGAATAATCTTTCCCATATAAAGATACACATGGGAAGGGGAGGGGAAGATCTCTCATATGAGAAGGAGAGGAAGAGAGCGTGAAGTGGAATTACTTAAACCTTACTCTCAGTGAAATCAAATCTGAGAGGGAAGAACATCTAGATCCAGTGGGATCCTGAATTCTATCTTACCCATTAGGGCAAGAAAGAAAGGAAAATTAAGGAGGGGGAGGGGGGAGGGAGTATAAAAAGGGAGGGAAGGAGAGGGGGAGGGGAAGGGAGCATAAAAAGGGAGGAACTAGAAAGGGAAGCATCTCAAGGGAGGGGACTAGGGGGACTGACCTAAAGTAAATCACTGGTTCAAAAGGAGAAAGCTAAAGAAGAAAGGTCAGAACTAGGGGAAGATATCAAAATGCCAGCGAATCCACAAATGACAATCATAACTTTGAATGTGAATGGGATGAACTCACCCATAAAACGTAGACAAATAGCAGATTGGATTAGAACCTCAAACCCTACCATGTGTTGTCTTCAAGAAACACATATGAGAAGGGTTGACACTCACAAGGTTAGAATTAAAGGTTGGAGTAAGACCTTTTGGGCCTCAACTGATAGAAAGAAGGCAGGAGTGGTAATCATGATATCTGACAAAGCCAAAGCACAAATAGACCTGATCAAAAGGGATAGGGAAGGTAAATATATTCTGTTAAAAGGGAGTATAGACAATGAGGAAATATCACTAATCAACATGTATGCACCAAATGGTATAGCATCCAAATTTTTAATAGAGAAACTAGGAGAATTGAAGGAGGAAATAGACAGTAAAACCATATTAGTGGGAGACTTGAACCAACCACTATCAAATTTAGATGAATCAAACCAAAAAATAAACAAGAAAGAGGTAAAAGAGGTGAATGATATCTTAGAAAAATTAGAGTTAATAGACATATGGAGAAAAATAAATAGGGACAAAAAGGAATACACCTTTTTTTCAGCACCACATGGCACATTCACAAAAATAGATCATACACTAGGTCATAGAAACATGGCACTCAAATGCAGAAAAGCAGAAATAATAAATGCAACCTTTTCCGACCATAAGGCAAAAAAAAATATTGATCAGCAAGGGTACATGGAGAGCC
Organism: Monodelphis domestica; assembly: GCF_027887165.1. Taxonomy (NCBI): domain Eukaryota; kingdom Metazoa; phylum Chordata; class Mammalia; order Didelphimorphia; family Didelphidae; genus Monodelphis; species Monodelphis domestica. The sequence continues at coordinate 449,861,123 of NC_077228.1, forward strand.
AAATCAAAAATTAATTGGAAATTAAATAATATGATACTCCAAAATCAGATAGTTAGAGAAGAAATCATAGAAACAATTAATAATTTCATTGAAGAAAATGACAACGGTGCGACATCCTTTCAAACCTTATGGGATGCAGCCAAGGCAGTACTTAGAGGAAAATTCATATGCCTGAGTGCATATATTAACAAATTAGGGAGGACAGAGATCAAGGAATTGGAAATGCAAATCAACAAACTTGAGAATGAACAAATTAAAAACCCCCAGCAGAAAACCAAACTAGAGATCCTAAAAATTAAGGGAGAAATTAATAAAATCAAAAGTGACAGAACTATTGAGCTAATAAACAAGACTAGAAGCTGGTACTTTGAAAAAACAGACAAAATAGACAAAGTACTGGTTAATGTAATTTAAAAAAGGAAAGAAGAAAGGCAAATTAACAGCATCAAAGATGAAAAGGGGGATCTCACCTCCAATGAAGAGGAAATTAAGGCAATCATTAAAAACTACTTTGCCCAACTATATGGCAATAAATATACCAACCTAGGTGATATGGATGAATATTTAGAAAAATATAAACTGACTAGACTAACAGAAGAAGAAATAGTTTTCTTAAATAATCCCATATCAGAAAAAGAAATCCAACAGGCCATCAAAGAACTTCCTAAGAAAAAATCCCCAGGGCCTGACGGATTCACCAGTGAATTCTATCAAACATTCAAAGAACAGCTAACTCCAATACTATACAAACTATTTGACATAATAAGCAAAGAGGGAGTTCTACCAAAGTCCTTTTATGACACAAACATGGTACTAATTCCAAAACCAGGCAGGTCAAAAACAGAGAAAGAAAACTATAGACCAATCTCCCTTATGAATATAGATGCAAAAATCTTAAATAGGATACTAGCAAAAAGACTCCAGCAAGTGATCAGAAGGGTCATCCACCATGATCAAGTAGGATTTATACCAGGGATGCAGGGCTGGTTCAATATTAGGAAAACTATCCACAAAATTGACCACATCAACAAGTAAACGAACAAGAACCACATGATTATCTCAATAGATGCAGAAAAACCCTTTGATAAAATACAACACCCATTCCTATTAAAAACACTAGAGAGACTTCCGGTTAAGATGGCGGCTTAGAGAAAGCTGAAGTTCAGATCTCCGGAAAACCCTTCCCGACCGATCTCAAACTAGAAGCTCCTAAGGCGCCGAAATTCAAAACGATCAACAGCACAGACCCTGGGAACCCTCCTCCTGGACCTGGACCCGGTTCAAAAGGTACGGCTCCCCTTAAAAACCAGAACCCGAGATCCCTCGGACCTCAGGGGTAGGAGCGCAGAGTCCAAGGCTCCCGGAAGCGGCAGCCGCGCCGGGCTCAGAGAGCAGGGTCTGAGGAACAACAACCCTCAGGGTCTTCTACCCAAGTCCCAGTCCGGGTGAAAGTTACTGCCTGGGGCCTCCGCTGCAAAGAGCTGGTCGGTCCGGGTGAAAGTTACTGCCTGGGGCCTCCGCTGCAGAGAGCTGGTCAAAACAACAGCAACCCTCAGGGCGGGCAAGACAGCCTCATGGGCTGGATCCTGCAATCCAAGTCTCAGTGAAAGTCTGTGCTCTCAGAGCTTGGGGAAGCGGCAGCCCATCCCCCCGCAGGCCAACGAAACAGCCACACGGCCAGGGATTCTGAAGGCAACTTCCGGAAATCGAGCCAGGGGGAGAGTGTGGCCTCATGGTCCGACCCTTCCATTCCAGTTCCAGTGAGGCATATTCAGTTTAACCCAGGGAACGCTCATAGAACCAACATCTGCCCAGGACTAAAGCCTCTGATCACCAGACAAAGACAAGAAAAGCCAATCCTCCACGTTCAGAGATGACAAACTCCACAGAAGCACAGAAGCCCCAAAATACCAAGAAAAATAAGAAGAAAGGGGCGACTCTGGACACATTCTATGGAGCCAAAATACAAAATACAGAGCAGATAGAAGAAGATATACAAGAAAATTCTCCAAAATCTTCCAAAGGAAATAGAAACTCTCCACAAACCCATGAAGAATTTGAATCAGAAAGGACCAAAAAGATGGAAGCCCTCTGGGAGGAAAAGTGGGAAATGATGCAAAAGAAATTCACGCATCTACAAAACCAGTTTGACCAAACTGTAAAAGAAAACCAGGCTTTAAAGCAAGAACTAATAAAGCAAAGCCAAAACACCAAGAAATTAGAAGAGAACATAAAATATCTCACCGACAAGGTGATAGATCTGGAAAACAGGGGGAGAAGAGAAAATTTAAGAATAATTGGACTCCCAGAAAAGCCAGAAATAAACACCAAACTGGACATGGTGATACAAGATATAATCAAAGAAAATTGCCCAGAGATTCTAGAACAAGGGGGCAATACATCCACTGACAGAGCTCACAGAACACCTTCTACACTAAACCCCCAAAAGACAACTCCCAGGAATGTAATTGCCAAATTCCAAAGCTATCAAACAAAAGAAAAAATCCTACAGGAAGCCAGAAAAAGACAATTTAGATATAAAGGAATGCCAATCAGGGTCACACAAGACCTTGCAAGTTCTACGCTGAATGATCGTAAGGCATGGAACATGATCTTCAGAAAGGCAAGAGAGCTGGGTCTCCAACCAAGAATCAGCTACCCAGCAAAACTGACTATATACTTCCAAGGGAAAGTATGGGCATTCAACAAAATAGAAGACTTCCAACTTTTTGCAAAGAAAAGACCAGAGCTCTGTGGAAAGTTTGATACCGAAAATCAAAGAGCAAGGAATACCTGAAAAGGTAAATATTAAGGAAAGGGGAAAAATGTTATCTTCTTTTACTCAAACTCTCTTCTATAAGGACTACATTTATATCAACCTATGTATACTAATATGTGGGGAAAATGTAATGTATAAATAGGGGGTAAAGAAAGACCAAATAGAATAATGGTTCTCACACAAAGATTCACAGGGGAAGGGGAGGGGAAGAAAACTCCTATAAGAAGGAGAGGAAGAGAGGGGGGGGGGGGTTACTTAAACCTCAATCTCAGGGAAATCAACTCTGAGAGGGAAAAACATCCAGATCCATTGGGATCTTGAATTCTATCTTACCCAACAAGGGTAAGGAGAAGGGAAAACCAAGGGGGGGAGGGGGAGAGGGAGAACAAAAAGGGAGGGAAAGAGAGGGGGGAGGGGGAGGGAACAAAAAGGGAGGGACTAAAAAGGGAAACATTAAGGGAGGGGACAAGGGGGACTGATTCAAAGTAAATCACTGGACTAAAAGGTAGAGCCAAAGAAGAAAAGGTTAGAATTAGGGAAGGCAATCAAAATGCCAGGGAGTCCACAAATGACAATCATAACTTTGAACGTGAATGGGATGAACTCACCCATAAAACGTAGACGAATAGCAGAATGGATTAGAATCCAAAACCCTACCATATGTTGTCTTCAAGAAACACACATGAGGCGGGTTGACACCCACAAGGTCAGAATTAAAGGATGGAGTAAGACCTTCTGGGCCTCAACTGATAGAAAGAAGGCAGGAGTGGTAATCATGATATCTGATAAAGCCAATGCAAAAATAGACCTGATCAAAAGGGATAGGGAAGGTAATTATATTTTGTTAAAAGGGACTCTAGACAATGAGGAAATATCATTAATCAACATGTATGCACCAAATAATATAGCACCCAAATTTCTAATGGAGAAACTAGGAGAATTGAAGGAAGAAATAGACAATAAAACCATACTAGTGGGAGACTTAAACCAACCATTATCAAATTTAGATAAATCAAATCAAAAAATAAATAAGAAAGAGGTAAAAGAAGTGAATGAAATCTTAGAAAAATTAGAATTAATAGACATATGGAGAAAAATAAATAGGGATAAAAAGGAATACACCTTCTTCTCAGCACCACATGGCACATTCACAAAAATTGACCATACATTAGGTCACAGAAACATAGCACACAAATGCAAAAAAGCAGAAATAATGAATGCAGCCTTCTCAGATCACAAGGCAATAAAAATAATGATTAGTAATGGTACATGGAAAACCAAATCTAAAACCAATTGGAAATTAAACAATATGATACTCCAAAACCGTTTAGCTAAAGAAGAAATCATAGAAACAATTAATAATTTCATCAAGGAAAATGACAATGGCGAAACATCCTTTCAAACCTTTTGGGATGCAGCCAAAGCGGTAATCAGAGGCAAATTCATATCCCTGAAAGCTCATATTAACAAACAAGGGAGAGCAGAGATCAATCAATTGGAAATGCAATTGAAAAAACTCGAAAGCGATCAAATTAAAAACCCCCAGCAGAAAACCAAATTAGAAATCCTAAAAATTAAGGGAGAAATTAATAAAATCGAAAGTGATAGAACTATTGATTTAATAAATAAGACAAGAAGCTGGTACTTTGAAAAAACAAACAAAATAGACAAAGTACTGGTCAATCTAATTAAAAAAAGGAAGGAAGAAAAGCAAATTCACAGCATTAAAGATGAAAAGGGGGACAGCACCTCCAATGAGGAGGAAATTAAGGCAATCATTAGAAATTACTTTGCCCAATTATATGGCAATAAATACACCAATTTAGGAGAAATGGATGAATATATACAAAAATACAAACTGCCTAGACTAACAGAAGAGGAAATAGAATTCTTAAATAATCCCATATCAGAAATTGAAATCCATCAAGCCATCAAAGAACTTCCTAAGAAAAAATCCCCAGGGCCTGATGGATTCACCTGTGAATTCTATCAAACATTCAGAGAACAGTTAACCCCAATACTATACAAACTATTTGACATAATAAGCAAAGAGGGAGTTCTACCAAACTCCTTTTACGACACAAACATGGTACTGATTCCAAAACCAGGCAGGTCAAAAACAGAGAAAGAAAACTATAGACCAATCTCCCTAATGAATATAGATGCAAAAATTTTAAATAGGATACTAGCAAAAAGACTCCAGCAAGTGATCAGAAGGATCATTCACCATGATCAAGTAGGATTCATACCAGGGATGCAGGGCTGGTTCAACATTAGGAAAACCATCCACATAATTGACCACATCAACAAGCAAACTAGCAAGAACCACATGATTATCTCAATAGATGCAGAAAAAGCCTTTGATAAAATACAACACCCATTCCTATTAAAAACACTAGAAAGCATAGGAATAGAAGGGTCATTCCTAAAAATAATAAACAGTATATATCTAAAACCAACAGCTAATATCATCTGCAATGGGGATAAACTAGATGCATTCCCAATAAGATCAGGAGTGAAACAAGGATGCCCATTATCACCTCTACTATTTGACATTGTACTAGAAATACTAGCAGTAGCAATTAGAGAAGATAAAGAAATTGAAGGCATCAGAATAGGCAAGGAGGAGACCAAGTTATCACTCTTCGCGGATGACATGATGGTCTACTTAAAGAATCCTAGAGATTCAACCAAAAAGCTAATTGAAATAATCAACAACTTTAGCAAAGTTGCAGGATACAAAATAAACCCACATAAATCATCAGCTTTTCTATATATCTCCAACACAGCTCAGCAGCAAGAACTAGAAAGAGAAATCCCATTCAAAATCACCTTAGACAAAATAAAATACCTAGGAATCTATCTCCCAAGACAAACACAGGAACTATATGAACACAACTACAAAACACTCGCCACACAACTAAAACTAGACTTGAACAATTGGAAAAACATTAACTGCTCATGGATAGGACGAGCCAATATAATAAAAATGACCATCCTACCCAAACTTATTTATCTATTTAGTGCCATACCCATTGAACTACCAAAATACTTCTTCACTGATTTAGAAAAAACCATAACAAAGTTCATTTGGAAGAACAAAAGATCAAGGATATCCAGGGAAATAATGAAAAAAAACACATATGATGGGGGCCTTGCAGTCCCAGACCTCAAACTATATTACAAAGCAGCAGTCATCAAAACAATTTGGTACTGGCTAAGAAACAGAAAGGAAGATCAGTGGAATAGACTGGGGGAAAGCGACCTCAGCAAGACAGTATACGATAAACCCAAAGATCCCAGCTTTTGGGACAAAAATCCACTATTCGATAAAAACTGCTGGGAAAATTGGAAGACAGTGTGGGAGAGACTAGGAATAGATCAACACCTCACACCCTACACCAAGATAAATTCAAAATGGGTGAGTGACTTAAACATAAAGAAGGAAACCATAAGTAAATTGGGTAAACACAGAATAGTATACATGTCAGACCTTTGGGAGGGGAAAGGCTTTAAAACCAAGCAAGATATAGAAAGAATCACAAAATGTAAAATAAATAATTTTGACTACATCAAACTAAAAAGCTTTTGTACAAACAAAACCAATATAACTAAAATCAGAAGGGAAACAACAAATTGGGAAAAAATCTTCATAGAAACCTCTGACAAAGTTTTAATTACTCATATTTATAATGAGCTAAATCAATTGTACAAAAAATCAAGCCATTCTCCAATTGATAAATGGGCAAGGGAAATGGATAGGCAGTTCTCAGATAAAGAAATCAAAACTATTAACAAGCACATGAAGAAGTATTCTACATCTCTTATAATCAGAGAGATGCAAATCAAAACAACTCTGAGGTATCACCTCACACCTAGCAGATTGGCTAACATAACAGCAAAGGAAAGTAATGAATGCTGGAGGGGATGCGGCAAAGTAGGGACATTAATTCATTGCTGGTGGAGTTGTGAACTGATCCAACCATTCTGGAGGGCAATTTGGAACTATGCCCAAAGGGCGACAAAAGAATATCTACCCTTTGACCCAGCCATAGCACTGCTGGGTCTGTACCCCAAAGAGATAATGGACACAAAGACTTGTACAAAAATATTCATAGCTGCGCTCTTTGTGGTGGCCCAAAACTGGAAAACGAGGGGAAGCCCATCAATTGGGGAATGGCTGAACAAACTGTGGTATATGTTGGTGATGGAATACTATTGTGCTCAAAGGAATAATAAAGTGGAGAAGTTCCATGGAGACTGGAACAACTTCCAGGAAGTGATGCAGAGCGAGAGGAGCAGAACCAGGAGAACATTGTACACAGAGACTAATACACTGTGGTATCATCGAACGTAATGGACTTCTCCATTAGGGGCGGTGTAATGTCCCTGAACAACTTGCAGGGATCCAGGAGAAAAAAAAAACACCATTCATAAGCAAAGGATAAACTATGGGAGTGGAAACACCGAGAAAAAGCAACTGCCTGAATACAGAGGTTGAGGGGACATGACAGAGGATAGACTTTAAATGAACACTCTAATGCAAATACTATCAACAAAGCAATGGGTCCAAATCAAGAAAACATCTAATGCCCAGTGGACTTACGCGTCGGCTATGGGGGGTGGGGGGGAGGAAAAGAAAATGATCTATGTCTTTAACGAATAATGCTTGAAAATGATCAAATAAAATATATTTTAAAAAAAAAACACTAGAAAGCATAGGAATAGAAGGGTCATTCCTAAAAATAATAAACAGTATATATCTAAAACCATCAACTAATATCATCTGCAATGGGGATAAACTAAATCCATTCCCATTAAGATCAGGAGTGAAACAAGGATGCCCATTATCACCTCTATTATTTGACATTGTATTAGAAACACTAGCAGTAGCAATTAGAGAAGAAAAAGAAATTGAAGGCATTAAAATAGGCAAGGAATCTACTTAAAGAATCCTAGAGATTCAACCAAAAAGCTAATCGAAATAATTAACAACTTTAGCAAAGTTTCAGGATACAAAATAAACCCACATAAGTCATCAGCATTTCTATATAATTCCAATACAGCTCAGCAGCAAGAACTAGAAAGAGAAATCCCATTCAAAATTACCTTAGACAAAATAAAATACTTAGGAATCTATCTCCCGAGACAAACACAGGATCTACATGAATACAACTACAAAACACTTTCCACACAACTAAAACTAGACTTGAACAATTGGAAGAACATTAACTGCTCATGGGTAGGATGAGCCAATATAATAAAAATGACCATCCTATCCAAACTCATCTATCTATTTAGTGCCATACCCATGGAACTTCCAAAAATTTTTTTTACTGATTTAGAAAAAACCATAACAAAGTTCATTTGGAAGAACAAAAGATCAAAGATATCCAGGGAAATAATGAAAAAAAATACAAAGGAAGGGAGTCTTGCAGTCCCAGATCTCAGACTATATTATAAAGCAGAGGTCATCAAAACAATTTGGTACTGGCTAAGAGACAGAAAGGAGGATCAGTGGAATAGACTGGGGGCAAGCAACCTCAGCAAGACAGTATATGACAAACCCAAAGATCCCAGCTTTTGGGACAAAAATCCACTATTTCATAAAAACTGCTGGGAAAATTGGAGGACAGTGTGGGAAAGATTAGGTTTAGATCAACACCTCACACCCTACACCAAGATAAATTCAAAATGGGTGAATGACTTGAACATAAAGAAGGAAACTATAAGAAAATTAGGCGAAAACAGAATAGTATACATGTCAGACCTTTGGGAAGGGAAAGACTTCAAAACCAAGCAAGAATTAGAAAGACTTACAAAATGCAAAATAAATAATCTGGACTACATCAAATTAAAAAGTTTTTGTACAAACAAAACCAATGTAACCAAAATCAGAAGGGTAGCAACAAACTGGGAAACAATCTTCATAAAAACCTCTGACAAAGGTCTAATTACTCAAATTTACAAAGAACTAAATCAATTGTACAAAAAATCAAGCCATTCTCCAATTGACAAATGGGCAAGGGACATGAACAGGCAGTTCTCAACCAAAGAAATAAAAACTATTAATAAGCACATGAAAAAGTGCTCTACATCTCTTATAATCAGAGAGATGCAAATCAAAACAACTCTGAGGTATCACCTCACACCTAGCAGATTGGCTAACATGACAGCTATGGAAAGTAATGAATGCTGGAGGGGATGTGGCAAAGTGGGGACACTAATTCATTGCTGGTGGAGTTGTGAATTGATCCAGCCATTCTGGAGGGCAATTTGGAACTATGTCCAAAGGGCGATAAAGGACTGTCTGCCCTTTGATCCAGCCATAGCATTGCTGGGTTTGTACCCCAAAGAGATAATAAGGAAAAAGACATGTACAAGAATATTCATAGCTGCGCTCTTTGTGGTGGCCAAAAATTGGAAAACAAGGGGATGCCCATCAATTGGGGAATGGCTGATCAAATTGTGGTATATGTTGGTGATGGAATACTATTGTGCTAAAAAGAATAATAAAGTAGAGGAATTCCATGGAGACTGAAACAACCTCCAGGAAGTGATGCAGAGCAAAAGGAGCAGAACCAGGAAAACATTGTACACAGATACTGATACATTGTGGTACAATCGAAGGTGATGGACTTCTCCATTAGTGTCAATGCAATGTCCCTGAACAATCTGCAGGGATCTAAAAAATACTATCCACAAGCAGAGGATAAACTGTGGGAGTAAAAACACCGATGTAAAGCAACCGCTTGACTACAGGGTTGGAGGGGATATGATTGAAGAGAGACTCTAAATGAACACTCTAATGCAAATTCCAACAACAGAGAAATGGGTTCGAGTCAAGAACACATGTGATAACCAGTGGAATCGTGCGTCGGCTATGGGAGAGGGAAAGGTGGTGGGAGGGGGGGAGGGGAGGAAAAGAAAATGATCTTTGTTTCCAGTGAATAATGTTTGGAAATGACCAAATAAAATAATGTTTAAAATTTAAAAAAAAGAAAAAAATGATGAGAAAGAGGAACACATGGGGATAAATAAAAAGGAGAGAGAGAATGGGGTAAATATAGCTCATTAAGAGGCACATATGTGGCAAATAACAGTGGAGAAGATGGGAGTGGTAGTTATGTTGTGAACCTTACTCTCATCAGAACTAGCTCAAAGTGGGAAAAATACCCATCCCTAGCCAGCTATAAAAACCTCTCTTACCCTTTAGGAAAGCAAGATGTGTGTAGATGGTATTAAGTCTCCCCTTCCCATTTTTATATTTAATCAGCAGATGTGTATGCATCCCATTTTATCATTAAGTGGGGGAAGTCTGTGACCCACATGTGCAAAAGTGGGTAACAAATCTGAAATGACTAAGTGTTTAGGACTGGGAAGTCCTAAGCAAAACTATAGCTGCAATTGGTAAAGTGGAAGGAAATTACAGGAAGTGATGAAAGAAATGGTCTTTAAAAGTGGGAAAAACTTCCTGTGAAGAGCTCTTTCACCTTCACACTTGACCTTGAAAGAGCTCCAGCTTGGGATCTCAGATTGCTCTTCGATCTTCCTTTAGGACTACCATATGGGTAAATGAAAAAGGCTGAATCCCTTTCCTGGCTTTTCTGGCCTCCAGAGGCCTCTTGTAGAAGGCCATGTGGCTAGAGTCCTTGTTTAATTTACCTCTGGGTCCCTTTGCTGAGGCCTCTGATGCCCTGCCTGGTTTGGACTGGGCTGAAGTAATTATCTACTCTCTCTCATTTCCTTACCTTCACTCTTTCTCCTTTTGTAAATAAACTACCATAAAAAATCATTCTGACTTGGGTAATAATTTCAGCAACCACATTTTTATATATTTAGTATAACCCTTTAATTTTTAACCCTTACAGAGTGTAGGGAGAATATGGGAAGTCATGGATGGACAAAAAGCAGGGTTACTTGGGGGAGATAGTCATTGAAAATAAAATATCTATGAACTGGGAAAGGCTAAAAGAAGAGAGAAAAAATTAAATAGGTAGATTAGTGATGAATAAAATGAAAGTAGGAAAACTACTGAACTAATCAATAAGACAAAGAGTTATAAAATAGATAGACCATTGGTTAACTTGATTAAAAAGAAAAAAAACCAAATTACTAGTATCAAAAATGAAAAAGATAAAATCACTACCAATGAAAAAGAAATTAAAGCAATTATTGGTAGTTATTTTGCCCAGCTATATGCCAATAGTCTAAATGAAATAAATGAATACTTATGAAATATATATATACAAAATATTTACAAAAATATAAACTACTCAGATTAACAAAAAAAGAATAGAATACTTAAAACCACCCCACCACAGAAAAAGAAACTGAACAAACCATCAAAGAATTTCCTAAGTAAAAAGGACCTAGGGCCATGACTCTATCTAAAAGCATCAGCAAGCATTATCTGTAAAGGGGATAAACTAAAATTCTTCCCAATAAGATCAGGGGTAAAACAAAGATGCCCATTTCCCCCTAGTCTTACTTATATTGTACTAGAAATGTCCACTATAGCAATAAGAGCAGAAAAAGCAATTGAAGGAATTAGAATAGGCAAGTGATATAATGTTATATCTAGAGAGTGATATGATATATCTAGAGAATCCCTACAAATCAACCAAAAAAAAAACAACCTAATAGAAATACTTAACTTCAGCAAAGTTGCAAGATACAAAATAAGCCCACATAAATGATTAGCATTTCTATTTGTCACCAATAACATCCCAAAGCAAGAGACAGAAAAGGAAATCTTATTCAATTTATCTCTAGACAATATAAAATACCTGGGAATATATCTACCAAAAACAAACCCAGCAAGTATATGAACAAAATTACAAAAAGCACTCTTCACACAAATTGTCTGACCTAAACAATTGGATAAATATTATTTGCTCATGGGTGGGCTGAGCCAATATAGTGAAAATGACAGTGTTACCTAAATTAGCTTTTCAGTGCCCTACCAATCATGGAGATATAGTGGGATGATGTTTGTGGATATTACTAATATTACTAAGATGATGTGGTCAATGAAATGTGAGGAAGGGGATGTGTGTGTGTGTATGTGTGTGTGTGTGTGTGTGTGTGTGGAGGTTAGTTTCTGTTCACAATACAGTTAACAAAACAGCACTCTCATGTACTTTGATGTCATATTTCCTTGAATTCAGAGGAAAAATTTAAATTCAAGTTCTTTTGTCACACATAGGCTTAGGAAAAAAGGCTACCAATAAAACGACCCCCCCCCAAAAAAAACCTGTATATCCCTCATGTCATCTATATATTTGTTACCTCTTCCTCAACCAATAATGTTTAGCCAGCATATTGAGTTTGCAAAACACTAAGAATTAGAGTATCTGTAGGGGTAAAGAATGTGAAGAAGAATTTTAAATCTTCTCTGATTCAGAGAACTGGTTGGTTGACATCCTATTCATTGTTTTACTCTGATTGAATATATTTTTAATTGGACAAAGGAAAAGAAAAATAAACCAACTTAGAGACTTAACTCTAAATCAGGCAAAGGGAAAATTCCAAAAGCAATGGTTTTTAGTGAAGAAGAGAGAAAGCTAGAATCAAAGTATACTCTGCTGAATACAGTATATTACTTCCAAAGATAGTTACATTTCTCTCTTAACCCTTCTCTGTGCTGCCATGCCAAACACTAACACTTAAGGCTTTCCCACATTTTCTTCTCATTCTATATAGACGTGAGGGGCATTAATATAGAGTCCCTGATGTCATCTCTAAACCAGACAAGGTTGGGCTTGTCCATGAACTCAGAAACAGTTGATTTAACTGTTCATGAATATGAGATTTTGAATTTACCCAGAAGGACAACCAAATAGCCAGAGCTAAAATGTTTATTAAGAAGAGGGGGAAAAGCATATACTCTTCTCATACATTCATCCACATAGACTGCCAAAAATATTTTTAAATTGTTTAAATTCTTTCAGGAGGAAGGGCTGAGGGAATGTGTGTTTATTTTAAAAATCTGTCCAAAAATCATTCAATAACAATTAAAGATGGATAGCATAAATATTGAAATTGACATATAATCTCAAAAGTGAACTTGTCATTCATTTCAATGGCTTCCTTCTTGAAATTTGTTATTAGAACTACTAATAAGTAAAGGAATTGGCTAATATTTTTTCTATTCTTAATAGGGGTCTTATTTTTGGAAAAGAATAAAAATTTATTAGTTTATAGTCTTTATAGATCAGGGAGCTATATCTTCATTCACACTGACACTAATGAGTTGAGTCCCCTAAAGTAAGTTTATATTTCCTCTTTATGGCTCTAATGATACCCCAAGAGGTTTTGAAGATATTTTTCTAGTACTATTAGCTCTACTGCCTAATCTTGTATTTTCTTCCCCAGGAAAATTATTAGCGATTAGTATCTCTTTTATAGCAATACTGTACTGTCCAGTGAATAGCACTTCAATTCAGTCAATTAATATAACATCTCCTATAAAAAGATATTTGCTATGAAATTATAGTAAGAACAAAAGTATATACCCCCAAAGTAAGGATGCATTCTTCCTCATGTCACCTAAGGAAAGTGGGCTTTACCTTTAAGAAATTGCTACATTCACCCCAACCTAGTCACTTCCAAATGCAATCTAGTCAATGGATCTAGTCAATGGACAAGATATTTCCTTGCTTATAAAATCCCTCATCTTGGCTGTAGTGAATAGGAAACTCTGACATAATTACACTATGCCCCTATGGCCCCTTCCTCTAATCAGATGGTTCCTCTCAGAATCTTGGTTTTAAGGAAAATGCCCAAGCCAGCCATATCTTTGTCCCTTTCGGTGCTCTGCTCTTGACTTTCTAGACTTTCTGCCTAAGTGCCTTTTCTCCTTACCATCCCTCCCACCTTTTTCAGGTCCTTTTAATGCAACATCTCCTCCTATTAAAATATAAACTCCTTGAGGGCAGAGATTGAATTTCTTCTTGCTAGTATTTGAATTTCTAGTACTTATCATGGCATACCTAGCCTAGTACTATTAAGAGCTAAATAAATGCTTTATTACCTTGACTTGACCACTCAAAAGCATTTGGCCTAAATCCATAACAAGAAAAACTTGAGTAGAAGAATGAATGCAATGATTAATTCTGATATATTTCCAAATGGATAATTCATTGGATTGAACCAAAAGAACACATATCTTACTCATTCAAGACAAATCTTAGAATCTAGTCAAGAATAGAAAGTTAGGAAAGAACAAGGTTATGAAAGGCTTTAAATAAGAAAGGGGAAAGAAAGAAAATAAATACTTGTTAATTGAAAAATATTAAGAATGAAATTAAAAATAAAAACAAAATATGTCTTTACCTCACCTTTGCTTTATCACACTTTATTCCTTAATTTAGGTCAAATTCAGTGATGTGATGGTGCGTTATACATCTAGATGTGGAATTAAGTTCAGTTTGTTTTACTCAGTATTACATATTGAACTGTCATACACTATAATATAATATAGAATTAAAAAAAAATAATTCTCTTTGAGGGTGGGAGCCAGGCCTAGAGACAAGAGATCTTGGGTTGAAATTTGGCCTCAGTCCCTTCTTAGCTGCATCACCCTGGGCAAGTCACTTAATCCCCATTGCTTAGCCCTCATTGTTCTTCTGTCTTAGAAACAATACACAGTATTAATTCTAAGGTGGAAAGTAAGGGTTTAATAAAAATTGATTTTTTTGGCAACTAAAATAATTTAAAATTTCTAAAGTTTCAAAACTGAGTCTTTTTTCTTTTTTTAAAGTAGAAAACTAACAAATGTATTTAGAAAAGAATGTGCTGCATATAATTGTAGTTTGCATGATTAAATGCCTTATGGCAGAAAGTCTGCTTTCTTTACAGCATTTTATTAAAATTCACTGTCACTGACATTGAAATCACATGGTCAAATTTAAGTTGAGAATGCTGTCATTTATTCTATTATTCAGAGCCATCTAAGCTAACTTTGCAGCTAAATTCACAAAAGCAATCCATCTGCTTAAATTTAACTAACCCCTTCCTTGGGCAATCTTTGGACAAGTGGCACAGTCAAAGTCACCATTTTGTGTTCTTCCCTATTCCTTCCTCCCTTCCCTTGGAGGTCCCAACCAAAAAAAAATTCTCATTACCTATTACCTAGTTCAAGTCTTGAAATTTTACCATTATAATGTTTCTTGATTAAGGGTACATTTTTCCAGCATTTTGTATTAAACATAAATGTCCATGGAGGAGTACTCGGGCAATATGACATTTATCATCAAATAAATAGTTGAATTGTATAGCTATATTTCCAGTTTCTTGTTAGTCATTAGGTCTGCAATTTTGGTAGCTGCAACTAGATGGATCATAGTACCTTAGGCTAAAGGCTTTAATTCTTAAATATACTCTTAAGTGAACTTCTAAAAACTTATTAAAATAACCACATGCATATTTAGCTAAGTCATTTATTGGTCTATGAGAAAATAGGATTTGGAGTGAGATTTAAAGAAATAAAACATCTGAGTCATAATTTAAGGTTCTATTTAACTAAACCTCAACTCTTTAATTTCAGCTGAACTTAACCTAACTTTACAGAGACTGTAAGCTTAAAAGCCATCCTAGCATTTCATCCCTGCAAGTTACTGGCAATCTTGCCATTAGACTTCAGTCTCCCTAATATGGCTAGAAAAACCTCACCTCTCTCAGTTTTATACCTGAAAACATTATGAGACTCCAAAGTGCTCTCAGGGTAATTTGTGTGTGTGTGTGTGTAGTCTCTCCCTGGGCAATATGATGTTCTGCTTCCCTTTTCCTTTTTACTGTTCTTCACTGAACAGCTACAAGACAATGAAAACTGTGGGACCAGGTATCTCCAGAGGGCAAGAGAAAATGGACAGTGTTTTATTCTGGAAAATAAGATCACTTGAACTGATTAAGTGCAAATTTTGAGAACCAAAGGGCAGAATTCTGCCATAGGAAAAAAATAGCAGTTAAGACAGAAGCATAAATGAAGACAGATTGACAGGTGAAGACAAATTGGCAGATGAGAATTAAAAGGAAGGCAAAAATCTAGTTCTAAGAAGGCTGACTGAATTGTGGGAAAGAACAAAGGAGAACATCTAAGCCTCTGAAGCTGCCAAATGTGGCAAATTGCCTGATGCTTCTATAACAGCATCTATATATACAGATAGTTTATAATCCATAGTCATCTCCCTCCTCATCTGCTTACTTTGTTGAGCTATGTCTGACACAATTTGAGATCAGAAGAAAAAGAACTCAAATATCATGGAATCACATAGGCAACATTTCCTCCTTGATATCACCCATCTATGCCATGATTGTAGAGAGCACACTTTTCTCTACCCATTCTTTCCTCTGTCTTATCTGTTTTTGGAACAACTGTTATCCATCATAGAATTGCTCTGGGATAGAAGGCTTGGGTCAGGTACTGTAGTGGGAGATATTGAGGACTCAAAGGACAAGAAACATCCATGGTGAGGTAAAAAGAACATTTGATATAGAGGTAATACATCTGAGTGGGAATCCCAGAACTGTTACTTATTCTACACAATTGTATCATTAAAGGCAATTCATCTTAAATTATTAGTGCCTCAATTATTCCATGTGGCACTTATAGATATTATGTGAACTCTTACCTCATGGGGATAATGTATGATAATAATAATGAAGGATGTTTTGTAAAATACTCTACAGATCTAATTTATTATTTTAAATCCCTGTGGAGGAATTATCAAAAGAGATAACAACATGTAAGATAACGGTAGGTGTACATGAGAGGCTAAATATGGGCAATGTATACTTTGCCCCTCTCTAGCATAGCCTAGTTACATACCTACTACTGATGATGACTACAAGCAGCAATGGCTTGCTCACCCTTTCAGTCACACTTCTTCATTCTGTTCCACTATGCAGTTGGAAAAGCTGATATGAGCTCCTAAGCAACAAGGAAAATGGCAAAAAAAAATGTTTGGAAAAAGACAGTCAAATGGAAAAAGACAGTCATTTCTTCTCGTGGAATAAGACTTTTAGTTACATGGAATCTTCGAGATCCTTTGGTCCAACTCCTTAATTTTGCAGATTGAGAAGTCTGCAACTCAATAAGCATTTAAGTGCTTATTGTGTATGAGGCACAGATTAAGACATTGAGGCAAAGAAGATAAGATTTGCTCATAGTTACTCAGATAGTCAGTAGGAGAACTGGGACTAAAATATGGGTTTGAGTGTGAGTCTGATGTTGGACTGAATGATCAAAGACCAGAGACATGTTAACAGGCTGGCTGCAGGATGATGAAATTTTTGGTTACAGCACTCTCAAAGATCATCTCCTGAAATGTGGAAGGATTACAGATTATGTTGGACAATCAATGCCAATAGTATTAGTCTTAAAATGCTGAATCACAGCCTATTAGAGCTGGAAGGGTCATTAGAGATAAAAAATCCTAGTCCCTCTTTGTTGGCACAACTATTAAAGGCTGGTGAATGCCATCATTATTTCTACACTAAATGAATTTATTTTGTTCTTCCTCCCCCATCTCTCCCTATTTTCCAATAAAAACTCTTACTTTCTATCTTAGAATCAATATTGTATATTGTTTCCAAGACAGAAGTGTGGTAAGGGTTAGGCAAATGGGGTTAAGTGACTTGCCCATTCACACATCTAGGAAGTATCTCAGGTCTTCTTTGAAACCCGGACCTCCCATCTTTAGACTAGGCTTTCAATCCACTGAGTTACCTGGCTGCCCTCCTCTGCCTGACTTGATCTCCTTTTAAGACAGTGACCATGGGATTTGTCATGGATATTTCTTATATTATTATCAAAAAGCAAAGCTAAATATAGATATTTGTGAGAAGTATATACACCTAGATAATATTAAATTCTTTATAAATATTTAAGTGTTTACTCTGTTCCAGGCACTGTGCAAAGTGCTGGGGATACAAAAAGAGGGAAAAGATAGTCCTTGCCTTCAAGGAATTTATAATATGAGTGGTTATATGCAAACAAATATACAAAATGAGCTACATACATGATAAATGGGAAATAATTAAAAAGGGAGAAAACCCCAGAATTAAGAGGGATTAGGAAAGGTTTCTTGTAGAAGGTAGGATTTCAGTTAAGATTTATAGGAAGAAGGAATAATAAAGTGGAGGAATTCCATGGGAACTGGAATGACCTCCAGGAATTGATGCAGAGCAAAAGGAGCAGAACCAGAAGAACATTGTACACAGAGACTGATACACTCTGGTACAATCGAATGTAATGGACTTCTCCATTAGTGGCAATGCAGTGACCCTGAACAACCTGGAGGGATCCACTATCCACATTCAGAGGAAAAACTGTGGGAGTAAAAACACCAAAGAAAAACAATTGCTTGACTACGTGCGTTGAGGGGATATGGCTGGGGATGTAGACTCTAAATGAACATCCTAGTGCAAACACCAACAACATGGAAACAGGTTCTGATCAAGGACACATGTAGTACCCAATGAAATTGCTTATCGGCTGCTAGAAGGGGAGGGGGAGAGGAGAGAGGGAAATAATGTTAATTAATTAAAAAAAAGATTTATAGGAAGTCAGCAATGTCAGTAATCAGAGTAGAGGAGGGAGAGAATTCCAGGCATGGGATACAGCCAGTGAAAATACTGGAAACTAAGAGATGGAGTGTCTTATCCATGCAACTATATAACTGTGAAACTCCTCGGCCCCCATCCCCAATTCCTATGATTGATAGCTAACCAATCAGGATGGTTACACCTCTAACATTTGATTACTATCAGATTCTTGAATTTTCTCTCATCTCATGGTTGCTAACCACAACTTTATAAGGGGACAAAGAAATATTGCATATGGCAAGTTTATGGATGGTCTTGGGTTTCAGCCTGTCACCTTGGTGTTATATTTCAGGACCAGACTGGAATGAAGTCTAACAAATGTGCGCACACTGAATAATTACCACATAGACACATGGAGCAGGAACAGAATCCACCAGTAAAACTCATGGAAAAGTCATAGCTGTAAATGTTTTTATTGCACATTAAAGCATCTATATAGCCAAAAGCAACTTGCAGAAATGGGAAACCAACACTGTCTCTTTCATAGCCATCATTAATCCCTAAAGGAGTTTGTGTGTTTTGGGAAGCATTCTTTTTCAGTCTCTGTCCCCGACAGCAATGGGTCCAATGATTTCATCTATGTAGGGCAATTTCCTGATAGAAACTCCTCTACCAGTGCACACCAGCACCTTTTCTTATAGCCTTAGAAAATTGTCAGGCACTAACTGAGGACTGTAGATAGCAATAGCTTCTTCAACCTATCAGTCATACTTCTTTTTTCCATTTCACTCCATAAGTAGGAAGATTGTGACTAAGGCCACACGTAGCCAGTATAGTAGAACCTTGTTTTATGTGACCAAAATATTCCAAGACCCTTAATTAAGTTGAAAATCACACAAAATAGTGAACTCCTTTATTTTATAAGTATTTCTTATATGAACATAACTAAGGATTTTGTGACTTTTCTCAGACTTATCAGCGCTATTAGCACCACTATGCTTGTACTTGGGGGCCATTATTAATAACTAAATGGTGCTAATAAAATAAAGAGAAATACTACTCTGATATGAACATTGCTTGTTATAAATGAGAATTCCTGACAAAGACTGATGTGGGAGCAAATGGTAGGGGGAAAATAATGTAATGATTTACACTAATGTTTTTCAGAATGATAATAAGTGTTATTAGATGAACTGTTATTGAGATACTCCACTTGAAAAAATGGAATAAATTTAGTGTGTAATTAGATTTTTTAATTTTTTGCCCTTTTTTTCTTTTTTAAAAAATCCTTGCCTTCTCTCTTAGAATGGATACTAAAAATTGGTTCCAATTGTATTAGGTGGTTGATCTTTATAGAATATGGTGATGTGAAATCAGATCTGCCACCCTCCTCCCTTCTCTCCTTCCTCCCTACTCCCTCCTCCTTTCTCCCTCCCCTGTCAGACAGTTTCTTCTGCTGATGACAACTGGAAATCAGATCTGAATGAGTTTCCTGATAATTTAATAGATAACGCACTCTTTGAATAGTTAGAACAAGGGGTTTATTTAAGGAAAAGGGAAGGGAAAGGAAATTGGATGGGAGAGAGGGTTTAGACTTTCCCTGATCTTAAAATAATCTTAAATTAAAGAATAATATAGTAGAGTCTTGAATAAGGGAATATGGCTAACAGGACTGAGGATCTTTGAGTCACTTTTATACAGAAGAGATAAATTATTAGTCCTTACTCCTTCCTGTCTCAGGAGAAATAGCATTCCAACAGTTTGAATGTTTTCCTTCAACAGTCTCCCTCTGGTCACATTCCATTCCAGAATGCTCCTTGATTGACAGCTTCTGCAAACTTTACTCCTTTGGCTCTGTTGCAGGTTTTCTCCAATTTACTCATTCACACAAGGTAGAAGAGTGGTAAGGGCTAGGCAATGGGGGTTAAGTGGCTTGCCCAGGATCACACAACTAAGACGTGTCTGAAGCTAGATTTAAACCCGGGACCTCCCATCTCCAGGCCTGACTCTATCCCCTGAGCCACCTAGTTGCCCCCCACTTTTATACTTTTCAGTTGGCAACTGCACATACTGGATTTCACCTGTGTTGAGTTCACATTAAACAAGGTCCTACTATATTTTTCAGTGGTGAGATTTAAACTTCCTGACCCTGAAATCAGCTCTCTATCCACTACACCAGGCTATTTCTCTCCCTGATTTCCTTGACATTCCATTCCCAGAGCCTACTGAAGTTTCATGGATAGCTTTAACCAGTTGGCTCTCCTGAATAATTTGGTAATTGGGCTTCTATTTTCCAAATCTACAGTGCTTGCACATAGATACTTAATGAGAAGCAAATTGCCAAATACAATGTGGTGAAATTTTGTGCTTCAACAGTGAGCTGATACAATTCAACTCAATTCAGCCATTATTCATTAGTCTAACCACATTGGACCTCTGGCTTACATCTACCCTTCCTTTCTGACTTGTCATCTCTTTTGACAACTCCTCTACCATGATTTTTAAATCAGTAATGAACAATATTTGCTGACACTTTACAAAACAAGAAATTTGGTGGATTAGCAAGATTACTAACATAAGATTCTTTTCCTCAAAGTGCTTACAGTTCCCTCAGGTATAGGGAAATGAAGATTATGTAATTCATAGGAAATACATATTGATTGGTTGTTGTCCTTTGTACTTGAAGAGGACCAAAATGGCATCACGATGTCAAGGGCAATTGATAGCGTGTGACTGTGACTGATCAAACCAACATGACTCAGAAGGTTCTACCACAGGTTGAGTATGGATGGAACTTTGGAATGGAAGCAGGATGTGTAGAACAAAGAGATGCCACCAGGACAGGGGAGATCTGGCTTTTCAGGGATTGTGTCTAATCCCCATTCTATGGATTATGACAGAAACAGAATTAGGACTCTTGGGACCAGAAGAACCAGAAGGACCAGAAGAAGTTGTGGGAGAGGAGCAATAGGGACTCTAAGACCCTAGGACACCCCTGGCTAAATATTTGTGGTTATTGTCTAGGGTCTTGGGCAACTTGTATGATGTAGGTCCCTAGGTCTGGCATAATTTGAGTAGTTTACTCTGGCTAGTTACTGTTGCACCACTGTTATGGAGGTGGGGAGATGGAGAGGTTAGTCTTTGAGAGAAACATGATGCCATCTGAACCC
The DNA here is from genome assembly GCF_027887165.1 of Monodelphis domestica. Classification (NCBI taxonomy): domain Eukaryota; kingdom Metazoa; phylum Chordata; class Mammalia; order Didelphimorphia; family Didelphidae; genus Monodelphis; species Monodelphis domestica. Next base: position 449,882,621 of record NC_077228.1, read on the forward strand.
ACGAGGCAGTGGTAGTCCATTGCTGGGAAAAGAAATGGGAGGTATTCAGAGCAGTTAACAAAGGGACTCCAGAGGACTATCAGGCACAAATGACTGCTATGAGCAGGAAGTAGGCTTTTCCTCCCCAGATGTAAATACCCTGGAATAAAGCCCGAGGTGTTCCATACTGGTTCCAGTTCTGCTCCACAAGCCTCATTGTACTTTATATTGTGAATGCCATGATTTTCAATGAAGACTGCTTAATGATGAAATTAAAGGAACTGAAAAGTGAAAATCATTTAGGCACAAAGCATGTCCATGACTATCTCATGTGGAACCATCTCATCTCACTATTGAGGTTTCAAGTTCCCAAAAGATAGAGACCATAAGTTAGATTTCATATTATTATTATTATATATTCATGTGTAATAATAACATTCATATTATTATCTATTATTCCCCTGGTACCTAATAATATAGTATTTTATATATATATATGCATATATATATAATAGATGTTCAATCAACATATACATGTATTAAAAATGAAATCTATTTGTAAATAGCAAAAGAGAGCGAAAGAAAGAATACAGGGTTAGCAGGGTTGTAGGGAAATACTCTAATAGACTATTAGTGAGATTATATTCTGTTGCAAAACCTTTGGAGAGTAATATCTTAATGAACAAAGGGTAGTGAAGCATAATTAATGAAGGGAAAAGAGGATGAGAAAGACCTAGGTTCATGATCTGCCTCTGACACATACTGGCTGTATGACCCTGGACAAGTCACTTACACTCTCAGTGCCTCAGGCACTAAGACTCCAGATCACAAAGAAGGGGCTGATTTGTTATATTGCTAAAAATAGGTTTTTTAAGGATAGCTGCTTATGCTAATAAGCTCACGGGTCTAGATTTTTTTAAAGATAAGAAATAAGCAAAATCACAAAACTGATCATACTCTTTGAGTTAGTGATTGTTACTTTTACTTTTTAAAAATCCTTACCTTCCACCTTGGAATCATGGGCAGAAAAGGGGTAAGGGCAAAGCAATGGAAGTTAAATGACTTCCCCTGGGTCACACACCTTGGAAATATCTGAAACTAGATTTGAACTCAGGACCACTTATCTCTAGCACTGCTTATCTAGCACTGAGCCATCTACCTGCCCCAACTGAATTTTAAAATAGCATTTTAAAAGGGCCTGTCTATATAAGAATATTCACAAATGTTTTATTAGCTCCAAGAAACCATAGCTTTGCAGGGGTCACAACCCAGGAAAAACATCTTGGTAGATGGGCTAAACCAGGTTGAGGTAACTGACAGACCTCAAACCTGTAGGTGACTTGGGGGGTGTCTATCCCAAGCATGTGAAGAATTTCCCTGGGATAATGGTTAAATGAGGGCAATTTGTACCCATGACCATGAAGATGACTGAAGCAGGTGTTGTAGAGTGCCTAGAGCTTGTCAGACATCAAAGATGCCAAGGTCATCCACTACATCTCAGGCCATCGCCAGTCATACTGGCTTGGGTCTTGCTACTGGACTTCAATGACTCTGGAAGAAAAGTTGATGACTTTATGGAATTCTGCCTTTCTTCCATCACCTGTGAGGTCATTGATTCTCTTCTAAATGAAAGACTAACAACATTCACAACCACAATAACAACCAACCACTCTGAAAACAGCTTGTTGTTCAATCAGTCAAGGATCACAGAATACGTTATAGCATATTAACATAATGGAATATTAGAGGATCATAAAAACAGTTAATAAAATGGAAAGATTTATATAAGCAAGATCAGTAGGCTCAGAATAGCATTTAGAATGAAGGACTAAACTTTGGAGAAAAATTGAAATTCAAGTTGTAGTGAAATTATAAATGAGATACTTGACTGAAAATGTACATCACCCACATAATTTCACTGCACTCATTCTCCTTTAATCTAACTCAATAATATACAATTCAATAAAAGTAAAGAGCCTTCTATATACTAATACTGTATGTGTCATTACTATCCTTTAGAGGAAATATAAAATGTATAGAAGTATAAAATAAGAAGTGATGGGCTAAAGAAGAAATGCAGAAAAATACACTAGGAAATTTTGAGGAGAGAGAAAATAGGAAAAAATACTCATTCCCTTCTCTTTTCTTCTTTCTTTGATGAACTCTTTCTCACCCTTTCCCTACCAGTAACTGTGCTAAACTTTTTTTTACTTTACTTTCTTTACTCATCTCCTCAGTGACACTCGGAAAATAATTTTTCTTAATATGACAACTGGAGAAATCAGAAACAACCTCTTGAAAGGGGTGATACTTGAAGGGAGTAGGGGTCCCAAAAGATGGGAGATAAAGGACAGGGAGGTAGCTTAGTGGATAGAAAGTCAGGCCTAGAGTGGGGATGGCCTGGGTTCAAATCTGTCCTCAGACACTTCCTACCTGTGTAAACCTGGGCAAATCACAACCCCATTTGCCTAGCCCTTGGTCTTCTATCTTAGAGTTGTTACTAGGACAGAAAAAAAGAGTTTACAAATTCCATTAAACCATAAGAAATGAGAAATAGATTAATTTTGGAAAAACATGAAAATACCTACATAAAATTATGAAAAGTGAAAGAGCAGAACCAAGAGAACATTATATATCAATAAAAATATTATTTGAAGAATACCTTATGTATGTCTACCTCCAGAGAAAGAACTGATAAATAGAAATAAGTAAGAAATAGTTTTATATATCCATATATCTTTTTTTTTCAAATGATGCCTTCTCTAATAGGGGTGGGGAACTAGCTGGGTATTTTAATATAACAAATTAATTAATTACTTTTTAAAAAGAGAGATAGAGATGGAGAGCATTTCAGGTAAAAAGGAAGGCACCTGTTAAAATCAAGAGCAAATAGATTTGCTTGGCTGGAATATAGATTATGGCAGGAGGAGTAACATGTAATCATTCTGCAAATATAGGTTAGAGCCAGAACATGAAGGGCTTTAAATGCCAAATAAAGAAGGTTTTACTTTATCCTAAAAGCCATATGAGTCATTGAAGCTCCTTGCACAGAGGAAATGTATGAATACATCTGTGCTTAAGAATAATCACATTGGCAGGTGTGTGGAAGACAGAAAGGAGAGGGGAGAAGCTGGATAAAGGGGAATCAATCAAAAAATTATTACATTAGTCTAGAGAGACAACTAGGTTATCCAGTGGATAGAGTGCCAGGCCTGGAGTCAAGAAGACTTAAGTTCAAATCCAGTCTCAGATACTCATTAGCTATGTGACCCTGAGTGGGTCAATTAACCCTGCTTGCCTCAGTCTCCTCATCTGTAAAAGTGCAAACCACTCCAGTATCCTTGCCAAGAAAACCCCAGATGGAGGCATGAAGAGTCAGACATGATTGAAATGAATGAGTAAGAACAATATTAGTTTAGAAAAGAGATAAAAGGTGGTGGTGGTGGTGTCTAAATTAGGTTGGTTTTCATGTTGATGGGAAGAAGGGTGCAGATGAAACTACTATTATAGATGTATAATGGATAGGGACTCAGCAATTTAATAGATGAAGGTGAAGAGTTGAGGATTGCTTCAAAGTTGTAAATCTAGGTGACTGAGGCTAGATGGAGTGAGTCCTAAATCTGGGACCCCACAAGGGAGAGAAGGTTGAAGTATGTTTGATTACCCACCTATCAATCGGTAGTCAAACATTGCTATCTCTTTCCAGTATCTTTCCTTTACCAAATGATCCTTCCACTAATACAAAGTCAATTAATCAATAAGCATTTATTGAGAACCTAATTTGCATAAGTCATTGTGCCAAATTCTAAGATTACAAAAAGAGGAAACAGACTAGGAGTTCACAATCCAGTGGTGAAGATAAACAGACAAATATATATACAAAAAACTACATACAGGATAAATTTGTTATTCAATTTTTTCAGCACTTTTCCTGAGCCTATTTGAAGTTTTCTTAGTAAAGTTATTAAAATGGTTTGCCATTTCTTTGTCCCACTCATTTTACACATGAGAAAACTGAGGCAAACACAATTAAGTGACTTGCCCAGGTTCATACAACTAGAAAGTATCTGAGGTCAGGCTCAAACTCAGGTCTTAGCTCCAAGTCTGTGGCTCTCTATTGTAAAAATAAAAGGCAAACTGTAAAACTAAAGAGCAATGAATTGATTATGAGTTATAAACTGATTTAGATACTCTGCTTGCTGTGCTCACAAAGTATCTTCAGCTTATATAAGTGAAGTTCAAAAGCGAACTTCTCTCTTATTATAAAAAATAAAATATTTATTGAAAATATAAGAATAAAAGGATTTCTAACTCTAAGGGATTCCAACTCCACCTAAATAAAACTCCCTGGTTTTGCAAGGAACCACTTCTCCTGTTTTCACAGGCTACACTAATCCTTCCTGATCTGACTAACGCCAATTTTTACTATTCTAAATAAACTAACAATATTATCCTTATAAATTTTAATTCACCTCCAAGTTATAAAAATAACAAAGGCTAGCTGGTTGAGTCTCAACAAGAATCAAGTTAGGACTCTGAGTCTTAACAGATTCAGAGTCCAAACCAAAGACCAGATCTTTCTTTGATCTTCTCAGATATAAACCAATTTATAAACACAGCAATAGATAATCACTAGTGTTTCCCAAGTTGTAAAAGGAAAACACTAAGCTCCTTCAGGTCTTTACCTCAAACAGAAGGCAAGAGAGAGAGTTTGACTGCCAACTGCCAGAAACCAGCTGCCACACCCAGAGAGTCAACTGTCACAGAAAAACCGTTAAACTTGAAACTGACACTGACCCAGCTCTGTTTGAAACTCCAATTCTTTTTCAAGCCAGCTTCCCTACTTCTTATCTCTAAACTAATAAAACAATATTGATTTTTCTAATACCATACTTATACTATCCACTTTGCCCCCTGGTTGCCAAACAAAGTAAATGGGAATAATATGAGTAAAATAGGAAATAAATAAGAAAGGGAAGTGACTAGATTTAAACTAAGTTGGGAAAGGTTTCCTGTAGAATATGGGTTTTTAGTTGTGACTTAAAGGAAGAATAGTCACTCATATGTCAAGGAAGATGAAACACTTAAATTTCTTTAGGAATATCACTTGATTAACTAATTGTATAGACTGTCAAAATAGCTTAGAAGATCAGCACTATTCTTAAACACCAGACTTTTGAAATTATGTGTTACCAATAGTAGGGGTATAAGCCAATAGTTACCAAAAAGGGGTTTAATCTTCAAGCTCTTCATGGACATGGTCAAAATCTCCCCCTTGAAAGACTGTCATTCCTGTTTCCTTGTGTCAGGTGTATTGTAATAGTAGATAAATTTATGCCACCAGTCCCCCATATCCTCCAAATTACAGAATACACCATTAAATAAACTAGTCAATAATAGTAGAATTCTCTAAAGGCAAATGTAAATACCTGCAACAACTGTCCTAAAGTATGGGACTGTAAAGTAATAATGTCTTCAATGTAATTGTATTTTTGGAAGTTTCTTCTGTATGAGGAGCTGTCAAAAGAAGACAGGGTAATGAGGTGCTAAGTAACAACAATTGAGAGACCTTATGATACTATGGGAAAAGCCATTAGCACTGCAATCTGAGAAATTATGTTCATTGAGACTAGCACAGATTATATCAACTCAAATAATTAAACCTCATAGCAATATCCATAACATAATAATAATGATAATTACAGGCATTTGAATTATCATTTAAAGTTTTCAAAGCACCTTACATTCCTTGTCTCATTTGATCCTCTCACTGTCCTTCCAAAGTAGGCATTATTATTATATCCATTTTATGGATGAGAAAATTTGAGACTTAGAGAGATTAAATTATTTTTAAGCCACAAAACTAATAATAAGTCAGGATTTGAACTCATGTTTTCCAGATTCTAAGCCATTATATTTATTATACCATGTTGCCTCTCCCAAAATCCCAAAGTAATTTGGTCCAAATAAAAATGAGCATATAAGCCTGTCTTAAAGAAAAAGGATGTGAAGAGCAGCATGTTTCCTCATCTGTAAAAGGGTTGAATGATCTCTAGCTCTGTTTTCTACAATATAACACAATTCTAAGAGAAGATAATTATGTTCAGAAGACCTCTTTCTCATTTCTCAGATTCACAGAGCTGTTACTCAAAATGCGCTGGCAGTAGACTATTATATTTTTGTAATGTTACCTAGGCTATGACCAATCCTATCTTCATTAAGAGCTGTGGTAGAACCCAACAAATGATATAACCTAACAATTTGATATTAATTTGTTTCCAGGGTCAAAAAATAAAAAATACTAAGAGTACTAAATGAAGTGGTTGTAAAGTTTTACCAAGCTATTCCTGGTATCAGAGCATGTGTTCAAATTAATGGGAATGTGATGGGAATATAATCCAAAGGGTGGGAAAGAAACCAATCACGGCCATCACATAGTTGTTTTAGCACAGGGCCCCCAAAAGGAGGTCACATGATTCTGGAATCCCTCAATACTTCCTTTAGGCTGTTTAGTTTAACCAATTATTCAGGCCTCAGTCTTACCACCTCAGAAACAGCAATTTTTAAAAAGAATTTCCCTACTATCCTTTCCCATTCGGTTTCTAGAGTGCCATTCCAGTTAGCTAAAGGCAAAAGAAAAACAAAGGAAAATTAGTACAACTCATGAATTGAAAAAAATCTAAAAATATATGTAACATACATAAGAGTGTGCTAGTAAATGTTTAATAATCAACTAATATGTTCAACATGTTTAATCAGAATTTGATTATTTCTGTAGTATAAATGTTCACACAGAAATTTTAACAATCAGCTTTTCTGATCTCAATTGAATCAGTTCCATCATTCCTCTGAATGTATGCTCTTGGACCTTCTCTGTCTGCAAAGTAGTGTTTTCTCACATTTCTTTTTTCAAGCCATTTTGGTTCTTTACAATTTAAAAATATTCACTTTTATTTTTTTAAAATTCTTCCATTTACTTTTTAGTAGTATTATAGATTATCTTCTTGGCTCTCTACTTCACTGTGCATCAATTAATGTGCATTTTCTAGTTTCTGTTTATCACAGCCATCATTTCTTTCAGAACATTAATATGTCATTACATTCATGTACCACAATTTATTTAATCAACACCTAACTGAACATCCTCTTTGTTTCTAATTATTTGCTATCACAAAAGTGCCTTTTCTATAGCAGATCATTCATTCATATGCACATATATGTCTGTGTTTATGTATGTATATAATATATTAAATGTCTGGGAAAATAAGGATATACAGTGGCAAGTTTTTTCATATGTAAAAGGATTATATTATGCATACAAAATGAATACTTAAGGATTTTACATATACGTGGAGATAAATTAGGATACATAGATAGATAGAAAGATAGAAGATAGATGGATGGACAAACAGATAGATAGATAGATGGATGGACAGATAGATAGAAAGAAATATAGATAGATAGATAGATCAACAGATTTAGATAGATTGCACAGTGGATAGAGTTCCAGACCTAAAGTGAGGAAGACTCATCTTCCTAAGTTCAAATTGAGTCTCAGACACTAACTGTGGGACCCTGGTCAAATCATTTAACCCTGTTTGCTTCCATTTCCTTATCAGGTCAAATGAGCTAGAGAAGGAAATGGCAAACCGCTTTATTATTTTTTGCCAAGAAAAACCCTAAAGGGGGCACAAAGTCAGATGGGACTAAAATGACATGTGTTTATTGTGGGTATGCTCATGTCTGCACATAAATACTTATGTGTGCACATATGCACATGTATGTGATCTGTCTTGGAGAACATGGACATAGAATGGCAAGTTTTCTCATCTTTAAGGGATTATAGGTATGCATGTATGTGTATATATCTAACAACATTATACATGCATTATATGTGTGTACACACACATACATACACATGAAATCTGGCATAAAATGGTACTTTTGTGAGAGCAAAGAATGGGAGACAAAGCAGATGCCTATCAATTAGGTACTGGCTAAACACATTGTGGTAATGAATGTAATAGAATATTACTACTCTAAAAGAAAAAAATGAATGTGATAATTAGAAGCATGGAAAGGTCTACATGATGCATAGTGAAGCAAAAAGGTATTTAAGGCAGAATGTAGGAATGATAAATAACAAGAAAGTAAATAAAATAGTTAATATTCTCTATACCAAGGCACAAAAGAACTCTGTCTAATAACTCCAGGAAAAAGATATTCAAATTCCCCTGGGATCTGTGTTTTACTTCATTAATGCGTGAATACAAACACATATTCCCATTGGTGAAGTTTAGACCAGGTACCTCTTGAGTTACTTTCCCTTCAGTGTTAGTAGAGAAGACTAGAGTGATAATGTCTCAGGACATTTTACTTCTACAGCTTCTGTCCCTGCTCTAGGACAGTGATGGCAAACCTTTTAGAGACCCCATGACATGTCCCTCCCCACTCCTCACCCCCTCTCCATAGAGGAGAGAGAGAAAGTAAGGGAGTTAAGTGCTTCCTTTGGACTGCTGGATAGAGGGATGGGAAGTACAGTGGAGAGGGGGAAGGAAGCAGCTCTTCCCCAGTCCCTCTGCCATTCTAGTAACTAAATCTAGCAGGCAAAGGCACTCATGCTCACAGAGAGGTCTCTTCATGCCATGTTTGGCATGCATGTCATAGGTTCACCATCATGGCTAAGGTCATTTTGTCAGTCTCCTATGTTCCTCATAACTCTTTAGTTAGTTTCTTCCATCTAGCACCTAAGGCTCTCATGCTGCCTAGCCCATGCTAAACATATCTGATGTCATCCTCTTCCAATTTTGCATTTTCTGCCATAAGTTGATAGTAAAATAGATTTAGATCTAAAAGATATTTTAAACGTCATCTGGTCTAGCTCTTATATTTACAGATGAGAAAAATGAGACCTAGAAAAGTTAAGTGACTTGTTCACACAGGAAAGAAAGTTAGGACTCAAATTAAAATCATTATACTCTAAATCCAGTGTTCTTTCTATGACAATAGCTTGCGCTCACAGTGTACTTGTATGATTTGGTGGTTCTTGCTGCCCAATAGCTATTAACCCATTTCATCCTGCCCATTTAATATTAACTTAATGGAAAATCCAGCCTCATGGAAAAACTTTTTTCCAGGCACCAAAATGTTTTATATTAATTTAGTGCAAATGTGTTCAATTAATACCAACTGACATGAAATGATTTCCAGTTTAATGTCAATTGGAAATTATTGGTTTGCTGTTCCAAGTAGCACTTAATGCCAATTACTTCATTTGATGCAAGTAGTTCTTGATTTTTTTTTACTTAACTTTTAAATTGAAACTGATTGCAATTATGCTTTCAGTCTGTGTGGTTTTGTAAGTGAAAATAAAAGCCTGCTATGAGAAAATGACATGGGCAGACTAACAATGATTTTATTTTTTCAAGAATGAAAGAACTGGGCCAAGGGGGGAAAAGTCTCCATTCTGGCAATTATTTTTACATCCTGAAAAAAGTCAACGTTTTTGGAAAATCTCAGGTAACATCCAAAAATATGGCAAATGTGTTGACCACAAAGTTGATGCAAAAGGAAAATGCAGAAACTGATTCAAAACCTTTGAGGTTCACAATTTTGCAGAGGTAGTTTTGTTTATTTTCTCAAAAATAAGTGGCAAAAGGACTTTCCTCATTACTACTAAGTACTTAGAACATATTATAAACTTGAGTTAGGCTGTTGAATGTGCAAGTTCTTACTTAACAATAAGGTAGCATTATGGCTACTTGATATCTGAGAGAGTTCCCATTCACAGTTTATGATGGCATAGTTGTATCATAGGGCCCATAAAAGGAGGCTACATGGCCAGATGGAGAGTGGATAGAGAATTTAGGGGAAAAAATTACAAAAGTCAATTTTTACCCTCAGTCACCACTAAAAACAAATATAACAACAAAAATCACAGAATAAGAAAGCTGGCAGAGAAATTAGAGATATTCTATGGTGACCTCTCATTTTTTTTCAGATGAGAAAACTGAAGTCAAGAAAAGTTAAATGACCTTTCCAAGGTCACTAAGCAAGCAAACAGTAGAGCCAAGACTTTATTCCAGGTCTCCTGAGTGCCAGTTATGGGTTTCTTTCCACCAGGCCTTATTCAAGGCTATAAATTTGGCACCAGAGAAAGGAATCCTTTTTGTAATTCCAGATGTCAAAAATCCTGAGTCCAGTAACATTTTCTAAAGGTCAATCAATCCCATGTATAGCACTAATTATGGTCTTTGCTTATAAAGCACCTCTGAATAGAAGAAAAATACCTGTGGTACTGAAGTGGAACAACACTCTATAGTTTCTTAAAGTCAGGAATTCAAAATGCAATCACCTTGGCCTTTTAAAATTCTATTTTAAAACTATTTCAGTTTCAAACTTTTCACACATATGGATTTAAAAAAACATAATTTTTTGTAATCAATAGCAGGCTTTATTTCTGGTCTTTCGGGTTCCAATCTTCCTTATATCTAGGGCTAATTAACCCATTTGGATAAGAATGGAATTATAACTATAACAAAGGCAGAGTGACAAGGGCACAAAAATTTAGAGAAAATTGATAGGCCTTAAACTCTTTTAGTAAGAATAAGATTAAAATAGAAAGTTGTAAGATGGTTATTCCTTTGCCCAGTAGTCATATACTGACTGAGATTCTTCTCTGTCTCTCTCTTATGCCTCCACTGCCTCTTCAACAGGATGATGTCCTAAAGTCTCTAGCCTTGGGACCAGTATGCTTCAGTGGATCTCTTCTCCATGGGATATTCCCACACAGGACTTTATGTCCTAGAATATATTGCCCACATGCATCTTACTGAATTTGTCTTTAAAAATGTGATTTGAAGAATCATCATCTTTTCTTTGCCCAGTGTACATTTTATGAAGTTGAGCCCATTTTCCAGAATTGTGAGTTAAGGCTCTGAGTAGTGATTGAAATGACTTTAAGGCTTAAGTTGATTTCAATATTGACCAAAGAGAGTCACACAAAAATAGCTCTGTCCAAGGCTTCAGGCAGCATCCCTAATCCAGCCAATCATCTTCCTTCTGTGTCCCATTCAGAAAGAGAATGAGGCAAAAGCCATGACTGGGAAAACTGAGCCTATGCCTTTTTCTCTTACCAGAACACAAAGCCCATGTGCTTTTCTTTTACCAGAAGAAAAGACAAAATAATGACATTGGGATTATATTTATTAAAGATACATATATAATTCCTACGCAAAAGTCCTACAATCATTACTTTTCATGGCATAGAAGTAGCTCCAGGCTCTTGAGAACCATGCAGATGCAAAAGAAGCACTAATAGGTTCTAGCATGATGTACAGGCTTCAATTAATAATCCTTAAAATGTAAATCTGTTGTTCTAGAACCACCCTATATATGAAAAGCCATATTATAAAAAAATATGGCCACTAGATCATAAACTAATTGTCTGTGATGATTGATATGATATAAAAATACAAAATAACTGTCAATCCTATATGACTCACTTCCCATTTCTTAAAAAAACACTTGTTTTTTTAATGTTTTAATAATGATTGTATTGTTTGGGAAATAATGGACAATGCCAAGATTATAAACCTAAGAGACTAGAAGAATACTGGTACTTTTGAGAGAAGTGGATATGGGGGAAAAGATAATGGATTCCATTTTGGACATGTTTTTCCAAACATGTCCAGGGCATCCTGTTTGAAATGTCTAATGGACAACTAGTCTGGTCCCTATCAGGGCTCCTGTGGGCAACTAGTGGCTTCCTATCAGATTTGAATATAAAATCCTCTGGAATTTAAAGATCTTCACAGCCTAACTCCCCACTCCTTTCTACTCTTCCTACCTGCTATTCTTCCCAACATATATACACCAATGACACCGGCATCCTTAATATTCCTCTGAGCATTTTCACTGGTTATCACCCATGCCTGGAATTATCTCCCTCCTTATTTTTGCTCACTGGATTTCCTGGCTTCCTTCAAGTCCCATGCAAAATCCCACTTTCTGTAGGAAGCCTTTCCCAATCTCTCTTAAGTATAGTGTTTTCTTCTCTCTATTGATTATTTCTTAATTATTCTGTAAATTGTTTATACAGAGTTTTTTGTATTTTATCTCCCCCATTAGATTATAATCTCCTTGAGAGTATGGATCATACTCTTGCCTTTCTTGGTACTAGAGAATTCTGCATATGCTCCAAATTTGAAAGTAGGACCCTTATATTACCCATCATCATGCCTTTCTAGACGTAGCCTCTCTAGCCTTTTCCACTAGGGCTGACAGCAGCCATAAAACAAGATAAATGCTCTAGGGATGAAGTTCCACTGGCCAAGCCCCCTTTACATATATAACAACAACAACAATGATAATAGTAAAAATTTCTGTTTTAAAAGATGTATACTTTACAATCAATCATTTAGTAAGTGCTTACTATATGCCAGGCACTATATTACCAGAGACACCAATACAAAAATAAAGTAATCCCTGCCTTCAAAGAGCCTACATAATTTCATTTGATCCTCACAACAATCCTCTGAGAAAGTAGTTGGGCCAGGGATTGTGATCCTCATTTAAAAATGAGTAAAATAATGTCAATTCTTTCATTTAAAAATGGAGAAAAGGAAATAAAAATTTTAGCTTAAAAGACAATCAATTTATGATCAGAAACAGAATTTCCTTCACCATGGTTTACAATAATATGCCTTTTCTCCAGTTAAATTAACATGGCAGCTCTGCTTCTCTAGCCAAAATGTATGTTCTCAATGAGTAAACCTATTATCCCAAAGGAAGAATTTCATATGATCATCTGGGGCACCCTCTAGTGGACCCTTTGTGAACTTGCTTTGGAATCTGGTAGAACAACCATGCTAGTGTCTAAAAACTACTGATTGTTATGAAGTCATGGTATAGAATATGTGTAAGCAAGGTAGTGGAGTGGGGCTCTGTATAGGCTGTAAGGCTATTCCTGCTTATCTTTGTAATTCAGGTTGCCCAAGAATGTTTTATGTGCTCTTCTCTGGGTGTAATTCCAAATTTGTCTAAGGGGAAGATTATTCACTCTCTGCCTGAGAAATAGGATGAGTACGAGAACTTTAGAAAGGAAACTTATAACTGCCTTGGAAAGGGGACACAATGATGTCAAATTCTCTTCAGGACCAACTTTGAGGAAAGAACTGACTTTGAAAAGCAGCGGAAAATCAATCATCTGTGATTATTCTCTCTTGAGACTTCATAGAATTTTCCCCAGGGAAAGATTAGGAACTCTCTTGGTTGAGTTGAAATATCTTGCTCCCAAGTAGGAGAGCTCATTCCCTCTCCATATTTTCTAGTGTATTCTGATCTGTATAACTTCTCTGGTTTTTATTATCTGGTTGGATAAATGGATTTATTTGCTGTTCACTGGTTGTGATGATATTTTGTGTGCCTAGCATTTATAAGAAGCGAAACCTACAGATATAAGTTTGTGCCATCCCTTCTTCTTTAAAGGATATTAATCAAGAATATGACTTGGATTTAATGACAAAAATCCTTTAGAACAGAAAATTTTTTTTAAAAGGTATATAGACGAGATCGGGCACGGGAATACTATTGTGCTAAAAGGAATAATAAAGTGGAGGAATTCCATGGAGATTGGAACAACCTCCAGGAAGTGATGCAGAGTGAGAGGAGCAGAACCAGGAGAACATTGTACACAGAGACTGATACACTGTGGTACAATCGAACATAATGGACTTCTCTAGTAATGGCTTTACAATGTCCCTGAACAACCTGCAGCGATCTACGAGAGATAAAAAAAACAACAACAACTATCCTCAAGCGTAGGACAAACTGAGGGAGTAAAAACACCGAGGAAAAGCAACTACTTGACTACAGGGGTTGAGGGGACATCATCGAGGAGAGAAGCTAAATGAGTGCCCTAATGCAAATACCAACAACAAATACCAACAACAAGGAAATGGGTTCAGAGCAAGGACACATGTGATACCCAGACGAATCGAGGGTCGGCTAGGGAAGGGGTGGGGGAGGGGTTGGGGGGAAGGAAAAGAAAATGATCTGTTTCCAATGAACAATGTATGAAAATGACCAAATAAAATAATGTTTAAAAAAAAATAAAGGCTTAAAAAGAAAAAGAAAAAAAGGTATATAGATAGAATTCTAGTCTGGTAACTCTTCTTTGAAGAGAGCAGAGTAGCCAGCTTCATGACCCCTTTCTCTGATCCCTTCTAGGTATGAACTGGTTTTCATTGGAAAGAGATAGACAAGATTCCAGATGCCTATCAATGCTTCCCTAAAATTACATTTAAACAACTCAAATGGACATGCGCATAATCTACAAGACCAATACCTCCCATAAACTTTTTAGTAAGTTACCAAACCACACATTCTCATTCAAGTGAGTTCTATTTGAACAGTCTCTGATTCAGAAGACTTCTTATACACCAGTGCAAAGCTACTGTAACTTGTCAGAAGACCTTGTTTACTCCTGTGTTTCTTCATATCCAGTTATAGTTTCAAAAGTTCCTATTTGGTTACTTGTTATTTTATCCATATAGATTGAGATTTCTTTTCCTATTATATATTCTGGTTTTCTTTTTTTCATTTTTTCATGAAAAGAGAACAGGAAGAAAATACAGTTATGCAATAATCATAATAGTAACATCTGAGCTCAGAATACTTGGGAGGCAGTTGTGACATATAGATATAGAGTTGACATCAGAATCAGGAAGTTCTGAGTTCAAGTTCAAACTTAAATACATAAAGACTATATGATCCTGTTTGAGCCACTTAACCACTTAATGACTCTAGATAACTCTCTAAGATTATAAATTATAGATCAAGTGACTAATGATGTTGAGGGAATTCCCTATACCAATAAAATCAAAGTCCTCCCAACGAGGGGATGCCCATCAATTGGGGAATGGCTGAGCAAATTGTGGTATATGTTGGTGATGGAATACTATTGTGATAAAAGGAATAATAAAGTGGAGGAGTTCCATGGAGACTGGAACAACCTCCAGGAAGTGATGCAGAGCGAGAGGAGCAGAACCAGGAGAACATTGTACACAGAGACTAATACACTGTGGTATAATCGAACGTAATGGACTTCTCCATTAGTGGCGGTGTAATGTCCCTGAACAATTTGCAGGGATCTAGGAGAAAAAAACACTATTCATAAGCAAAGGATAAACTATGGGAGTGGAAACACCGAGAAAAAGCAACTGCCTGAATACAGAGGTTGAGGGGACATGACAGAGGATAGACTCTAAATGAACACTCTAATGCAAATATTATCAACATAGCAATGGGTTCAAATCAAGAAAACATGTAATGCCCAGTGAATTTACGCATTAGCTATGGGGGGTGGGGGGGAGGAAAAGAAACTGATCTATGTCTTTAATGAATAATGCTTGGAAATTATCAAATAAAATATAAAAAAAAATCAAAGTCCTCCCCCTTCATGGAAAAGCAAAGCAAGGATTCTGCCTTAGTTATAAGATGTCTGATATGAAAGAAAATGAAAATATCTAACAGGATGATGCTAAAGGACATAAATAAAGCATGCTAAAATGAGGGCTTGGTAGGTATGAGGGTAGAGCCAAGAAGAGAAAGTTAGAAGATATTTCAAGATATCATTTGGTAATTTTATAATTAATTTAACAACTGAACTCCTTGAAAATTGTCCCTTTTTACTTCCAGGAGCAAAACCAGAGACTATACTAAACTACTTTAGAAAGGGAATGAGTAACTTCATGGCTTTTGTCTTCTTAAAATTCCCCAAAACAATTCAATAGCACATGCAAAGTACCTTAGCTTATGGTTGAGTGCAATAACAGTTTTGATAAGATGTTATATCAACTACTTTCCAGACTTTTGTATCAGAGGTAGGTGCCATAACAGCCTATCTTTTTAGGAGTACAAACACATTGTGTTAATTACCACTGTGTTAAATAAATAAAACATCAAGAAATTGGAGTAGGGAAGTACATATAAAAGAAGATCAGAGCTGCCTAAATTTAACTACATTAATTAATTTTTTTTAAAATATATTTTATTTGATCATTTCCAAGCATTATTCATTAAAGACATAGATCATTTTCTTTTCCTCCCCCCCACCCCCCATAGCCGACGCGTAAGTCCACTGGGCATTAGATGTTTTCTTGATTTGAACCCATTGCTTTGTTGATAGTATTTGCATTAGAGTGTTCATTTAGAGTCTATCCTCTGTCATGTCCCCTCAACCTCTGTATTCAGGCAGTTGCTTTTTCTCGGTGTTTCCACTCCCATAGTTTATCCTTTGCTTATGAATGGTGTTTTTTTCTCCTGGATCCCTGCAAGTTGTTCAGGGACATTACACCGCCACTAATGGAGAAGTCCATTACGTTCGATTATACCACAGTGTATTAGTCTCTGTGTACAATGTTCTCCTGGTTCTGCTCCTCTCGCTCTGCATCACTTCCTGAAGGTTGTTCCAGTCTCCATGGAACTCCTCCACTTTATTATTCCTTTTATCACAATAGTATTCCATCACCAACATATACCACAGTTTGTTCAGCCATTCCCCAATTGATGGGCATCCCCTCGTTTTCCAGTTTTGGGCCACCACAAAGAGCGCAGCTATGAATATTTTTGTACAAGTCTTTGTGTCCATTATCTCTTTGGGGTACAGACCCAGCAGTGCTATGGCTGGGTCAAAGGGTAGATATTCTTTTGTCGCCCTTTGGGCATAGTTCCAAATTGCCCTCCAGAATGGTTGGATCAATTCACATCTCCACCAGCAATGAATTAATGTCCCTACTTTGCCACATCCCCTCCAGCATTCATTACTTTCCTTTGCTGTAATGTTAGCCATTCTGCTAGGTGTGAGGTGATACCTCAGAGTTGTTTTGATTTGCATCTCTCTGATTATAAGAGAGGTAGAGCACTTCTTCATGTGCTTGTTAATAGTTTTGATTTCTTTATCTGAGAACTGCCTATCCATTTCCCTTGCCCATTTATCAATTGGAGAATGGCTTGATTTTTTGTACAATTGATTTAGCTCATTATAAATATGAGTAATTAAACCTTTGTCAGAGGTTTCTATGAAGATTTTTTCCCAATTTGTTGTTTCCCTTCTGATTTTAGTTATATTGGTTTTGTTTGTACAAAAGCTTTTTAGTTTGATGTAGTCAAAATTATTTATTTTACATTTTGTGATTCTTTCTATATCTTGCTTGGTTTTAAAGCCTTTCCCCTCCCAAAGGTCTGACATGTATACATTAATTAATTTTTTAAAGTTAATAAGAACCTCTATTGGTCAAACTTTTGGTAAATAATAGCAAATATTAATCAGCCAAAATGATTTATCCACAAATGTTAAAATTAACACATCAGTGATTATCTCCAATTCATCCTGTATATGTCTTTCTGTTTGCATGTTCCCTCTTTCATTAGATTTTGAGCTCTATGAAGGCAAGGACTGTTTTTGAGTTCTTTGGTTTTTTTGCCACCAGCATAGTACCTGGCACATAGTAGGTGCTTAATAAATAAATATTGACTTATTCACTTGAAACATTGCTAAGGTTTACAGGGAAAAGTGACATTGAGCTTTTTTAGTTTTTCTTCAACAAACCTATTTTTAAAGAGAAGGGGAAGATTAATTAATTTTTGCTTCCTAAAACCAGTAAATCTAAATTAGCACTCAATGTCAAATCTAAATTGGAAAAAAGAAAACCTCTCCTTAACCTGAAAACACCCACTAAACCCAACTACAAGTAATATATATTGTCATTAACCAGCTGTACATGAAAACAAAAATTAGTATTGCCCAGTGGCAGAATTTAACTATGTTTATTATAGGGTATATGTGTTGTTTCATCAAAGGACCATATTTATTTCTGGAAGAGATCCTAGACTTTATTTAATAAAATCTCCCATTTTTCAGATGGTGAAATTGAGGTTAAGTAACTTGCCTAATGGTTCTGCTAGTGCCATTTAAACACAGAATCTCTAACTTTGAAATCAATGCTCTTTCTATTGCACTAACCTTTTGAGAACTATTTCCCTCCCTCACTTCCTTCCTTCCTTCCTTCCTTCTTTCCTTCCTTCCTCCTTCCCTTTCTCCCTCCCTCCCTCTCTCTGTCTCTCTGTCTCTCTGTCTCTCTGTCTCTCTCTCTCTGTCTCTCTGTCTCTGTCTCTCTCTTTCTCTTTCTCTCTCTGTCTCTGTCTCTCCCCCTCCCCAAAATCTGAAGCACAAATACTTTAATTTACAAGGTCAAGCAAGAATTATATAATTAATAAACAGAAGATACTTCATACTACACTGAGTATTTTCTGTTGTTTTAGATACATTAAATATCATATAACCTTTAGGCTAATGTCCAATGATAGTTCACAATTAGACACTAGATATACTTTCTACAGAGGAAGTCCAAAAAGCCATTAAACAAATGAGTGCAGGCAAGGCACCTGGTAAAGACGGGATCCCAACCGAGGTGTACAAGGCCTTAAATGGAAAGGAGCTCCAGGCATTCCACATAGTGCTGACCAGCATATGGGAAGAGGAAGACATGCCCCCAGAACTCAGAGATGCCTCCATTGTAGCCCTATACAAGAACAAAGGCTCACAAGCAGCCTGTAACAACTGCAGAGGCATCTCGCTACTCTCCACTGCTGGAAAGATCCTCACACCCGTGTTATACTCAACAGACTCCTGTCATCTGTTTCAGAGCAGAACCTACCTGAATCACAATGTGGCTTCCGACCAAATCCCAGCACCATCGGCATGGTCTTCACGGTGAGGCAAATGCAGGAAAAATGCCTTGAGCAGAGCCTGAGTCTCTACATTGTCTTCATAGACCTGACAAAGGCTTTTGATACAGTGAACAGGGACGCATTGTGGGTGATCCTTAGCAAGCTCGGCTGCCCAGCAAAATTTGTCAGACTGATCCAGCTCTTTCATGTGGACATGACAGGGGAAGTCCTATCTGGTGGAGAGACGTCTGACCGCTTCAACATCTCCAATGGCGTGAAACAAGGCTGTGTCCTCGCTCCGGTACTATTCAACCTATTTTTCACCCAAGTATTATGACATGCTGTGATGGATCTAGACCTGGGCGTCTACATCAAATACCAACTGGATGGCTCACTATTCGACCTTCGCCACCTGACTGCAAAAACAAAGACAACAGAGAGACTCATCCTGGAAGCTCTCTTTGCAGATGACTGTGCTCTCATGGCCCACCAAGAAAATCATCTCCAAACCATTGTGGACAGGCTCTCTAAAGCAACAAAACTGTTTGGCCTATCAGCCTCAGCAAAACAGAGGTGCTGTTCCAACCTGCACCAGGGAGGCCAACGAACCAGCCGTGCATTACAATCGACGGCACGCAGCTTTCTAATGTCAACACTTTCAAGTACCTGGGCAGTACCATCACCAATGACGGGTCCCTAGACCGCGAGATCAATGCCAGGATCCAAAAGGCCAGCCAGGCACTCGGGCAGCTGCACTGCAAAGTCCTCCAACACCGAGGTGTAAGCACTGCGACGAAGCTCAAAGTGTACAACGCAGTGGTCCTCAGCTCGCTCCTGTACGGTTGTGAGACATGGACACTGTACCGGAAGCACATGAAACAGCTGGAGCAATTCCACCAACGCTCCCTCCGGTCAATCATGAGGATCCGATGGCAGGACCGAATCACCAACCAGGAAGTCCTCGACAGAGCCAACTACACCAGCATCGAAGTCCTGGTCCTCCAAACCCAGCTACGATGGTCTGGACACGTCATCCGCATGGACCCACAGCGAATACCAAGACAGGTATTCTACGGTGAACTGTCAGCTGGACTCAGGAAACAAGGCCGACCAAAGAAAAGATTCAAGGATCAGCTCAAGTCAAACTTGAAGTGGGCTGGCATGACACCAAAGCAACTAGAACTCGCTGCCTCTGACAGAAGCAGCTGGCGAGCCCACATTCACCATGCCACCGCCGCCTTTGAAGATGAGCGACGTCGACGTCTTGCCGCTGTGCGTGAACGCCGATACCAGGCCACAACCGCACCTCCCGTAACAACTGGCGTCCCATGCCCCATGTGCCACAAACTGTGCGCCTCAGCCTTTGGACTCCAAAGCCACATGAGGGTACACCGTAGATGGAACTGCACAAAGACAATAGTCATACTCGATCACTGAGAGACTACCACTACTATACTTTCTACATTTTAATTACAGAATCATAGGGGGAAAAAAGGACTTCAAAAGTTTAAACCCTGGCATGCAGCTAGGTGACTCAATAGAGGTCCTGGGTCAAACTTGACTTGATACTTCATAGCTGTGTGACCCTGGGCAAGTCACTTAACCCCCATTGCCTAGCCCTTCCCACTCTTCTGCCTTGGAACCAATACATAATATTGATTATAAGATGGAAGGTTAGGGTTAAAAAAAAAAAGGTTTAAACTTTTAGCCAATCCATGAGTCTTTTCTAACAAAATGTCTGGATAAGTGGTCATACAGCCTCTGTCTGAATAGTTTCAATGAAGAAGAGCTCATTATTTCAGAAAGCAGCACATCACTTGGTGGCACATTCATTGTTAGGAACTTCTAACTAGTTAAGATTGGTATAGCAACCATTTGTGTTACATGGACACATGTGTGTATCACCTTTTCTTTGGCTGTACTTTTTAAAAATAAGAATCTGACTCCATTGTCTATGACTGTCAGCTATAAGTTTCCATTGTTCTGTAGAAACTAAGAGCGTTCTAAGAGCTGAGAAACCTCCAGAAGGAGAATTCCATAACAAGGTGAGACATGACAGTAACATGCTATATTTGAATTCTCTTATTTCCCAGGAATCCAAACAGGCTTTGTCTAGTAAAGTAGGATATATTTTTCCTGAAATATGACAACTAGATTTTTTTAAATCATAGTTTTAGAAGGATCTGATAATTCTTAGTTTGCTTCTCCTTGATCTGTTTTCCAAGTCAATTGCTTTTAATAATATATTTTCTTAGATTTCCTTTTTTGTTTGTTTGTTTGTTTTTAATTTGGGGGTTTGTTTTGATATTTCTTATATTGTTAAGCTACTGTTTTCTCTTTACCCCCTTTTAATTTTCAAGGGCATTCAGAACTTTTTCAGGGCAGATATTCAGTTGTTGATTGAGATTTCCCACCTTGTGTTTTAAGGTTTATTTTCCTTGACCATCTTTCCTCTTAGTTTTTCCATTCCATAACTCTTATTTCATTTCTTCCATGAACTCTTGCATTCCCTACTACCATGGCATTTTTCTAAGACTTGGGTTTGTAGAGTAAATGATCATTTTCACACTTGATTCTGTGGGAGTTTTTCAACTCCAAAGTACTTTCTCAGGATGGTTGGCATTTTCCTCAGTTTACTTAAAGTAGAGCCCAGACTTTAGTCAAATTGGGAAACTGAACGGCATGAGCAATATCTACTAGGACTTGAGTATAGTGGGCCACTCCTTTAATAGATCCCTGGCCTCTGCCTGTAGACTCTCTCTTGTTACCAGATTCAGAGGCATGTCCTTGCTGTAGGTTCTGCTTGGCCAGCTTTTCTACTGATACTGGGCAGGGTGTGGGGTGGAGGTGGGGGCAGTAAAGGGAGTTACTCCTATTCTATGCTTTCACTATAGGTTTCAGGGACTGCACAGGCTGATTTTGCCGAGGGGCTTTCTCCCACAGCTCAATTCAGGCAGCTGGTATCTAGCTAAATCCTGGCCTGAACACCATGAGGTTGCACTCTCTGTCAGGCTAGGATTGGGTTGGGACTCTTTGGGTTAGCCACAGGATTTATTTCCAGGGGTGCAGTACTGAAGCCTCTTGGAATGCCCTAATGCTGTCCCATCCTGAGCCAGGCTTAATCAGCCAGGCAGAGGTCTGGGGAAGGCTTAATCCCTTGCTTGGCTTAGGAAGGGAATGCCATATTGAATCCTCCCAGAAGCCTTGAAAATCACTCTCCTGTGGCCAACTAAGCTGCTAAGCCTCTGAATTCAAATAAAGAATGCTGAGACCCCACCAAAGTTCCAGAGTCCAGAAACTGTACACTTGGTTCTCAACCTGCTCCAGCAACTTATTTATCCTACAACTCTTTGAGACTCTGGGAGATCATCTGTGGCTTCTTTAGTTGGATGAGGGACTCTAGAGGTGATTCCTCTTTTAACTTGGTAAAGTGGTACAATTCAAAGCCCAGGAGGAGTGTTTGCTGGGATCTGAGACCTTTTATATTCTAGCCATCTTTCTACCATCAATTAAAAGGGCTTTGAATTCATGTCACAGGAAGATCTTCTGAAGGAAATGGGGATATTGTCTTGAGAAGAAAAGGAGCAGGGAGAACCATAACAGCTGACTTGAAAGTGTGTTTATGGAAGAGAGATTGGATTTGTACTTTTCAGTCTCAGAAGACATCTCTAAGAGAAATGGATAGAAGAATGTTTCCCTTTCTCTTCCTTCCATTCTTCCTTCCTTCCTTCCTTCCTTCCTTCCTTCCTTCCTTCCTTCCTTCCTTCCTTCCTTCCTTCCTTCCTACCTTCCTTCTTTCCTTCCATTCTTCCTTCTTTCCTTCTTTCCTTCCTTCCACATTTAGAGAGGCAACTAGGTAGCTCAGTGGATAGAGAACCAAACTTAGAGACAGGAGGTCCTGGATTAAAATCTGGTCTCAGATACTTCCTAGTTATATCCCTGGGAAGTCACTTAACCCCCATTGCCTAGCCTTTACCACCCTTCTGCCTTGAAACCAATACCCAGTATTAATTCTAAGATGAAAGGTAAAGTTTTAAATTTAAAAAGACATCTGGTAAGGACAAACTGCTTAGCCATTAGTGCTATCCAAATGAGGACTGGGCTGCCTCAGAGGGTAGTCCTCTCCCACTAACTACTGGATGTCTTCAAAAAAGTCTGGATGACCATTTCTTAGGGATGGAGAAGGAGGAAGAAGAAGGAAAAGAGTTGGAGGAGGAAGAGGGGGAGGAATGGGCAGAAAAGAATCAGAAGAATTAGAAAAAGACTTATAAAATGGACAGATCTGAGACCGAAGTCACTTAGAACATTTTTACACACATATGGAGTTCACCAAGCAGGACAAACACAGCTAGAAGCTCTCCTTGGATGCCCATACCCTGGTGCATATTATTGTGTGTATTATTTTTGTCTACAAAGATGACTCAAGTTCCCTTGAAAACAGCCCCTAGTTTCCTAGCAGCCATACCGCTTTCTTTCACACATCCTCGTTTTTCTGGATTCCAATGCCTATGGCTATTTTCTTGGCTCCTTGTGATAGACTTCAATTTGTGTGTGTTGGGGGTGGAGGTTGTGAAACCTCACAACATTTTGTCTCAATTCTTATTGAGTAATCTGGATTAGGACCAAAATAGCAGATATCACAAAAATCAGGAAAAATTCTGATGGGGCAATATTTAAGAACACGCCCTTTTAAATCCTAATGTTTTTAATGGATAAAGATTTCCCGGAGTTCAAGTTCCACCTCTGAACTGTATGATCTTAGACAAGTCTCTTAAACTCTCAGTGGCCCCTGGCAACTCTCTAATATATGCTTTATCTTCCTTGTCCTATAGTCTATTGCAACCATCCTGCCTTGCCAAACTCCAACTTGCTATTACTGCCAACATGTACTTTCTTCAATGTTTTATTTCATTGAAAGTGCCATAATAGAAATGTGTTCCTAAGTTTTTGACTAAGGAATTGCTGTTTGTGTTCCAACATTCCAAAATGCAAAACAACATAGCAGAGTCCTAATTAAAAAGTTAAATTAGCCTGTAAAAAAATCATGTGCTATTGATTGGAGCTGGAAGAAATCATGAAACCATGTTGATTGGGCTCTCTACAAATTTATGTTGTGTTATCTCAACTGGGCCCTGCCTGCAGCAAGGCAATAATCCTCTTACACTTCCTTACCTAATATGCTGTTCCATTGATCCCAGCAGCTATCCCCAAACTTTGCAACTATAAGATTAAAATTAATATCTTATAACTCCAAATATTATATTTTATAAGATTTATTAACAGTCACTTGAAGTAGAGGGAATAAAAAGAACAAAACTAAAAGCCTGAGTAAAGAGTTTTCCAAAGTGCATTCATTAGTGGGAGAAGGGAGGGAGAGGAGGGGTTACAAAATTTTATCTCCAAAATGTAAGGACATAATGTGAGAACAAAAGTGGGATTCTGGGAAATGGAGTCCTGGGGTACAAAATTTAATTATGCATGGCCCAACCTATGTCTCCAACCTCTTAGTTGAGGACCTTGTTTCCTATTTTACCAAAAATGTTAAAGCCATTTAATGGCCTAACTGAAGGTAGCTAGATGTTAAAATGGATAGAATATTGGGCCTGGAATCAGGAACACCTCAGAGACAAGTCACTTAATTTCTGCCTACAGCAGTTTCCTCAACTGTAAAATAGAGATAATGATAGACCTACCTTTTCCCAGCATTGTTATGAAGATCAAATAAGAAAATATTCATAAAGTATGTAGCATAATGCCTAGGATGTAGGAGATTCTTTAATAAACAGGAATTTCTTTTCTTTCTTCCTTTTGTTCCTCTTTTCTCATCTCTCAGACGTCTTTCCCCACTCTCACCTCCTTCACCCATGCTTCATGTTCTTTTTGCCAAATAACATTTTTCTCTCTGTACCTTTGATCTGGTCCCCTTTCATATTTTCCTATATTGCTCCCATTATCATAAGAAATTTCTCCCTACTGACTCCTTTCCTACTCCTTACAAATACACCCATCCTTTCCATCCAAAACCAACTAAACAAACAAAAAATTATTTTCTCAATAGCTTTTAAACTCTTTGTAAATTGACTTCTGATTCTGTTATTTAACTGAGGTTGCAATCTTCTAAATTAATTGAGAAATTTTATAGTCTTTTCTGATTCTTCATCCATCTTGACCCTTTCATAACCTCTTATATGGTAAATCACCTTTATTTCATGATTACTCTTTCCTGTCTAGGTTTTCATGACACTGTTTTTTCATGATTCTCCAACAACCTGTCTGACCATTCCTCAGCATCCTTTCCTTGATCTATATCCAGATCATTCCCACTAACCGTAAGTATCCACCAAATTTCTGTCCTGAGCTTTCTCTTCTTCTCCCTATATACTATTTAACTTGGCAACCTCATAGATTCCCATGGATTTAATTATCTTCTCTGTGCAGATGATTCCCAGATCTATATGTCTAGCACTAACTTCTGTCCTGAACTTCAGTCTCACATCACAAGCCACCATTTAAGCATCTCAATTTGTATGTCATATAGTCATCTCAAATTCAACAGATCTGAAACTTCACCCAATATTTTTCCTAAAATATTTCTCCTATCTTCCATTTTGATGTACTACCAGATACCATCATCTTCTTTTTTTTACCCAACTTCATAACCTTCAACTCCTCATAACTGAGCAGAACTCTCAGGCTCCTTTTAATTTTAATTATTTCTTCTTTGATTCTCAGGATTTATATTTTGATGGTTAATTGAGGATGGGGAGGCATTAATTTGTTTTTCTAGGTATTTTTTTAGTTGCATGCTCAAGCCACTGATCTACTCTTTCTCTCTTTTATTGATTGGTAAGAGCTGGTTTTCTCAAGGGGAGAAGGGAGAAAAAGAGAAATCCTGTGTGATGAGAAGTTGACAAGATTGAGGGGGGCATGAATGGGATCACAGATTCCATTTTATTTATCATATAGGTTGAATATTTATACAGTTTCTATACTCTATGATCAAATGATATATGAAAATGATATATCAAGAGCATACATCCTTGGTGCCAATTAGAGTACACAGGTGTCACTTGCATTAAGGAGTACATACACTTCATCAATAAATAATCTACAAAGTTCTCTTTGGTCTGTCATTGATGGCATAAGGATTTCTTTAGAAGCACAAAAGCATTAAAGCATAGTTGATATGCAGGAAGGCCACTTGTCCTAGAGAGAGAGCTCAAGGTTTATTATAGTAAGTTAACTGGTCAGGATGTTCTGAGTCAATTAAGAGAACCAGATGTTCTCAGTTAGTGATTTGTAGACCTATAAGGTCAGACTTGCCAGAGTCTTGAGGCAGATTTGAAAATGTGTCTTTTCTGACTGCTTTTGCCTCAATGGGCCCAGAATGTCCTAATGGACTTGTTAATTGAGGAAAGGGTTTAAATATATAAAATTTCTCTAAAGGCATGCTTTGACTATATCCAAAAAACTTTTAATATTTTCTCTTACTGTTGTCACTATATTTAATTATGTCACAAATTGTTTCTGTAAGTCATTATTTGACTGACCTAGTCTTAGAATTCATTTGTTTATTCTCCAATAACTTAAAAAAATTTCTTTACTACCCCTTAATTGAATATAATTTTTCTTACACTATGTTCTATAAAAGACATGTCTAGTTTTTCTGCTTTTTTTGTAAATTAGAGCCTTCATGTCCTTATATATGGTTAATTTTTACAAAAGTACCGTGTACAGGTAAGAATATGCATACTTATTTCTATTCCCATTCAATAACTTCCAGAAGTCTATCAAATCTAACTATTCTAAAATCCAATTTGTATTGTCTTTAAATTTTATTTCTCCTTTTTTTCATTAGCTACATTTAGGTCTAAAAGAGATAAATTAGCCCCCTTACTTTTATAGTTTTAATATGTTTTCCTTATAACTCATATAATTTTTTCTCTATTTAGATGCTATGTCACTTGGCATGCTTAATATTAATTTATTGCCTGTGGCAGTTGTCAACAAAATATAGTTTCCCTCTTACTCTCTTTTAAGTCTATTTTTCTTTTGGTTGTCTAAGATCATGACTGCTTCCTGTAACTTTTTCATGTCAGCTAAAACACAACTTGTTTTGCTTTAGTCCTTTAATTTTTAACTCTGTGTGAATCTCTATTTTTCAAGTATGTTTTTTGTGAACAATATGTTGTTGAGTTTCAACTTTCAAATCCACTCTGTTATCCTCTCATTGAAATTCACATTGTTACGAATAATGCTTGGAAATGATCAAATAAAATATATTTAAAAAAAAAGAAATTCACATTGTTTCTCTCCATCCTCTTCTTTTATATTTTCCTTTTATTTGTTTCCTTCCCCCTCTTTATAAGAATAAGAGAGAATGTGCTCAGTACCAGTGCTCTAGGTTAAATGCCATATACTTCTGCTTCCATGCCCCTCTTCTCTTTTCTTAACACATACTAAATCACAGATTCTCATATTTTCTTTTATACTCTTCTAAGTTAAAATGTATTTTGCTTAGGACTAATCCCTTCCCTAATCTATTTGTCCTCATATTCCTCCATCTCTATTTTCCTATTTAGTAAAATAGATTTCTCTACTCAACTGTGTGTATTTTCCCTCCTTTAATCAGTTCAGAAGAGAGTGAGGTTCAGGTGTTGCTTTCTCCTGCCTCCCTTGTTTGAAAATTTTTCTATTCATACTCTCAAATTATATATTATTTCCCGTTGTCACTATCTCTTTCCTCACCTACTATATTCCTTTCCCTCTCCCTTTGTATTCTTCTAAGATCACAAAAACATAATAAAACCATTCCCAGTTCCTCTATCTGAATTCTCTCCCTTTCTGACTCCTGATGATAATAGGATTTCAAGAGGATACATTATTGTCCCCATAAATTAAAATGTAAACAGTTCACTCTTTAGTGCCTTGTGATTATTCACTCATATTTACCTTTTTATGTTTCTCTTGACTCTTGTGTTTATATTTCAGAGTTTCTACACAGCTCTAGCCATTCATCAAGAATGCATAGAAGTCCTCCATTTCATTAAAATTTTATTTTAACTATTATAGTCTATTTAGTTTTGCTGGGTACATTATTCTCACTTGTAAACCTTTTTCTTTTGCCTTGTGAAATATAATATTCCAAGTTCTTTGGTCCAATATAGTGGTGACTACTAAAATTGTTTGTGGTGCTGACCTGGGTTCATTGGCACTTTTTTTTCCTTTCTGGATACTTGCAGCATTTTGTCTTTAACCTGGAAGTTCTGGATTTGGGCTATAATGCTCCTGAGAGTTTTATTTTAGCGGTTTATTTCAGGAAGTGAGCAGTGAATTCATTCTAAGTGGCACAGTAGATAGAATACCTGACTTGAAGTCAGAAAGATGTATCTTTCTGAATTAAAACCTGACCTGTAAAATGAGCTAGAGAATGAAATGGTAAATAATTCTATGGTAAACAGTCTTTGTGAAGAAATCCCCAAATGGGGTCACTAAGAGTCAGACACACACAAAAAAGACTGAACAACAACTTTCCAGTGGTGTTCTAATTTGATTTTTTAAATCATTTCTAAGTAATTGTTTTTAGAAATTTTAGTTAAACTAGATTTTAGAAAATCTAGTTAATTTGTACACAAGTTGTGTTTTTCTTTGAGTCTTTGCTTATATATATATATATATATATATATATATGTATGTATATATGTATATATTCTCTTCTGGGTTTGCATCTTGAGCATCTCTGTTACCAGAGTACATATTTAGGGTAGGGATCTTCTTTTTTGTTCTCATTCTTCCATCCTTGACTTAGGACTTGATGTCTTAGGGCATAGACTTATAGACATAGACAAAGTCATAGACTTAGGGCTATGCTCTATTAACTTCTGGAGAGGATATCTGAGCTGAGAATGTGTCCTTGAATCCTAGGGCTATATTCTTTTTTTTTTAATTTTTTAATTTAATATTTTATTTGATCATTTCCAAGCATTGTTTCATTAAAGACATAGATCATTTTCTTTTCCTCCCCCCACCCCCCATAGCCGACGTGTAAATCCACTGGGCATTACATGTTTTCTTGATTTGAACCCATTGCTATGTTGATAATATTTGCATTAGAGTGCTCATTTAGAGTCTCTGTTGAATCCTAGGGCTATATTCTTCAGGCATTCATAGTTTTATTATTCCTTGATCTCAGGGAGAGAGCTCAGAATGGAGGTTTTAGTGCTCTCAAAGAGATCTAATCCAGAACAGAGTTTGATTGCTGCCCTTCTGGTCTGAACTCTTCATATTTCTGACATAGGCTTGAGTATAAGGAGCACAATAATGGACTTATCCCTGGTTGTAATCCCAGTAGACTAACTACTAGACTGAGTCACAATCAGTCAGTTGAAAAGTTGTTTCGGTTCAGAGTGACAGAACTGTATTCTTCTCTTTGCTTTGATATTCTGCCCTGGTTATTCTGCAATTTGGGGGATTAAAATGAGATCCTTCTTTTCTCTAGGGGTCAGTCACACTGCTGCAGCTTTTTTTTTTGTTCTCTGCCTTAGTTTTGTGATTATACCTTACCCTGAAATGTTACTACTATGTGCAAGTCCTTTCTTTATTTGGCCCTGGATCTATGACCTGATCTTTTATCCTATTGGAGGTTGGGCTCCTTTGTGGATTTAGGACTTCCTTTTGCTTTAGGTAAATAGGCTCTATCAATCCTCTTTCATTTACTCCACTGGAATGCTCTCCTAGCTAGAGCACAATCTCCCAGTGTCCTAAGATCTTTCTGTTTCCAAATAGAGACCTGGGCTAAAAGACTCACTGTGAATTTTTTTCTTGGATTTTTCAATTAGGAATCAGTCTGGTATATTTTCTAGATGTTTGCTGAGGAGTCATGTTAGGGAACTAGGCTGTAAATCTTCCTAGTTCTCTTCTATATTGGCTTTGCTTCTTCTCACTGTTTTATGAGATTTTACTTCAAATGTTTTATGATACTCTTATTGTAAATTTGTACAAATGTGTTTATTCTAAACTTGCTTGCCCTTGACTGCCATAGCTCTTCATTTGGTGAGAAGATTTAGTGCTTACTGACTTAGGCAGTTTCTGGGCTCTTTAGCTTCCTCATTGTGCCAATTGATTTGCATCTGTTAAATCTCCTTGGGAAACAGTGATGGATTACAGCTGTTTTAATTGCTTCCAAATCTTCTCATTTTTATTTTTTTTCTGATTTATCAGTCAACATAAAAAGAAAAGACAAAACAATCCTGTCCTCAAGTTTAGATTCAAATGGGTAAAACAACATATACATAAATCTGTAGATAAAAGGTAAAATATAGAGTAGATGGATGGTAACCCTAGAGAGGAAAGAAGTAAAAACTGGGGAAACCAAGAAGATAGCACTTCCCCTCTGTGGACCCAAGTATTATCAAGTGGAAACCATTGCAAGTCATAAACTGTAATGTACCAGAATCATTGAGACATACACATGACTAAGTATAAGACTTCACTGGTCACTTCTACACCAATACTAGCTACAATCAGTTGCTAATTAGCTCATGATGACTAGCCCAAAACAACAATAATGAGGAGGCAAAAGTCCAATAGGAATCATAAACTCTGAGGCACAGTTTAAATTTTTTCTTTAATTTCTCTTTTGCTATTATGCTTTCAGAAATCATTTCTCCCAATCCCTCCCCATACTATCCCTATGTCTCTTGCCTTTAGGCTTCTAACATAATACGGAAAGGGAAAGTGGGGAGAGGCTTCTTTTACAGAACAATCACATTAAGGCTAATTATGATATGATATTATATGTTAAGATTAATAAAGTATATATTTGTCAGGCCCCTACCTCTAAATCTTCCTTTCATCCCAGAGTTCAACCTAGAGTAGTGGGATGAAAATTACTTTGGCCAATGCTGGGGAAATGAGCAACGGGTAGAGATTTTTCTCAGGTAGATCATCAGTTCATGTAGATATTTCCACAACTTCATCTTGCTTGTACATTTATCACCACAATTTGATTAGCCATTCCCTAACTAATGGGCATCTGCTTTGTTCATAATTATTTGCTACTATATCTCTTCAACAGTTTAAAAAATTACTTGAAGACATAGAAAGCATATTTATCAAATTTATTGATAGTATAAAAACAGTGGAGATATCCAATACACTGGATGGCACATTAGAGACTCAAAATAATCATCACATATTTTCTAGACATTCTCATTTAATCCATATAATGACCCTATGAATTAAGTACCATAAATACGAATGTCACCATTTTACAGATGAGGAAAATATAGATCAAAGAATTTAAATTACTTGCCTAGGAATAACAAGACTATTAAATATTGGTGATGAAATTTAAACATACTTCTCTCCTCACACTAGCACAGGGTGTTCTCTATTCCACCACAAGACATCAACAAGAGACTATTTAATAGGACAAATTCAAAGTCCTATGATGAGGTAAAGAAAAACTGTATAAGTACTAAATGATAGAGGATATAGCTTGAAAGTAATTTCATTTTAAATAATTCCTGGGGAGGCAGAAAGAGCACTGAAAAGAGCATTTAAGTAATGAGGGATGGACCTAAGCAAGTAGAAAAATGGATCAGATCAAAGCTCCTGTGTCATAGTACTTTGAAGGTTACAATAGGAAGGAAGGAAGGAAGCAAGCAAGCAAGCAAGCAAGCAAGCAAGCAAGGAAGCAAAGAAGCAAGGAAGCAAGGAAGCAAGGAAGCAAGAGTCTGCCCCCACTGCATTCCTCCCTGGGTGTTCTATGTCACTCTAGAAGGAAGATCTAAAACCAGAAAGCTACAGGGGCTGGGGTAAAATTCAGCTCCATATAAAGAAAAGTTTTCTAACAATTATTAAATATTTGTTCACCAAAAATTAGCGTAAGAAAAAATGGAATTAGGCTGCCCTGAATAATAGTGAGCTTTTGTGTCCCTGAAAATTTTCGAGTAGGATCCAGCTTTGGACAAAAGACTGAAGAAAATGCTCCTGAGCCCCTTGCCTAGCGCAGAATGTAATGTTCTATAACTACGAACAAGGACACGCAACACAATTGCGGTACATTTTTTGCTGCTTCCACCAGGTGTCGCTAGTCAACAGTAGCTGAAGTTTTACCAACAGTTTTTAGACTAGCTCAAATGCCTTGAGTGGAATCTTGTGGTTATTTAGTGTGATGTGATAGAAAGAGGGTTTGGAGGCAAGAAATCTAAATTTGAGCCCCTAACTCTTCCACTTAATACCTCTGTGTGACCTTGGGCAAGGCATTTAAACTCCTCCGTGCCTTGATTTCCCCATCTGTAAAATGAAGAGGTTGAACTAATTGGTATCAGAGGTCCCTTCGAGCTATAAGTCTATGATCTTATGGTACTATTATCGTTAGTCTTGTATATAAATATGACAAATATAATCACAATAATAGTTCTTTATTTACTAAAGCCTCAAAATCTTTAAACAAAATTTGGAAGACTTCACCTTTTATCTATTCTATATATTCTTAGTTATTTGTTATTTTGTCATTCTTTGTATCCCCAATGTTTAAAAAGTGCCTGACACTTAGTGGTGATGCTTGTTGATGGATTCCCTAGAGGTTTCTTGTTCAGGTACACGTTGAATTACACAGTATCAAAGGTTTTTTTCTAAGTCTGAGAGTAAAATTCAGTGTCATAGTACTAAGAGGTTTACAATTCAACAAAACATGCATTAAGCCCCTATTACATCCAAAGCATGGGGGATACAAAAGTAATAAGGAGCTTATGCATTTTTATGGGAGTGTGGGGGGTAGGCATAATATATAACATGTACTTAGATGAGTATTACA
Organism: Monodelphis domestica; assembly: GCF_027887165.1. Taxonomy (NCBI): domain Eukaryota; kingdom Metazoa; phylum Chordata; class Mammalia; order Didelphimorphia; family Didelphidae; genus Monodelphis; species Monodelphis domestica. The sequence goes on from NC_077228.1 coordinate 449,915,154, forward strand.
AAAGGCCAGTGATGATGGAATAGGGGAAATCCAGATAGAGGGAATGGTACCTTAGCTTGAAGAAAGACAACAATTTTTAATGTATTATGTGGGTGCAATGGAAAGTTTGAGTGCATGGATAATAGAGGGTCATGACATGTCCAGCTTTGGAACAAGCACCTCTAATCCAGTTCAGCTAGAATATAGAATGCATATCAAATGAGATTGGAAATGTATGCTGGAGTCAGACAGTAGATGAGAGACCGAGTATGGATTTTACCCAAGCAGCAATAGGGAGCTACTTTATGAAGGTTTGTGAACTGAGAAGCAGGAGCATCAGATTTACTTTAGGAAGACTATTTCTGCAGTAACCTGAAGGAAGAATTGAAGAGGTGAAGATACTTGGTTCAGGAAGATCAGTTAACAAATCATTAAAACAGAGAGAACAAATGGTGATTTGAGTTTCTAAATCAGGGTGATGGTGGTGGAGTGAATGTAGAGAAGAGAATTAAAGATATTCTGGAGCTAGAGTTGGTAGGCATTAGCAATTGATTGAATATGGGGGCAGAAATAAGGAGAGGCAGGGGCAGGGGAGAATAAAAAATATCTCTAAAGTCACAGACATTCACCTGAGTGAATAGAATGAGGCTGGTCCTCTCAAAAGATTTAAGGAAGTTTGGAAGCAAGACAGGTTTAGTCAAGTGAAGTCAATAGCCATTTATTATCTACTGTATGCCCAGTACTGTGCTAATCAGAAGAGTTACCAAAAAAGGCAAAAATAATTTCTGCTCTCAATGAGCTGACAATCTAATTGGGTGGGATAATATACACACTATGAAATAAATTAGATATATAAAAGATAAGATGGAGATCATTTCAGTCAAAAGACACTAACATCAATAACAACTTGAAAATCTTGCAAAAGATGAGATTGGGGCTGAGACTTGAAAGAAGTTGGGGAAGCCAAGAGATGGAGGTAAGGAGGGAAGAAAATTCCAGGCATGCTGAACAGCCAGTGACAATCCAAGGTTAGGAGTCAAGTATCTGATTCAAGGAACAGATTAGGAAGATTAAGGAAGGAATCAGGTTTTAAGGAGATTTAGGAGCCAAGATAATGAACCATACTTTGTATGTATTTGATTCAGAGTGCCAATCAATCATCCAGATGGAACAGATAATTGGGGGTAAAAAACTGGTGTTCCACTTTGAGTATCTAATACAATCTCTCCTCATAAATGGAATTCTTCCTTTTTATCTCTCAACATCTTCCCTCTAGTCCAAGTGGGTTTACTGATATACATAGTTAGTGCCACATATATTTCTGTTACTGTCTGTCTTATCTTCCCCACCAGGCTATAAGTTTCTTCAGAACAATGAAGAATGAAGGCTTCTACATCTTTCTTTTCTCCCACTACAACAAGTACAGTGTTATTCACTCAACAAGCAATCTAACTAATGCAGTAAATTCTCAACTAAGAAGGTTCTTTTCCAAAGGAATTAAAAGACTTTCTCAAGAGAACTTGCTTAAATCACTCCCCTTAAATCTGCCACTGGACCTTTGGGTCATGGCTCTAGATTCAGAGCAAGCACACTGATGGCATCAGTTGTAAGTCACCAAAGTTAAGTACTTAAATAGTTAACTGACCATAACCTTCAGCTTGGATGGTTTAGGCTATGCATGCTGAACAGAGAGGAGAGAGGGCAGAGTGGAGTAGCTAGCATCAGTAGAGAAACATTTATGGTCATGTTCTAACTAGTGCTGGTCAGCCAGAATCCAAGTTCCAGAGAAATCGGTCCTTTAGAGATGCCCTTATGTATGCCTGTACCTCCCTGCCATGTGCACATCCTGGCGTATGATGTGAATTAATGTCATCTTGTTCAATAGAATCAGTAGAATGTAATCTACATTAGGGCAGGAATAAATATTTTGTTTTGTCTTTGTACATCTAGTAACCAACAGAGCATCTTTTACATACTAATTGCTTAATTGTTGCTCATCCTTCACTTTGAAGAGGACCAAGGGAATCACTGGGCGATGTCTTGATTTGTGCATGAATTGGATTTATAAGAGGTAGAGTTTCATAGTCTTCAACTTCACTATTTCTTCCAAAGTCATCAAAGTCCAGTGCCAAGACAAAAATCAGGATGACTGGTGATGACCCAGGATGCACTGGATGACCTTGGCATTTCCAATATCTAACCAAGCTCTAAGAATTCCATAATGACTTTAGCCACCTTCATTGTCATCAGAACAAATTATTCTCCTCTGCACATTTTTTGAGGGGGGAGCGTCTTCACATACTTGAGGTAGATATTCCCCTAAGTCATTGGTAGATTTGAGGCCTCAGTTATCCTCAGTCTAGTTTAACCCATCTGCCAAGATGGTTTTTACTGCAGTGTGGCCACTAGGCATGCTACATCTTCTTGGAGGCACAGGTGAAAAGTTAGGTGACAAGTGGATGATTAGCTTTGAAATGGTCTCAGTATGCCCACACACTAAAGGTGCCAATCCTCCCTATATATCTACTGGACATCTGCATCAAGATGTTGTGAATGAGTAAATTGAAGAAAACCTGCAAACAGAGGCAATGGATGAAGGTTTGCAGAGCGGTCAATCAAGGAGCATTCCAGAGGAGAATGTAACTGGAAGGAGACTGTTAAAAAGAAACACCCAAACTGTTGGAAATCTCTTTCTCCTGACACATGAAGGAGGAAGAACTGAGAAGATCCTTTCCTTACTGATTTTCTCTCTATTGTATCAAGAAGTGACTCAAAGATCCTCAAACCTGTTAGCCACATCCCTCATCCAAGACTCTATAATATTATTCTCAATTTAGGATTATTTAAGATCAGGGAAACCCTAAACCCTCTCTCCTATCCAGTTTCCTTTTCCTTCCCCTTCCTTAAATAAACCCCTTGTTCCAGCCATTCAAAGAGTGAGTTATCTATTAGATATATCAGGCAACTTACTCAGAACTGAATCCCAGTTTGTCACCAATTGAAGAGATTAACTGAAGTGGGAGGGAGAAGGAAGGAGGGAGGCAGATCTGATTCCTCATTACCATAATCCTTAAAGGAACAACCACCTAATGCAATGTCCAGTAGACAGTTGGAGATTCAAGACTGGAGGGTCTCATGATATGTCAAGCTGATCATCAGGACAGTTTGAAATAGGCTCAACCTACAACCCTAAATCACCCCATCTATTTCTCAGATTCCAGAAGCGGTTCCATCACACTAACCAGGGCTGTACCCAATTAGTGATATTGTCAGAGCCCAAGTGATAGCTTTGGTAGCCTTAGGAGGACACAAAAAGACACAGGAAAGAAAGGCCCTGCTGCACATCACCAAGACTAGTACAGCCTTCCTTTACCCTATTCATAACATGGAAATTGGATCAAACAGGTTTTAATTTTTGTTAGCATGAAATTCACCTATTTTTTCACAAAAGAAAACCTGTTTTGATTCCTAGAAATCAGAAAATTCACTGCATGTTCTTAGATGAATTATTCAACATTTATAAACCTACAATCTTTATCAGTTGTGAGAGTATGTTTGTCTTTTTGATAATTATGATCACTCCCTCACAGACAATTGGCATAAGATTTATATGAGATTCTAAATTCTAAATTCTAAATTCTAAAGCCAGTATCCTTGTATTATGCCATGGTCACTCAAAGTACATTTCCTTTAGAGTAAGAGAACCTGAGTTCAAATCCTGTTTCTGAGAGTTATTATCCTTATAATCTTGAGCAAGTCACTCAGAATTCCTGGATGTCAATTTTTTCTGAAAAAAAAAAAAAGTTGAACTCAGTGGTCCTTGAGGTCTCTAAATTTATAATCCTATAAGCAATGTTTTAAAGGATGGGGGATTTTCACTTTAAAGAATCAAATTGCATATGTAAAACATAGGAAATAATCAAGACACCTGTCGATGTTTTCTTCTGAATTTATGATTTTAATCTCTTACTCTGTCATTGAAGTCAGTAATCAGATAATTATTTCATTGAACACACAGAATTAGTTGGATTAGATTAATTGGAAATCCTCTACCTTCCACACCATATTTCACATGGCTTTTTTTTTTTTGCTTTCTTAACCTCCACCTTCCACTTCCCAGAACTAACATCTTTCCTTAGTCTGATAAAAAATACTTAGCAATGCTAGTGGAACAGAGAACCACTGTTCATTTCTTCACATTTACCTTTAGAAGCTACTGGATTAGATATTTGCCTTAGAAGCTATGAGGTCAGATCCATTTAACTTTGCAAATAACAGGGCTGGCACAGAACACACATGGATTCTATTTGACTCATCTGGAGGGAATGTTCTCACAGCCAAGCCTGCAATAAGTTAGCTCATCTATCACTCATGCTCTTGACACTTTTAATCTATTCATCCTTACTCCACTACCAGAAGACCAGCTTTCCTGGGTGATAGGACTCCTCTGGATAAAAGTAGCAGCCCCTAAAGCATCATTTCGAATCTTATGAATCACTGGATTGAGAAATTTAATCTTAACTATGTTCACCTTTAATCCAGGAGCTATTTCATCTGGCTTTCTCTAATTGGAACACCCCCCAAAAAATCTCCAAGGGATAGTGACATGGGCCATTTAATGATAACAGCCTATTTGTGCTAATTGTCACTTGAAGGTTGGAATTCAATGGAGCCATCCAGATTAGTGGTTGCTTCTTCTTTTTAAACAGAATTTTTTCAATCTACTCAAGGGTACCAAATTGAATTGCAAGATATTCAATGGTATTATTTCAATTATGCTGAGCATCTCAGCTAAATAAGACCCACTGATCCTTTTCTCTATCCTTTTGCAGCCGTTGCAAAAGATCTGGTCATTTCACTTGTTTAGATCCAGTCTTAATCTCAGTGAACCAAGTTTTGTGGTGCATGCTGGTATTTGCCACTAGATACTTAACAAAACATATGTTATCTGCTGACTTTGTGGGTAGAGAAATTGTGAATTCTAGGTAAGTCACAGTCTCTTTTTGCTTTAACTCCCTTTCACTTACTCCTTTTACCCTCCGCCTCATAACCAGATTGTGAGGAAAGGGAATTGCAAATCTTAAAGTACTCATCCTAGAAATGTCTCCCAACAACTTTGTTTTTATTTCTCTCTCTCTCTCTTCTCTCTCTCTTTCTCTCTCTCTCTCTCTCTTTCTCTCTCTCTCTTTCTCTCTCTCTCTCACACACACACACACATACACACACAGAGGCACATATATTATATATATATATATATATATATTTCTATATACACATACATTTGTATTCATGCTTTTCTCCAATATAAACTTTTAGGCAGAGATGGTAATTTTTTTATCTGAGAATTCCCAGTACCTATCATAGTTTTTAGATGACCATAGGGTTATTTCTTTTTTTTTTTTTTAGTAGCAAAGAAGTGAGAAGAAAATAGACATAATCTACTTGGGGAACAGCTAAATATCTAGTAGTACATAAACTTAGGGGCATATTACTATTTTATTAGAAAAGATGAAAATTCATACAGAAAAACATCAGAAAACATGAACTGATGAAAAGTCAAGTAAGTATAACCAACAAAGAAACACACACACACACACACACACACACACACACACACACATGATGTAACTACAGCAATGGAAAAGCATAAAGACAAATGGAAAGAATAAAAGAACAACACAAATGTCAAAAATTTGAAACTGAATTTGTGAAATAATAATGGCTTTTAGAGGTGGGTCTGACCCCCCACACCAGTTAATTCAGCTTTAATTTGGGGGTAAAATGATGCACACACACACATTGAACAGGTAACAAGAGGAGATTTACTTAGTCCTAAAATAACACTCAGACCCTGGCCATGTGATCCCAGGAAAGCTACTTAACTATGTTTGCCTCAGTTCTACACCTGTAAAATGAATTGGAGAATGAAATGCCAAAGTACTCCAGTACTTTTGCCAAGAAAACCCCAAAATTCGGTCACAGAGTTGGACATGACTACAATGACTGAACAATAAACAAAACACCAAAAATAGTAAGATTATCCAATAAAGATACAGAAACTCTTAATTTCTTTAAACATAGAACTCCCACCCAGCCAGTCTCCATATAGAAACACATCTAGTCAGCAAAGCAAGAGATGGTGACTTAAGAGGACTTAAGAGGAATAGACATTCACTGAGTTGAAAGGATTTTAGCTCCATTTGGCTGAGACTTTTATGCCCTTGGATGACTAGGAAACTGTATCAAAGGAGGCAGGAACCAATCAGATTTCAGAGACAGTTTAGTTGTAGAGGAGAAGGAAAATTCTGGCAGATATCAGTCCTATCACAATGACCACACTTTGCCCCAAAGAAGAAGTATCTCTCTTAACTTTGCAGAATTGGAAGATCATAAGTATGAATGAATACTATAGATAATGTTAGACTCTTTCAATGGTTGGTCATTTTTATAAAGCTACTCCCCCCCCCCTTTTTATTCTTCATTATAAGTTGTGGCTCTCTGGAGATTATTAAAGTACATCAGTAAAATTTAGTTTTTAAAACTATGCTGTATATCTTTGACTTAAAGTAATTTTAAGTTATTAAATATCCTTAAGTTGTATGAAAAATTTTAAAGTAATTTTGTTTAAGGCACAACGATTCAAAGCCTACTATTTCTGGTAGTAAGAACATGAAGGTCATTGTGACAACAAACCATAGGAGGAACCAGACCCAGGGCTCTCTTTGGCATGGAGGCACAGACTCCATTGGTTTCCCAGAGTTGGAATTTGGAAATCAGGAATAGGAGCATTTAAATCTCCATGATGCACCACACAGAATAAGTTCCTTCTCTAAAGATCTTCAAGAACATTCCTACAAATACCAAGATGGGCTCCAAATGGACATGACTAAAATAAAAATGGTCATATAATAAACTAATTAACATATAAGGAAGATTCCATTTTGATTGGCTCTCTGGAGATCATTAAAGTACATCAGTAAAATTTAGTTTTTAAAACTATGCTGTATATCTTTGACTTAAAGTAATTTTAAATTATTAAATATCCTAAAGTCATATAAAAAGTTTTAAAGTAATTTTCTTTAATTCATGGATAGGAAAAGAGTTCATGATGTAGCAAGGAATCGAGAGGATCACAGAGGATGAAATGGATAATTTGGAGTGCATAAAATTAATTTTTTACACAGACTAATAAGACCAATATGCTTAAAATTAGAAAAATAATTAACTAGGAAAAATTCAGCAATATTTCTCTGATACAGGACTCATATGTATGATATAATGCTCCTACTGCTAGATAGCATTTATCTAGTTTTATGGTTTGCACAGGGCTTTACCAATATTATCTCATTGTAGCCTCATAACAACTCTGAGAGCAAGGTGCTTCTATTATCCCTATTTCACAAATGAGGAAAGAGAGGGAAACAGTTGTCAAGTGACTTGTCTCACAGCTAATACACATATAAATTAAGATTTCAGGTCTTATTGGGACCAGGAACAGCACTCTATCCTCTATACTACCTAGATGCCTCTTGATTCTAATTCATAAGAATAAGAATCATTGACTAATTGATAAATGAACAAAGGTTCCCAAACAAGCAGTTTTTAAAGGTAAATAACCAAGTCATACAAAGCCATATTTAAGGATCGCTCAAAATCACTAATAATAAGAGAAATGTAAATTAAAGCAACTCACACCTAGCAGACTGGCAAAAGTTGGGAGGCAGCAGGAAAATAGGCACATTAATGCACTACATTGGTTTTAACATTCTGGAAAGTAATTTAGAATTATGTTCCAAAAAGTCATTAAAATTGACATGCTCTTTGACCTAGTGATATCTACTAGACCACACCCCCAAAGAAAGAAGAAAAGGATTTATATGTACTAGAAACTGAAGGAGTTTCCATCACCTAGAGAATGGCTGGATAAATTATGATATGAGTATATAGGAATGTTATTGTGTAAGAAATGATGGGCAGTTCTAAAACTCTTCACTTGTACCAAGCATGTTGCCTCTGTTGGAGAGAAAAGGCCAAAGAAAATGTTCATATGATAAAAAGAATGGTTGACTAGGAGAGGAAAATGTTAGCTACAAAATAATAGAGGAGCTCATATATGTTATATTCCAGTGAAGATGATATAATATAGAAATAAAAGACATATGTTGTGATTTTATTGTCAACAAGTCAACAAATATATGAGCTTCCTATGTGCCATTCACTGTGCCAAGCTCTTAGGATATAAAGGCAAGCAAAAAAAAAATTGAATGAGGGAAGATAAAACATTTAAAAAAACTGAAAAGGGTAGGAGAGGGTAGGAAAAAGTACCAGAGTGAGGTAATGAGAGAGAAGTCCTGAGTGTCAGGAGAGTAGCCAGCCAAGAATACAATAATGGAGTGAGCAAGGGACTGGATTTGGCTCTTTCTCAAAATGGAGGTCTCACCTAACAGAGGAGTAGGTTGTAGTAGATTGATTTTTAGTGGTGTATTTAAGCCTTTAAATGGAATTTCTTCAAATTTCTCACTTAGGAAATTTTACATGACAGGTACCATTGATCAAGACTAACTTTCTCTCCTCCCCTCCCTTCTCCACAGTAGTTCTGTGAATTTTCCTATCATCATAAATTAGTATTTTTTTTCAAATCCCTTAAATACTATTACATAGCAAATTAAGATTTAACATATGGCATATTCCTTCCTGAATTTTACAAATCTTGGGAAAAATGTACATCTCTACTAAAAATTTGAAAATATGAGATAAATTATTTTATTGGTTTTAAATTATTTAATAGATTTATACAGAAATATTTGGATTTTTTCATAATACCAGTTGACATGAGATAAAAATTTAAAGTGATTAAAATATTATTCATTTGACCCCTTCAACAAACCATAAAATAGGTACTATCATCATTATCTATAGTTGTTATTCCCATTTCCAGACAAGGAAACTGCAGCTGAGAGATGTTGAATGATATTGCCCAGTGTCACAGAGTGAACAAGTTCTGGAAAATTTTAATTTATGTCTTCCTGATTAAAAATTCAGATCTCTAGTCATGTGGGCAACTGCTTCTATAAAACACAGAAATAGACCACATTAAAATGATATTCTGAATTGTCAATAAACTATTGTTCTTTAATTTATGTTTTCAATATTTTTTGAAAACAATTATGTTTTCAGATATTTTAAAATATCTGTGACATCTTAGGGAAGGTATCTACTCTCTCTGGGCCCAGTATCCTCATCTGAAAAATGAGGAGGTTGATCTACATGGTCTCTAGGGTCCCATCCAATGGTACAATTCAACAACTTGAGAGAGAGAAAGAGAAAGTGAGGAAGAGAGAGAGGGAAGAGAGAGAAATAGAGAGAGAGAGAGAGAGAGAGAGAGAGAGAGAGAGAGAGAGAGAGAGAGAGAGAGAGAGAGAAAGGTAGACAGATAGATAGGTATTTTATATATATATTTCCAAAGGCTTATAGGCAACATTAAAAAAAAAAACCTAAGAGTAATGTGAATGCCACTTGTTCTTTACAAGATGAGAAAGTGAGACAATTTAATTGTTTAAAAGTAATTTAGGAGCAACTGGGTGAGTCAGTGGATTGAGAGCCAGGTCTAGAGATTTGGGAGGTGCTAGGTTAAAATCTGGCCTCAGACACAACTTAGCTGTATGACCCTGTGCAAGTCACTTAACCCTCATTGCCTAGCCCATACTGCTCTTCTGCATTAGAATGTTCTAAGACTGAAGGTAAGTGGTTTTTTTTTTTTAAGTAATATAATTTTAAAATTCTAGGAAACCAGAGATTAACTATGATTAGGAATATGGATGGTAATAAATGTTAAAAATCCTTAATGTAAAATTTAGATAAGGAACTCTTCATCCACAAATGCAGCCAATATTTACTTAGAAGAACACTACCTCCTGTAACTCAGGTCCAAGGAATACTACTTGTTCTACTCTATGTATTTTTCCTCATGAGAAAATTCTCCTACATGGGTGAGGAATGACATTCCTTTCCAACAACTGGCCTTTGAGAGAACAGAACATGGGAGAGACTTAGATGGAGACCCTGGCCACTGTCAGAAATCAAAAGTAAATGTATTTCCTCTATAAATGTGCCATTCTTAATGCAATTTATGCTCATGGTAGCACAGACCTTTAAAAGTAACAAGAGTGTACCTCAGTTTACCCAATGGTAAAATAAGGAGAGGAAATTAAAAGACTGCTAAGTTCCTTTTCAACCCATCTGTTTCTACTCCCTCCACAAACTTATCTCTTTATCTACTCCCCAACCACAACAAGCAGCTGACAAATGGCTCTCTGTTATCTCCAGAATCAAATATAAAACCAACAGAGATGGTTGAATGGCAAGCATCACTCTCAAGACTCTGGAAGAAGGCAACTGAGCCTTTCCACTTGGTTTGGTAGCTGGCAGTGAATCTTGCACATGCTCTAGGAATGGGGTTTCCATTGGCCAGTTCTACTATGTGTATGGCAGTATATTAGGTGCTGTGGATAGAGGATGTGGTGGAAAGAATGCTAGGTGAGAAATGAAAGGACTTGGGTTAAAATTTGATTCTGCCATTTCCTATTTGTGTGACATGGAGAAAGTTGTCATATACCTAAACTTCAATATTTTTTTGTCTGTAAGTTCAATCTATTTAACTAATTTATCTCTAACATTCCTCCTAGCTCTAAATTTCCAGACTACAAAATAAAACAAACAAAAAAAAACATAGTGCTTGACTTCAAGAAGCTTACTTTTTTAACAAATTAATTTATTTAGAACATTATTCCTTGGTTACAAGAATCACATTTTTTCCTTACCTCCATTCCCCCCACCCTTCCCTCAGCTGACACGCAATTTCATTGGGTATTACTTGTGTCCTTGATCAGAACCTATTTCCATGCTGTTGATACTTGCATTAGGATGTTCATTTAGAGTCTACATCCCCAGCCATATCCCCTCAACCCATGTAATCAAATAGTTGTTTTTCTTTGGTGTTTTTACTCCCACAGTTTTTCCTCTGAAGATAGTGGTTTTTCTCCTAGATTCCTCCGAGTTGTTCAGGATCACTGCATTTCCACTAATGGAGAAGTCCATTACATTGATTGTACCACAGTGTATCAGTCTCTGTGTACAATGTTCTCCTGGTTCTGCTCCTCTCACTCTGCATCAATTCCTGGAGGTTCTTCCAGTCCCCATGGAATTCCTCCACTTTATTATTCCTTTGAGCACAATAGTATTCCATCACCAACATATAACACAATGTGCTCAGCCATTCCCCAATTGAAGGGCATCCTCTCATTTTCCAATTTTTTGCCACCACAAAGAGCGCAGCTATGAATATTCTTGTACATGTCTTTTTCCTTATTATCTCTTTGGGGTACAAACCCAGCAGTGCTATGGCTGGATCAAAGGGCAGACAGTCTTTTATCAGCCTTTGGGTATAGTTCCAAATTGCCCTCCAGAATGGTTGGATCAATTCACAACTCCACCAGCAATGCATTAATGTCCCTACTTTGCCACATCCCCTCCAGCATTCATTACTTTCCTTTACTGTCATGTTAGCCAATCTGCTAGGTGTGAAGTGATACCTCCGAGTTGTTTTGATTTGCTCTCTCTCTGATTATAAGAGATTTAGAACACTTTTTCATGTGATTATTAATAGTTTTGATTTCTTTAACTGAAAATCACCTAAACTGGAGAATGGCTTGATTTTTTGTACAATTGGTTTAACTCTTTATAAATTTGAGTAATTAGACCGTTGTCAGAGGTTTTTGTTATGAAGATTATTTCCCAATATTTTGCTTCCCTTCTTATTTTGGTTGCATTGGTTTTATTTGTACAAAAACTTTTTAATTTGATGTAGTTATTGATTTTACATTTTGTGATTTTTTTCTAGCTCTTTCTTGGTTTTAAAGTCTTTCCTTTCCCAAAGATCTGACATGTGTACTATTCTGTGTTCATCTAATTTACTTATAGTTTCCTTCTTTATATTCAAGTCATTAACCCATTCTGAGTTTATCTTGGTGTAGGGTGTGAGATGGTGATCCACACATAATCTATCCCATACTGTTTTCTAATTTTCCCAGCAGTTTTTATCAAATAGTGGGTTTTGGTCCCAAAAGCTGGGATCTTTGGGGTTATCATAGACTGTCTTGCTGAGGCCACTTACCCCAAGTCTATTCCACTGATCCTCCTTGGTTTGAAGACTACTGCTTTATAGTATAGTTTGAGATCTGGGACTGCAAGGCCTCCTTCCTTTGCATTTTTCTTTTCATGATTTCCCTGGATATCCTTCATCTTTTGTTCTTCCAAATGAACTTTGTTATGGTTTTTTCTAAGGAAGCTTTCTTTTTACTGAAGTGCTGAGCTAGACCATTTTAATGGCATTTTCTAGTTCTAAAATCTTCTGATGCCTTCCTTATTTCTTCCTGATTTCACTTTCTACACCTAACACTCCTGGATCTTTCTCTCTTGTAGGTCTAGTCTCCTTTCTTACATTCTTTTCCAGCTAGCCTCTCTTTGCATAGTCCAGAGACCTTTCTTACTTCCCCAAAAATGACTGATTATCACTACTATCTTTATCCATATGGGTTACCCCAGACATTAGGGACAGGAGATGGGTAGATGAATAGCAATTTCTAAAACACAAAGAAAATTCAAGAAGTGTCTTCTTTTAAGGGGCTTGAGCAAATGACTAAGGATGAGAGGGTAAGAGGAGAGACATTAGGAAAGAACAGCCCCAAAGGAGGATGCTTTGGCACAGCTCTGCCAATATGCAAGGTGAGTAAAAAGACAAGCTCCAGAACTTTGGCAAGCTTGGGATGCAACAATAGTAGCAAAAAGGACAGGAAAACAAACATCTGAGGGAACCACTTATTTTGAGTTTAGCCTTTTAAGTTACATTCTGCTCTCTTGAGTCATGCTTCTTGAAGCCAGGTCAGAAAAAAGCCATTATTGGGAAAGAACCTAGAAAGCTGAAGTTAGAATCTGAAATACCTAGACTTGAATCCTACCTCAAACCTTTACTTTATATGACTGGGGGTAATAATAAGGATAATAACCAGTATGTATTGGTTATTGATTAAATAACAATAAGGATAATAACAATAATAATAACCAACATTTATACCATACCTTATGTTTTGCAGTGTGCTTTACATAAGTTGTTTTATTGATATTCCCAGAATTCCTGTGAGGTAGTGCTATTATTAGCTCTATAAAACAGAAATAAAATAAGAAAACGGAAAGAAAAGGCTGAAGCCCAGAATCACACAATTTCTGTCTGAGGCAGGATTCTCACCCACATATTCCTGACTCCAGAGACAGAATCACATGGTCTATATTCCAACATAAATATATATAAGTAAGAATCCTTCCCAACAAGTAATAATACAGCCTACACAAGAATCCCATCTAGACTATATTCAACATGGGATGATGAAGTACTTAAATGAAGATCTCTAATGAGGCTTTTAGGATAGTTTTTCTCTAAATAAAATTTTATGTCTTTTTCTATGTCACCATAATTTCCCTTGGCATCTTTATCCACCATCCCTTCCCCCCAAAGTCCATAAAACATATCCTATATAGCAAATAATATTTTGTGAAAGACAAAAAGAGGGGGAAAATCAGCATAACTGATCAATACATGGGGAAAAGCCTGAAAATATAAGTAATGGACAGCTTTTGTGGGCTCTCACTTCTGCAAAGAGGTAGACTGGGAGTGTCTTTTCATATCTCTTCATTTGAGCCCTTTTGATCTTTGTAATTCTGACATATTCACTTTTTATGTTGTGTTCTTTCCATTTACATTGTTGTGATCTTGGTGTATATTGTTTTCTTGGTTCTGCTGACTTTACTCTAGAGCAATTCAATCAGATCTTTCCATGCTTCTTTTTAATATAGGACCTTCATTCTGTCATTTCCTACAGCACATTAATATTCCATCACATTAAAGTACTATAATTCATTTAGCATTTCTTCAATTAATGGGCATGTGCTTTGTTTCTAATTCTCTGCTATTACAAAAGTTCTGCTATAAATATTTAGTGTATATGGAGATTTTTCTTCTGAACATCAATGACTTCCTTGAAGGATAAACATAATAATAAAATCTCTCAGTCAAAGAGTATGGGGGTAGCTGGGTGGCTCAGTGGATTGAGAGCCAGACTCAGAGATGGGAGGTGCTAGGTTCAAATCTGGCCTCAGACACTTCCCAGATGTGTGACCCTGGGCAAGTCACTTAACCCCCATTGCCTAGCCCTTATCACTCTTCTGCCTTGGAACCAATACACAGTATTGATTCTAAAAGGAAAGGTGAGGGTTTAAAAAAAGAAAAGAAAAAGAAAAAAAAGAGTATGAAGATTTTAGTTATTTATTTGTGTAATTCCAAATTGCTTTCCAAAATGTACTGATTCACAGCTCCATCAACAATATATTAGTGGCTTAATCAATACTCTAAAGGAATTTAATCTGCTCTCCATGAAGGCCAATTATATTCTTGAATATTTCCATAGGGCAGAACTACTGTAGTCAGTCTTAGGCTAAATGGCAAAGGAAAGATAGGTTAATGAGTTGCAAAAGAGTGAAAGGGCAGCTGGATAGTTCAGAGGCTTGAGAGCCAAACCTAGAAAAGGGAAGTCCTAATTCAAATCTGGCCTCAGATTAGCTGTGTGACCCTGGGCAAGTCACCTAACCCCTATTGCCTAGCTCTTTCCACTCTTCTGCCTTGGAACCAATACATGATATTGATTCTAAAACAGAAGATCAGAGTTTAAAAGAAAAAGAAAAAGATAATAGTGAATTCTACTGAGCTCCCAAGTATTTCAGGAAGAGTTTAGAAGTTCCTAAACCAGTATAACAAGGAATGTTAAATGATTTATATGTAGGATGTTTCTGCCACAAGCTGCAGCGACTGTGTGTACATCCCCATTAAACCCTTGTCAGATGAATCTTATCTTGTTCAGTTGTGCCAGCTGCATGTCAACAATTTGTAATGCTGTTTTCTTTAAAGGTTTTTAAACCTTTACACTTCCGGGCATCAATCTAACAATGAATTATATAGAAGGGATGAAGTATTCACTGCTACTAACCACACACATTGTCATTAATAAGATGTTTCCCCACTTCTACTACCACAAATTGTTGTGGAACGTGGGAGGGGGAAGAAAAAAATGGAATGTTTGCTTTCCCCATCAAGTTATTTAGTATATCACTGAAGAAAAAAATTCAATCAAATCAAGGAATATTTAAGGTGTACCTGGCATGTGAAAGGCATTCATCTAATAGGAATAACAATCATTTGTGAAGTGCCAGAGAAGATACTTTGTTAGGCACTGAGGATACAGACAAAAGGCAGTCTATAAAAGACGATATACAATATATTACATATGTATATATAATAGGCATAAGACTTTTCATTTTTCATCAATGCCTTTACATAATTATAATTTTATTTTATCTACCTCACATATTGGGTGGATTTGTTAATATAACTAAAAAAGGAAATGAGTGCCCAGAATAATTGTAATTAATTCTGTATCACAATTATGTGGCCATAATCCTAATATTGTGAGGCTTAGGAATACCAGCCTATTATTTATTATTGCTAAACCAAAAGAGCTATTTGGTTCTTTCCAAAATGTGTCTTTCATTTGGCGTGGTCCAAAGAAAAAACATTGGATCAACCAAAAACAAAAACAGAAGCCCCAGTCACAACAAAATGGTATAATGTATTCTCTAAAGTCTTCTGTGCTGATTGAATAGATCACAGATTCAAATTAGTCTTAATGGGAAAACAAACTAAACTAAAAAAAATTTTAAAAGAGAGAGTAGTGAACTTATTTTCACAAAGTACAAATTAACATTTTAAAATTCTTTTACTAAACTTGAAAATGCTTAACATTTTAAAATACATGTTATACACGATTAAATACAGTTTCTATTAAAAGAGACAGCTATAAATGGATTTACATTCTCTGTACATTTTCACAAAATAGGAGCCACCAGATCTCCAAATTTACAAGCAGTTGACAAAGCATATTATTTTTTTCTGGCCAATGTGTTTTGGTCCCATTATCTATGGACTCCTTGAAAATGTGTCTTGATCTGTTTTATTCTGCATTGTTCATTTTTTCAGGGTAAAAACAGATGATCCTTTTAAACTTTTTCCTTCTGCCTCTCCATCGCATTCTCTCCTTATATTAGAACTTTAAAATCAAATCACTTGCAATGCAGAGATCCATGTCAGAAAGGAAGTATGTATACAAAACCAAGGAGGCTGGCTTCTTGTAAACATTACAATTAAAGCTAGTAAACTTCACACTTCCTCTTCACATCCATTCTTCAATAACTTTGATTTCCTGTGCATGATTGTCCTAACATCCACATTGGCTCATGCTATATAATGTGCAAAATAGTCACAACATGAACTATAAATAGGAGTTCAGACACGAAATATATTTAAATATTACCTTACTTCCTTTATCATTTAATGATTCTTTCATAGCTGCTTGAGTGGGGGAGTATGAAAGTATCTTATGACCATCTGTAACCAAACAGCAAAATTCACCTTAAAAGGTGGGTGGGTAACTTGATTTGCATAATAACAACTAGAGCAGCCAGAATGTGCATATTACCTTTATTTAGCAGAAAATATTTCCTGCTGATTGTCTTTGATTTTTTTTAGTAGAAAGGGGAATATAAGCATACAGTTGTGATGAA
This sequence comes from Monodelphis domestica, assembly GCF_027887165.1. Classification (NCBI taxonomy): domain Eukaryota; kingdom Metazoa; phylum Chordata; class Mammalia; order Didelphimorphia; family Didelphidae; genus Monodelphis; species Monodelphis domestica. The sequence goes on from NC_077228.1 coordinate 449,931,858, forward strand.
TTCTAATTATACAAATAACTGCAAATGATCAAAATAATAACGCTCTAGTGGACTGAGAATTCCCAAATTTTGCAGTCAACTAAATCTTGTGCAATCCTAATATTGTTTCCAACTATCAATTTACTCTGTCTTTAAATAGCTCAGCTACAAGTATGATCACTGCTGTACAAAGTAACCTGGAAATTTTGAGCCAAAGTAAGAGTGAATTTTTAAAAATTAAACTGAAAAGATCAGTTCGTTTAAACAGGAGCAGGTGTACTTACACACCTTGCTTACAGAAGACCAATGGTGAATGGATAAGGGGACCACTATGTTTGGTGTCCAGATATGGACTTGTATCTTGTGTTCATGAAATTTCTGGGTCCCAGCCAAACAAACCTAGATGAAAGCAGACTGGCTAATTTTTTATGTCCTGAATCCAATTCCCCTGTGACAAGTAACAAAGTCCATACCCAAACCCAAGATTGAATTGCTGTTCCTCTTTCCCAAAAACTCTTGCTAAAACAGCAAAACTCTAGCTTTTACTCCTTTTAAATGGAGTCCATAACTCTTTTTCCACACTTTTTATTCCTTGCACCATTAAGAGAGACCTTTAGGAGTAGACCAAATCAACCCAAGGGAATCAAGAATATCAAACAAACAAACAAACAAACAAACAAAAGTCTGTGCAACAATTTTTTGAAAAGTGTCTTGATTTACATGGAAGGTGGTGATACGGGAGTCCATGAGGCTGCAAGACGGGCATGTGCTGAGGCATCATACTGGCTGTCAGGAATATCTGTGGCTGACACGCTGCCTTCATACAGTGGAGATCCAGAAGAGGAGACTGAAACCGCATGGGGCAAGGGTGGGTAGTGTGCTGTGGACCCTCGCAAAAACTGAGCTCCCAACCCATTGGACATCCCGGCTGACTGAGCCACTGGTGTGATAGTGCTGTTACTCACGGACCACAAGTTGGGATACTGACTAGAATGAAAACAAAAACAAAAACTCCAGTGAGCAAAAAGAACAGGAAAGTCAGCCATCAGAGGGGAGAGCAGGTACACAAGAGGGACACAACAAAGTCACTAAATGTAAAAGAATCTTATTTGTAACCATCAGAACCTGTGCTTCTTAATATTTTTCCCAAAGTAAGAAGAGAGAGACAGATAGGGCAAGTTATGATGATAATAGAAGCTAATATTTATAGCACTCTAAAGTTCACAAAACGTATTAGAGATTTATTTTTATCACATTTGACTGACAGCATCTTGGTGTATCTGGTGCTATTATTACTCCCATTTTACAGATGAGGAAACTAAGACTGAGAAAAGTTGTTATTTGCACAAAGACTCAGTGTTGAGAGGCAGAATTATAGAGCTCTGGTTTTCTAGGACTCTGTTGCTCCTTCAATAAGCTACTACTTCTGGCTCATTTTATTTCTCTTTTAAAGCACAAATGACTTGGCTAGGGTCCCTACATAAACATACATGATAAGATTTGATGAATTTAATTCAACCACAAACATTTATTAAGTCTCAATTGTGTACAAAGCACTAAGCTACTAATAGGAGATACAATATTTGAATTTCAAATTAAGTTTATAATTTAAAGGGGAGGACTATGAAAGAGACATAACTAACTGTATTTATTTATTTTTTTAAACCCTTGCCTTCCATCTTGGAGTCAATTCTATGTATTGGCTCCAAGGCAAAAGAGTGCTAAGGGCTAGGCAATGGGGGTCAAGTGACTTGCCCAGGGTCACACAGCTGGGAAGTGGCTGAGACCAGATTTGAACCTAAGAACTCCTGTCTCTAGGACAGGTTCTCAATCCACTTAGCTACCCAACTGCCTCCATAACTAACTGTATTTAAAGAGGGAAAGGCAAAAAATAAAAAAAATAAATAAAGAGGGAAAGGCAAAGCCTTAACCAGCTTGGGGTACCCAGGAAGGATTCTTAGAGGCTCAAGGCATTAGAGTTAAGTTTTAAGTCAAGTAGAATTCAAAAGACTAGGGAGAATGGGTAACTCCTAGGTGTAGGAGCCAAGAGGAAAAAATGGCTTAGAGGCAGGAAGCTAAGGGAAATGGTTGCTATATTGTAGTCTATCCAGTTAGACTACAGTAGTTCAGGATATCTTGACTATAAAGGGGAGTCCTGATAAAAAATAATCTAGTTGAGGTATAATGGTTCCTGATTGTAAAGTTCTTTGAATGGCTGAATGAAACAGTCTATAGGCTTTAAAAATCACACTACCTGGAAACAGTTCTTTGCCTGTCAAAAGGAGTTATAATAAATCAGGGCTCAGTTTAGTGTTATTTTGTGCACTCAATTACCCCTAGGTAAAAGGCATTCTAGCATGGTAGTTTGCACTAAGAGTCAGAAGACCTGAATTCTTATGCTAGCTCTGTTGCAGGTGTCCAAAAACAGCATCATAGGTGCTAAAGAGAGACCCAGAGATGGCTAATACACAGATCCTGAGCTCTAGGAGACTACAGTTAAGTAAGAGATATACAATCTAAACATCTAAATAAATAACTTATAAAGTGAGCCTCCTGGAACAGTGGGGGGAAAGCACTATTACTAAGAGTTATGATCACAAACTTTTGAGAGTTGAATGGGGGAGAGGAGGATGGGAACATTTATTAAAAGACTACTTAAGTGCCAGGCACTGTGCTCAGGGCTTTACAAATCACGCATTTGATCTTCACAAAAACCCATCACAAAAAAAGGTACTATTATTATCTCCATTTTACAGTTGAGAAAACCAAGACAGACAGAAGTTAAGTGACTTGCATAGGGTCAAACAGTTAAAAAGTGCCTGAGGCCAAATTTGATCTCAGTAACCATTTAGTCAATCCTCATCTGAAAAGAAATCCCACCATGATATACTTGACAAGTGGCTATCTAGCTTCTGGATGCAGACTGCCAAAGAGGGGGAATATGATCCCATCACCTATGGAAGAAGCCCCTTTCTGCTTTTGTGTGGTTCTAATTGTAAGGAAGTTTTGTTTCATTTTTTTTTTCTGGTCTTCAAAATTAAATTGGCCTCTTTGCCCTCTGGGGCCAAACAGAACAGGTACCATGCCTCCCCTGTGTAACCTTGGATAAGTTATTTAGAATCTTTCAGAGGCCTCAGTGTCCTCATCTTTAAAATGAATGGAAGTCATTTCATCTGCATAAAAAATGAGGAGAGGACCTGGATTACCTCTATGGTAACTTCTGGCTCTCTTAACAGCCATGACCCTTTATAGCCAAGAGTGATCACAAGAACTAGTTATTCAGGTATCCCTTCTACATCATGACTTTCCCCATCATAGTTTCTCTAAATTGATATATTTTGAGTCATCACAAGAAAATAAATTGCAATTTGGGGGGAGTTTTTCAGAAGCCACAGATGGCATGCAAAGAATAGCAGATGACACAGAAAATATTTAGAAATCAGAAAGGCATAAAAATATGTATAGGAAATATCAATATATTTTCTCTTTTAATACTAGAATTTTAATTTTAACCTTTAATACTAGAAAAGTTAAAATAAGTAAAAAGTTAAAATTTGCAAAAAGAATGTGAAAGCCAAAAAATATTCCACACGGATTTTCCAGATCCCTGGGACACTGCTCCCCCAACATCCCAGGTGTAGAAGAGATAGCTGTATTTCTTTCTTAATTTGATGTCTTTGCCCTGGCCAGAGGTCCTGAAGCATTTAGCATCATTTTTTTATCAAATATATCCTCTCTCCACTTCTTCCTGCCCCACTGCCTACAGAATCTATTCACTAAGTTCTTCACTTACTCTTTCAGAACAGGAACTGTAGGAGATTCCCCATCAATACATAGGGAGGAGGGAGAAGGATTCATACTTGAGGATTAAATGAAAGTGTAGAAGTTCTCATATTTTCCCATCACCATAAGGGGGCACTGCCTCAATGCTGAACCTGGACTGCATAATGAGGTGAAAGCTACCTTTCCCCCAACTTCCTTAGCAGCTCTGCCATCTGGATGGTGTTCTTTGCAGTATAAAGCCAAGCAGAGGGGCAAGAAGCAAGGAAAAGGTTAATTCCCTTGTGATATATCAAGAAAACATGGGCTTTGTTATGCACCCAGGTGATGCACCAAGCAGAAAGGTCCACACCGTGATTTTGTATAACCTTTGAAGCAACATGAACAAACCAGCATTCTTACCTAGAACCTGGAGATGTGCCGGTGCTATGACTCATGGGCAGCATATTGGTGTGGGTGGGCATTCCAAGACTGGACCAGTTGTCATGGGATTGAAGCATGGACAGACAGGCAGAAGAATTGTCAGAATAAGCTAGGGAATTTGTGAGGGAAAAAAAAAGATTACTGGGGCATATCCTAAAACAAAAAGTTCAACTTGATACCTAATTTAAAATGTTAATCAAGCAATTATGTCAAACAACTGACATAATTCAAATTATTGTTATCTATTAGAGGTTGCCATTTATATGTTCTATGACAATGTGTTTTTAGACTAGTTTGAGAAGTGTGCCAATTATATGTGCTTAGAAGAGAATTAAACAATTAGTGCTGGAAGACACACTTTAGAAGTGGTAAGACCTATTGAGATGGATATTTTGAGGAGCAGAGGAAATATTTTACCTCCTTAAAAGTCCTTAATTCGGAGAAGAGATTCCATAAAGAAAATGTGTACATCAATATGAAGGAGTTATTATTGAGTGATATGAAATGATACATAAAGATAGAGAAATATAGGAAGGCAAATGAAGCAATATAGAATGAGTAACAATATTTGATCAAAACATGTGCAAAATAAAACCAGGGTCAAAATCTGATCCAAGACATGAGAAGAACTGGAAGGAAACATGAGTTGTCTGTTGTAGTTAATTTGATTTTTTTTAAAGCAAAATGAAAATCATTTGAAGCTTATGGGTTTTTTAAGCTAACTTTTAAAACATTTCTTTGAATGTTTTTATTGTTGGCCTCCGAGCTTTGAAAAGAGTAAGAGTAAGGCGCAGTGAGTAGAGAATTAGTTCTAGGGTCAAAGATCTCTGTTCAAGACCTCTCTGAGTGACTTTCAGCAAGTCACTTAAATTTCTTGGGCTTTAGTTTCTTTAAATGTGAAATTAAGAAACCAAACTAGAGAACCCATGAGATTCCTTCTGGCTGTACATTTAGGTCTATGATCTTATTAATTAATCTTTAAAAATTTAAAATATTGAAATATTAAGGAGTTGATCAACCACTAGAGGCAGCCTTATTTAACAAATATAATCTAATTTCTTTTGCCACATAGTTCATGTAGTGAGAGAGGTACCACTTCCAGGTAACAACCAGGATTTTCTTATTGGTATGATCATTAAACTTAGATATTTTTAGAAGTCCCTTTAGAAGTAGTAGAAATGTGGTGGGTGAATCTATCATTCTTTTCTTTATTCTCATGCCCTAAGGCTTGAGCCAGCAATGTTAGGGAAAAATCCAAAAGGTACCCTATCCAGTCAAAAAGTCTTAATGACAAGAATTTATTGATCTAATTATTCTGGGGGAGATAGAGAAGAGAACCAAATGATTCCTTTTCTCGAGGACTTTTCAAAATGTAGTTGAAAATAATAAAAATTGACACATGAAATCAGCAGTCCACAACTTAGAAATCAAGGGTTTTTAAGTTGGGGTCTGTGAATTTGTGTTTTTTTTTTATATTTTTGTAACTGACTGTATTTCAACATAACTGGTTCCTTTATAATTCTTTTTAATTTATTTAATGCATTTCAAAAAAAGATTCTGAGATTGCATCCATGACTTAAAGAAGCTTATGATCTCTTGGGTTAAGCAGTGTAAATGAAATACAATGTAGGACAGACTATATTCAAGTTCTGAGGGGAGTGGAGGTAAAGCATTGAAATCCAAGTTTGGTTTTTAAATCAGTAAACATTTCCATGATTTTGATCAAATCACTCACTTCCCTAAAGGCAGGTCAAGTTGGATTCCTCAGTGTTTGGAAAAGAGACTTCAATAACCTTGTTTCTAAAGCTTGCAGTAGACTACTACAAAATCAATCTCCTTTAGTCATCACAATCTAATCAAACATTAGACTTACTTGGAGAGTTGTTGCGATGAGTATATGGATTGGGATAGGGAGATGATCTGTGGTTCCTCAGTGTGGGGTACCGTTCACAGCCATGTGTAGAAGAGAGGGCTAAAGGAGCTCCAAACTGAGGATGGGGATTAGCAGGTGGACAAAGGGTACCAGTTCCAGGAAGAAGCCACCCTCCTACTGTAAGAAAGGAATAGTGAATAATTTCTCGGTGTATTATTCATCAGAAAGTAAGGTAGAGAAAATGTCTATTTTGTTTTATAAAATACATAATTTTGCTCATTAAATTGTGCTTCTTTTGTAACTATTTGCCTCAGACCTCTAAACTCTTTTCCTTATTTCCTTTGAACTAGTTTCAGATTAGCTTTCACATAAAAAAGTCTAGTTATGTAGAAAATAAAAATGAATCAGAAAACTTTTGTTCTGGGTATAAGAACAAAATTTGAATCATCCATACAGCAAGATTCAGAGTATATATCTTCCCTATTTCCAAAATACTGACTTTTAATATTTTAAATATGTATAATTTTAGCACTGTGGATAAATCCATAGGATACAGATCATAGCCTCTCCAGAACTCAATAGGCAACTCAAAGATTTATGGTTTTAAAGTAATCATTTATGGAACTCAGGGTCACATGTTAATGAGATGTCTTTGAATCCCTAAAATACTTCTTTCTCTCTCTCCTTCTCTCTCTCTCTCTCTCTCTCTCTCTCTCTCTCTCTCTCTCTCTCTCTCTCTCTCTCTCTCTCTCTCTCTCTCATACACACACATGCAGACACACACACACACACAATCACCTCCCACATCAGTAATTTGAAATGCATTTTTCTTCCATTTCCTTTTGAGAAAATGGGATCATTGCTTCAGAAAACCAGAAAAGAGACAATTAATTTGGATAAGGGAATGGCTCCCAATTGCCAAACTACAAACAATTCCTTAGACTAGATCTAAGTGAGCTGTGCAGATATACCCAGAACATATGTGAAACCTCATCTGAGATCTCAGTTTGTTTTATCATCATCTTTAAGTGGCTTTAAGTAGTGTATGAGTTGCTTTACAAGAGATCTGTTAACTACCAAAGGCTAATAAATAGCTACATATTCAGAAAAGAAGAGGAAAAAGTTTTTAATCAGAACTCTGTCATGTCTGTTAATCTCCTTGCTGCCAGTAGAAATTACTGGTCATAGCCTTGATGGTTCCAATAGTATTACTCTTAAATGTCAAACTCTGCAGTCATTGCTTTGCTTGAATGCAGTATTTTTCAAAAAGTTCTGATAACTGCTCTATATAGAGGATGTAAGCTGATACACTTTTACGTAGGGGCCGGGAAATGCTCCCTTCTATCATACCCATAGGGAAAATGGTCCCACTATAATTATGTAAAGATAACTCTGCTGGTCTAGAATTCACCCCTTCACCTCCCCCTAAAGAGAGTTTTAAACCTAGGGTATACTGGTATGAAGCCTAATCCTAACCTTTCACCTATCCTAGGCTTCTTTTGACAGGTAAGCCTCTAGGCTTCACAGAAAGCCTGGTCCAATTCAACTTTACCTTGGGTACAATGCAGAACAATTTTCCAGACCCTTCAGTGACTTGAGACTAGATTTAGAATTCCCAGGAATATATGTGTAAGACTTGATCCCCTTGAACCCATTCAGTCTTCCTAGTTTAAGAAAGATTCCTATTTCTGGCAGATGTCATCACAAAGTTGGTTCCTAAGCTATTCAACCAGACAGCATTTATTAGAAGTGAACTCTGCTGATGTAAAATCTCCCCCTTTCTCCCTCCAGAGAAGGATAATACTCTGAGGCTCCTAGAAAATATCTCCTCTCTGTCTCTCTACTCTCATTTTTCTGACCCTGATTCTTCCTACCAGTTAAACTACAAAAGTGTATGTGTGTGCAAAGGGGCAGAAGTGAATAATAACAGAACCTATCTCACCTACAGCCTCCCTAGATACAGTTACAACATCTGAAGTGTAGATTTTAATTGAGGAGGTAATTAATAGAAGGAAGGTAGTGTCAGCACCATTCTTACCATCTATCCCTATGTCCTTTTCCCAGAAGATAGACCATTTTCCTATGCTCCCTTCACTGAGTGATCCCAAAATTACTTTCATTATCCCCTAGGTTTATCTCCATCTTCTAGGACTTAATAAAACATTTTAAATAGTCCAATGCAGAACATACGTTGTGAATATCCAGCCTGTTGGTTGTCTCCTGATTCTTCTAAAATATCTTTGTGGTCACTTCTGTAAAAAACAAATTTAACTGTTATAAAAAGAGAACACACTAAGTAATTTTGATAGAACTAATATTTGAGCTTCTGTATACTTTGCTAAGTGGGCATAGTTAATAGGAATTCTCTCACCTTTCCTTTGCATCAAGGAAAGCCTTTGCAAATGGATTGTATTTAATTTTAAGAGCTGTGATCTGAAAAACAAGAAATTAAGTTTGCTAATATTCTTCTGCATTTCCCCTGTATTTAATTTAGTATGAAAACAATACCCAACAAAAGATCAACTATCAGCAAATATCCAAAGCAATTTTTCTATTAGAAAGTCTTTGGTGACAAATTATGCTGTTCTAAAGCCTAATGTGCATAAATTCAGTTTCCTGAAGAATGGTCACCTTAATAAGTTTATAAAAATCTTTGTGTCTAATGGTCTTAGGTTTATTTTGGGTGGACGCAATGTCAAATGGGACCTTCAAGATAGTAATTACATCTTCTCTGCTAGATTCTAATTTTTCCATGTGCGTTTATCAGATTTGTTACAGAATTGTCAAATTTCCAGGACACTTTTTCTTGTATAAGTTCTGTGAGGGAACAGAAATGACTGACAACTCTATTAAATTCTTGCCAAGGCTTTACCCAAAACCATCCAAAAAAGAATTCTGTCCTAGACAGAGGTCCTTTCTCCTTTCAATTCAAAAGAAGAATAGTCTATAAGTTTTTCTTTATTGGACAATTCTGATAGATAGGAACTTCTTCCTAAATCTATACTAACTTACACTTATTAAGAGCTGGAAGGGATCTTAAGAGGTCATCCACTTGAAACCCTCTCATTTTACAGATTAGGACACTGAGACCAAGAAGGATAAAATTATTTGCCCACAGTTACCAAGTGGCAGAGCTTCAATTCAAACCCTCTCAGGTCCATACAAACACTGATAGAATTAAATAAATGGTATACTTTGTTATTTTTTAAATTCCATGAAGTTAAAAAAAACCCAACCCAAACAACTTTTACTATTAGTACTACTATATTTGTTGATATTAATGTAATATTGTAGCATGTATACTATGTTGTACGCACATTATCTCATTCAATAAAATATGAAGAGTTTCTGTAGAGGCAAACTGCCCTAGCCTAGTGGATAGACACCTGGCCTTGAGAAAGAATCAGGACTGCTGGCCTCTGAAACATACTTTCTGCTGACTTGGGACAACCTCTTAGAGTCCCAAGTTACTCTTTAAGATTAAAAACTACAGAAGATTTGTAGACTACTTCAGGAAAGTATTTCTTCATCCAAAGCCCTCTATATTTACGCCAATCAAAAACCATCCCCACCATAAAATTATATACTTTATCATATTATTTCATTTTTAATTAATTTCTCTTGCCCTTCCTCTTAGGCCTGACCTCCAAAATACTCAATTATGATTCATATACTTTGAAATTATAATATTAGTCCAGAAATAAGCACTTTTAAATGTTTACAGAATAAATTCAGATTTCCCTCTTTTCCCTTATTTGAAAATGTTTGCCCAAATAGCAGAGCCAAAGGTGATTTCTTTAAAAAGGTGGTCCAATTTGTCTGCTGTTTATCTTATCTTTCCTCCCCCACCCCTATCCTCTTCTTTGTAGGGAGCCCCAAATTCCAATTTTCTTAGAGAATGGAATCCCAGAAGCAAAGCAAATCTGCATAATTCTTCCTACCTCCTCATTCTGGTATGCAGTAACTGCTATAAACTGGGTCTCAGGAAAGGAGTGGCTGGTTATCATGCGCTGGGGCCCACCGACCCTCACTATGTGGATTCGGGGCTCATACTTGTGTAAGGAGTTCAGCATGATCTGAGGAAGGCAGGAGAAGGCCTCCATTAGCATGATGAAGAAAATAGCTTCAACAGAAAGAGAAGTCATTCATTTGACACTGATTCTTTTAGGAGGAAGATTGCAGAACCCAGCCTGCATGTCCTAAGTAGAGAGGATCCAACCCAAACCAAAGAATGTAATCATTGTGAAAAAAGTCCTCCTGGCCAGTCAGGTAATACCTCTCAAAGTATTTATTTATACTACTTTGCAGAACAAACTTTTCATAAAACCAGTATGAGAAATATGCTACACAAATACCATTAAAGTCAATGAAAGCCAATCAAAAAAAAGTCTTTGTTTTGGGACAATTAAGACCTGAGGTCTCTGTAATAGCTATGGATGTTCTTAAAAGCTTTGGTTTGTTTTGCAACTTGGCAAAAAAACAAAGTCTTCTATGAACATTCCCAACCACAAAGGAAAAAAAATTAGAAAACAATTTTCATTTTCTACAGGTTGAAAAGGGCTTCAAGTTGTAAATATTATAGGAGACATTTAGTTTTACTAGAAGAAATGTTTATAATCAATGTCAATACATACTCCTAAGCCTTAGGAAACCTGGGAGCCACATATGGGGTAGGAATGGAAAGCTACACAGTCACCAATATCGCTCATATGATATTTAAGCTTAGTCTTCTTTTTACTCTCCCACTGCCCACCTCCATTTTTAGACAGATTTGATGTTATTGTTATCAGTTTTATATAAATAAGAGATTAAATCTCTAATCAGGAAGGGGTAAAGTCAGATTTTTTTTTTTTTGCCTAAAGGGATTGATCAGTGGATGTCCCTCTGTCTGTCCTTCTATCCATCCCAGAGTAAGAACCACTCCCCCCACACACACACACCCAGTGAGTCTGTCAAGGTGAGACCAGGACCTACCTGCCCCCCTCCATTGAGTTTGTTAGTGAGTTTGACTTTGCTGAAGGAGACAGGCGCCTTCATCCAATGAGCTCCAAAGTTTGGTGAATCTGGGTGAATGTAGACACAACTGGGGGCCTGTGGTTCTGGCTTGCCCCCTGGCACCCATTCTCCATTTACATACTTCCAGCGGTGGTTGTCTGCAGCCACGAAGTCCAGCAGAAAAGAGTACATAGCATTGGGGTCTAGGCCAGATACATTCACCTTCAGCACTGGGAACATTCTCCTGGAAAGGGGGAGAAGCAACCAGGAGAGGACCAGAGATGAAGGAGATGGGGATGAGAAGGAAAGAAGGGGTGAAACTGTTTGCTTTGTTCAGAAAATTTTATCCCTAGTATGGAACAAGTTCTTAATGTTTAAACTGATGACTCTCAGAATGCAGTGGTCTAACCACCAATGGAGGTTGGCTTCCTCCCATTTCCTAGTGGGTTGCAGGAATACTATGGAAAAAGGTATGACTAGAAAATTCCAGGAATTGAGTGGGGAAAAGATAAAAGAGAAAAAGGTAGAAGGGGAGGGGAAGAGGAAGAACTGAAAGTTTGGAAACACAACACTTTCACTAGGGGTTGGGAAGGATTCCATTCTCTCTGACACACTCCATTGCATTCCCATTGGGTTGATGACTAGTGTATGGGAAAGTGTAAGTGCAAATCAGTCCAGAGCCCTGGGTTTTCAAGCTAAAAAATTTCCCCAGGCCTTGATCAAATTTGGACTCTAAAATGGAATGTGTGTGTGTGTGTGTGTGTGTGTGTGTGTGTGTGTGCGTGTTTAAAAGATAGACTGGGTGTGCAAAGGCTCAGTATTCCCCAGAGGAGAAAGGGAAGGTAAAACTTTGTTTTCCCCAAAGTTTGAGGTCCATATTCACAACCTTTCACAAGGTATCTCCAGACTGCAGAAATGCAGACCTACTCCCTAAACAAGAAGGCTTATTCTTGGTCACCCAGAAACTGAGTTACAAGACTGGAGATTTAAGATCTTGATGGAACCTCAGAGGCCATCTAATTCAATGCTTCCATTTTACAGAGGAGGAAACTGAGACCCAGAGGGATGAATTGACTTGCCTCAAGTCACAAAAGTAGCAATAACAACCGAGCTTCGATACACTTCAACTCTATTAGACAATTTTGGTCAGAAACCCTGGAGCTAAGTGCAAGTTAGGTCAGGAAAAGCGTCAGTAATTGAATTGAGTTCTAGTGCCAAAAGAAGACTGGGGAGGCAAGGAGGAGAGTGCAAGAAGAGTTTGGAACAGGAAGGTCAGGAAATCCGAGTGTGAGACTATAGAGCCTTACCTGCCATTCTTCGTAACGATCATCTCGTTGGTGAGCTCCTTGAAGCGGAGCCAAAGTTCATTCTCCTCCAATGTGACGCGCAGCGCGCTCTCCGTGGGATCTCCCTTCTCGCTACCAGCCTGCAGCTCATTCTCCACAGCACTCAGCAGATGGTCCACTCGGTACTGCAGGCTCTTCCCAGAGCTTTCAGCTTTGGGGGAACTCATCCTCTCGCTCTCTGGCAACCCCCTCCCCGCCCCCACCCCTCCCCCGACCCCCGAAGGGCTAACTCACTCTCTGAAAGCCACCTTCAGCTACACCAGGTTGCCACCTTTACAAGAAAACAGCGCTGGAAGGAGTTGCAAAGTGTCCCAGCACACAACTGCAAACTTGGAAGGAGTGGGTAGATAGAAATTGGGGGGAGGGGGTCAGGGGAAAGGGGAGGGGGAAATAAAGTTAATTCCACTTGAACTCTCGGTATGTGAGACAGAAACTGGTCTTAGGGATAGTAATTATGCCCCCCATAAATAGAGCCCATGTGGCCCTGGGAAGAGGGGACAAGCCTGATTGGATAGGAGCGTTCTTTGATGTGCTTGGCTCTGGGGATCGATTGGCTGGCCGCGGCCATATCAGAACTGGACCCGGGGAAAGTCTGTGATGTTAATTGCCGCCAGTGGGATCCCGCGAGGTTGTTTCATGTAAATTCCCCTCCCTAACCCTCCTTCTCCCTCCCTTCCCAAGTCTCTACACACCCATACCCACACCCCACCCCCTCCGCCTTCCCCAAAATGTTTGCACCTCTATCAAAGCCGCTGGAACCCGCCACTGCAGCCGCCGAGGAGGAGGAAATGGACAGCCCCATAACTTGCCGCCTCCTGACCCTCAATTCATACATTCATTGCAGAGGCATTGACACTTCTCTATTTTTGCTCCTCTCTTCACCCACCCCCACCTCCTACCCCTGCCGGTCTTCTCTTCTCCCTCTCCAAGTCCACCCTCTCCCAGCAGGTTTGAAAGCATAGGGCAAAGGCTAGAGATTTAAATTTGTGGTCTCACCTGGAGATCTGAGAGCAACAGTCCTTAGGAGATGCAACTCAATTTTTCCTTCCAACACGCAGACTCCTTCCTTGGTATCCCCTAATTGCTGGCTAGCTCACTCTAGGCATCAGATGTAGCTTCTCTGAATTTTATTCACAGGTAGGAAGTTGGAGACCATATGTAAAGCCATCTTCTTTCACAACACACTTTGAAGGCTGGTTCTGAATTGGCCCTCCTTAGAAAACTGGAACTCCTTAACAGGAATGGGAAACTCATAGAAATGTGTTCGTTTATTTACCAAGGGGCTAGCTACCCAGAAGGCAAAACACACAACCTAAACTTTTAAAAACTTTATTTTTCCTTCCACAGCTAAACACTTTGATTTCATTGCATATCCATGAATTGATTATTGATGGGACAGATGGGAGAAGCTTTATTGTTTCCTTTTTTCTCATGTGACTAAACTACCGAGCTGGGACCCAAGGAACAGGATTTAGGGAGCTGGTGGAATGGGTTCATTTATTCCCACCCACACGCAGGGTTTGGGAATTGCTCCCAGCTCAGAGTACTTTGCATTCTCTGCTGCAGTCAGTGGTGTGAGGAGAGGTTTATTACCTTTCGGTGAGAACCTCTGGATGTAGGGAGAAGGAGAGGTGACAATGAGCAGGAAATAGTTCAATGGGGTCTCTTTAAACAATAACAACCCCTTTAAACGGGAGCCCAAACTGTCGAGAGAAAGCAGAAGCCAGTGTAAAGCTGAGAATCTTTTTTTTTTAAAAAACTCAGAAAGCCACATTTAAAGATCTGGCCTGGTTTGTTGATTTGAGTTGATTCAAGAAGCTTTAGGTTACAGATGCAGTTGTTCCTTTTAAAGTTTCTCCACAGCAGCATCAAATCATCTGTCCTCCTTTCAGAAGCATAGAGGTGTCTGATTTAGTGTAGTAGTAATACTACTACTACTACTCTATGTTGGAGGAGGGATTTTCACAGTAACTGGAGGTTCTCATCCACTATCAATCAGGAAAGTTAATCAACTCTACTGTATCATTCTGCCCATATTCCTACTACTTAGGCAACAAGCTTCCAGAATTCAGATAGTAAACAAAAAGTTACTTTCTGGAGATTACAGGACAAGGAGGGATCTTTCCTTCTATTGATGCGTCTTTTCTGGGTAGGAAATTAAGAGCTTAGGTTCGTTTAGAGTTGGAGGGAAGCTAGGCACAAACTTCCTTCTTGTTCAGGACTGGTAGACACCCAATTTACTCAGGATGGTGGCAGTACATCCGTCCCTGAGAGTTTGCAGGGCTCTGCCCTTAAGGCATGTAACTGAGAAACATTCAGACTGTCATTCTGGAGCTGATTTATCTTCTCATGTCCAATTTGATTTGTCTCTCTTTACTTAAAACAGGAATCCTCCAAATTCAGAATCAGAAGTTGTATCAATTTATTTATCCTATACTTACTGCTCTTTGCTAGAAATTTAAAATCTCTCTCATCAGAAGAGTAGACTAGGTGAAGAGTTCTAGAAATTGTTCATCAAAATCAGCATGGACCAACATATTTCCCATCTGAATTCTTTTAGTTACTGATTTTGGTAGGTCTATCTTGATTTTTTTTCTTTTAAAAATGGTTCCCTGAAAGAAATAATTCTCCTTCAGGTTTTCATTTTTCATCTTTTAAGGAAAAACATCAGGGTATCAGAGGATAGTAAATGCAGGAGAGAAAGGGAAAGTCTACACAAGTGAAGAACTCAGTTCAGTTGTGGCAATAGGGCCTAAATTCATTTCATTCCCTTTTATTTCAGAGCTCTGTTTGCCTTGGTAAATGGTTTCCCCATTAGTTCATGAGCTACTTAATTTTGAAAGAATCAGTAGAAAATTTTATATTCTTTGTTTGGACTTCAGTTCTGCAGCAAAGGACTGAAAACCAGATTAAACAAAAAGAAATTCTTAACAGGAATATTAAGTTCCAATATTTGATAAGTTCCAAATATTTGAAAAGGGTTGTTAAGCCTTTCATGAGGATCAATGCAGAAAAGAAGTTTCCTGGAATTCCTTAGGTAAGAATGTTCTTGAGGTTGAATGAAATGAGATTTTTTCCTTCCTTTCAGTGACTTTCTCACTCTTTGGATCCCTGATATTATTTCTTTTCTTGACTTTTTGAATCTCATTTTTGGGATTCTAATTGTTCTTTTGGTTCTCAAGAGAAGATCCCACTCTTACAGCCTTTTCACTGAAAGCTTCAGTGCATGACCATTTACAGCCAAAAACTTCCTCCAAGCCCAGAAGCAATAAAGACTTCCCAGTTTATAGCAATGGGTTCCCCACACTGGGGGCTGGGGCACTTCCAGCTGTTTCTTTCTCAAGGTCTGTCTGCCTTCTCGTTGCTATGTCTCACCCACCCTAGGATATCAGGCAATATGATAGCAAATCATCCAACATCAGACTTGCTCCTTATTTTTCTTACAATAAATAGGTTATGGACAGACACCTTGTCTACCCTACTTTCCTCACCTTACCTCTAGACAATAAGCAAAGTAGCCTGGCAGGCATTTTAAAAGCTAAATAATCCATTCTCTCCACCCACCTCCCTAACCTGAGCTTCAATTATGGCCAAAATGGGACATTGAGGGTCCCTCTCATTCTCACCAACTTTTTTTTTCATTGAACAAAAACCAAAGGTACAATGGGTGCAATGACAGACATTAGAGGAGACGATTAAAGAGATGAGCCAATATTATATTGAGAAGTATGCAGTGACAGGGATTTCATTATCTACTAGATCTAACTTTATGTGGGGTTTTGATGGTTGTGATTTTTTAAGGGTTAATTATAAGGGATTATAGTTTTAGAGCCAGATGGGACCTCAGTCATCTAGTTCAATCCCTTCATTTTACAGAGGACAAAACCCAGAGAAATTAAGTGACTTGCCCAAGGTGATACAGATATTAAGTAGCAGAACTGTGATTCCAATTCAGTTTCTCTGATCCCAAAGGCATGTATGTGCTATTTCACTATATTAACCTGCCTGTATTGTTTCTTAATACTGAGTCACACAAAACATGATTTATTCTAATATCTCTAGCACTCAAGACAATCTATTCTAGTATTTCCTTCAGAAGCAGCCTTCTTAATTAGAAGACAATTCAAGAATGTAGCCTCCACTCCCCAGGTGGCAAGATGCTATGGGACACAATACTAATTGCTCTAGTAGACATTTATTTCCAAGAGAACTAATGGTTTCAGATGGGGTAATGTGAGGGACAAACTTCTTTGGATCCTTGAGATTAAATCCTTTCCCAAACACTAGCTATATAACCCCAGAGGAGAGAAAAGGGAACATGCATTTCTAAAACACCTAATATATGCTGGGCACAGTGCTAAGCACTTTAAAAACATTATCTCATTTGGTCTTCACAAGAACCTGTGATATAGGTACTATTAGGATTCTCACTTTAGAATCGAGAAAACTGAGGCAAAACAAGGTTAAATGTGGGACCAGAATCTCACATCTAGCAAATACCTGAGACTGAATTTGAACTCAGCTCTTTCTAATTTGGCTCCAAGCATTTTCTCTGGCTGTCCCCTATGCTTGGAATATTCTCCTTCCTCATCTCAATCTACTGGCTTCCCTAGGTTCCTTTAAGTCCCAATTAAAACCCTATCTTTATTAGGAAGCCTTTTCCAACCCCTCTTAATTCCAGTGCCTGCCTTTCCTCTCTTATTTATTTCCTGTTTGTACTGTTTATAACTTTTGTTCTTATTTGTTTGTTTTTATCTCCCCCCCCCCCATTAGATCATGAGCTCCCTGAGGGCAGGAACTATCTTTTACCTCTTTCTGTATCTCTAGCACTTAGGGTAGTGCCTGACACATTTTAGTGTTTAATATGTTTATTGACTGATTGAAGGATTGCAGACACAGTATTCTATCTACATATATCTATATACACATATCTACAGAAGTCCTAGGCAGGTAAATGGCAACCTTTCTTAGTCTGTGGCTATTTAAAGATAAAATTAAGCTAATAAGGTATCCATTACATAAGTTAGTTGTGATGCTCAAATAAAAAAAATACATGTAAAATGGTTTCCAAATCTCAGAGTATTATATAAACATTGCTTATAATAATCATTTCCACCACTTTCTTCCCACAGAATAGCTTGATTTTCCAGAAGTGATCTGATCATCTAGAAGCACAGATAGACAGAACTCTCTAGACTAGGGGTTCTTACCTTGGAACATGTGAACTTGCTTCTTTAAAAAATTAATAACTATTTCAAAATAATAAGTTTCCTTTATAATTCTATGGATTTTATTTTATACTTTAAAATTATTAAGAGAAATGATTAATCAGATTGCAAAAGGGTTCATGATGAAAAAAAGGTTAGAGACTCTTAACAGTATGAGAGATTAATTGCTTTGCCCATAGTCACACAAGTGATCTTGTAGCAGGGATGGGATTTGAGTTCAAATCCTCATAGAGAAAAAATATTTACAGAAATATTTACAAAAAATTGAAACCAAAATTTTTCTCAGATTATTTGTGATACAAAAGAGTTCCAACAAAAATTGGAAACAATTCAAAAATCTAGTCCCACATATCCTCACAGTTAACTCTAACCAAAAGATTATGTGAATTGTGATTTTAAACATAAATTAATATTTATTCAAGTAATTCAATAAGACACAAGTCAATTTCTTTAATAATTTTGTTTCTATTCTAAATATTCTTCCTGACTGGCCATGTTTTACATTTTGTTTGACTTTTATAATTGGGATGTTCTATTAAGTATATTTTTACGTGATTTTTCATTGTAATATCTACTCATCTGCCATATCAGATTATCAAAAAAACATACCAAATGCATTTGAATGTTGCCAATTGAAATGTCAGGAATGCCACTAGACAGACAGCATAGGAAGGCTTAATGTGTAAAAGCTGGCACAAAGTTATAGAGGAAGAAGCCAAAGGCGTAAAGAAGAATCTGCTGTGGGGAACAATTCAAAAGCTGCAACAATTACTGAGTAACCTTTGATAAGAGCTGGAGTCATGAATGCTAACAATGACACAAAGACAAATAGGCAATACTTAAAATAAAGTAGAAAAGAAGAAGAAAATATATTAGAAAACATCTGATCTGCTGCTTCTTTCCAGAGGTGGGGAACCATGGGTATAGCAGATAGCATATAACTTCAGGCTTATTTGGATATGTTGGCTGGTCTTGCTGAACTTTTTTCCTTCTTTTTTTTAATTATTTTTTTATAAGGGATGGGTCTTATATAGTGGAAAATGTAGGTGATGTAAAAACAATAGAAGGCAATTCAAATTTTAGAAAGATATCCATCACCAAGGAAGGCACAGATAGAGTCTGAATGCAGATTGAAACATACCATTCTTCATTTTATTTCCTCCATGAATTTTTCTCTAGCAAAAGCAATATATATATATATATATATATATATTTGTTTTCACAACATGACAAATAGGAAAATGTATTATATGATAGTATATGTACAACCTATATCATTTTACCTGCCTTCTTGGAGAAGGGGAAGGGGCAGGGAAGGAAGAAAACATGGATTGCAAAATGTCAGAAAACGATTATTAAAAATTGTAATGTAATTAATTAACATGTAATCTGGGGAAAAAATCTCAAAAAAAGAGTAGTAAATGTTAAGGATTCTAGAAAATACTCTAGAAAGTATTTGCTAAAGGAGAACATTTAAAAGCTTTGGTTTAATTTCTGGTCATTAGGATTGATAAGGAACCTTGAGAAATTCCCCATCTCCCTTTATATATCTGGAAAATGTGATTTATAATTTCCAGAAAAATGGCAGGTAGATGTATGTGTATATTTATGTATGTCTTTCTATATCTATATTTGCATGTATGTACACATATATATATGAAACAAAACCAGCAGTAACAACAAAACATTTCAGATTTTCACAGAATTTAAAAATAGATGTTTAAACTTGTAAGCATTAACTTGTAGTGTTTGATATTTATTTGCTATAAATGTTACACATCAGCTTTTCAAATCCCCGAAGTAGGAAGTAAATTTGAGGTAAATGATAGAGAATGTATAGACTAGCATTGATGGTTGTTTCTTCCTCCTAGTGCCTTTAAAAGTATTCTATTCTGATTTTCCCCTCCCCTCCCAAAGTCCTTTCTAAACTATCTTTTCATAGTATCACATCTAGTGTTTTTATTAAAGTCTTGGCAACTTAACCTCAAGTGTAAATGGTTCAATGACATCTAGCTTCCCTCCAGGTTTACATATTAAATCTAGAATAGCAAAGCCAAAGTTACTATAAAAATGGCAACATAAACACAATGCTACATTTGTATGAAAAGCCATGTTGCATAATTGATAGAAGACAGATATTGGAGTTAGAAAAAAAAGATTCATCTTTTGCCTCTGATATAGGGATACTGGCAGTGTGGCCATGGGCAAATCACTTAATCTCTCAATCCCTTGGGCAATTTTTTAAAAAACTGTTTTATTTAATTACTTAATTTAGAATATTTTTCCATGGTTACATGATTCATGTTCCCCCCTCTCCCCCCAGAGCCAACAAGCAATTCTACTGAGTTTTACATGTATCATTTATCAAAACCTATTTCCATATTATTTATATTTCCACTAGGGTGATCATTTAAAGTCAATATCCCCAATCATATCCCCATCGAACCATGTGATCAATTATTCGTTTTTCTTCTATGTTTCTATTCCCACAGTTTTTTCTCTGGATGTGGATAGCATTCTTCCTCAGAAGTCCCTCAGAATTGCCCTGGATCATTGCATTGCTGCTAGTAGAGAAGTCCATTATGTTTGATTGTACCACAGTGTATCAGTCTCTATGTATAATGTTCTCCTGGTTCTGCTCCTTTCGCTCTGCATCAATTCCTGGAGATTTTCCCAGTTCACAAAGAATTCCTCCAGTTCATTACTCCTTTCAACACAATAGTATTCCATCACCATCAGATACCACAATTTGTTCAGTCATTCCCCAATCAATGGACACATCATTTCTCAATTTTTTGCCACCACAAAGAGTGAGATTATGAATATTTTTGTACATGTATTTTTCCTTATTATCTCTTTCGGGTATAAACCCAGCAGTGGTATAGCTGGATCAAAGGGTAGGCAGTCTTTTAAAGTCCTTTGGGCATAATTTCAAATTGCCTTCCAGAATGGTTGGATCAATTCACAACTCCACCAGCAATGCATTAGTGTACCAATTTTGCCACACCTCCTCCAACATTTATTACTTTCCTTTGCTGTCATATTGGCCAATCTCCTAGGTGTGAGGTGGTACCTTAGAGCTGTTTTGATTTGCATTTCTCTAATTATGAGAGATTTAGAACACTTTTTCATGTGTTTATTGATAGTTTTGATGTCTTTATCTGAAAACTGCCTATTCATGTCCCTTGCCCATTTATCAATTGGAGAATGGCTTGATTTTTTTTTACAATAGATTTAGCTCCTAGTAAATTTGAGAAATTAGACCGTTGCCAGAGGTTCTACTATAAAGATTATTTCCCAATTTGTTACTTCCCTTCTAATTTTGGTTGCATTGATTTTGTTTATACAAACCTTTCCAATTTAATGTAACCAAAATTATTCATCTTGCATTTTGTAATATTCTCTATCTCTTGCTTAGTCTTAAATTCTTTCCTTTCCCATAGATGTGACAGGTATATGATTCTATGTTCATCTAATTTATTTATAATTTCCTTCTTTATATTTAGGTCATCTACCCATTCTGAATTTATCTTGGCATAGGGTGTAAAATGTTGATCTAAACCTAATCTCTCCAATACTGTTTTTTTTTTATTTTCCAAGTAGTTTTTGTCAAGTAGTTAGTTCTTGTTATCAAAGCTGGGATCTTTGAATTTATTGTACACTATCTTGTCATTTCCCCAAGTCTATTCCATAGACCCTCCCTTCTGTCTCTTAGTCAGTACCATATTGTTTTGATGATCACTCAAGAGTAAAGTTTAAGATCTGGTATTGCTAGGCCCCCATCCTTCAAACTTTTTTTCATTAATTTCTTGATATTCTTGATCTTTTGTTCTCCTAAATGAACTTTGTTATCATTTTTTTCCTAATTCAATAAAAAAGTTTCTTGGTAGTTTGATAGATATGGTGCTGAATAAGTAAATTAATTTGGGTATGATTGTCATTTTTATTATATTAGCTCATCCTATCCATGAGCAATTAATGTTTTTCCAATTATTTGGATCTAGTCTTAATTGTGTTGAAAGTTTTGTAGTTATGTTCATATAATTCCTCTGTTTGTCTTAGCAAGTAGATTCCTAAGTATTTTATGTTGTCTAGGGTGATTTTAAATGGAATTTTTCTTTCTAACTCTTGCTGCTGAGTTTTGTTGGGAATTTATAGAAATGTTGATGATGTATGTGGGTTTATTTTGTATCCTGCAATTTTTATAAAGTTGTTAACTATTTCCACTGGCTTTTTAATTAATTCTCTAGGATTCTTTTAGTAGACCATCATATCATCTGCAAAGAGTGATAGTTTCTTCTCCTCGCTACATAATTTAATTCCTTCAACTTCTTTTTCTTCTCTAATTGCTACTGTTAGCATTTGGAGTACAATTTTAAATAATAGAGGTGATAATGGGCATCCTTGCTTCACTCCTGATCTTATTGGGAAGGTTTCTAACTTATCATCATTGCAGATGATAACTTGCTGATGGTTTTAAATAAATACTGTTTATTAATTTTAGGAAAGGCCCTTCTATTCCTATACTTTCTCATGTTTTCAATGAGAATGGATGTTGTATTTTGTCCAAGATTTTTTCTGCATCTATTGAGATGATTATTTATATATATAATAATGAGATAATTGGTTTGGTTGTTGATATGGTCAATTATATGGATGGTTTTCCTCATTTTAAACCATCCTTGCATTCCTGGTATAAATCCCTCCTGATCATAGTGAATAACCTTCAGGATCACTTTCTGGAGTCTCTTTGCTAGTATTCTATTTAAGATTTTTGCATCTATATTCATTTAGGAGATTGGTCTATAGTTTTCTTGCTCTGTTTTTGGTCTTCCTGGCTTTGGAATCAGTACCATATTTCTGTCATAAAAGGAATTTGGTAGAACTCCTTCTTTGCTTATTTTGTCAAATAGTCTGTATAGTAGTGGGATTGGTTGTTCTTTGAATGTTTGATAGAATTCACTTGTGAATCCATCAGGCCCTGGGGTGTTTTTTTTTTCCTTAGGGAATTCTTTGATGACTTGTTCAATTTTTTTTTTTCTGAGATGGGATTGTTTACTTGGGCAACTTTTTAAAAAGCTATAGTGGGTTGTACATCTACAGGTAAGGAGGAGTAAGTCTTCACAATGGAAATCCCAGAAGAAATCTCTCTCACCCTCCCCCACACAATTCTTTTATAGTTTATGCTTTTCATTCACATGTAGCTAATACATCAAATCAGATTGCCATACTAGAACAGTCCAGGATTCTCTTTCTATCTTGATATGGATATGGGGGAGGGGAGAGATTATATATGATCTAGGTCAACCCTGTGAACCTCAAGAACCTGAGGTTAAGCTAAGGGACATTTTTCAAAGGTCACAAAATTAGCCAAGGCAAGAAGCCTTTCCTAGTCCCTTCAATATTAATGCCTTCCCTCTACGATTATTGCTATTTTTATCTTGTATTTTTCTTGTTCAAACATGCTTGTTTACATATTGTCTCCCCATTTGACCATCTTGAGAGCAAGCATTGTTTTTAGACTTTCTTTGCATCCGGCCAGCACTTAGCACAGTATCTAATATATAGTAGATGCTTAATAAATGTTAATTGTTTAACTCGTCAAGAATCCAGATACTCTAAGAGTTTAGTATTCACTCTATCAGCTACAAAATGTCCCTGCCCTTGGTGAACTTAAGAATTGTGTATGAGATAATCTGAGAATTGAAAGGCCATCTACAACAAACTATTCTCAAGCAGGAATACTCTCAATAACATCTCCAAAAATTGTTCTAGCTTCTGCCAAAGTCCCCATACCAGAGTGGAAAAGCACACTAAAGTTAAAGTGTTGAACCTGAGGTCATCTGATACTATCTGTATGACCTTGGGCAAGTCTCTGGTTCTCAATTACTTCAATTGTAAAATGGAAATATTGAACTAAGTGACCTATAATTTCCTTTTTATTTCTACATCTGTGATTCAATGGACAATCAGAAAATAGTGAACCAACTATCTCTCAAGTGGTTCATTTCCCTTTTAGATGGTGATAATTATTAGGAAACTTGGACCAGACTTTAAAAAGGAACAATACAGGATAGAGAACAATAGTATTCTGTGGTAGCAAATACCCTAGGTATTGAGCCAGAGGGCCTACATTCACATACCATCCTAAATGTTTATTGCATGGTCCTTGCAAGTCATGTAAGCATGTATAAGTAATTTGGCCCACTCACCAGGACAGGACAATCTGTAAAATGAGAAAATTCACCTAGATGACCTCTTTGGTTATTTCCAGTTCAAGATCTGCGATATTATCTCTGATCTATATAATGTAAAGGATATCCTGATATTTGCTGTAAACTTGAGTTTCATTCTTAGCCACTTGTCGATTTAGAGGAATTTTTGTCTTTTTAATTACATAAGTTAACAGTATTCACAAAATTTTTCATTTAAATAATTTTTGAAGCCAAGAGAATTTGGCCTAGTAATTTTCCAAGGTAGAGAAAAACCTCAGAATTCTTTTTAATTTTGTTGGACAAAAAAAAGCTTTTAAGCCTTAGAATACAGTAGGCATTTGATACATACTTAGTAATTGAATTAGGAAACTGCTCTAATGGAATGGGTGGCACTGAGGAATATAGATTCTACTTAAGTATGTTAAAAATAATTGTTTCCCCAAAATTGTTGCATTCCAAGTGGGGCAAAAATTAGATTCTTGGGCAAGTTATCAATGAAAAAATTATTGAATTCTATTCAATTTTATTCTATCCAAATTATTGAATTCTAGAAATGGGAAGCTATGGAATAAGTTAATCAGAGTAAGCTTTTTGGTGCTAGAGAGTAAGAAATTTTAAGGGGGTTTTGAGGACTGTATGGGATTCAACTCAGTAAAAAGTTAGGGATATGTTCCTTCAGAGCATGATCTTGAAATATGTTTGAAAGTTATCAAATAGAAAAATTTAGATGAAGAAGAGAGATGTACATTGAGAAGTAGAAAGATATATGATCAGGAAAATTAGTTTGGGATTAGAATGTAGAGAGTTTTTAATTCAAGACTATTTAGTTTTGATTTAATCTTTCTTGCTAAGAAGCATTTTAACGGGATGAGAATGGAAAGTTGACCATAGTCAAAGTATATAAGAAAAGACTATACTGCTTAATGTTCCCCCTCATACATTATGCCAAGAAGTAATGCATTTCAGTTAACAAGTTCTTATTTTAAAATGCAAATAACACTTCAGATTTGAGTCTATGTCATTCACGCTTTAGTGAGAACTATTTTAATCAATCTGATTGTTTTACATAAAAAATTAGTTTCCCTCCAATTTTAAGTGGGAGAAGGAAGGAGGTATAATTTTAAATCAGGGATTGCTATAGCAGAGGGAAGACTGGTGTGCTGTAATATAGAGTTTTGATCAGACAGGGGGTACTAATGAGGAAACAAAGTGACTACAGAACCAAGGCAGAAAATTGTAGGCAGATTTTGCAAAAGACTATCTTAATTTTTTTCCTCTTGGGAATAAGAAAAGGTATCTTGAATAGTAGCTGTGGGGAATGGGTAAGCTGGACAGTATGTGATCATTAGATCATGGGATTTAATATTGGAAGGGAACATAAAGATTATCAAATTCTATCCTTTGTTTTTTAGTTTAGAAAAAGTAGACCCGGAAACATTAAATGCTTTGTACAAGGTGACACAGGTTAGAGCCAGAACTGGAATCCCAGTCCTCTCACTCCAAGTCCAGTCTCCTTTCTACTGCATCAACTACTTCTCACAAATTTTTGACAGGTACACTTGACAATTACAATATTGTTTTACAATAGCACAGAGAAGACAGAGAGTTAAAGGCCAAGAAAAAAGAGGAATGATGGGAGTCCTATAAGAAGAACCTGAAGTAGACCTCTGCTACTGAGCTTGAGCTGTCATGAGACATTTTGAGGCATTGTTTACTGGCATTTGAAGAGACCTGTAGTCTGAGTAATACAGTATATATGATGTAGTCAGATAAAAGATCACAAGAGCTTTATTAGGATACACACAAAACTCTTTGTATATATGTACTCGTATATATGTGTATGTATATATACATATGTGTATACAGGTATACATTATAAATAAAATAAACATCTTCACAGACACAGAGTAACTTGCAGAATACAATAGACAGAACCAATCTGTATGTATTTTTGTGTGTATCTTCTCTATTCCATATATATATATATACACATACACTTGCATATATAAACACATACATATATTTTGTTATTGTTCAATCATTTCAATTGTGTCCATCTCTTCATGACACCATTTGGAGTTTTCCTTGGCAAAGATACTGGACTTGTTTGCCATTTCCTTCTCCAGCTCATTTTACAGATGAGGAAACTGAGGTAAACAGGGATAAATGATTTGCCCAGAGTCTCACAGCTAGTAAGTGTCTGAAGCTAGATTTGAACTCAAGAAGATGAGTCTTTCTGATTCCAGGTCCAGTGCTCTATCTACCTACATGCCATACACACACACACACACACACACACACACACACACACACACACACACACACACACCACATCCATATTCAGGGCAGCCCTATCCATTATATATATATATATATATACATATATATATATATATATATATATGCCTTTGTAAAGACTACTAGCCCTCCCTGAAATACATTCCCTCCTCACCTCATAGAATCCATCCATCCATCCTTTGAAGTGCATTTCAAATGCCACTTCCTCTAGGAAGTTTATTATCTTGTTCCTTCCAGTGCTTTCTGGGAAATTATTTCCATCTCCTACATCTATATCTCTCACATCTAACTCTTTCTCTACTTACCATTTCCATAGTCTACTACAATGGTTTCCCAAATGATCTCCCTGCCCACCAGTCTCTCACTAATCTAGTACATCCTACACACTGCTACCAAAATTCATCTACTGTGCAGATCTAATCCTGTAACTTCTTTACTCAATGAACTTCATTGTCTCCCTATTGAATTTAGTCTAAAATATCAATTTCACTGTTTGCTTTTCAAGATCTACATAACGTTACCCCAATCTAGATTTCCAGCCTGATTATGTTATTACACACATGTGCACACGCACGCACGCACGCACGCACGCACGCACACACATATTTTGATGCAGCCAAACTAGCTCACTTTGTGTGTCTCACACAACCTCCATTCCCATCTTAACACTTTTGTTATGATCATCACTCAAGTCCAGCATATACTTGCTCTCCACCCCTGCTTTAGAGAATCCCTCCCTTCCTTCAAAATGCAGCTCAAACATTATCTTCTACATGAACATTTTCCTTATTCCCAACTGCTGGTGTCCTGTAACTACCTTGAACTTAACCCATTTCATATTACATTCTTCATATTCATTCTGCATATACTTCAGAATGTACTTGTTGTCTCTCCCATTAGTATTTAAGCTGCTTGAGTGTGAGGGTTGTTTTATTCATTGTATTTGCATTCTCTGCACTTAATATAGTTCCTGTAACATAACTATTTAACAATTTTGCACCAAGACAAGCAATGATTTGTGAATCTTAGTTTTGGCAATTCAAAGTCTTGAAACCATATTTTCGTGGTCACAGTTTATGGCAACCACTCTTTTGTATGTTACAGATTTTGATGTGATTTCATTTTGTGACAGCAATGCTAATTAAAGTGTGCTTCTATTGACAACAGGTTGACTTAGAATGTCTCCTGATCCTTAGTTAGATCTGTTAGATAATTGCTGAATTTTTTGCCATTCATACATACTCTTTGGTTGTGTTTTTAATTCCACAGTTGTAAATTAAAGATATCTCTTTGAGTAAGGGTACAAAAGTTATAATTCTTACAAATCACACTGCAATAACTATTAGAGATATTTCAGCAGGTATGGGTATGACGAAATCTACAAAACAGAATCAGCCACTTTTAAATACAAGAAAAAGTTAAGTTGAAAAAGAAAAAAACTGAAAAAGGATGTCTATAAAACAATTTATTTAATCTTGGAAAATGAGCCAAATCATTCAGAGGGAGCTGGAAATGAGAGGCTGTTATTAAGTTATGTACAATGCAACATCACTTTCTTAAAGTTGGAAAAACATGGAGAAAAGTAGTTTCTTTTTTTTAAGTTGCTAACTATTGAGATGAAGAAGATGCTTGCCATGAGCAAGACAAAGATTGGAGTACTGAAGATTAAAAAAAGGTAATTTTTAATTAATGTAACTCACTTTTCACTTGAGGCTACACAAACTCAAAGGAATTCTAGGTAAGCCTAGATCTAGGCATTTTCATAAACCTGTAAAATATTCACCCCCAAAAATTGAGAAGGAGGATTTTTCCCAATGGGCTTGGAAATTTGATACTATTGAGAAAATTATGAATTCTGGAAAAGATATAGATATCATGGGAAGCAAAATTGTCCTGTAATTACAAAATTTCCCAAATGGAAATAGAGTACTATATGGCCTTATACCAAGTCACATGTCATGAAAGATTAAGAAATAAACCCAAAAGATAGAAATATACTTCAGTGACTTGGAATTTTACCTGATTTAAACCCCATTGAAAAATCCATATATTTTAATCAAACATGGGCTTGGAAAAATACTGTTTATTAAAGGTGCTTCCACTTTTCATGATGAATTAAAGAATATGTTGCTGTGTTTAGAACTCATTACCAAATGAGTTCTAAAATGGGGGATTACAACAAAAGGATGACCTTGGAACAAGTTTTTATAATCACTTTCTTTTTCAATGGAGATAGCTTGTTGTAGTAAAAAAGATTGCTAGCCTTGAGAATCAAGAGACTTGAGTTCAAATCCAGATTGGAACACTTTCCTTGGACAATGCACGTTACCTGTTAGGGTCTCAACTTTTTCATCTATAAAAAAGCCATGAATATTTCTTATAACCTTCCTCATCATATATTATGGGGTAAAAGCTTTACATATCTTAAAGTAGTCTTTAAAAGCATTATTAATTAATTCTTTAGTTTTCAATTCACCAGTTAATTTTCTGGAATCAATGAAATTAGGGTTGAAAAGGGGAAAGATGCCTCACTGACAACATTTAGTAAGTTTTTATAGGAACTCATTATTATAAGAATAGGCAAAGCCAAAAGCAAATATAAACCAGCCTAAGCAGGCCCTGGAGTCATAAAAATCTAACTCATTATATGATTACTAACTCTTTGTATGACTTTTATAAAGCACTTATTCTCAAGTCTGTCTTACTACTTCCTGGGAATAATATTACCTTTTTGACTCCCTTCCATTTGGTGGATTAATTAGCATTTGCAAAGAGTTCATAGACAAGAGACTAGTTAAGGATAGATTATCAAAAACATGAAAGCTCTAAAAGAACTTAAAATGCTATACTTGGAATCAAGAAAACATGGGTCCACATTCTACCTCTGATACTAGCTCTATGGTTATAAACAAGTAAGGAATTTAAACCTCTTTGAGGTTCTAGTGACATTTAAAGACTATTATTAAAGACAAATGGAAGTCTTCCATGGGAGATCACAAGGGAATAACAGGTTATTGATGTTAAGAGGTTCTAAACTAAAGAAAGAAACAAGAAAGCAAATCTTGATGAATCCTAATTAAGGTGACTTAGTAATTCTTTCTCGATCCTCTTAGGTCTGGTTATTTTTGTTTCTCCCCTAATTTCTTGCTGTGTCTCTAATTTTTTAATTATTCATTTTTAAACAATATTTTAAAAGGTAAGATTTCGGTTTCAAATGTAGAAATCAGGTCCCCTTACCAAGAAATGTATAGTGAAGAAGCAGGGAGCTAGCTTCCAGAATCCTTTCTCTTAGAAAAATGGGTGTTCATTTTTTATTCTTATAAAGTGTATGTAACCCTTAAGTAAATTATTTTACATTTTTCAGCCTCAGTTTTCCTATCATAGGTAATGATGCTAGCAAGAATTGCTTGTGAAGGCTAGCAAGACATTCGCCTGTGTCAGTTTTAGATTATAAATTTCCAGGGAACAAGGATTCTATTTCAATTCCTCTTCTTGTATTGCTATGAATATTGAAACACTTTTGGATGATAAAGCTGCCTCCTGTAGAACGTTGCATTTGAAGGATAGGTTAGAGATTATCCAGGACAGAATTCTTAATTCCCTAAAAACAGATATTCTAGAAACAATCTTTGTAGTTAATAGCATTAGAAATATTGAGTAGCAGCAATCATTGGGCATCTAAGAAGACTTTAGTCAAATGAAATAGGTAGGTTTCTGGGAGGGGTCAGGTCTTCTAATAGTAATAATTAAAGCATTTTATGGTTGCAAAAGGTTTTATACAAGTATGCCTAAATTCTTACAACAGCTTTGTGTTCCACATTTTACAAAGACAGTAAGGTGTATGGAGGTTGAAAGACTCTTTCTTTTTTAAAGTTCATACATATGGTGGTTTAAGGTAAACTCTGAGCTCAGAAGGCTATTCAGATCCTAAAACCCAAGGCTTGCTATCTGAGAGACCATGGACAAATCACAGTGTGATAAAAGAGAAATAAAACTGGATTTGAAACCAGAGGACTTGGATTCAAATGCCAGATCTGGTTCTTACTGAGTTTAGGCTTCAATTTCCTCATCTGTAAAATTGCCACATTGGATTTTTAAGTCTTTTCCATATTGAGACTATGATCTTAATCTAACTCATCTGTAAAATGGGGATTATAGTGATTATTTAACCCATTTTACCAAGGTGCTGATTGCCAAGATATCCTTTCACAATTTTTAGAGAAAATATAAATGTCAGCTACCATAATAACAAATAACAATTGGGCTTAGATAGATAAAGAGAGATGTCTGTTAAGACTTGCCAGGTTGGTAAAGTATTAAGTGATATAAAAAAATGTTTTTTAAAAAACTTTTTATTTATTTTTTAAATATTTCCAAATTACATTAAAACGTTTTAAACATTAACTTAGATAATTTTTGTTTCAAATTCTCTCCTTCCCCCTTGTCCATCCCCTAAATCTTGAAAAGACACGCAACATTTTGATCTTACATGTGAAATCACATAAAACATATTTCCATATTAGCTGTGTTGCAAAGGAAAATACACACACACACACACACAAAGAACCGGGAAAATATGAAGGAAAGAAAAATATGCTTCAATCTGCACCCAGAATTTACCAGTTTTCTCTATGGAGGAAGATAGTATTTTTCTTCATGGATCATTTGGAAGTATCTTGGATTATTGTCATGATAAGAGTAGTCAAGTCTTTCATGGCTGGTCAACATTACATTATGTCTGATATAGTACACAATGTTCTCCTGGTTCTGTTCACGTCATTTCATATAAGTTCATATAAAGTTTTTTTAAGTTTTTCTGAAACCATCCTGTTCATCATTTTTAATAGTATCCCATAATAATCATATACTACAATTCATTCCCCAATTGATGGCCATCCCTTCAATTTCTAATTCCTTACCACTACAAAAAGAGCTGCCATTATTGAAGAGGAAACTTGAGAAAGACATTTTAAATCTCTGTCCAACTTTACTTCAGCTCCTGTTGCCCTGAGTCTGAACTATGACCAAGGGGCCATGTAACCTCTGTTTGCCTTATGAACAAAGTGATTTGTCCAGGGTCACCAGGCAAACCACTCCAGTATCTTTGCTAAGAAAACCCTATGGACAGTATTGTCCATGGGGTCACAGAGTCAAATTTCACTGAATGACTAAATAACAATAAATGAATAGAAAATACAACATCATGCTAGATGCCATTGAAGTGAAGGCTTTTCTAAGGCATGAGTCCTAAAAATTCCATTTTTGCACTTTTTAAACAATTAAGTCAACAATTAAAAACTGGGAGAATTATGTTGATTAAGACTAAGTAGTAGTAGTAGTAGTAGTCTCTTGGTAACCGAGGATGACTATTGTCTTTGTGTGTTTTTGTGCACAAAGACACCTGTGCATGAAGATTTAAGTGGAAAAGTCGATGCACAGAGACAGTCCCACTCTCTCGGCGTTGGAAACCTGGGTCCAGTAGCACGAAAAGTTGTTACACCTGGAGACTTCCTCAGCTGCATTGGATGGCTGTGTTGTCTTTTGTGCTCCAACACGCCCTAAGCACTCCATAGTGCCTTGCTGCATCGCCATCTCAGCCATTGAACCTTCTTATTGGTTTCTTCCATCTGTTCAGCCGAAGAAGTCTTCACATTTCTTTCCTAATAGAGAGAAGTTGACTTCCACATTCAACTCTTTGAAATTGTTTTCAGTGGGCATATACAGCTGCTTTGTCAAATTGAAAGCTTCCTATAATGATATTTCAAGATTATGCTGATGTTATGAAGAAAAAGAAAACTTATTTGTTTATCCTGGTTCTATTGTTTCTTCCATGGGTCTCTCCAGGAATTGTTTATCCCTGATCAACAAGTTCAAGCCTACCTTTAAAATGTACTAATATAGCATGTTTTTTTTAATAGTATTAGGTATAATGATGATAATTTTGAGTCTTGGAATTGGAAGGTACTTGTAATGTGTTTTTCTTCATTTTGTTAAACATTTCTCAACACTTTAATCTGGTGGCCTCAGATTTGACACCTTTGCTATAAAATGCACATTTTCTAGTATTTTCAAATTGACCTTTATGTTAAATGTTATTGAAGAAGAAATTTTTCTGACTGTATAAGTTCTAAAAATTCTATTTTTTTACATTTTTAAGGGAGTTAAGTCAACAGTTAAATTCTGGAGTAATTATGTTGGCTAAGATTAAGGAGAAGATGACTTAACTGGACAGAACAGTTTACGAAATATTCTTTCTTGAGGAAGAAATGTTTAAATGACAGCTTTACTTTTTCTAATTCTATGGTAAATGACATTAAAGGCTTTGTGGAAGATAATGAAATCATTGTTATATGTATCTTATTTTCAGTAATGTTAGCTTCCTGACATAGTAATTATATAGAGAATGTTTCCTTTATATAAAAATTATATTATATATTTGTGCACAGGTAAATGACTTTAAAATTATGTTAAAATTTCTGAATCACTTTTAAATGGGGGTGGAACATCATATGAAAACTTTCTGGGACTGAGTTTTCTCAACAGTAATATAAGGGTCTTGAACCAATGTCTTAGCTCCCTTTCACTCTCTTATTTTCTAATTCTTATTTATCTTCCTCTTCTTTTAATCTGGTTGGTTAATTGGATTGACCAAGATAGTATCTTCTTCAACCTCAATTTATTCAATTCAAAGGTTTTTGTGGTTCTACAGGAAATTTTTGGATGATCCTTCAGGGATTGTGGTATTATAGAGTAATTGACTTGACTTGTAAATTTTATTACATTAAGAACCAAGATTATAGCTAGTAGTTATATAACTATCTAGTTAGGTTATTATTTGAAATTTTTTGCTGTAAATTTTCCCACAATGACCTGTTCCAATTCCTCAGCATGATAAGGTTTCCCCCTTCCACACCCTCAGTGAAGCTGAAGCTCTGGCATTTTTTCGTATGCACTATAGTCCTTTTAGCAAACTATATGTGAATGGTATACAGAACAGACAGTTCTTAGATGAAGAAATTAAAACTATCTATAGTGATAAGAAAATATGTTCCAAATCAATACTTAATAGGGATATGCAAATTAAAACAACTCTAAGATACCAGCTCATACCTATCAGAATAGCTAATATGGACCAAAAATGAAAATGATAATTGTTGGAGGGGATGTCAGAAAATTGGGACACTTAATACACTCTTAGTGAAACTGTGACCTGATACAAGCATTTTGGAGACCAATATTGAACCATGCCCTAAAGGACAATAAAACTATGCATATCCTCTAACCCTAAGGTTATATCCCTAAAAGACCAGAGTTAGGGAGAAAGGATCTACTTCTACAAAAATATTTTTAGCAGCTCTTTCTATAGCAGTAAAGAATTGGAAACAGAGGGAATGTCTATCATTTGGGGAATGGCTTAACAAGTTATAGTATATTATTGTAATTGAATATTATTATACAATTAAAAATGACAAACAAGATGAATTCAGGAAAACTTGTAAAGACAAGTCAACTGATGCAAAGTGAAGTAAGCAGAACCAGCATGGTGTATACAGTAACAGAAATATGATGATTAACTGCGAAGAAGTAAATTATTATCAACAAAACAAGTTTCCAAGACTACCCCCAAGGGACTCAGGATGAAAAATGCTATTCACAACCAAAGAAAGAACTGGTGGAGTCTGATTGAATATCAAAGAATACCATTTTATATTTTATTTCCTTCATGAGTTTTTTATTTTATGTGTGATACGTGTCTTCTTTCATAGCATGAGGGATATGGTGATACATATTGCATGATATTTATATCAGACTATTTGTCACTTTGGAGAGGGATGAAAGAGAAGGAGGGAGGGATAAAATCTGTCCCTCTTCCTATAGGTTTAATCAGTTGCTAAATTCTAAAATTTATGACAATATTTTGTTAATTTCAGTATCCTTATTTCTACTTATATCATCCTGACAATGAAACACAGGTTGTGATCTTTACTGCTGTGCAATGAAGAAATTATGATAGTTGAAATGTAATTATTGATCTTAATTAATTACTGAGAGTTATCTCATGGCTTTAATGCTGAAATTTAAGGACAATGGCAGACTTAACTTTATCTTACTTTAACTTTCATTTCAAATTCATCATGGATATCCATTTCAGTGAAATAAGTTCACTTGGCTAAAATACTTTTTGTCTAAAATAATATCTTGGTAGCATAAACCAGGTTGAAGGTAACTGATGGTCCAAAAAATGGGCCATTGATGAGGGGTGATCTAGCATGTGAAGACTTACCCTAGTGGAACAGGCAGATGAAAATTATTTGTTCCAGCAACCAATGAAAGTAACTGAAGCAGGTGCTGTGGAACAATTAAACCTTGGTCAGACATCAAAGATGACAAGGTGATCCACTACATTCTGGGCCATCAGCAGTGGTCTAACTCTTGGACAACGCTACATCACTTAAATCCAATTCTCATGCACAAGTCAAGATATCATGCTGGTCTTCAAAAACAAAGCACAAACAGTACTTCTTATTATAACAATAGGATTGTTTCTCACGTCCTCATGTGTAAAGTGTTACCTTTAAGGATTTGAGAGATACTGCCAAATCACACACTCAGAATGATACATCTGAAAATGACCATTAAATTTGCCTCCTTTTCAATTTTAAAGTGCATGAAATCAATCACTCTCAAAAGTGACCTATAACAATAGATGTCTTAAAATACAGAATATTTGCAAACATATGAGAAAAATCTTATTTTAGATTATTTTTACCACCCCACTTCTTCACTGTTTTAGTCACTAATCACTTTCAATGTTCCAAAAGAATTAGGCTGTGTCTATTATTGCAAGATGGAAATTTGAAGTAATTATCCTGGTAACTTAAACAAAATATTTTTTGGTTTTATTTCCTGGTTTGAATCCACAAGATTCCCTGACTAAGTTCATGATCAATCCAGGCTATCTAAAATTAATTCATTGCCAAGTCATAATTATGTTATATTACTTATCACTAAGTTATAAATAGAGGGATGGTAGGATGAACACTGGATATGAGCTGGACTTATTCAGAAGACATGAGCTAAAATCCATGGTATGAAATATACAATGAGATCGCAGAAAAGTTGCCTAGTGAATCTGGACTTCAGTTTCTCTTTCTGCAAAATGAGGAGGTTGAAGTAGAGAATCAATATCCCTTCTATCTCTAAGTCAATGGTCCAGTGATGATCTTTAATTTATCTACATCATTCCATGTAATTATCCAGTGAAAAGTTAAAGAAGAAAAGTATAATTTGTGACTTTAAAATAAATTCTTAGAATATCAATCTAAAAATATAAAATAGTTATATTCTCACTATTATCATGTGTTCATATTCTAACCCTGTGTAGTAAAGAACTAGTGTATTTAATCTTCATTTAAAATTTTTATTATGTATCTTAAATTTGATACGTATTTCAGGCATGAGTGTGTGTGTGTGTGTGTGTGTGTGTGTGTGTGTGTGTGTGTGTGTGTGTGTGAAGATGGAGTCTGCTTTGAATTAGAACTACTTGAATAGAAGTTTGGAGTAGTGGAAAGAGTGCCAAACTTGGCTTCAGAAGGAATGGATTTGAGTTCCTTCTCTGCCACTTAAAAATTGTGTGACTTCTTTGAGGCAGCTAGGTGACCCAGTAAAGGGCTCAACCTGAAGTTAAGAAAACTTGAATTTAAATACATTCTTAGAGACCCAACACCTGTGTGACTTGGGCAAATCACTTAGCCTCTGGCTGCCTCAATTTCTTATCTGTAAAATGAAGCTAATAACAGAACTTAACTTACAGGATTTTCTTGAGGATCAAATGAGAATATTTGTGAAGTGCTTTGAAAACCTTAAAGTGTTACATGAATGCTACTGATTATCATTTTCCTTTAAATGACCTAACTGTCACCTAAGTAGGTCATGTCAAATACTATATAAATGTGAACTATTTCTAGCATTTTAAATGCTAGGTATTTAAGTTGTAAATATTAGCACCAGAACAGTCAGCTATTTTGCTCAAAGGAAGTTTCAGGACAGAAATTTTTAGTTTGTTACAGACCATATCCCTCAGGTAAGGCTATATTATGAACAAAGCATAAACTCTGATCATCCCCCAAGATCTCTGTCCTTGAGGGTTGGAGGTGAGAGAGATTCCTATCCCAGTTCCAAACTTTTTTTGAAGGAAAGTAATCTGGATCTTGGACTCCCTACAAGTCCCACAGAATCTAAGTCAGTGACAGTGAACCTATGACACGGGTACCAAAGATGGCATACAGAGTGCTTTCTGTGGACACTCAGCCACCCTCCCTACTCACCCCAAACCACCAGAGTTCATGAATAGAAAGGCAAAGGACTCCAGTGGAGCTGCTCCCTTCTCCCTCCACCATGTCTGATGACATTTCTTCACGTCACCCACCCCTCTGTCCAGCAGCCCAATGGGAGTGCTTTCTCCCTCCCCTATGTGGGATAGGGGGAATGGAAAATACTCAGCATGTGCAGGGAGGGGCATGGCATGTGGTATGGGGGGGCACTCAGTCTAACTTTTTAATTTTACAGATGAAGAAACTGAGGGCTTAAAGAAAGGAAGTGATTTGCCCAAGGTCACACAGGGAGTAAGAGCCAGAGATGAAATTGAATCCCAAGATCTCAAACTCTAAATCCTGTCCTCTTAATAACTTTATAGCAATCATGATCTCAGAAAAAGGAAAACAATATTAATCTATTTTAAAAATAAGCAGGAAAACTATGAGTTACTATAGATAAAGAAGTAATAGCACTACTAAAAATATATGCACCAAATTGCATAGCATCCATATTCTTAAAGGAAAAGTTAAAATAGTTATAGGAAGAAATCAACAGTAAGACCATACTTGTTGGGAGGTGGTGGGCTCAAAATTTTCCTCTCAAAACTAGATAAATCAAACTATAAAATAAATAATAAGTAAGTCAAAGAAATGAATTGATCTCAGAAAAGGGGAGAAAACTGAATGGGAATGGAAAGGATATACCTTTTCTCAGTTGTACATGGCACCCTCACAAAAATTGACTATGTATTAAAGTTTTAAAACCTCATAAAAGTAGATATAGTAGGTATGCCCCTTTAAGATAAAAATCCAATAAAAAAGGACTATGGAGTCATAGATTAAAAATGATCAGAAACCAATCAATCTAATCCAAAATAATGGGCAAGTCAAAGAACAAATCATAAAAACACTCAATAATTTCATTAAAGAGAGTGACAACAATGAGATAACATACCAAAAATTGTTGGATGCAACCAAAGCATTACTTAGGAGAAATTTTATATCTCTAAATGCATACATCAATAAAACAGAGAAAGAGTAGATTGATGAAATGGACAGTCAACTTAAAAGAACTAGAAAAAGAACATTAAAAAATCTCCAATTAACCACAAAATGACAAATATGAAAATCAAAGGAGAGATCAAAAAAATTGAAAGTAAAAAATTCACTAATAAATAAAATTACTTTTGTGGAAAAGAAACTTAATAAAATAGATAAGCCATTAGTTAATTTGATTTTTAAAAAAGAAAGAAAAAAACCAAATTGCTCAAATAAAAAGGGTTAATCCACCACCAATGAGGATGAAACTTAAGCAGTATTAGGAATTATTTCATCCAATTATATTCAATTAAAATTGACAATCTAAGTGAAATGATTTTATATTTATAAAAATATAAATTACCTATATTAACAGAAGAGGAAATATAATTCTTAAATAATACTGTCTTAATAAAAGACATTAGACAAGCCATCAATGAGCTTTCTAAAAAAAATGTATAGGACCAGATGGATTTACAAATGAATTCCACCAAATATTTAAGGAACAATTAATCCCAATACTATATAAACTATTTTTAAAAGTAGGTGAAGAAGAGTCCTACCAAGTTCTTTTCATGACACAAATTTGACTTTGATACCTAAACCAAAGAGAGCAAAAACAGAGAAAGAAAATTATAAACCAATTTCCTTAATGAATATTGATGCAAGATTTTTAAATTAAATGCTAACAAGGATATTACAGCAATATATCACAAATATTACATATTATGGTTAGGTAGGATTAATACCAGGAATTCAGGTCTGGTTCACTATTAGGAAAGCATAAACATAATTGAATATATCAATAACAAAAACAACAAAAAATCATTGACAAATATAATGATCATTGTCATTAAAAATAAGAAGCATGGGAATGAATGGAAACTTTCTTAAACTAAGTAATATCTATCTCTAAAACAAGCAAGTATTATCTGTAGTGGGGATAAACTTGATGCCCTTTCCAATAAGATAAGAGGTGAAACAAGGATGTCTACTCTCATCATTATTATTCAGTACTATATTAGAAATGCTAGTTATAGCAATAAGACTAGAAAAAGAAATCAAAGGAATAAAAATAGGCAATGAGGAAACAAAACTTCAATAATATGATGGTATATTTAGAGAACCCTAGAGAATCACCTAAATAACCAGTTGAAACAAATGAGTGGGTCAAAGAACAAATCATAGAAATAAGCAACAATTCCATTTAAGAGAATGACAAAAAGACAACATACCAAGTAGATCAATGAATTTGATAAGCAAGCAAACAAAAAAAAAGCTAGAAAAAAAGAACATGCTAAAACATCCAATTAAACACCAAATTAGAAAGGGAGAGATTAATAAAATCAAAAGTAAAAAAGTCATTAAATTAATAAATAAGATAATGAGTTGGTTTTATGAATAATAAATAAAATAGATAAACCATTGATTAATTTAATTTTTAAAAGAAGAAAATCAAATTGCCAGTATTAAAAATGAAAAGGGTGAAATTTCAGCTAATGAAGAGGAAATTAAAGCAATTATTAGAAGTTATTTTGCCTAATTAATATATTCACCAACAAATCTGATAATCTAAATGTAATAGTTGAATATTTAATGAAATGTATGTTGCCCAGATCAATAGAAGAAGAAATAGAATACTTTAACAATCCCACCTCAGAAAAAGAAATTGAACAAGCCATTAATGAACTTCCTAAAAACAATGCCCCAGGGCCAGATGGATTCACAAGTGAATTCTATCAAATTTTTAAAGAACAATTAATTCCAATTCTACATTATCTATTAAATAAATAGTTGAGGAAGGAACTTTACCAAATTCCTTTTATGATGCAAACATGGTATTGATTCCCAAACCCGGAAGAACAAACACAGGAAAAGAAAAATATAGACCAATATTCCTAATGAATCTTGATGCAAAAATGTTAAACATTACTACTAGTAAGAAGATTATATCAACATATCACAAGATCATACACCATTAAAAGAAAGAACTAGTTGAAACAATTAATAACTTTAGTGAAGTTACAGGATATAAAATAAGCCCACAAAACAATCAGCTTTTCTATATACTAGCAAGAAAACCCAGAAGGAAAAGATAGAAAGGAAAATTTCATTAAAATTATTCTAGACAATATAAAATACTTTGGAGTCTACTTACCAAGACAAATGCAGGCACAATATGAATATAATTAAGAAACATTTTTCACAAAAGTAAAGACAGATCTAAATGAATGGAGAAATATTCATTGCTCATGGGTAAGCTGATCCAATATAATTTAAAAAACTTCTACTTAAGTTAATTCAGTTATTCAGTGTCATGCTAATCAAACTACCAATGAATTGTTTTATAGAGCTAGAGATAGTAATAAAAAAATTTATCTGGGAGAATAAAAGGTCAAGATTTTTAATGAAATCAATGAAAAAATATTATGAAGGAAGGTAGCCCAGTACTACCAGATTTGGTTCAAAGTTGCAATCAGAGCAATCTGGTACTGGCTAAGAAATAGAATGATGGGTTGGAAAGGAAAATTGAATCAAACTTTGGGCCTTTCTACTACTCAAGTGAACAAACAGCAGTTAGAATGTTGGAGTGAAGATATTGACAACAATGGCAGTTGGTGGGGGGTGGGGCAACTGGGAGAGTGACAGTTGCTCTTGAAGACTCTCTTTCCTGGTCCTCAAACTGGAAGAAGCACTCTCTCCCTGTCTCTGGATAGAAGTACCTCTATTCCTGGACTTTTCCCAACTGTGTGCTCTACCTGGATTCCTGTGATCATGTCATCAAACAAAAGGATTTAAGGGAAGCACTTTGAACTGTAAGGCTGGTCTTTAGGGGTGTCAGCCTGAATAGACAGGCCCAACCAACTCTGAAGCTCAGAACCTTTTCTTCCTCTTGCTGTCTACTGCTAAGACTTTGAATTTAAGAAAGCTAGCATAGATTAGCATAGACAGGACTAAAAGAAACCCTCCACCAGCCTTTGATGCCTGGCCTCAGCTCAAAAGCTGAGAGAGACTCAAACTCAATCTGGGGAAAAGTATAGGGAACCCCTCTTCCCTATTCCCTGATACCTCCCCAATCCAAACTTGTTATTAAATTCATTTTTATTTAAATAAAAAAGGAAATAATTCCTTTAATTATTACAGGATCAATAAATTTGATGCAGTAAATAATACACATTCGTAAATAACCATAATAATCTCATGCCAGATAAACTCAAAGGTTCAAGCTTTTGGGATAAGAACTAACCATCTGACAGAAATAGCTGGGAAAACTAGAAAACAATTTGGAAAAAATAGGAAATGACCAACATCTCACACAAAAGTGGATAAATGATTTAATCATAAAGGGTGTTATCATAAGTAAAGTAAGGGAGTACAAGAAAATTTACTTGTTGCACTGATGGATAAGGGAAGAATTTATGAACAAATAAGAGATAGAGATGCTCATAGGAAATTCATACATAATTTTGATTATATTAAATTAAAAATCTTTTGCATAAACAAAAGTAATTCAGCCAAAATTAGAAGAAAAAAAGAAACTGGGAAAATTGATAGCAAATTTCTTTGATAAAGACCTCATTTTTCAAATATATAGGAACCTGATTCAAATTACTAAAGATATAAGCCATTTCCAGTTGATAAATGATCAAAGATATGAACAAGCAGTTTTCAGAAGAAATCAAAGCTATCAAGGGTCACATGAAAATAATGCTCTAAATCACTATTGATTTGAAAAATGCAAGTTAAAACCATTCTGAGGTATCATCTCACACCTATCAGATTGGCTAACATGAAAGAAAAGGAAAATGACAGTTTCTGAGGGGGATGTAGAAAAATCAGATGTGGAAAAAACCCAAACTAATACATTATTGCTAGACTTGTGAACTATTCTGAAGAACAATTTAGAATAACTTCCCAAAGGCTACAAAACTGTTTATACCCCTTTGACCCAGAAAAGTCACTATTGAGTCTGTATCTCAAAGAGATCAAAAAGGGGGTTAAAGGACCTTTTTCAATTAGGAAATGTTGGGGAGAAATATTTCCAGTCACAGACAGGAAAAAGTGAGTAACCCTCAGGAGAAAGTCTTTATCAACCTTCTCTCTTCAGCTTCTCCCAACTGAGAGACCAACTGCTCTTCTAGCCAGAATCGTCTATTCCTCAAGATTCCAATCCCTTGGGGCCCCTCCCCCATCAAGGTGATCAGTTTCACACACTCTTCAGCCTGGAACTTTTTCTTTGTGACAGCCTCTGTCACAAATCCTCCATTTTCTGATGTTCGCGTGGTACCACTCTGGTCCATGCCAGTTACTTACCTTCTATGTCTATTCTAATCTATCTATACTACTTATTGTTCCCATCTAACCTCCCCTCTCCCAAAATAATAAATCTTATCCTAATCTGTCTATTTGCTAATCTAAGTTCCTATCTTATGCTAAGAATGAGTTGTTGGAAGAGGGTTAGGATTATGTGCCAACAAAGTTCTACAATAGAACAATTTCTTAATACAAAGGTCATTTCTATTGCAATCAATATAAAATTTAACTCCTAAGTAAAATTAAACTATCCTATGCCTTATGTAATGCTAATTCCAATGTAATAATTCATAACAATTAGATATATGTATATATATATTAACTTGTATCTAATGAAATCTGGTTTATTCTGTCTCTATGTTACCTCTCTAGTTAAAACATTCCCTTTTCCACCCTAAACTACTATGTCCCTGTCTATTAATGGTCAGTATGTTAACTCTTTCCTTTTTATCTATATTAGTGAATTAAATCATTATTATGCTACAGATGTACATGTCTGGATTTTCTACACATTTACATATGTTACACATTATTTATATACATATATACAAATCATCTGGTACTAGAGATCTATTTACAGATATACAATTTATGAGCTGCCCTTATTTACAGCACAGCCCCTAATGTCAGTGTGAAATTTGTTCATGTTCTAGTTTTTTTCTCATGTTGCCTGAAGATCTATCCTTCATTCTTCCTGTGTTGATTCTAATGTGTATGTGGATATAATTCCCTATATGTGAAATTATATGATCAATGATTAATCTTATGTGACCCATTTTCCTGAAGTTCATTTCCCTTAATGTCTTTGTTCTTTCCAGTTGTCAGTGGGTCTTCCATCTTTTGGTGTTGCTTGAAATAGTCACAGGTCCCATGTCTTTGCCTTTACAGGATATATACTTGTCTGTCGTCTCACCTTGAAAGACAATCTCAGGTACCCAGAAGTATAGGACCATGCCTGTGTGTAAGATTAATGTGTGCGTGCATGTAAGAGTGAATATGCTGATGCATGTGAGTGAAACTTTATACAGGATGTTTGTCCCATCTGGGGTTCCATTTGCATTAAAGAGGAGGTCAAGTCTTTCAGTATATATCGAGACAGGAAAGAGTGGAGACCTCCCTTCCCAAAGCAGGGTTCAGGGGAGATAGCTGATGTTTAAGGTTGGCTCAGAGAGGAGAGGGGTTTTGAGGATTTTCCCCCTTCTGCCTTCCCTCCTTAGCTAAGGCTGCTTTCCCAGATTCTTCTGTCCCTCACCCCTCCACTACTGGAGACCAAAGGGTGTCCCCTGGATCTGTTCACTCACTTGACTCACAGCTTGGAGAAAAGATAACTATTTTTAATGTCAACTCAATCAGGATAATACATAGGAATAACTAGCAGGGAAAGAATGGGAGAGGAAGGTGGGGGAAAAGGGGTCCCTGTCTCTATCTAAACCCTTTCCCCTCCCTCCTCAAGTTTGGGAGGAACTCGGGTCTTCAACCTGAGCCCCCTGAGAGAAAGTCAGGTTGACTCACCCTGGGTTTTGCCCTTGGCCACAGTTCAAGGCAACAGGAGTTGAAGTAAAGTTGGACCAAGATTTAAAATGTCTTTCTCAGGTTTCCTCTTCAATAGTCTTTTCAAGTGGGAAATGTTGGTGGGAAATATTTCTAGTCACAGACAGGAAAAAGTGAGTAACCCTCAGGAGAAAGTATTAATCCACGTTTTCTCTTTGGCCTCTCTAGACTGAGAGACCAACTCTTCTCCCGTGCAGTCTTCTCCTCTAGATTCCCAACTCCTGGGGCTCCTCCCCTGTCAAAGTGATCAGTTTCACACACTTTCCAGCCTAGCACTTCTT
Source organism: Monodelphis domestica (assembly GCF_027887165.1). Taxonomy (NCBI): domain Eukaryota; kingdom Metazoa; phylum Chordata; class Mammalia; order Didelphimorphia; family Didelphidae; genus Monodelphis; species Monodelphis domestica. The sequence continues at coordinate 449,975,495 of NC_077228.1, forward strand.
CTTTAGTGGCAGCCTCTGTCACAGTCTCCAGCTCATTAGATCAGAATCTATATATTCTATGTAGGATCTACATTAGGTGAGCATGAACAAGAGTCATACAGAGTATGAAGGAATTTTGGGTTGTGATTGGTACTTAGAAGGAATATCCTCATTGATAAGATCACAGTTCCATTGGAATATTTTGAAAAATAAGAAGTAATACAGGATCAGAGATTTAAAGCTTTTAAGAAATTCAGAGGGGGGGCAGCTGGGTAGCTAAGGGGATTGAGAGCCAGGACTAGAGATGGGAGGTCCTAGGTTCAAATGTGACCTCTGACACTTCCTAGCTGTGTGACCCTGGGCAAGTCAATTAACCCCCATTGCCTACCCTTACCACTCTTCTCCCTTGGAACCAATACACAATATTGATTCCAAGATGGAAGATAAGGGTTAAAAAAAAAAGAACTTCAAAGGCTATCTTATCCAACCCCATCATTTTACAGAGAGGACAACTGAGACCCCAAATGTTTGAAGGGACTTGGACAAGGTCTCAGAGGTAGTAAGGGGCATTACTAGAATCTGAACCTAGATCTTCTGACTCCTAATTCAGAGTTCTTTCCACTGTACCACACTGCCTCTTCAGATTTTTCTACTACATGTATTTATTTATTTATTCAAAGTTACAGTCTAAGAAACATCCTATGAAATTATGCATTGAGAAGACTTTGGGGGAAATGAAGATCTAGTGACTGCTTTCAGAAGCAAAAAGTGTTTGGCTAACAAGAATGAAATCCAGGTTTGACTAGAAATGAGTGTTATTTCAGAATTCCAATCTAGTATCATTTTTACTGGGCCAACAAAAAGAAAATCACTTCAGGGCTTTGTGGTCAGGAAATCCTGGCTTTATTCATGCTTTGCCCACTTTCATAAAGTGCATGTATGTGTATATGTGTGTGTGTGTGTGTGTGTGTGTAGTAAATTTTATTTTAATTCTTCTAGGATCTATGGTTTCCTTGGTAGATTTTTTAATCATCTTTACTTATAATGTTTCTGTAGCAATATATTTTAAAACCCTTATCTTCTGTCTTAGAATTGATAGCAAGCCTCAGTTCCAAGGCAGAAAAGTGATAAGGGCTAGGCAATTTTGGTTAAGTGACTCACCCAGGGTCACACAGCTAGGAGGAATCTAAGACCAGATTTGAATCCAGGACATCCTGCCTGGCTAGCTCCAAAGCAATCTTTGAGGTGATATGTCCCCAAATAATTTATCACTTTGTGGACACATACTAGCCTGCTTCTAGTGCTAGAGCTTGTCATTGTCTGATCTTTTAGAACATTGTAATGAGGAAATATTTTTAGATATTAATATTTGTAGAGTTAAAGATAAATTAAATCTAACAAACAATTAACCCTATACTTCTCTGACATAAGAGAAAGGAGACCTGAGAACAAAAATGAAGGCTTCCATAGTCCTAAACAGAATCAAAACACAAGTTCTCTAACTTCCAGACCCTGTAAGGATAAAGAGATAGGGATGGATCTGTGCTTTTATTCATATAAGGAATGGAAACTTCCTCTACCAATGCAAATTGGCACCTTCTCTGCAACTTGTGTTAGGAAATTGTTTGAGGCATTGAAAAAATATGAGCCTTGACACAATATGGATCTAGCTGAGATCTTCCTAGTTCTACAGCTATTTTTCTAGCTTTCCATTCTACCACACTAAGCCCATATTCTATTTATTTCCTGTGCCATATATAAGCTAATTAAAAAAAAAAACTGTCCTACAGATTCATTCTATACATACAAAGAGGGCAGGAAAAAGTTGGATGTTTTCAAGTTTGAGACTTCCTTGTTTAACAATGGAGGTAACCTTTTTGGCCTTTTGTCCCTTGAAGATTTATCTTTAAGAGGACATTCATTTCCATATTTAGGGAATAAAAACCCAAAACATAAGCTACCAAGTTTCCTCTGTCATTTTCTATATTGCATAAAATGAATATTCCAGAAAATTGGGAATTATGAGAGATATACAGTATTAAAATGCTCATTTTCTACAATGTTGAATTATATTGGTATGAATGGATTGGGAAGATTTGGAAGACATTGTTCCAGAGACATTTCTAACTCAGTATGTATGAAAACAAACTCATTATCCTTTCCCTTAAACTTAATCCTCCCTCCCTATTTTTTCCTAATTTCTGTTGAAGAATCTACTATTCCACCTGTCTTAGATAGTCTTAATGCTGAAGTTATGATTCTTCATTCTCCTGATTCCACATTTTGAACCACTTGCCGGATTTTGCCATTTGTAACTTTACAATATTTTTCACATACGACTCATCTCCTTTCCTCCCTCTACCTCAAAAGAATTTAAAGGGATTCTCATTATTTCCTTCCTCTTTACAAGGTCCCCTACGGAAGGCAGTTATTGTATGTGGACTCACATATGTACAAATATGTATATGTGTATCTATTGTAAGTTTCATATATAGAAATGTTGAAGCAAAAAGAGCTGACTTGATATTTCCCAACATCATACACAAAGTCAGTACCAGGGCCAAGACTAGGACATGGCTCTCTGTATTCCTGATCCATTATTCTCCCCATGATATGCCACTGTCTCAATCCTCTAAAACACTTACTTGAATTTTTCAAATTTCATTTTCTTGCATTTTTCTCTTTTCTACTCAAGGATATACTCATGCGTCCATGGCTTTTTTTGTTTCTGAACTGTGTCATTTTGGATTCTTCTTTTTTAGGACTGGAGTTTACATTGAGAGAAGTCCAGGTAATGCTGGTCCTGTGTTTGTTGATAATCAACTTTTTTCCTGGGAGGTCTTTTTGGCTTCTTGTGGTCACTTGGAAATAGGAAATCCAGCTTCCAGAAATAAAGGACTTGTTCATTTTTACTTTATTCTTTTGTATTGAGGGAGGAAGGTTGGAAACAGTTTTCTCAGTGACAAATTTGATTTGCTAGAAAGGATTGGCCAAAAGAATTATCTGTTTATCTGAACTGAGAAATGTTATAATTAAAATGGTTGATGTTGTAAACTGTAGTGAGTTAAAATGGTGGAAGATATAAATTGTGATAGATATAAGAGAGAGTGAGTAAATTTGACTGCAGAAAATATGTTTCACTACAGTGTCTTGGTTTTTAAATCAAATATAAGGTGGTCTCCAGGGAATATATTCCCAATTATGAATATACCCAAGTCAATTGGGTTTTATAGAGATTTTAATTAAGAATACGAGTAATCAAAGAAACAGAGAGAGAGAGAAAAGGTATAAATATGAAGGGCCTTAAGCCAACATGGCTTAGACCTGAGTCTTAAGAGAGAGAGATCAGTCAGTCAGTCTTTTATCACTCACCACAAAATTTGTCTTAAGCAAGGATGTCTGGGGAACAGAGTCTCCCCAGAGGGAGTTCCAGCCAGAATCAGCCTCCCAAGGGACTTCTTCTCAAGAGATCTTCAAAGGGCCTCCTCCAAAAGGACCTATCTCCAAGGATCTATCTCCAAGGATTTATCTCCAAGGATCTATCTCCAAGGATCCCTTGCTCAAGAGATTCCTTTTTTTATATAGGTTTTTTTTTTTCTATGTCACCTCCCCTAAGGTCTTCCATCTACCAATCACCGTAGATGTTTTCTAAAAGACAGCCCATCTGAATTCCAGCTAAGTCGACTAATCCCCTCAGTAAATCTGAACCAGAGAAAACACTGCTGTGTCGAATAATCCCCTCAGTAAGTCTGAACCAGAGAAAACACAGCTGACTAATCCCATCAAGAGAAAACCTGCCCAACCTTTATAGGTACCTAGCATCCCATTGTATCAATTCTAAAAACAGGCATGGCTCAAAGAACTCCTTGCCTTATTATAAGCATGGGTCCAAGTACTTTCATTGTTTAGCAAGGAGTTTTCTCCTCTAAAGCAGTCTTAAGTACGGGTGGAGTAGAGGTCCTCCCATAGAAAGGAGTTTTCTCCCCTAAAGCAGTCTTAAGAATGAATGGAGTAGAGGTCCTCCCATTTCTGATCCTGGCGAGTTCTCACATCAAAATGGGGAATGTTTCCAGTAGGGAATTTGTTCCAATGGAGGATTCCTCAATGTGGAAATTTTTAACATTCACAAGTCTGAGAAATTTCAAGATTTACAGAAAACTGTGCCCCAAAATTCTGGGCCTAATTTTAAACCCATCACAATTCCATTTCACTTTCTGTCCTCTGTTGTTATTAACTAGAAAGTAGTCTTATTATAGAACTGAATGATCAGAAGGAAAAAGAAAAATAAATGAGTCTATGGAATGTGATTTTAATTAGAACCCAAAGCAAAGTAGTCTCAGAAACCAAAGTCTGATTAATCCTGCCTACCTCCTTTTCAGCCTCACTTATATCCTAGCCACCAAAATAACCAGCATTGAATAATGAATTACAAATCATGTGCACTGTGAAACAAATGGTTTGAACAGGGCATTCATCTTCTATTTTCAAATGCTGGCTATCTGTGGAGTAATAGCCTCTTTCACATATATACATCTATATGAAAGGATATAGAGAGAGAAGAGGAGAGAAGAAAAGAAAGGAGAGGAGAAGAGAAGAGAAGAGAAGAGAAGAGAAGAGAAGAGAAGAGAAGAGAAGAGAAGAGAAGAGAAGAGAAGAGAAGAGAAGAGAAGAGAAGAGAAGAGAAGAGAAGAGAAGAGAAGAGAAGAGAAGAGAAGAGAAGAGAAGAGAAGAGAAGAGAAGAGAAGAGAAGAGAAGAGAAGAGAAGAGAGCACAGGAGAGGAGACAAGAAGAGGGGAGAAGAGAGGACAGGAGAGGAGATGAGAGGAGAGGAGAAGAAAAGAGAGGGCAGGACAGGACAGGAGAGGAGAAGAAAAGAAAGAAGAGTAGAACCTTAGTTGTAAGGTCTCATTGGGGAGAAAGGCTGTGAAAAGACAAAGTGTTATCAAATTAGCCTTCTCCCAAGAAGGCGCATACCACACTCCATTTCCACACCACTCCCCTTTCCTGAATTAACAGATTGTTGCTTTTTCTAGATCAGTGCACTACTAACCAGATCACGGGCACTACACTCTTTATCCACATCTGCAAAATGGCCATTTCTCTCAAGCAGTCTTCCCAGGTTAGCACCAAACCGAGAAAAGCAAATTCAGAAGAAAGTAATCAGATCTTTCACCCCTTGAATACACAGCAGCTGTTGAAATAATGGCTTAAATATTTCTTTTTTCTTTCATTGACCAGGCATTGATTTAAAAGAAACAAGTCTACAGCAATAAAGGGTTTTTTTTTTCTTTTACTTCAGCTTGCCTACAAGTGTTTTAGGCATATGAAAATGTTCCAGTCTTTGATCAATAGCAACTGTATGCAAAATTGCAATTCTCTAAGGAGATGTCATAATGGATTAGATATGCACAAACTGATAAGAAAGCTATGGGTCAAAATTCATTGCCATGGCAAACATGTCATTTATCAACATGGTGCAGCTCCAAGCCCAAGCTGTCCATCCTTGGATTGTCCCTAGGACCATAGTTCATCATGAGACAGTTTGATGATCCATTCCAAGTCTGGACCTGATCTAAAAGACTAGAAATTATGAGCAGAAATATTGGTGGTCCTAAGATCCACTTCCACAAGGGCTGGAGATGCTGAAATAGGTACAATGAGGAACCATCTTGGGAGAGACCATCTTAGTATTTTTCCAGTGGAGATCAGAACCTAAAAAGGAATGAAGGGAACTGAAATAAGTACAACTCCAAAGGGTGTAGATCTGAGGGACTACAGAGTCAATCCAGTAAGTAGGATTTAAATTCACCAATTCACCAATTCCGTTCAATTTTTATTTAATTCAATGAATCATTTAAGTGCCCTTTGTAGGCAAAGGGGTGTGTGTGTGTGTGTGTGTGTGTGTGTGTGTAGGGGAGTTAAGAGGAATCTTCCTTTGGGATCTTTTTATAAAACACAGATAAAAGTAAAACACAAAGCAATGAAAACAATATCTATAACATCCCTATAAAAAACAAACATGCAATGAGTTAAAAGAAGTAAAAAGTTTTACTATTATAAATCAAATTTAAATTATATTTAAGTATGCATTTATAAATATAAATATATGCATATATCATTTGCACTATCTCACCTCTATGATATGCTCAATGAATGTATTCCTACTCTACCAACATACAATAATGCTGGTTAAATACCTTAGAAAAGGGTAATTCCTAAATCTATCAAGTTACTAGATCACAACTCAGGATCATAATATTCAGAGCTGAAAGAGAAGGAAAGGAAGAAACATTTATTAACACTTACCTCACAAAATCTTTATGCCTGAGGATAGACTTGAACCTGTGTCTTTCATCTTCTCTAACTTCAGATCCAGTCCTTTATCTATTCTAGCACCTAGCTACTTCAAAGGAGAGTTTTAAGTTTGTGGAGTAGTAAGAAAGAGTAGTGGCTCTAGGGCCAGGAGGCACTATATTACTATGTCTTTGACGTAGGTAAGTCACCTCAAACTTTTCTGAGCCTCAGTTTTCTCATTTGTGAAAGGCAGAAATGGGTAGGTGACCACTGAGGGACTTTTTGCTCTTAATCTAGAGTGTGAGTCTGATCATTTCACTCTGCCCTTTCTTCAATAAAATCCAGTGTCTCCTTATTACCTGCAGGACAAAATATAAAAATCTTCTGTTTGGCTTTTAAAGTCCATCACATAACTTGACCCTGTTCTATCTCTCCAGTCTTGTTCTCCTCCACATCCCTGGCCTTCCTGGCTGTTCCTCACATACCATACTCCATCTCTCTATTGTGCATTTGCACTGACTGAGCTACATGTCTGGAATTCTCTCCCTCTTCATTCCATTTTTTTTTTATAAACCCTTACCTTCTGTCTTGGAGTCAATACTGGGTATTGGCTCCAAGGCAGAAGAGTGGTAAGGGCTAGGCAATGGGGGTCAAGTGACTTGCCCAGGGTCACACAGCTGGGAAGTGGCTGAGGCCAGATTTGAACCTAGGACCTCCTGTCTCTAGGGCTGGCTCTCAATCCACTGAGCTACCCAGCTGCCCCCTTCATCTCCATTTTTTTACTTCCTTCAGGTTCCTAATAAAATGACACTTGCATGAAGCCTTTCCTGATCCCCCTTAAGACTAGCCTCTTCCCTCTAAGATTATTTTCAACTAACCTTGTCTATATCTTATTTGTATCTAGTTATCTGCATGCTATCTCTCCTATTAGACTTGGAGTTTCTTGAAAGCGGGGATTATTCCATGCTTTTATTTTGTATACTTAGTGTATAGTCCACTTCCTGGCACACAGTAGGCACTCAAATTGCAAATGACTTGGCCATAAACACTGACATATAGCATTCACATATCATTAGAGAAGTAACTCTTAAATTTTGTATAACTGGTTCCCTTTTGACAGTCTGGTGAAGCCTATGGACCCCTTCTCTTAATGAGGTTTTTAAATGCATAAAATAAAATACATGTGATTAAAAATAATGAACTATATCAAAATAGAATTCTAATTTTTTTTCAGTCTCCAGGCTCAAATTGTCTGATCTAGACTAAGCCTCACATTTTAAAGATGCAGAAAGGATGCTCATGGTTAAGTGACTTGTCCCTTTCTTTTAGAGTTACTCTAAGGGAAGATCAAGTGGCCCCTGTGTTATTGGGGAAGAAGAAGTAAATCATAGAAGGCTTCCTGAAGTTGGTGGAGACTAAATAAGCCTTTGAAAAGACAGAGAAATAGCTTTTCAGGTGAAAGGAATAGTAAATGCAAAGTTCTACAAGCAGGTGGGGCATTCACAAAAGTAGAATGTGAAAAGGGAAAGGCAGGAAAATAAGCAAATTTGCTTAATGTGAATAGAGGGGGAAATGTGGTTTGGTGGAAGGAAGGATAATCTAAGAGATCATTTTCGGTGTGACTTCTATAACAATTTTAATGCCATTGATAGTTCTAAAGTACTATATGAGAAGATAACATCAGCAACAAAGTCATCCCTATTGGATATTTTGGCCTGTATAAAAATAGACCCAGGTCTACTTGCTTCTCCCTAGGAGTGAATCTCTAGACTAGTCACACATTGAATGGGAAGTCAAACCCCAGGTACTTCCTGTAAGGTGAATGGCTGCTTGTAGGATTTAAAGAACCTAATGGTACTTCTAAAGTCTCCATTAACTAAGATGCTTAATGAGGATATTCAGAGTCACCCTTGACACTCCCCATTTGGTCCTGGTACTGAATCCCACACTGTGCTGGTTTATAAAGTCCCACAACGTTCAGAGACCTTTGGTCAAAGACTTTGGCCAAAGTTCAAAGCAAACAAACTTTGATAGCCTAAACTCTGGGCTCAACCATCAAAGTTGACTCTTCTCTTCTTGAAATGAGTACTTTTCAGAAACCATACTTGTCTTCCCGTCTTCTCAAATGATTTGAGAAAATGTCAAATGATGTATGCATAAAGCAGCATGTCTCCAAACAAAAGGCTTGGGGAAAATAGTCTCTAATACTTGAACACTTTAATGTTTGAAAGTTTCGTTAGCTCAAGAAAGTAGGACAAGATTTGTCTCTTAGGAAAGGTGTGGTAGAACAAACTCAAATGAAGGTATCAGAACCCATCCAAAGCAAAAACAGGTTTACGGTGAGGAAGCATATATCCATAATGTAACCATAACTACTATAACTACATACATATATATGGATGTAGTTACATTATGGGTTTATTAGAGATTTACAGTAAGGGGACACATAATGCAGTCAATATAAGAATCCTAGAATGTGAGCACCTCAAGAGCAGGGGACTGTTTTTAGCTTTTCTTTATATTCTTAGCATCTAGTAATACCTGGAACATAGTAGGTCCTTAAAATAAATGCTTGTTGACTAATCTAAGGAAAAATGAAGTAAATTATTATGTTCTATCTGAGGCACCAAACCCTATTCCTCTTCACCTCAGTACTTCCCAGTGGGATTTTGGTATAGAGTTCTCTGAAAATGTTTTTATCATTAAGTTCAATTTTTTCAAAAGCACAAGGGAACATCTACAGTTGGAAAAGGTAATTAAGGAGTTGTTTTCAAAAAAAAGAAAGAAAGAAAATCAAGCATATGAAGTTTTATTCACATGAAATAAAAGGAATCCTTCTACCATATGTAGTTATTATCACTTGAAGTCATTCAGTATTTTTTAAAATTATTTATTAAATGCTTACTATATGTCAGTCATTGTCCTGTCATTTTAGATACCATGAAAGGTAAAAAAAAAACAATCAGAACTCATATTCTAATGGACTAAAGAGAAGTCATAGAGATGGCTTTGAAAACATTCCCATCAGCATTCACAAAATTTTGTCATATGGCCAAAAGTCAATTAATTATTTATACCTCTCAAGAGAAGGAAATATTCTTGTCCAAATAGGCAAATGATGATATCAGTTTGTCCCTACATCTATTAATAACGAGGCCATGTTGAAGGAAGAAAAAGAAATAGCTTTTCAGATGGAGGAAATAGAAACAGTTAAATGCAAAGTCCCAGAGGTGGGTGGGCATTCTAAATCTTAAGAGTTATTGTTTTAACATCTTTTGAAACACACTCTTTTTCCAAGTCTTGAAGGGCTTTTATTAGCTGTCGCTTGCAGGAAGGGACAAAGATACCCAGGTGGATATTATGAAGCCAGAGGAAAGGGTAGGTAGGCATTCTATATATCTTATTAGTTATTGTTTTAACACATTTTGAAACAGTTTCTTTTGCCAATCTCTGCAGATTGTATATTAGCTATCACTTGCAGAAAGAGACAGAAATAGTTAAGTAGATATTGTGAATTCAGAGAAAGCTGGGCTAAGGTGGTAACATTACCAAAGAGTAGGGCAGAGGTAGCTTTGGTGTAGGGGCTGGAGAGAGAGACTAGAGATCACTATTCGAGTCCTGCCTCTGACACACACTTTGTGACCCTGGGCCAAAATCTCTCAGTGCTCTAAGCAACTTCCCAAGATTATAAACTGAAGAAAAGGTGCCCATCTGCTTTGGTGGCATAAGTCTACTCATTCTAGGAGGTCCCTATACTAAAAGGAATCAGAGTTCTAGTTCCTGTCCCAGTAGGGCAAGTCATTTCCAAATGGAATATGATTAACTATTTCATGGGAGCCTCCTGAACTCTGGTTTAAATAGTATCTTCAAGGTGAAGGGTTCCAGGAAGTTAGCTAGTTGTTGGCCTTGGTTCAACTTTGTTTTTTTGCTTCTTTCCAGTCTTTGTAGCATAGAAAAACTTCTGAAAGAAGCTGTGGCTGTAAAGAGTTCATTTCAGCCTTCTCCATCATCCCCCTTAAACATGGTTTTTTGTTGTTGTTTGTTTGACAGCCACTTAATTTTAGCCTAATAACTATCATGCCTTAAAGATCCTTCAAGCTTGACAGTGAGGAAAAGCCTGCCCAAAGCCAAAAGGACCTAGCAGGACCATTCCCCAATCTTTGAAAGAGAGTAAGTTGCAAAAGCTAAGGATCAAGGGTTAATCTGGAGCAACATTCATGGAGGCCAGTCACATTTCCATTTCAGTGGCTAAAACACACTTTTCCTATATATTGCCATTTCCCCAACTACTTGAACTGATTAAAGGATGCTGGAAAATTACCTAGGCCCTTAAATTGCCACAACAAAGGCTTGGTTTCTCTTTTCAATCAAAACAACACTACTGCTTGATTCAAATGCTAATAGCCGGGACCCTGAATTGGTCACTAAAATAGGGAGAGACTTTCTCCTGCAAATGACTAGAGACTCCTCTGTTGTGGCAATTCTCATAACTGTCTGTCAAAAATAAACAAATTAAAAATGACAAGTTTCTCACATTTCCAATATTGCTTCAAAAGAAACATTTTCATGGTGGTCCTAGGAGGGCTTGACAAAACAAAGGTCTGGAGAATCAGGCTTTAAATTTGACCAAGGTGATAAATCCTTATGTCAGTTCTCATCTCTTCCATCACAAGACCAAGAAGTCATTTAAATAGGTTTGGCAAAATTCCTGGACTTTGCTCAAGAAAGGTGGCATTGGTTTTAGCTCGTATCATTCTCCATATTCAAAAAGGGCATTTTTATTAGTGTTGCATCCTTCCTTGGCTCCAATGGAAAGATGCTGAATCTTCATTCCTAATATTCCTGACTAAGGCACCAATTGGCTATGTAGCCTTGGTTATGTTCCTTGGATACCATGGTACAAAATGACCTATACACTATGAATAAGTTTCTATGTATAATGATGTGAAAGGTGCTGTGGTCTGGCAAAACAGATAAAGAGTTGACCTTGGAATCAGGAAGGCTTGAGTTCTAGTCTTGCTTTTGACACTGGTTATATGGCCCTGAGCAAGTCATTTGACCTCCAATGTACCAAGCATCTCTCCAAAACTATAAATTTCAAAGAAGGTGCTGACCAGTATTGCTAGAGTAAATTTCTTCATATGGGACATGCCTATACCAATGAAATCACAGACCCAGCCAGTCCTTATCCAATTCTTTTTTTTTTATTGAAAATTTTTATTTAATCAATTAATTTAGAATATTTTTCCATGGTTACATGATTCATGTTCTTTCCCTCCCCTCCAACTCCTCACATAGATGACACGCAATTCCACTGGATTTTACATGTTTCATTGCCTTATCCAATTCTCATTTGGAATATACTAGATTCTTTGACATTGTACTTCTAAGTGGTCTGTGAAATGTTGTCTTTAGCTTTTTCCTTGTATTTAGTAAATTCACCATAAAATGTTGCTTTTCTCTTTTAAGTCAGGATTAGTATAAATAATGATTAATAAAGTTAGAATGGGAGAGAATTATGAGTGAATTTTAGAAGTTTGCAAAGAAACTGCCAAATGATTCACATTAACATGATTTTTTTCCTAGAACTTACAATTAACCCTGTGTATAAATATAAATCAGTCATGTAAAATATTTCTAGATTCTATAGAGATTGCATAGACATATTAAAGAATTAGAATTCTTCTCAAGGAGTAAACATTACCTTCTTTGTTTAGAAGTCTGTTACTTCCCTTCTGAACTGCATCTTCTGTATTTTTCTGTTCTCAGTATACAACTATGAATTAAAATATAGAATCCAATCTAAGCTTTTGAGAGCAGGGACTGCTTTTATCATTTCCTTTAACTTCTGGTCTAGAGTTCATGGAATATAGTAGGTGTTTAATAAGTGACTGAAGAATTCAATTGAAAATTAATTGATTCCATTCAACTTATCACTTATTAATCAACCAATGATAAAGAGAGAAAGAGGGAAGGAAAGAAATGAAGGGAGAGGAGAAGAAGAAGAAGAAGAAGAAGAAGAAGAAGAAGAAGAAGAAGAAGAAGAAGAAGAAGAAGAAGAAGAAGAAGAAGAAGAAGAAGAAGAAGAAGAAGAAGAAAGAACCAGAAGAAGAAGAAGAAGAAGAAGAAGAAGAAGAAGAAGAAGAAGAAGAAGAAGAAGAACCAGAAGACCAGAAGACCAGAAGAACCAGAAGAAGGAAAGAAAGGAAGGAAGGAAGGAAGAAAGGAAGGAAGGAAGGAAGGAAGGAAGGAAGAAAGAAAGAGAGAGAGAGAGAGAGAGAGAGAGAGAGAAAGAAAGAAAGAAAGAAAGAAAGAAAGAAAGAAAGAAAGAAAGAAAGAAAGAAAGAAAGAAAGAAAGAAAGAAAGAAAGAAAGAAAGAAAGAAAGAAAGAAAGAAAGAAAGAAAGAAAGAAAGAAAGAAAGAAAGAAAGAAAGAAGGAAAGAAAAGAGCCTCTTTGAGCCAGGGCTTTCATTGCTTCTCCCATTTCTACCATTTTCCCCAGCTATCTTAGAGAAAACATCTGATTTGGGCTCTTAGTTTCCAAAATAGTAAGATCCCTGAGTCTGACCATTATTCCTAAGTGTCATTCAAGTAGCTATCCACTGTCAGGAGATTCATAAAAGGAGGACTTTTTCCTAAAGAAGATTTGATAATTAATTTATTAAGCACAGCTAGTTAAACCTTAGTTTCCTGTTTGATGTGATCTTGCCATCATTCCCCTCATTCTTAATATATTGAAGTACACAAAACACCACTTTTGATGAGGAGTATTTGAAGTTTAATTCCAATATCTCATATTATGGACCAAATAAAAAAATCAACAGATATGTGAAAAGGAATGCTATAAGAAAATGTGGAGACATTTAGAAAAAAAAATTAACTACTTTTTAAAGGATTGTCACAGCTTACAAAATCTACAAATGGATCAAAGTACTGGAGTAAAACAAATTCAATTAACTCTAAATGCCTGCCCACAACAAAAACAAAAGCCCACACTCCATTTTAAAAGAGGCAAATCAAAAGAAAAGGAAGATGATATCAGAGTTTTATTCAGAGAGGTAACTCCTGAGGTTTGTGTATTCAAAGTAATTAATTATTCAAGTATTGAAAGATACTAAACTATTAATAAAAGATTAAATATCCTTTACTATATTTTACCATCTAAGTAACAAAAAGTGGACTAATATATTTTAGAAAGATTTTCAATTAATGAAGGCTTAGGGGAAAAGGGGTGTCTAGTTCATCTTCAATGAACCAAACTGCCCCAATATCCAATCAATTTGGTTAATTAAAGTTTCAATGTCTATACAACATGTATTTTTATTGCATATTGGATTGGAATACTATCTAAATTCTGCATATACCAAGAGCAATTCCTGAATGGGTAACCTTAATTCAAGATGGAAAGAATCCTGTCATGTGGAAGCTTCAATCTCAACTATACTATGCTCAGGACTCCAGTGAAATTGGATGGATGACCTAGGTTTTGATTAACAACAGATTTTAATTATCTACACTTATTCTTCATAGATATGCATAACAAAAGGTGACTCTATATAATATAGACTAAATATAATGAAAAGACATATGATAGCCAATTGAATCTGAAACAGAAATGAACTTACCTCAAAGATGAATCCATGTTACCAATGGAGTTGATCTACATCTCATATAAGTGATCTAGATAATTCTTACTTGGAAAACATGTCTCATTTAATGTACAAATTTCATTCTGTGGTAAAGAAATACCTTGTGTTATTATTTATCTTTTTTCCATATGTAGCCTGGCTTCCTAAATAGTGTATGTAGGTAGGTAGGTCTTTGGAAAATAGGAACCACGTTTATCAGCAATCAGTCCAAACATTTATTAGGTACCTACTAGGTACCAGCTTCTATATTCAGTTTTATGAATACATATACAAAATATGTGAGCATCCACTGAGAGGAGGTCTCTGAGTTAGAAAGCCCTGTGTTGAGTAGGGGCATTTCCTACCAGTTGCTGAGTGACCCTCCCTACCATCACTATACCATATTACCTGCACGAGAGCCATCATTCTTAACCCAGACACATCAAAACTTTGGACTCTGCTTTTGGACTTATTTGCTGGGTTTTGATAGGTGCAATTCCACCTTATTTTTGCAAACTTCCAGACACTAAATCACCTAACATGGGATCTTCTTTATATGCTGGCTTTCCTCATTGGAAAATAAGTCCATCAAGGCAAATACCATCTTATTTGTGTTTGTATCCCCAACACTTAGCACAAAGCCTGGCACACAGTAGGTGTTTCAGAAATTGTTCTAACAAAAGTCTTTGTGTTTCTCTTGGTCTCCTCACATCTCCTCTCCTGTCCTGTCCTCTCCTTTCCATCTCCCTCAATGCCTCCCTTTCTTCCTTCACTCTCTCTCCCTATTTGATCAAACTTGGCATTTTTAACTACATCTACTCACCTTCAACTTGGAATCCTTTCTAGGCCCTGCCTATCTTAATCTGACTCTGTTCTAACCCTTCCAACTTTCTGATGATTTCATTTTTCTTGTTATCTTTAACAGACTGGAGGTTTCTTATTTGGACTCTTTCCCTTTTTTTCTCTAATTTTGTCTCTTCTAATTCTGGACTTGACCTTCCCAACTTGAGTGACTTCAAAATATGCCTTAAACTAACTATCTTACCATTCTTTGAGACATCACTTCTTTCTGATTCATTTAAACCGTATAGCTCATCACTCTCCTTCAGGATGTCTCAAACTCAGCATATGCAGAGCATGCTCTGTCACTAGCAATCAGAGAAACTTAAAATGCATATAATGGATGAACACTGCATTTTGTTAACATCAACATCAAATATCGATTCAGTATTTGTTCTGAGCAAGCCCCTCTGTCAAGCACTAGTAAAACAAAGCCCAAAATGTATGTGTCTTGAAAGAAAGAACTACATGTACATGAAACCAAGTGAGTGTATGAGAATATGCATAAGTATATAAAAACTTAGGACTGGAAGGGATCTCAGTGGCCTTCAAAACCAAGAATCTCTTTTTATGGACAAAGAACTGAGTTCTAAAGAGGCTGAGGGATTCCCACAGGGTCACACAGATATTAAGCAGAAAAACCCAGGTCCTCCAAATCCAAATCTAGCTGGCTTTCCAATATGCAATGCTGTCTGGCAGCTATAAGCAATGAGGGGAGAGGCTGGCAGGAGGAAGAACAGGTAGTTGGGTGACTGTTACAATACTCCAGACAAGAGATAGAAGAGTCAGAACTAGGGTGATATTATTGAAAGAATCGAAGAGTTATAGATTTATGGGTGGGAAAGGTCCTCAGAGCCCATTGGGGTTCAGTTCTACCCCTCCTCCTTTCCCTCCTATTTTGTAGATAAAGAAATGGATACTCAGCAGGATGATTTGACATACTCAGCCACAAAGGTAGTGCCACAGGCAAGAATCATACATACATATATAAATGCATTTATCTACACACAGATATGAGACAGCTAAGGTGAAGAGTGGATAGAGTGCTGGACCTGGAGTCAGGAAGACCTATCTTCTTGAGTTCATTTCTGGTCTCAGACACTTACTGGCTGTATGATCCTGGGCAAGTCACTTTACTGTTTTTGTCTCAGTTTCCTCATCTATAAAAGGAACTAGAGAAGGAAATGACAAACCACTACTGTATTCTTGTAAAGAAAGCCCCAAATGTGGACATGAAGTCAAACACAACTGAAAATGACTGAACAACAACAATTTCAAAATCTAGCCTCTAACACCAGTGACTGAGCAAGACGAATATTCTTAATCTCAGCTTCCTCATGTGTAAAGTGGGGATAAAAGCACCCAGTTCATAGGGTTATTGTGAGGACCAAATGAGATAATATACAAAGCTCTTTGCAAACCATAAAGTGTTATATAAATGTCATTATTATCAATAAATATCAATATATTTGCATAAGAAATGTAGTTGACTGTTGTAGACAAATCTAGAAAGAGCAGGGTTGAAAAACAGTGATTGAATATCAATATCAGTGATGATATTATACATGAAATGAAAATGAAAATATACTATATATTGAATACAATGCTGTAGCCACATATTTCATATGTATCCATATTACCTGTTTCTACATTAGGTACTTCACCCATTAGGGGGTACACATGAGTGAAGTAGCTAATGCACAAATATATTAATATATATACACAATACATGCATCTACATATGTATATTATGTATATTCATGATTGATACTACTATAGTTTATTCTCTTATAGAGATATGTAGAAAAATAGATTACATGTACATATGCATATAGCTACACAGATATATTTAATACATATAAAATACATATCTCTTTTTCAAGTCCTATATTTATAGCTACCTCTGCATCAATCAACTATTTTTCTCATGTAAATATGTCACATCATATACATGTATATGTATATATTTTATAGAGAGAGTATGAAAAATAACTCCCTAGTTCATGCTCTCATGATTTTTTGCCTAGAAATTTAAGTGCCTACTCTATGGCAGGCATTTGCTTTCTAACTTCTTTCAATCTATTTCTCTTCTAATCCACTCTTCCCACAGCTGCCCAAAAAATCCAATACATAATCCCAACTATTTCCTTCCTCAAAACACTTACATGGCTCCCACTTTCCCAAAGAATAAATTCCTTAGCCCAACATTAAAGGTGCCATGATTTGTCTCCAACTATTTTTTATATACCAGCCCCTCCAGTCAAATCCAACTCCTAACAATTTCCCTAGTGTCTTGCATTGTCCAGCACTATTCCACATTGGTACATCAATATAGCCAACTCCATGTCAATAATATACATCTTTCTCCTCTCCTACTAACCCAAATCCTTCTTTTCCAAAGAGCTCAGCTCTCTTAGGCAAAACCTTCCCTGGTGCCATTTCAACTAAAATCATTCTCTCACAAAACTTTCTTATAGCAATGTCTTGGTGTCTCCTTTCCCCCCTATCATAGTCTACTCTAAATGATACTTCCTATTTACTTGTCTCATTGAATGTCAATAGAATGAAGGTTCCTTGAGAGTAATACGGACTATCATTTTTCATCTTTGCATCTCCTATGCGTAGGATGGTGTCTTACACTCAGTAAGTGCTTAATATAGTCAGATAAATTGTATTTTACACACACACACACACACACATATGTGTATATATATATATATGCATATATATGTACATGGAATGGGAGTCAATTTTTTAGACTTTGATGTCCTTAAATAGATGTCAAAAAAAAAAACAATCAAAATACACTGTATCTTCTCCTTATCTTCTCTCCACTAAAGTTGAATACTCGGGAATGGTTAAAAAAAAAAAGTATTCTAATTACAGTTGAGTCATTTAGGAACAAGGGAACAGAAGTTGTTGAGTCAGGATATGATACCGGATCTGCATTATGATATTAGTCCTAGAAAATGAGAGAATGGCTTGTAGGCTACTTACAACTTCCACCCCAGCAGGACTAAAGGAGAAATAAAAGAAAAGTGGCTAATTGGTTCTTCCTGTTTCCTTTTCCCAGATCATTCTTGAATACACCCCCAAGGCAGAGGTTGTCTCACTATGTATCTTGACTTTTTCTACTATGGGAATCTGCTCAGGATAATTCATGTTATTGATAGCCAAGAGTTGGAGGATAATGGCTTGAACCTCATTAAAATTTAATCTATATTATTTATATATTATAGATATATTACTACTATATATCTATAATATAGATTAGATGATACCTTATGGTATGTACCTAGAATGTAAGTTACTGGGGTAAGTTTAAGCATTTGTTTCAAAAGCATGAGCAAAAATAAAATAGCAAACATGATACTCCAGAAATGAGTGTTACTGTGTTCAGGTACATTAGTATTTATGTAGTAGTTCATTAATTAGAGCAAAACAGTGAAAAGAATTTACACAAGTTGCTGACTTTCATCTATGTTTCTTAGCTTTTTGTTTGTAGAGATATATTCCTTTTCTTATCAATTTGCTTATTTCTCCATTGAAAATTTCATTTTCTACTTTCGTTATAGATTACTTAATGAAAGAAAATGTAAAAAACTCTTAACTACAATTTTCTTGCTCCATTATCAAAGTTCTCAAAAGACGAAGTTATTTGTTAAATTTCCTTGCTTGGCTTTAAAATATACACGATTACCATTTGAACCTGTAATGTAGCTAATGTAAAAGGTTGGAGTGGTCTTGATATGCTGATAGGAAGTCAAACCCAACCTACTTGGCTTTGTAGTTCTCTAATCAGCCTGGTAAAGGTGACTCATGAACCTCATTGGCAGGAAACAGTCTATAGGACAGTAACCTAGTCTTTTGTCTCAACTTCTAGCCTAGACTTCATTACTATTATCATGATAAAGGCAAGTGTTTTCCTGCTTCCTTTTTTTCTTCAAGCCTCTCCCACGTCTTGCTTCTGAATTTCACTGTGAAATTTCAACACCTTGGGCCCTCTCCCAGATAATATTTACAGGAGCTCAAATAAACTTTTATGTGAAAGAGAAAGGAAGAACGGAAAGAGGAAGAGATAGAGAAGAGTCTGTAGGTGTTACAAAGACGGAGGTCTGGTGAGCAACTCTCTTCCTGTCTTCTGATTCCTCACTGCTCATTTCTTCCTCTACATACTTTTTTCTCCATTCAGCAAATCTAGAAAGAATTGGCTATTGGAAAACACGATAAGTTATGTTATAAACCCTCATAAAACAATAGGTTTTGGTCATTTTACAAGTCAAGTATTTTCTCTCAATAGCTTAAAAGGAGGGACAACATAGCCAGAGGGTCTGCTCCAGACTCTAATAACAGGCTTGAGTCTTTCTCCTCTAGTGCATACTGAATTGTGACTCTGGAAAAGTTAATTCCTTCTAGATTTGCTGAATGGAGAAAAAAAGTATGTTGAGGAAGAAATGAGTAGGGAGGAATAAACCATTTATACCTCCAGTTATTCTAAGACTAAGTTCAGAAATTTTTTTTTTTTGCTATGCATTGGCAGAATAGGTTTCTTCACTGGGAAGCTCCTTATTTTGATAAAATCACAGGTCAGATCTGCATACACCCACATAAAAAAAGTTTAAAATAATATTTCTCTGGTGCTCCAGAACAAATAAGTGAGTTCTCCAACATAAGAATAAGATTCCAGAAAAGATTAAGTAAACTTCATGGACCAGACGTGAAAAGCTAAATTTTCTAAGCATAAGTTTTTCTTTAATTAAAAAAATTTCTCTTTTATTACTGTGAACTTGATAAACATTAATAAACACACACATTTCCAAATTCAGAGCATTTTTTCATATCGCTATTTTTTTTTACAAATGTTTTTACCAAAATGGATATTTACTTCAAAGATATTGCAAGTACAAAAGTATTTTGAAACATGCATGGCTTTGGTCCATCTACAGGCTACTGAGTTTAAAGATACTTAGAGATCTTCCTCTGTATTAATGAAGAGAGCTAAAATTAAATGCATCTTTTGCAACTTGCCAACCACCTGGGCAAAGTCTGTATCAAGAAATTAATATTTGTGTTGAAAGACGCTCTTAGCTTTGTCCTTTAGACAAGATTCCATCCTGTTACAACAATGACCACCTACAATTTTGGTGATGATTTCTTTTTTTAAAATTGAATTGCCACAGGCGGTACCTGGAAGCTAATGTGACTTCCACTCTATTGGCATTTAATCTGTAGGTAATTGCTCAAGGAATAGTCTTTCCACTCTCCATAGTAATACTGATTCTAACACTGCACAGCTGAAAATTATAACTAGAGAAATAGCATTCCATTTTGTAAATTTTAACAATATCTGAAGTTTTTATTTTATTTAAAAAGGGAGGGGGGAATAGTTCCTAAGTGAAAAAAATTCCTATTAGGATGTTCAGAAGTAATTCATAATTCTTGCACAAATTAACTAAAATAGTATCAGTTCGTTTCCACTCATTAATAAGTCCTTCCAAGTCTAAAAGTTCATGATTATATCAAATATAATATTAGGATAAAGCCTATCTAGATAGAGAAAATATAATATTCCCAGATGCACACAAAGTATATTTTTAAAGTAGTCTAATAGTGGTAGTCTCTCGGTGACCAAGAATGACGATTGTCTTTGTGCATTATCATCTATTGATGTGCCCTCATGTGGCTTTGAAGTCCAAAGGCTGAGGGGCACAGTTTGTGGCACACGGGGCATGGGACGCCAGTTGTTACGGGAGGTGCGGTTGTGGCCTGGTATCAGCGTTCACGCACAGCGGCAAGACGTCGACGTCGCTCATCTTCAAAGGTGGCAGCGGCATGGTGAATGTGGGTTCGCCAGCTGCTTCTGTCAGAGGCAGCGAGTTCTAGTTGCTTTGGTGTCATGCCAGCCCACTTCAAGTTGGACTTTAGCTGATCCTTGAATCTTTTCTTTGGTCGGCCTTGTTTCCTGAGTCCAGTTGACAGTTCACCATAGAATACCCGTCTTGGTATTCGCTGTGGGTCCATGCGGATGACGTGTCCAGACCATCGTAGCTGGGTTTTGAGGACCAGGACTTCGATGCTGGTGGAGTTGGCTCTGTCGAGGACTTCCTGGTGGGTGATTCGGTCCTGCCATCGGATCCTCATGATTGACCGGAGGGAGCATTGGTGGAATTGCTCCAGCTGTTTCATGAGCTTCCGGTACAGTGTCCATGTCTCGCAACCGCACAGGAGCGAGCTGAGGACCACTGCATTGTACACTTTGAGCTTCGTCGCAGTGCTTACACCTCTGTGTTGGAGGACTTTGCAGCGCAGCCGCCTGAGTACTTGGCTGGCCTTTTGGATCCTGGCATTAATCTCGTGGTCTAGGGACCCGTCATTGGCGATGGTGCTGCCCAGGTACTTGAAAGTGTTGACGTTAGAAAGCTGCGTGCCGTTGATTGTAATGCACGGCTGGTTCGTTGGCCTCCCTTGTGTGGGTTGGAACAGCACCTCTGTTTTGCTGAGGCTGAAAGTCAGGACAAACAGTTTTGTTGCAGTGGAGAACCTGTCCACAATGGTTTGGAGATGATTTTCTTGGTGGGCCATGAGAGCACAGTCATCTGCGAAGAGAGCTTCCAGGATGAGTCTCTCTGTTGTCTTTGTTTTTGCAGTCAGGCGGCGAAGGTCGAATAGTGAGCCATCCAGCCAGTATTTGATGTAGACACCCAGATCGAGATCCATCACAGCATGTTGTAATACTTGGGTGAAGTATAGGTTGAATAGTACCGGAGCAAGGACGCAGTCTTGTTTCACGCCATTGGAGATGTTGAAGCGATCGGAAGTCTCTCCACCAGATAGGACTTCCCCTGTCATGTCAACATGAAAGAGCTGGATCAGTTTGACAAATTTTGCTGGGCAGCCGAGCTTGCTAAGGATCACCCACAATGCGTCCCTGTTCACTGTATCAAAAGCCTTTGTCAGGTCTATGAAGACAATGTAGAGACTCAGGCTCTGCTCAAGGCATTTTTCCTGCATTTGCCTCACCGTGAAGACCATGCCGATGGTGCTGGGATTTGGTCGGAAGCCACATTGTGATTCAGGTAGGTGCTGCTCTGAAACAGATGACAGGAGTCTGTTGAGTATAACACGGGTGTGAGGATCTTTCCAGCAGTGGAGAGTAGCGAGATGCCTCTGCAGTTGTTACAGGCTGCTTGTGAGCCTTTGTTCTTGTATAGGGCTACAATGGAGGCATCTCTGAGTTCTGGGGGCATGTCTTCCTCTTCCCATATGCTGGTCAGCACTATGTGGAATGCCTGGAGTGCCTTTCCATTTAAGGCCTTGTACACCTCGGTTGGGATCCCATCTTTACCGGGTGCCTTGCCTGCACTCATTTCTTTAATGGCTTTTTGGACTTCTTCTATTGAAGGAGGGACGTCAAGTTGTTCAATGGCGCGGTTTTGGGGGATCTGGTCAAGGGCACTTTGGTCAACTGAAGAGGGTTGGTTGAGAAGCTGACTGAAGTGTTCTTTCCACCTGTTGCTGATGCCTTTTTTGTCTTTTATGAGTGTCACCATCAGAGGATAGCAAGGGAGTGCTGGTGGGTTTTAATGGTCCATAGACAGTCTTGAGGGGACTGAAAATTTTTTTGTAGTTTTTCGTATCAGCAAAACGCTGGATTTCTTCTGCCTTTTTTCCCCACCATTGGTCTTGCATCTTCCTGATCTCACGCTGCGCTGTGGCTTGGAGAGACTTGAATCTGTCCTTTTTAGGAACAGAGTTTGGGTTATTTTGCCACTCCATAAAGGCTTTGTTCTTTTTGCTCAATAGGTCTTCAATAGCAATGTTGTTCTCCTCGAGCCAGTCCTGGTGGTTGCGTTGTTGTTTGGGGCCTAGGACTGCCTTTGATGTTTCCTTCACTGTGTCTCTGAACTGGTTCCATTTCTTGGTTGAGCTTCCAGTGAGTGGTCCCTTGGCAGACAGCTTGTCGTCCAGGCAGGACTGGAATGTTTGCAAATAAGATGGATCTCTAAGACGACTCACGTTGTAAAATGTGCGAACTGTCTGGGCGCTTTTTGGATGGCGAGGCACAATGCGCATTTGTAGAGTCGCTCTAACCAATCGGTGGTCTGTCCAGCATTCAGCTCCTCTCATGGCTCTGGTGATCTTTACATCCTGGATGTCTCATCGGCGTACAATGATGTAGTCAATGAGATGCCACTGTTTTGATCATGGGTGCATCCACGTTGTTTTATATTTGTTTGCCATTCTGAACACAGTGTTCGTGATGGTAAGTTCCAACTCTGAGCATTTGCTGGGTAGCAATAGGCCGTTGTTGTTCATTTTGCCCACGCCGTGTTTGCTGAGCACTCCTTTCCATCTTTCATGGTCCTGGCCAATGCGGGCGTTGAAGTCTCCCAGTAGTATCAGCTTGTCATTTGTGGGCACTGAGTGCAGGACGGCACTCAGGTCAGAGTAGAACTGCTTGATGTCTCCTCTGTGCTGGTCAGTGGTGGGGCATATGCGCTGATGATTGTGGCATACCGGTCTTTGCTGAGAGGCAAATGGATCTTCATGAGCTCTCGCTGATGCCCACAGGCAAGTCTGGCAGCTGTTTGAGCAAACTGGTCTTGATGGCCAGGCCAACACCGTGGATTCTGTCTTCATTTGAGGCTCTACCTTTCCAGAAGAAGGTGTATCCAGTGGTGGGTTCGCTTAGTGATCCCTCTTCTGGTAAGCGTGTTTGGCTTAAGGCTGTGATGTCAATGTTATATCGCGCCAGTTCTTTACCGATTAGAGCTGTTCTTCTCTCAGGTCTTGGGGTATTCTCTCTATCAAGTAATGTTCTGATGTTCCATGCTCCTAGTAGGAGTTTCTTTGTATTTTGTTTCTTTTGATTTCGACCGCTTAAAGGGATGACCCGCCAGCCGCTGTGTGCTGACCTGGTGTTTGTAGGGCAGGCAATGTTTGGGACACCTTTTCTAGTCCCCTTCCTTGATTAGGGTGAGCAGTGTTGTCCTAGAGAGGGCTGCTCAGTCACCCAGGATGCTGCCGAACGTCCCTGCTGCCCACCGGGCCGAGCGACCACTGGTCTGTGGGCCGCCTACATGCAGGATCGTGACTACAACTGCCAGTGGTCACCTCCACCTGTTGCGTCGTCACTACCCCATCGCTGGGGTTAGGATAGATGAGTGTGCACAAAGATACTTGTGAGTAAAGGAGATTTAAGTGGAAAAGCCGATGCACAGAGACAGTCCCACTCTCTCGGCATTGGAAGCCTGGGTCCAGTGGCGCGAAAAATTGTTACTTCTGGAAATTTCCTCAGCTGCATTGGATGGCCGTGTTGTCTTTTGTGCTCCAACACACCCTGAGCACTCCACAGTGCTTTGCTGCATCGCCATCTCAGCCATTGAACCTTCTTATTGGTTTCTTCTGCCTGTTCTGCCTAAGCAGTCTTCACATGCTGGGTGAGCAAAGCCCTGGTTCACCAGGGGTCCACGATGACCCGATGGCTACCCTCACAAGGTTTAGCCGGCCTGTCGAAGCCGTTGCCCGGGGTGTGGCCACTGCCACATGCTAGCAGCTACTGGGAGCCACAAGTGAGAGCTGGGTGTCAGATGGGGGTCAGAGGCTGGAGAGCTGCCCTAGGAGGGCACGACAGGCCCTCCATACCAGAGATACTACCCCTCCCTGAGCACCCCATACACCCCATATTTAGAGCCATTTGACAACATTAACAAATTGATTCTTTCACGTTCCTCTTTTGTTACTTCTATCTCTGTGACTTTGTGATGATCCTGTACCCTCTCTGAATACCTTCACCCTCTTCCTTCATAAAACAGGGGGGTTAAACTAGATGAAATCTAAGGGCCCTTTCATCTCAGTATCTATAATACTATGGTACTATAATGATAAAAAAGAAACCAGTGTGGTTTTATCAAGAATGGGTGGTATTAAGTTAATTTTCTTTTTTTGACAGGGATACTAATCGGAGGAATGCCATAAATATAGACTGCTCTTAGATATTAGCAAAATAATATGATAAAATATCTCATGCTACCCTTGAATAAATGAAGGAGAGGTGTGGACTTGGCAATTGTATAATTAGATGGATTTGGTTCTAGTTAATGCCTAGACTCAATAGTTCCATATCAACAGGGAAGGAGGTCTCCAATAAAATGCCCTGGGGATTAGTACTTGGTTTTATTTGGTTTAAAATTTTTATCAGTGATTTGGGTGATGGCAGAGATAACAATGTTTATGAAATTTGCAGAGGAACAACTCTGAGGTACCACCTCACACCTATCAGATTGGCCAATATGATGGTAAAGTAAAATGATAAATTCTGGAGGGGATGTGGCAAAATTGGGACACTAATGGATTGCTGTGGAGTTGTGAACTGATCCAATCATTTTGAAGGGCAATTTAGAATTATGCCCAAAGGACTATAAAACTCAGCATACCTTTTGATGCAGTAATACCAATATTAGGTCTGTATCCCAGAGATTAAAAAAAGGAAGAAAGAACCCACTTATACAAAAATATAGAATCTCTTTTTGTGGTGTCAAAGAATTGGAAATTGAAGGGATTCCCATAAATTGGGGAATGGCTGAGAAAATTGTGGTATATGATAGTGATGGAATACTATTTTGCTGTAAGAAATGATGAACAGAATTATTTCAGAAAGAAGTGGAAAGAAATACATGAACTGATGCAAAGCAAAATAAGTAGAACCAGAAGAACACTGTACACAGTAACAGCAATATTGTGGGATAATTAATTGTCCAGAATAATCTCCAAGTACTTATGGCAAAGAATGTTATCCACCTCCAGAGAAAAAACTGTTAGAGTTGGAATGCAATCAAAGCATAAGATTTTTCACTTTAGTGCATTTGGGTTTTTATTTTGGAGTTTTGATTTTTTGTAAGTACAACAATGAACAATATGGAAATATGTTTTTCATGATGATGCATGGATAACCCAGATCAAATTGCTTACCATCTCTGGGAAGAGGACAGAGACAATTGGACCTTATAACTTCAGATAACTTATGTGGAAAATTGTTATTATATGTAATTAATAAAATAAAATATTTTTGAAAAATTTTCAGATGATATTAGGCTAGAAGAAATAGTTAACACACTAGATTGAAGACTCAGGATCAACAAAGATCTTGACAGACTTAAAAAAACAAGCTAATTCTAATAAGATTAAATTTAGTCAAGACAAATATAAAGTCTGATAGTTGGGTTCAAAGAACCAATTTTATAAATCCAAGATAGGCAAACAATGGCTAAGCAGTACATCATCTGAAAAAGTGTTTTAGTTATATGACAACATTAATAAGGATCAACAATATGTCACAGAAACCAAAAAAACTACGGTGACTTTTGGATACTTAAAGAAAAGCGTAGATTCCAGATCATATCTAGAGTATAATTTTCATTTCTAAGATCCATAGTTAACAAAGGACATTGATAAAATGAGATGCATCTAGGGAAAGAGGGTGGTGAAAAGCCTTGATTGGTTAAAGAAATTCAGGATGTTTAGCCTAGAGACAGGAAGACTTAAATGGGATATAGGATCATAGGTCAGAGGTAAGAAGCTAGAAGGAACCATAGAGGCTATAATGCCCATTCCTTAATCACAGATAAGGAGATTGAAGTCCAAGAAGGTGTACGGTGTCTTGTCCAAGATTACCTAGTCTGAGTAAGAACTCTGAACTCCAGCTTTTAACTCCAGAGTTAGCATAACACTCTTTCTACTGTACCACTCTGAATAATGAGAGCTACCTTTAGAATTTGAAAAGCTGCTGTATGAAGAGAAGGATTAGACTTGTTTTGGTTTTGTTTTTTGCTTTAGTAGGCAGAACAAAGAATAATGTCATGGAAATAACAAATGGGCAGATTTAGTGTAAGAAAAACAAACCAAAACAAAACATCCTAATGATTATGGCTACTCAAAAGTAGATCGGATTGTCCAAAGTTAGTGGGCAACCCTGCTCTAGATATCTTCAAACAAAAACTAGATGGCCAGTCATGTTGAAATGAGATATGAGTTTTTACTTTTAACTTACCTGTGTGGCCTTGGACATATTAACTCTATATCTTCATCTATACATTAAGGGAGTTGGATAAAATAGACTCTAAGACCCTTCTGGTCCTAA
The DNA here is from genome assembly GCF_027887165.1 of Monodelphis domestica. Lineage (NCBI taxonomy): Eukaryota > Metazoa > Chordata > Mammalia > Didelphimorphia > Didelphidae > Monodelphis > Monodelphis domestica. The sequence continues at coordinate 450,002,375 of NC_077228.1, forward strand.
ATTTTTGACTCTTTTGTCTATGACAGAATCTGGACAAGAGTTGCCCAAGATAAGGAAACATGGGTGAGTTCTGATTTGTGCTAATAGAGAAATAATTCATATCTATGATGTCATTGGTCTATTGAAGTAATGAAGGAACAAATATAAAACATAGATATCAAGTAGAAAAAATACATATAAGTACCAAAAATAAATCTTACATATTATTTTAACTACATTGGGATATCTCTTTATTTGACATTTTAATTTATATCTATTTAACACTGTAATTGTAATTAGACATAAATGGATTTCTTCAAATATATTGGGAATGCAAATACAAAAACACAAAGGACAACCTTGAAACAGAAAAGCAAAAAAAAATTAATAACATTAAAAGAAAGCATGATGTCCATACAGCTAAAACTTATTCATCTCAAAGACAAAATATATAGAGAAAACTTTGGGATTATAGGAATTCCAGAACATTTTGCAAACCAAAATACAAGAAATAATACAAGAAAACTTCCCAGAACTTCTGAACATTCAAAACAAAGTGTCCATTAAAAAAAATTATAAACTCTAATCTTGGCTCTGATGAATGCCGCATAGCAATATGGGTAAGATGCTTGTATTAGAAACAGGTCACTGCTGATGTTAGAAGCGTGGAATCAGTAAACAAGCTTTGAAGCAATATAATTTGTTCTTTTTAAATCTGATCTTATTCATCTATATTGTCTTTTCCATATATCACTATAGGGGTAGTAGCAAATCTTTACCCCAGCTTCCATGCAAATTAGTCTAGGTTTTTTTTTTCCTTTAAAAGTATTGAGACTATCCTTGACTTGGTTGGTTCAGGACACTAAAGGTTTAGATTGTTGCACTTTCTGGTTATCCAAATACAAAAAGGTCACAAGAAACTCCAAGAACCCTCTCAGATACTTAGCTGATAGAGTTCCTTGAGGACAGGCACTGTCTTTTGCCTTTTTTTGTTGTAGTTGTATATGTAGCACTTTGCACAGTGCCTGGCATATAGTAGGTATTTAATGAATGTTTTATTGATTGATCAAGATGATGTTGCTCATCATTATCTTTCATAATATTTTATAGATGAATTTACATCCTAATGTGTTGCCTTTTGGAAAATAACACAAACATTTTCTAAGATATTTTCATGGCTTTTTTGGTCTCATGGAAATTACATTTATAAATTTATATTTTGTAAGTTAATTGGATTAAAAAGTTTTAAGCTAATATTGATGTTATTTATGTCATCCTTTTTCCAATTTAATTTCAGTAGTTTCTAGTCCAGAGTTGTATTTTATTTTATTTTAAACCCTTACCTTCTGGCTTGGAGTCAATACTGTGTATTGGTTTTAAGGCAGAAGAGCAGTAAGGGCTGGGCAATAGGGGTTAAGTGACTTGCTCAGGGTCACACAGCATGGAAGTGTCTGAGGCCAGACTTGAACCTAGGATGTCCTGTCCCTAGGTCTGGCGCTCAATCCACTGAACCACTCAGCTGCCCCCCCCCCAGAGTTGTATTTTAATTGTATATCTCTTTCTTTTTTCAAATTATAAACTCTAATCTTGGCTCTCATAAATTGATGATCTGATAGTGAAGATAAAGATGATTCAAAGTTAATTCCCATATCCACAGCAAATCTTTTCCTATCTGTCAAAGTGTATTCAGTTTCATTCTTTGTGATGTTTTTTGGAGCTTATGATTTCCAATACATACCAATTCATTTTTGTTGAATAAAGTATTCGTGGTATGAGAGAATGAGTTTATATAAAGCTTATGATTCCTTGGTTTCCTCATATCTTTATCTTGAAATACAGTTCTCCATATATTTCTTCCTATCCTCAACTTTTCCCACCTTTGCATTAAAGTCACCAAGAAGTGGTATTTATATATTGATCTGATTTAGAATTTTCATCAAGTACTTAATAGAATTTCACTACTGCTTATTCCTCAGCAACTGATATTGCTACATAAACTACAATTATTTCAGTGATGGTCTTTTTTCAAATAGTTATCATAAATACTACAATACAGAATGACCACATACTCCACAAAATAATATTTCTTGGAACGTTTGGGCATATAATAAATAAACATTACCAATTCTTTTTCTTTTCCAGATGTCCTTTAACTTAACTGCAATTACCTTCTGGTTTTGTTAAGAGCAAAAAGGCCAAGATAGAGATATGATTTGGCTCCTCCAAAAATATGTCTACTCATTGGTCCTTGGACAAGAACCTTGCTTTAGAGTTCCAAGGTCAAATTAAAGGTTGTTTGTGGTCTAAAAATGGTATATTTCTTTGTATCCTATATCCCTTTTCTCACCATCCTGCCACTGTCACTGCAGAAGCCAATGGGTAACTACACAGAACTGAAAGATGCTTAAATTTTTTCTCTGTTTATGGGTAGCCATTTCTAAAATAAGTTTCATCATCAAGTGGCCAGCCTAAGAGTGATGTGCCTCTCTATTATTAGATAGGCTGGTCCTTGGAAAAGCAGACTTGGTCTCTTCCCAGGGCTATGTTTTCTACCATGATAGAACTTGCCAATTTGTACTATACTGAATTATCCCTCTAGGGCAATCCTCAACACAATGAAGCATCAGAGTAGGATTTTAGTAGAAGAGGAAAAGTGGCTTAGTAAGAAAAAAATACTAAAAATTTCAAATGATGAAGTACTTTTTTATCCTTCTAGATTATTTTCAGGTTATTTTATTTTTATTGTTTTTTGTTATTTTATTATTATTTTTAAATGTTTTTGAGTTGCTATGTACAATACATATGATTTAAAAACACGAAAAATTGATTTTAAATTTTGGACTCATAATAGAAAAAATGCTAGAATGAAAAGGAAAGTGTAGAGACAAATGATCATTGGAATTAAAGTTAAACAATATTATATCAGAAACAATATGAAAATATGGGTTTATAGATAAAATATAACATCAAATTAGAGGGGAAAAGAGTAAGTTTTTTGGTTCATTATTCAAACTTATAAGAGGCAGTGTGGAAAGAGTCTCATTTCTTCCATGTTCTATGTAACCCACAACTTCTTAGCGGTCTAGGCAATACTCTAGGACAAAGTTCCTGAAAAGGTGCCAATCTACATCAGTAGGGGGAATTTCTCACCCAAGAATTCTCTGGCTCATTGAAATCACAGGTCTGGTCCAGATCCTTATTCTATCAGAATTTAAATACTTAAATTTACCCTCAAAACTCAACATATGAGAAACATTAAAAGTTATAAGTGTGGTACACAAAGTAGAAAATGATGTTAAACATGAATGAAATCATTATGAAGACTAGATAATGAAAGAATGTTAAAGATAATTTTAATTACCAAACTACCAGAAAAAGCAACTCAGAAAAATGTGAGATAATAAAACTTATAAGGAAAATTTTTAACCTCATCTACTTGACTAAATCTAATAATGTTGATGATAGCAATGACAGTAATAGTGATTATAATGTCAGAGTCAACAGCAGGGAAATTATTTTGATAATGATGATGATGATGATGATGATGATGATACTGACTGAGGGAAAGGAGTTCAAGGAGGCTTTCTTCACATATTTTACTAGAGAATTAAAGATTCAAGGTTCTTTCACAAAAGTCATGCTTCAATGTTTCATGTTGGCATGGTGATGATCATTATGTTCCCAAACACCAGAAGACAACTATCATGTCTTCACTAAGTTTTTTTTTTCTCCTTCAGGATAAACACCTCTAGCTGGCAGAGTTGAGAGTTGGTTTCATCATTCCTCCAAAGCTGACAAGAAACACAGTATCATCTCATCATTGCACCAGATACATTAACACATTACGGTGTTGGGTTCACAGAGAGAAAAAGCAAACAATCATGTAAATAGAAACATACTGGTAAGACTAGTTTCAGCACCAGGTTTTAATTCAATATAAGGTGGCTATAATGAGGATAGTGAAAAAAATGTAATAGCACATGACTACTTTCTGGGAAGTCTTGGGTTCAAATCTGACCTCAGACACTTCTTAGCTATGTGACCCTGGGCAAGTCACTTAATCCCCATTGCTTAGCCCTTGCCGCTATTCTGCCTTGGAACCAATACCCAGTATCGATTCTAAGATGGAAGGTAAGGGTTTAAAAAACACATATGAAGAAAAGGTGGACAGTAGATATATAGCCATACTAACATGCTGATACCCAGAAGATACAAGAAGAAGAAGAGGAATGTGCTAGTCAGTAGGGTAGATTGTTTTTAGAGGATTTATGGGGAAATGTGCACAAGAATCATTTGGGATAATATGGCACTGGTGGAATAGAAGTCAGAAAAAAAATCTACTATGGGAATCACTTGTGGTCTGAAACCTGAGGACCAGTTAGTTGACCATTGAATGATTGCCAGTTTTAAAGTTCATTCAAGACAGGAAAAATGTAAATGTGCAAAGGAAATACAGAAACTAATTTAAAATATAAACCATTTGGGGATCAGTGGAGAGAGAGGGAGAGCCAGACATACTTCTGGGTTCAAATGTGACCTCAGACACATCCTAGCTGTGTGACACTGGACAAGTCACTGACCCCAATTGGCTAGTCCTTACTGGAACCAATACTTAGTTTCAGTTCTAAGACAGAAAGTAAAGGCTCTTCCCCCCTTGATAGAAACCATTTGAAGATAAATTACTTTCCCCATTTTCTCAAAAAGACATTCCTTCTAGTGTATTCCTCTTATAAATCAGGGGAAGAACTAAACAAATTGCTCTTTTGTTGTTACAAGGTTCTGGCTAAGTCATAGCTAGGAACTAGCTAGATGGTTTTCATATCAAATCAAATAAAGTTATGTTGAGTCAACATAATTCAATAAAAATGTATTAAGGTCTGAGCCCATCAGGTTTTAGGTTAATATGGTGATGTTAATGGCTGGAGAGAAAATGAGCTCTCTTTGTAAACTCTAATAAACACCTGAAAAGAGTCCCAGAAAGCCCAGTGATAAGAATGAAAAATAGTAGAAATAAATTACCCCATCCATTCCAGAGCTATGCAAAATGGCAACAGAAACCAGCAGAAGAAATAGGGAGCCAGATAAGGGAAACCATGACACCAACCCCCATAACTGAGCCAGAAGCCAGCAGAGGAGCCCCACCAGGGAAGCTAGAATGTCTCACAGATAGACTTGTGGCCAGTCTCTGCTTTGAGCAAATTAGTACTAGCCCCCAAAGCAGGGTATCTCCATGGTGATCCCAGAATGAGGAAAGGGATAAATTCTGAGAAACCTGGGGAGACTTTTCTAAAGTAGTGTAGTGGGCAAAACCAAGAATACAATTTACAAAATGAATACAACTTTATAAAAGAAAAATTATTTAAAGATTTAAGAACTCTAATCAATGCAATGTCTTGTCTTGCTAGGTGGTGTAATAGATATAGTGATGGGCTTGGAGTCAAGAAGACCTGAGCTCAAATCTGAACTCAGACACTTAGTAGCTGTGTGAATTTGGGTGAGACACAACTCTGTTTGCCTCAGTTCCTCCTTGTAAAATGAGTTAGAGGAGGAAATGGCAAACAATCCCAATATCTTTGTCAAGAAGACTCCCAAATGGGAACACAGAAAATTGGAAATGACTAAAAAACAACTGACTAGATCATGGATCCAAAAAACTAATGAAGATGAAGCATAGATACATATTTTCAAATGGAAACTTTATGACACTTTTTTTTGTTTGAATATACTTTTGCAACAAGGGAAGGTGTTTATATGTGGGTGGAGGGAGCAGGAAGAAGTTATAGTGAAGCAAAAAGAAAGAAAGAAAGAAAGAAAGAAAGAAAGAAAGAAAGAAAGAAAGAAAGAAAGAAAGAAAGAAAGAAAGAAAGAAAGAAAGAAAGAAAGAAAGAAAGAAAGAAAGAAAGAAAGAAAGAAAGAAAGAAAGAAAGAAAGAAAGAAAGAAAGAAAGAAAATGAGGAGAACTTTACCAAGGAAATATTTAGAAAATGCATAGAAAAGATAAAAAGGAAGTTTAGAAGGAGATATACAAACAGGGAAATGTAGGCTAGATAGTATTGAAGACAGAATGCCAGGCTTGGAATCAGGGGAGTCTTGAGTTCAAATTTGACCTCAGACATTTACTAGTTATATAAACTCTAGGCAAATCATTTAACAGCTTTCTTCCTCAGTTTCCAATCTGTAAAAGGGTTGTAACAGTAGTCTCGACCTTTCTGGGTTGCCATAAGGACAAAATGAGATAAAAATATTTATAAAGTGCTTTGCACATCTTAAATCAATATGTGTGCTAACTGTTATCACATTAAATTTAAAGTTAAAAAATGAGATGTATATAATAAACATGGTTTCAAATATAACCCTTACATTCTGGCCTTTTACACATAAATGTTTATGTTTGTTGATGATTTTCTAGTTCATAAAACATAATTTTTAAGGTGCTATATTTTTCCTAGCCTCTTGTTTTGGAGGTCCACATATATAATACATAACATATATAATCTCTTCTGAATATATACAATAAAACACTAGATAGTGAAGAAGATTTAAAAGGCATAGTAGTAGTCTCGGTAACCAAGGATGACAATTGTCTTAGTGCGTTTTCATCTATGGTGTATAGATGAGTGTGCACAAAGACACTTGTGCATGAAGGAGATTTAAGTGGAAAAGTCATTGCACAGAGACAGTCCCACTCTCTCGGTGTTGGAAGCCTGGGTCCAGTGGCATGAAAAATCATTACACCTGGAGACTTCCTCAGCTGCATTGGATGGCCATGTTGTCCTTTGTGCTCCAATACGCCCTAAGTACTCCACAGTGCTTTGCTGTGTTGCCATCTCAGCCGTTGAACCTTCTTATTGGTTTCTTCTGTCTGTTCAGGCGAAGCAGTCTTCACATGCTGCATAATAAAAATAAAATAATAAATAAATAAAATAATAAAAGGCATAATAGCACAGTAAAAAGAGTCCTGGATTTGGAATGAAAGCACAATGGTTCTAATTCCAACCCTGGTAAAGCACAACCTGTAAAAACTTGAGCAAATTATTAAATCTCTTTGAGCCTCAGTTTCCTCATCTGTGAAATGAGGGGGTGAATTAGATACCTTTACATTCCATTCCAGCGTTCCTCCTTCATCTTAAGAAACTCTGTTAATATCCTTGCCTTCTAGTTTGAGGAAAAGAAAACACAAGGTAGTAGATGATTTAGAACTAAAATGATGATACTTATGATATATGTTAAAAAATTCCTGAGGAATGAGGTGAGGATGACAGGGGATGGCTCTTTAGAGGATGTAGAAGTAAAATAAAGCCTATTCCTTGGAGAAGGCATAAGCTTTAGATAGGGAAGTGAGAAGACCCAAGTAAGCAAAGACCAGGACCTGGGAATGATGGCACTTTCAGAAGTCAGTGTTGATGCCCATGTTCTGAGAACAGAACATTTGGGTTGGGGAGTAGTGAAAATTATGGAGGTACCACCCAAAGGAGGTCAGACTCTGAAAGATTGCAAAAACTCTGTCATAAAGCTCTGACTTTTATTCTGAAGAAAAGGGAGAATTATTTGAGATTTCCAAACAGTGGAAGTAGCATGATCAAATCATTGTTTTAAGGAAAGAGAGATGGCAGTGCTAATTAAAATAGACTGGAAGTGAGAAGATTGATGCCATACACTAAATAATTCAGCCAGTTAATAAACATTTATTAAGTTCCTGCTAGAGATCAGAAACTATGCTAAGCACTGAGAGCCTACACTATACAAGGCTTTCCATAAAATAGATTGATATAAGACATTTGAGGTTATTTCATTGGTTTGCATCACTGATCATATAACGTAGAAGTTGGGATCAGGAAAGAATAAATTAGCCATCCTATCACAAGACTATGGATTACTGCTGGGTGAGAACTTGTGCCTCAGTTCATGAATAATATGTAGGTCACAGGATTTCAGAACTTATAAAGACTTAACATCTTATTCAATGACTATTTTACAAATAAGGAAATGAAGTTTTAAAGAATTTAAATAACTTTCACAAGAATATAAAAATAGCAAGGGCAATATCAGCAACCTTTTCTAATAAGTATATCATGAAGATCAAGAGATTCATGTTTGTTAAGCTGGTATTACCTAATATTGTTTTATACAAAAATATTCAAAGGAATGCAAATAAAATGTTTCTAGGATGCCTCTTGTCTTTATTTTTTTAAGGTAAAAAGTCTTAAAGTATTGATTTTGGCCCATTTTCTTTTGATCAGCAAAACAATTTTAAAATGATTATTAGCTTATTGCATGATCAAGTATTAAAATAAAATATTCAACAGACTTTCAAACAACAAAAATAACTATTTATACTTTGATTAAATTCAATTGAAGGTTAAGGCCATTGCTAAATTTAAAGGGCTTGGGTTTAGAAATACTAAAATTCTAGGGAAAATAATTCTTCAATTGGAAATCATCTTTCATTAGTAACATTTCTATAGACAATGAATTATATAATCCAAGAAAAAAAAAGACTCATCTGCAAATTTCATATCATTCAGTAGAACATTTATTTGCATTTCTAGAAGACAAGACATGTAAAAACCAAACTGGAGCAATCAGTGGTATCAACTCTGGTCTCCCCTCCCCCATCCAAGGGACCCCATAGTTGCTTTTTTAAAATGAATACAAAAAATTCAGTTGACATTTTGTGGAAGTAAAACATTCATGAAACCGAAATTGAGCTCTGGATTTAAGGGAGAGGGGAGTCACAGTGATACATGGAACATAACAGCTTTAATCTGGCTACATTTCTCTATACCCAATGACATCAATACAAAATGTGAAACATCTAGGGAGAATGCTCTGAGAGATCACTTCCTCTGATTTCTCACAGCTAAAATTTCAACCTTAAACTTGAATCCAGATCATATTTTTGCTCTCCATTGAAACACAATCAAACGTTTCTTTAGGAATATCTTTGGCTTCAATTTCAATTTTGGGATGTGTTTATAATGGCACGCTTCATTCTAAAAATGAAGAAAATGCTTCAGAAATGTATACACTTTTGGAAATAATGCCCAGGTTTTAACTACACTGAAGAAGGCTTTTCCACCTTGTAAAGAAAGCAACCAGTTTCTCTCAATGTACCTGAGACATCTAATTAAAAAAAGGAAAAAAAGGAAGTGGTCAAAGTCATGCTTTTTTGTAAACTTCAAAGGTGATCTCTCCCCTTCCTCCTCTTTACATTTTACTGTCTAGTGTGCTGACTTGTCTGCAGCTGTTAGCTCAGACTGTGTTTCATGGCGTCAAACCTGCCTCCTCACGGTCCATAAAGTTACAGCAGGGAATCATGATATGCAGGTGTGGAAAGGGAGAAGCGCAGGATGGGCCCATTAATGATTTTTCTAGCCCCGCCTGCTGAGCTGCTGAGCTGCTGAAAAAGAGACCTGGCTTGAGGAAGCCTTGCTTTCTCGTTGTTTGGAAAGGTGCTCTGGACCACAGCACGTTTTTGGCTGCAAAGGTGTTGGGTCTTAGTTAGATGGGGGGTTGGGGAAGGAGAGGAGGGGCTGTTTACCAAAATGATTTACCACCATTAAAACATACTTTGAGGCTTTAATGAGAGGAAAAGTTTTCATCACACCACTATGAAAACTTTTATTTTCCATTTAGGCTCTCATTAGAAATCCTCTGTGGAGTCCAAAGGCCATCAAAGATAAGACTATTTAAGGAGACTTTAAAAAAAAAGAAAGAAAGAAAAGAAAGGTAAAACCACTGCCTGCTATTCTGTTCTTGAAGACTTGATAGGAATTCCTTTTTCTTTCCTCCTCCTTCCTTTTTTGTCAAGGAAGGAATAGAATCTTTGTGAGGACATAATGCTATTTAACAAATCTCCCTATCTGAAAGTTCAATCAAAATGATTTACTTATATTTGTATATAAAAGCTAGAAATAGCTTCCTAGTCTATAAAATGTAGTAGCTGACCTAGATGATGTCTACATAGCTTCCAACTCTAACCTTCTTCTATAAGTCTGTCATTAGCTCTTGATTCAAAGATCCTGGGTATAGTTCTACAACTTTTGACCAATAAACTCTCATGTAAGCAATTTACTAAAGAAAGGAATGGCATGTGCTCAATTCTATCCATTCTGTATGTACTGTCCTTAAATACAACTAATCTTCTATTTTAAAATGTATGTGTACACAAATTAAGATAATTTTTTCTTCCCAAATTTTGAATTGCCAACCATCTTTCTTAACTATTATCATGTCCAAAACACTTATCATTATGAATATGCATGAAGCCCCACCAAATCAGCTCATTCTGCATTTGAAATTAATGGAGTTGTATTGTTCATTAAGTGTTACTAAATTTCTCTTGATTTTTACTCTTCTAAAAAGATAGTTTTTGAACCAAATAGTTATTGAGCCAAAAATTAATACTTTGTATGCATCTTCAACACTAAATACTGCAATCTAAACTCTGAAAATAGTTGCTGAGGATAGTCCTAATTATTTTAGTTTCAAAAATCTGAAACATAGGGGGCAACTGGGTGGCTCAGTGGATTGAGAGTCAGACCCAGAGATGGGAGGTCCTGGGTTCAAATTTGACCTCAGACACTTCCCAGCTGTGTGATCCTGGGCAAGTCACTTGACCCCCATTGCCTAGCCCTTTTCACTCTTCTGCCTCAGAACCAATATCCAGTATTGGTTCTAAGATGGAAGGCAAGGGTTATTAAAAAAATATGAAACATAGGAGACAATGGAGATCATATCCATCTCCTAGAATTCCTTTTCAGTAATTCATCCAATCCTGCTATTCTGATTCTGCAAAATGGGAAATTTAAACATACAAAGTTTTTCTGCTAACCAAGTATAGCTACAAAGGTAATTATTCTTTATAAAAGGGGATAAGAAGGGTAGAATTAAAGAATATATCAATATTAGAGACCAAATGAAGTTGCTTGGAAACATTTATTAAATACTTGCCCTGTTCTAAATCTTGAAGTTCTAAGTACCATTGAAGAGAGGAGAAAGGAAAGAAGATTGTTCTTTCATTCTTTTCTCAGTCATGAATTATTGGTTTTGTGTATTTTTAATCTGATAGCAATATATCAATGGTTAAAAATAACAATATGGAACCCTATTTAGGAAAACTATTGTTAATTTGGAGCTGGAAAGGCCCTTAGAAGTCATCTAGTCTAAAACCCTTCATTTAATAGATAAGGAAATGGAGACCTAGAGAATTTTAGAGATTTGCCCAAGGGGAAGAGCCAATATTTAAACACAGGTCCTCTGACTTGAACCCTCTTTCAAAAGCACCACAGTCATACACAAGTCAGGACATCATCATGATGTCATTGGTCCTCTTCAAAAAACCAACAATGAAAAACACCACCAACAGTCATTAGGAAAAACAAATTAAATTTAAAAATGCTCATCACACACTGACTAGCTAAAGATGCATAAAATATTTATAATAAGTATTCTAAAAATATTTACAAAGAAATAAAAAGAGCTTACCTTCATGAATCATTCAGCCTTTCAACATAATTCAATGTTTATGTCTAAAATTGTTAGTTTTGATCTAAACCTGTGATTTCTTTAGGAAAGCAAACTTTGAAAAGGACAGTCCCTTTTCCAAATGCAGATTAGCAACTGTTCTGAAATTTAGACTGCTGGGAAGTGTCTCCTTGAGAGGTTATATGACTTGATTAGGGTCCTACACTAAGCATCAGAAGAAGGTCTTGACCACATCTCTTTCTGATTTAGAGTAAGGAGATACGAAAGTTAAGTTAGTTTTAAATGCTAGAAATTGGGTTCCATATTGTTATTTTTACCCATTGATATATTGCTATCAGATTAAAAATACACAAAACCAATAATTCATGACTGAGAAAAGAATGTTCAATTATGCCAAATTCAATAAACATTGGATATAAATGTAACATTGCATAGCTAAAAATTATTTACATTTAAGATGACAAAGAAGGTATCTTAAGCATTTTCAGATCCCCAGTGAAGGAAAAAATTATTGATTATTTGTTTTAATTCTTGCATGTTATATAAATTAAAGACTAAGAAGGGAGATTGCAATACAAACCATGAATCTAAGGTAGCTAGAGAAATAAATCAATATTTTTCACTGACCTTTTGATCTTCTGCTTTTCAGGGTTATTAGTGTATGGACATCCAGGGTTCTATATTCCATATGAGGTCACTTAAAATTTATTTCCCAATCCTCAATTTATTCATTGAATATCAATAGACTTAAAAGGAAATTGATAGATTAAATATTACAAGAAGCAAACATTTTCCCCCCATTTTTGAAATAGCTTCTTGGCATCTAGCTAATTTCAGTTGGTTTGTTTGTAGTATTATATTATTTAAAGATTTGATTTAGAAGAGAGACATGGAAGCCTTTAGTGGTCAAAAGGTTCAGCCTCAGAGTTAGGATTCAGCTGGGTTCAAGTGCCATTTCTAACATAATGATGTGAGACCCTAAGCAAGTTATTTTACTTTTCAGTGTAGCCAGGAATTAACTAAGAAAGTGAAGATGTGCTTTGATAGAAATTCTTTTCTCACCTGGAGCTCCCTACATGCAAATAACAGCCAGCATTTATATAGGCTTAAAGGTCTGTTGAGCATTTTACATACATTATCTTATTTGATCCTCACAGCATCCATGATAGGGAGGTGCTATTATTATTTCTATTTTAGACAGAAGGAAAAGACTCGGAAAGTTGAAATTACTTGCCTAGAGTCACACAATTACTAATGTATCTGAGGCAGGATTTGAATTCATGTCCTACTCAAAATTCAGAGAAGCAGTTACCTCAGAGGTACAGTGGTTAGAGTGAGAAATCAGACCTGATTTCAAAAATAACCTCAGGGCACTTACTGGCCAGGTGACCTAGGAAAATTCACTTGACCTTTGCCTGCCTTGGTTTCCTCAAGTGTAAAATAGAGATAATATTAGCAAGTACTTCCCAGAGTGGTTGTGAAGCTCAAATGAGATAATATTTGTAAATCCCTTAGCATCCTGCTTAGATGTAGTAGGTGCTATATAAATACTGTTTCCTCCTTATCCATTTTATCACCTTGCTATCTAGATGGAGTCAAAGGTTCAGAATAAAAAGTAAACCAAAAATAAAAAATAAAACCCCAAAGCCATAATTTTTGCTACAGATACAAGAGTTAATCTGTAATTTTTTTGAGACTATGACAAAATAATTTACTTGTGCCTGAATCTGTCTTATACAGTCCTACATAGGGGTCTCTCTGCAGCACAGGGACTTGTTCTTATGGACTCTATCAATGGAGAGTAGATCTACTCTGTCCTACCTAGCTAGAAAGAACTGGAGTGGGGAATAGCCTGGGTTTGTCTAAGAAACCAGCTTAGCTAAACTTAGAGAGCTTCATTATTAGAAGCTTGGCCACCATATTTGGTTTTTTTCCTCATTGTTGTAACACAAAGTTGCCTATCAAGGTAGGAAGGGGTCTGTGATCTGTACCAGTCATGGAATCACAGATATTTTAGAACATCAAAGAAAAGCTAGATGGTGCAATGATGAGAACTGGGGTCATGAAAACCTGAGTTCAAATCCAACCTCAGACACTTAATAATCATGTGACCCTGAGAAAATTGCTAACTCTATATTTACCCTAGTTATCTCATCTTTAATATAGGCATAATAATAGCACCTACATCTCAAAGTCGGGAGGATGAAATGAGATAATATTTGTAAAGTTTTCTACAAACCTTAAAGTGCTAAATAAACACTAGCCATTTAGAATCTAAACCAAGGGTATTAAAGGGAACAAGTATTTATTAAGCTCCTACTTATGTGCCAGGAACTGTGCTGAGCTGTTTACAAATATTATCTCATTTGATCCTTACAATAACCCTACAAGGTAGGTACTGATATTTTCCCTATTTTCCAGTTAAGGAAACTGAGGCAAATAAATAAAGTGACTAGATTCAGGTCTTCCTAACTCCAAGGCTGGTACGCTCTTCACTGAGCCACCTAGCTACTTCTCATAGTAGAAATTTGTTGGGACAACTATGTGGTTCAGTGCATAGAGCGTGGAATTAGAGTCAGGAAGGCTCATCTTCCCAAGTTCGAATCTGGCCATCAACACTTTATTAGCTGTCCAAGTCACTTAACCCTGTAATCCTCAGTTCCTATTTTATATAATGAGTTGAAGAAGGAAATGGCAAACCACTCTAGTATCTTTGCCAAGAAAACCCCAAATCATAAAGAATCAGTCATGGCCGAAATGACTAAAGAACAAGAGAACTATTGCTTCTCCATATTATGAAAGACAAGCATTTAGGCTCTATGACATCCAGAAAAACATGTTTGAGCTTTCTGATGTCGCATATCATTTGGTCATAGTGTGACAGTTTCTGTAAAGGGTAGAAATGGGTCGTATTTTTCATTTCTATTCCAGCAGCAGGACTGTGAGAGATTGCATGTATTGGTGGATAAAGAGATGCTCTTGGCATCAAAATGACCTGGAATCAAGTCTCACCTCAGAATCCAGGGATCAAGTCCCACATTTAGTTTCTGTGTGACACTGGGTAAGTCATTTAACTTTTCATTGCTCCCCAGGAAACCACCTAACAGAGTAGCTGCTAATCTACATTGGAAAATGCACTCCCTTCACTATGGAAATTCCTACACCACCAATGAAATCAGAGGTCAATCCAAAACTTAACATAGCAATATATAATAGTATACTTAAGTATATAATATATAATTAATATGTATTAACATCTAATACATACCATATAATATGTGAAAAAGCATAATAGTATATGTAAGTACATAATATATAAGTATCTTTAAGTATCTAATATATACTATATAATAAATGTGAAAATTTAACATATAATGGCAAATGTAAATATATAACAAAATGAATATGCATTCATATCAATTACTATATATAATATATTAATTATTAAACATGATATATAATATATAATAAATATTGAATGAATTAATAGGTAATATACAAATATAATACATTAATAGATAGATATAATATGTGAATATATAAATTAACAAACTTGTTAAAAGTCTATGTGCTTTTCTAGCCCTTGACAGGGCAAGGCAAGATACTTCCCAGTTCAATTGTTAAATGCTTCTGATAGAATTTCTTATTCCTCCTTCCCACCATGCACACTATATGAAATAACACTCTTTTAAGTCTATTTGGGAATTACCATACTTTGAGAAACCAAAGAAAAGTGAATTATTCTGGATTAAATACTGAATATGAGAAGAATTCAGAAAGCAAGCAGAACACAGGGCAAGAAACACATTTGATGTGCATTTCCCCAGCCCCCGCCTCCCCCTTTACACTTCAGGAATTAACTCTAACCCTGCTTAAAATGGGAGTTTTTTGTTGATGCTCTTGCTTTACTAGAACTAAGCTAAAGAAAGTTTGATCCTTGATCTGAGCAGAGGATATGGTAAGCTTCTAAACCAATGACTCCATTTGGCTTATACTAATTTGAGGTAATTAATGCCATTTGTACTACAGAAAGCTCTAGCCACATTTCAAAGCCTGTTAGATACAACAGGGATAGGCACTAGAATTATATTACAACATACCTACAGTAACAGTAGGATGAGATTCAGTGTATTTTACCTATCATAATAAAGCAACTGCATGCAAAATTCCCAACTGAAGTTGTAAACTTATTAAGAACAAAGTTTTCCAATAGGTGCAAACAACCAGGAAAGTATAAAAGTCATATATATTGTAGGATGGAGCCCATTTTATGCAAACATATAACTGCAGATGTTTCCCAAGTTTTCTTTTCTGCCTGCCTTTACCTAAAAACTTAAAAAGCACATGCTTCTTACATACTATGCCCTCACGAGTTTAAAGAAGTATTTGGAGAAAGAGATTTCAAAATGGACATGCTGTTATTCCCCAGAACATCAGTTAAGAATATGCAAGTAAAGAGAGGCATAATGACAGTTTATGATACTCCAAGGCCTTTTGGGAAAAACAATTAGAAAACATGATTATAAATTCCCAAACTGATTTAAAAAACACAAGATCTCAACATAGAAGTGCAACGAGTTAGGTATTTTGATAGGCTGAAGCTGCCAAGTTTCCTCAGTAAGAGCTTTCTGCCAGTGGAACTGAAGTTACGTGCCATAGAGAAAGGAATGTCTTGTCATTAACAGAGACTTGGAAACTTTGAAATACAGTATTATTTACTGACTGAGCAGTGTCAGAGTGTTAGCAACCAAAAAAAAAAAAACCCCTTCAATTACTACCTTTCACAAAAGAACAAAATTGTCTGCTACATGCATGAATATTGGGTCATTTTAAAATGTGCATGAAATCTACCAAAAAAAGAGGAATTCTACATAACAACGTTTTGATTGCTGATTTTATTTTGAAGAACAACAAATATATTTAAGCAGATGGATAGAGCAAAATTAAATCCAATGCTTAATTCTCCCACTGGTCAATAAATCAGCATGTGTTTATTAAGTACCTACTATATTACAGGCATTGTGATATCATGTGGTTTAACTTTTTAGGCAATTATTTAATACTCTCAAGAACTAATTTCCCTTTAATTGATTTCTTACTTCACTTCCCTACATTTAAAAATCTCTACTTTTTCCTTCTCAAGTTTCCCACATCTTCCTCTTCGCTCTCCCTCTTTACCCTCTCCTTCATCCATATCTTTAAACATACTAAGAAATATTGAGGTCATTCAAGGAAAGGAGCCCCTTCTCTTGACCCATTGACATCACTCCTCACTCTCTGCTTTCCCCCAGGCTTTAACAGTGAAGTGGTCCTTCCCCTTATCAAGGTCAACCTCTAGACATGCCTTTGACCCCATCTCTCTCATATTCTTCAGCAAATTGAAACATCCATCATTTTCCCTCTCTCTAATCTTTAACCTCTACCTATTGGTTGCTTCCCTACTGCCTTCAAACCTCCCTATGTTTCATCTATTCTTAAAAACCTTCATTAGATCCTACATTCCCTCAAAGGCTATAAATCCTTATCCTTTGCAACCTATTGGCTGCATTCAATCTGTTGACCATGCTCTCCTCCAGAATACTTTATCTTCTTTGGGCATTCATTGCATTCCGCTTTTCTGGTTCTCCTCCTATATGATTTCTGCACCTCAGTCTCCTTTACTAATTCATTATCCAGATCACAACATATAACTGTGGGTCTTCCCTAGGCTCTATCCTAGACTCCTCTGATCTGTCTTTACACCCTCTCTTTGACCTCATCAGCTTCAATCAGTTTAATTATCAGCTTTATGCCAATGGATCCCAGATCTCACCCTGGTCTTTCCCTTGGACATTTTAAAATGGGTTTTCCAAAGCCATCTCCAACTTAAGATGTCCAAGACAGAAGTCATTATTTTTGCCCTAATATCCAGTCCACCTTTCCTCCAAATTTTCCCTTTTCTGTTGAAGGCACCACCTTCTGATCTCAAGGATTTGTAGCCTTGGTGCAATCCTTGACTTCTCACCCATATATCCAATTGGTTATTAGATCTTGCCATTTCTATCTCCCTATGACTCTGATTTGATACCTTTCCCCTACTCAAACAGCTATCAATTCAGCTCAGGTCCTCATAATCTCTCACCAAATACTGCAAGAGCCTACCAGTTTGCTCCTTGCCTTAAATCTCTCCCCAGTACAATTTATCCTACTTAGTGCTGACAAAGATATTTTCCTTATAGGTCTTGATCAATGACACATGTAAAACCTAGTGGAATTGTGCACCAGCCATGGGAGTCAGTTCGAGGGAGGGGAGGGAAAGAACATGAATCTTGTAACCATGAAAAAATGTTCTAAATCAATTAATTAAATAAAATTTTAAAAAATATATTTTCCTTAAATGCAAATCTGACAATATCATTCATCTACTCAATTCACTCCAATGACTTCTTATTGCCTCTAAAATCAAATATAATATCTTTTAATTCCTAAAGCCCTTATAACCATCTAAAACCTTTCATAACCTGGCTGTAACCCATCTTTCCAGCCTCACACATTACTTCTCAGTCTTCCACACTCAGTAATCCAGCCAAACTAGCCCCCCTTCTTACTGCTCCTCTGACACAACACTCTTATTTCTTATCTCTGTGCTTTTTCATTGACTGTACCCCATACATAGAATGCTCTCCTTCCTCTTCTCTGCCTCAAGCACCACTTTCTACATGAAATCTTCCCTGGTCTTCTCAACTACTAGTGCCCTCCCTTTCAAAATTCCCCAAACTTAACTAATTTGTATGGCACCTTTTCTCCTTGCATACAATTCCTCCAATCCCTTCTCTCAGTTCTGGGCTATTCTAGTATCTATCCTAGATCCTGGGCTACTGGAGCGATGAAGGGGAGGGAATATACATTTAAATGGCACCTAATATATGCCAAGGGCTGTGCTAAGAACTATACAAATCATTATGGTACCTATTTCTTATCACTCTGCTTTCTCTTTTAGAGACTGACCAGAATCCATAGGGGCTACCTGACTTCTTACATTGCTTAAGTAAGATGGAAAATAGCTAATCCTATTCCTTCCCATGAGATGGCACACCAATGAGTCTTTCCATCTCTCTTGCCACTGTCTTTAATACCTTGTAGATCTTACCATTTGCCCTTGAGATCCCTAGCACTATCATCAGACCTAATGATAAAATCTAAGCACCCCTTGGACTTGCTGCTGAATTCTTAGGATATTCATCCTTTCTCCTCCAACATTTGACCAAATTTTCTTTTAGTTGTCTCCTCTAATTAGAATGGGAGCTCCTTGAAAGGACTGACTATCATGCTTTTTTATTTGTATTGTATATATTTTTTATTTGCAACAGAGTAGATATATTTTTAAAAACTGTAGCTGATATTTATAAATTTGTGCATTATGCCATTTGATCCTCAGAACAAACCAGTGAGGTAGGTACTACCAATATCATCATCTACATGTATCAGGTAAGGAAACTGAGGCTTAGGGAGATTAAATGACTTCCCTTTGGTATCACAGCTAGTAAATATTGAGGGCTTAGAATTAAACTTGTGCCTCCATTGCCACAAATCCAGCCTACTGTCACTGAAACCAAGCTAAATCTCTGTCAAACAAGCATAAAATTTATTCACTTTAACCAATAGTGCCTTCTTATGTTTTGAAATGGCTCTGCTGATAAGACAAAAGAGGAATTCATCCCAAATTCATGCTAATTGGATAATTTTCTTACTGTCACTCGGAAGGGTCAACCTATACTTTTCAGTGACATTAACATGTGATCTGCAAGAGACCTAAGGCTTAAGATGGAGTGAGCCATCAACAAGGAAGGAAGAGAAAAGGTGAAATCTTGAAGCATCTTATGTCAAATGAGCAATAAGAGCATTTGGGGTGCCCTTAAATCCACCACAGTTAGCACCTGGAAAGATGCTAGATTCTCTACCAAGAATCATTAAGGCCAATTTGACAAACATAACAAAATGAAGAGATTCAGGAATCCACTGAGCACAAGTGCATTTGGCAAAGCGACATCAACTCAAAACTTGAAGTGAAATAAACTGAGGCATTTACAAGCCAAAGCAAATGTTCAAAGGAAGACTTGAGACACAAAGAACAGATGGTGGGATGAGAAAGCGAAAGTGATCCCAGCATCCCTCCAACACCCACAAAATGCAGATTTTGTAAGCGCCATGAAAGCTATTTATGGTCTGGTCTAAGCACTCAGAAACCAACCCTTTTGGGCTCCAGGAACAGAAGGAAACTACTCAAACTCTCATTATTGCACACTAGAAAGACATGATTTGAGCCATTCATATAAGACTCTCTAGGTGATGAAAACACTACATTTATCTTGCAACTTCTAGTCAGAAGTGAATTTGGGATTCTCACTCTAATAAGATGAATAAAAGATAAAACTATTTGATGCTAGTGAGCACCTCCTGAATTTCAAGATGAATGACAAATAACTCAAATTGTGGTTTAATTCTCTCTTTTTGAGGTTCTGAAACAATGAAGAGATACAAAAGCCTTCTGAGATGCTGTATCTATAAAAAATTTCTAAAAAAGAGTTAGGAGATCTTTCAGTTTTGAAAACACCAGAGACATGACTATTTTTCACCCTTAGGAGAATTTTAGCAAAATTCATTCCAAACTGTCCCATTCTCCATGAAAAGAAATGAGCTGAGTGCTATAATAACCAGTACTCATTGGAATGTGCCCATTGTTAAAAGGTGGGATCAATCTGTACATCAGACAAACTTATTATTAAGTACCTACTATGTTCCACACTGTCATATACTGGAGAAAAGAGGATAAGAAATAAAATATTCCTGCTCTCAAGAAGCTTAATTTTAATAGGGGGAATATATGAACCCATGTAAATATATATAAAAGACATAAATGATTTGTATACATTCTGTATATTTGTTTATACCAAAATTGTCTTATTAATTGAGGGGAATAGAAAAAGCTTCATATAGAAGGAGCACTTAAGCTGAGTTTTGAAGAGACCTGGGAATTTTAGTTGATGAAGGTAAGAAGAGAGAATATTCCAGGCACTGGGAACAGCTTACACAAAGGGGGGCATTCTATGAGAGGAAAGAAGACCAGTTTGGCTGTGCCCTAGTACATGTAATGGAAAGTAATGTGTAATAAATCAAAATGAGTTATGTTGAAGCCAGGGTGTAAAGAGCTCAAAATGCAAAATAGAGGAATTTGTATTTCTTCCTAGGGTAACAGTGATGAAAAGAAGATACCCTGAATAAGAGCATGAAAATATGAGAATAGTGTTGCAAGAGATGAATAAAGAAAGGATTTTGATATTGCTGAATAAAATATCACACCTGTCATATGAAGATCTCTGTTGAAGAATCATAGGATTTCAGACTTGAAGGACCTTAAGGTAGGGTCATCTGGTTCAACCTTTTCTGACACACAAATTACCTCTAAAGTAGTGGGATTTTTATGCCCCAAAGGCTCTAAGACTGTGTATAGCCTTTGATTCAGCTCTATCACTACTAGCTCTCTATCCCAAAGAGGCCCAAAAAAGGAGAAAGGACCTATTTGTACCAAAATATTATTATGCTATAAGAAATGACAAGCAGGATGATTTCAGAAAAATCTGGAAAGACATGAACTGATGGAAAGTGAAGTGAACAGAACCAGAAGAATATTGTATACCATGACTGTAATATTTTTTGATGAACAATTGTAAATGTCCTATTTATTCTCAGCACTGAAGTAATCTAAGGCAAGCAATCCCAGAGACTCATGATGAAAAATGCCATCTGCCTCCAGAGAAAGAAATGATGGAGTCTGAAGGCAGACTAAAACATACTATATTTTGTTTTTCTTTCTTCTCTTTCTTTCTTCTCTTTCTTTCTTCTCTTTCTTTCTTTCTTTTTTTCTTTCTTTCTTTCTTTCTTTCTTTCTTTCTTTCTTTCTTTCTTTCTTTCTTTCTTTCTTTCTTTCTTTCTTTCTTTCTTTCTTTCTTTCTTTCTTTCTTTCTTTCTTTCTTTCTTTCTTTCTCCTCCTCCCTTTTCTTCTCCTCCTCTCCATCCTCCTTCTTCATTTGAAATACCTTTCACAAAATTACTAATATGGAAAAATGTTTACATGATTGCACATGTAAAATCTATATCAGATTGCTTACTGTCTCAGGGAGGGGGGAGAGAGCAGAGAATAAGGGAGGGGAAATAAGGAAAGAGAGAGAGAATTTGAAACTCAAAAATCTAGGAAATTAATGTTAAAAACTGTTTTTACATGTAATTGGGGGAAACACTTATAGTTTGAGTAACTCATTAGCTCTCAGAGCAGTGCATCCCATTTCTGAACATTTATTTAAACAGTTCCTCCTTACATTAAAATATATATCCTGTAGCTCTACCACCAGCCTTGAAGTCCTCTTTTTGGTCTCTGGAGTTGGAATAAGTCTAATCTTTTTTCCACAATCTTTCCCATCCTTTAAACACTTGGGGAAAACTCCCATGTTCCCTGAAGGTTTTCTCTCCTCCCAGCTAAATACTGCAATTTCCTTCAAACATTCTTCATATAACATGGTTTGGTACTTTTTCTTTACTCCTAAAGCATAAGTAATGAAACAACTTTCAACTGATTTGAGTCCTAGACCCAGGTGAGGAAAGTATCCTAGGTGACTTTGTCTTTAGCCTGGCCACATCCTGTTCCCTTCTCAAACCTGACCTCTGGTTTCACCCAATTTCTCCCAAATTCACCTCTCCTTTCTCCATTCCAGGCACTAGTATTTCTGCTTTTGGCTGAGGCCTCTGCTACACCTGTCACTCAAAAACTATTGGCTAACTTCTCCTCTTTGGCATCTCTTAATTCCTATTGCTAAAAGCTCCTGTGATTTGTCTTCTCCCATTACATTTGGAGACTTTCAGCGCATGTCAATAAAATGTTCCTTAGTTCTTTCCCTTAAAGAATTCAACCTTATTAAAAGCTATCACACCCCTTAACAACAACCATGGTTAAAATTATATACTAGATATAAATTGCAGCATATTCTAGATTTTGAATAATAACAGAAAACATTACAGTTTATAATGTTAATAATGGGAAAATCACCTTGAAGACTAATTTCTGATAACAAAAAGCTTGTAGGATTAAGTTCATCAGACAAAGCAATAGTCTATAGCAGAAAAAAGACTAGATTTGAACCTAGAGGACCAGTATTCAAATTCTGACTCTGCTACTTATCTCCTATTTGACTTTGGGCAAACTAGCTAAATTTTTTAGGTTCCAGTTTTCTACTCTATAAAATGAGGAGGTTGGACTATATGACTTAGTCTGTCTGAATTCCAAATCTGTGGGAAAAGAAGATTTTCTGGGCATACTTCGATGTGGCAATGAAAGAAAGAATGTTGGGAACAGTCTATCCCAACTTCGTGAGACATAGAAGTCTTTTGCTAATAGAAAATAGAACAGTAACAGATCTAGATGAAAGAATTGTTCAATAAGAAACTCTTTCTACCAAGAATGGTCACACATGCAAATTTAACCTGCATATCAATAAACTAGAGAGAAGGTGGGCATTTCTTAACAAATTAAACCCTGATCTAGTGCATTATCAAATTGAGAAAATTTGAAAAACCCAGATTTGAAGAGACCGTAGCTAAGTCTACATTCCTATCTGCTACCTATTTTAGACAAAAAATGTTCAGATTCTCTTGGAGCATTAGGGCATTTCTGAGGCGGCTCAGGAGCTGGAGAGGGATAGGATAGTGGTCATAGCACAGATGTTGACATCTCTAAGAAGACAAAAGCAAATGTTTATTCTATAAGATCAGGAAGCTCTCAAAACCCAGGATGACTTCACAGCTTCGATACAAAAGCCTAATTGATTTTGAGGTGTTAACTTTCCTTCATGTTTCTACAATACTTAGAGAGAAAAAAGACTATTCTAAAAGTCAAAGATATTCAACTGAAACAAAGTAATTTTTCATTTGATTAAAAAACAATCCTTTTTTCTTATCTAGATAACTATAGTTTTTTTTAACCACTCTTTGTATCCCTTATAGCTTGTTATGTGGAGTAAATTATTAATAAATATTTGAACATTTAGCATATAATCATCTGGAGTTCCATTTAAGGGAAACCCTTTGAGTTCCTAAACCAAAAGCATGAATATTAGCAAAATAAAAACTTTCAAAAAGCATAGAAAAGGGGCAGCTAGGTGGCTCAGTGGATAGTGACTCAGGCCTGGGGATGGGAAGACCTGGATTCAAATCTGGCTCAAAAGCTTCCTGGCTGTGAGACACACTGGGCAAGTCACCTAATTCCAGTTGTCTAGCCCTTACCCCTCTTTTTCCTTGGAATCGATACTAGTACCAATTTTACCACAAGTAAGGTTTTAAATTAAAAAGCATAGAAAGCAAGCTGGCAGGGGTATCATGGCCAGTTCCTCTGGCTTGTTTCTGGTGAACAAGATATATGAAAAAACTTTTCTGATCAAAATAAAAAAAGTATAAGATTTCATGAGAATGAATTTAAGATGAGAGAAACAAAATTTGCATTTTCCCCACATTTCAGACTGGTAGTTAGCTCAATGTAAAATGTTCAAATGAACTCTTCTCTGGCACAACAGTAAACTTTTACTTCTCCCTTTTCACTACTAGAGTTCAATAAATTGTGTAACCCCTAAGATATCAATAACAAATATAATTCTGGAGAAAAGTACCCAGATTGGCTGATTCCTGAGGTGATAGTCCCACTATGGTACATGCTGGAAATACCTCAGGACACTGGGAAAAAAATAAAAGAAAATAGAAGAAAAACTAAGGGAGGAAAAGGAAGATGGCCAGATAATGGGATGCAAAAAATCTCTTTCTTTCAGGTTTTCCTGATATATGCTCACATATTTGAGAATCATAAAGAGCCAGTCTAAGTTTGGTTGGTTGGTTGTCTCAAAATAAACATAACCTGTCTCTTCCCTCATCCTTATTGAAAACATTTACAAATTTCTTTATTATGACACTGAGTTTAAACACCACACAGCTGAACAAAGACTACAGCATAGATTAGGCTCCTGGAATTAAAGCCAGATGTTCACTATGTATTTATTGTGAAAATAGTAAAAATAGTCTTAGAATCTAGTCCACAACCATCACCACTCTTACCACCAAAAGGAAATTAAATAAAAGAATGAAGTACCGAAGAACCTCCAAAGCACTTAAGTCTCAAATAATTTATTTTTTTCCCCTTAATAAGTTGCCCGAGTCTCATGGCTAACTTCATCACATTTGACTTTGAAATTGTATTAAACTAGAAAGTTTTGTTTGGCAACTTTTGAAAGAGAAAGGCCTTAATTTAATAAACCACTGTGTGAATGTATTTAACCTTTGTGTTTAAACCAAACCCAGAAGCTTCAATTGAATCCAATCAGTCAATCAATATTTATTTAGTATCTCCTATGTATCAAGAACTATGCTGGGCAAGTAGACACAAAATAAAAAATTATACAGTCTTTGCCCTTAAGAAGATGACACTCTACTGGCCATGGGGAGACAATGTGTTTATAGATAAATAAATGTAGGATATAGTTTTAAATTCCCTAACAATCAGGGGAATTTGGAAAAATACCAGGAATGAAATTGATACTACCAGAATAGCTATCTTTGTCTTAGTACTGATATCACTTCATAGTGTTCTCATATATAAGAACTGCCAAATATTGATCTTGGGTAATCATAACCCCAATTGCCTAGTTGATAGGGTTTTTTGATATATAAAAAGTTTCTTTAATTCTCCTTAATAAACTTTATATTCTGATTTCTTGTACCCAAACAAAATATTCACTTAGCTAAAGAAATGACATAAAATATTGTTGCAGACAACATTTATGCCCCCAAGAAAAGATCTCATGGCCCAAGTCTATAGGTATCAGTAATGGCACTATGGTCAAGGTAGAAGATAAGCCTGATGTGTCTTTTCCACACCCAGGATAACTAACAACTGATTAGATATTAGCACCATTGTTTATAGTTATCTCTTAGCTTCATAGGTGAGATGATATGTTGGTTCAGCATGGGTCACATTGTCTCAAGAACTAAGTCCTCCTTGGGTCTCAGTGGTACTTTGTTTATAAAAGTATGATACAATAGAAAGTATGTTGGATCTGAATCATAGGACCTGGGTTCAGATCCTGGATCTGCTACAAATGACCTTCCTTAGGCAATTTTACTTTTTCTGGCCTCATTTTCCTCATCTATAAAATAAGGGAATTATATTAGAGGACACTCTAAAGTATCTTTTGGTTTTAAGTCTATGACCCTATTAAAATAATCCAATATATTTATGTAATAGTGTATATTATAGTCACCTATATTTGTGTTTTAGTAAGGGGACAAGTAAGGGGACTCTTTTATTTGAACTTTGCATCTCCAACCCCTAGCAGAGCTGACACTTCATAAATGTCAGCTAAATCAATGTAGTTAACAAATCCAGTGTGCCAAAAGGCTTAGTTTCACTTTAAAAGCTTAAAACTGCATTAAGCCTTTGAGGATAACCCATACATTACATTGTTTAATTTTGTACTTTATGATTGGCTGGCAAAATACAACTTGATAAGGGGACTTTTTAAAAAATCCTTGTGTATGGCTAGATAGGGTACATGGGGGAGAGAAAGAGAGAGACAGAGACAGTGAAAAACAAACACACAGAGAGAGACAAAGAGAGACAGAGAAACAAAATGAAGAGACAAAACAGAGAGGGGGGAGGGAAAGAGAGAGAGAGGGAGGGAGATAGGGAGAAGGAGAGGGAGAAAGAAGGAGGAAGAAGGAGAGAAGGAGAGAGAGAAAGAGAGAGAGGGAGGGAGGGAGGAAGGAGAGAGAAAGAGAGAGAAAAAAAGAGGTGAATATATACCTACATATACATTTTTTAGACATAAATGCAGGTCTTTCACAATGTTGATTTAATATGTGTATAAATAATATTAAAATGTTTAACGATATCTTGTAACTCAACTTGATGTTAGCCTAAAAAGAAAAGTTCATTTAGTGCTGGTTTTCTAACATTACCTACTGAACATCGCCTTGAGTGAAATGTTTGACGTTTCTGCTAGTGATGCTTCTCAGGATCCTGATTTTTGCACTCAGAAGCCAAAGTGTGCCAGCACTGGAGTGAGCAGTGTTATCGGGTGTTATCTGCAGCACTCTGATATATCCTTGAGAACTAGCACATCATTAGTGATGCCTCACAACTTAATGTCTAAGTCTTCAGGCCATCTGCCATCCACGACAAAGGCTAGACCCAGAAGAAAGAAATGTTCAATCACTTAGTTCACAAGAGACATGATAGAATTTTAAGGGGAGTTAAAAACTGATGATTCTTCCCGAAAAAAGAAAGAAAGCCCCCCAAATACCCAGCTGCTTCCTTCTCATCATTCACAAGAAACAAGTACCTGTTTATTTGACCCAGCATGCTCACTAAGGGTGCAAAGCCCTAAGAGGGAGATGAGCAGGAAGAATCCATTCAGGCAGAGTAATCAGACACATTAATCTGTAAACAGTTGTTAAATCTCCCAAATTCACTTGTCACCTCAGCTCCCCACATTTAGAAAAGCTCCTTTGCCTGACCTGGCAGCCATGTTTGCTGATAGCAATGTGAGAGTTCACACTAAGGAAAGACTTGTCAGCACAAGTCATTGTGACTCTTCTGGTGCCCTTACTGAGAGCCCAGGTCACATTCTTATAAAACCCAGGTAGGCACTCACTGACAGCTGGGATTACTCATGAATGTTCATTATTACTATATAGATTTAAGAATTATACATGGGCTAAAAAGCAATATATATATATATACACACATACATATCATACATATATATATGGTGAGAGAGAGAGAGAGAGAGAGAGAGAGAGAGAGAGAGAGAGAGATTCCTTCATGTCTCCAGCATGGTAAAGCAGAGAGGTACTGGAACTGGAGGAAGTCAGGAGGACATTGCTTCAAATCCCACTTAGGAGCTATGGGGCTCTGGGATACCATTTACCCTTTCTGTTTCCTTATTTGTCAATAATGATATTGTTAACAATTGGTAGCACTTAAAAGATTGTTGTGAGGATAAGAAAAAACAACCCATGTGAAATACTTTGAAAGTCTTAAAGTGTTATTTATATAAATGTTAGGTATTATTTCTTTTTTTTAAGTTATGGTTCCCTATATTACTGAAATACAATTGTTTACTCCCAAATCAAAAAAGCTATAAGTAGATCAATTAAAAAAAAACATTAATAGAGGGAAGCTAAGTGACACAGCAGATAGAGCACCAAGTCTGAAGTCTGGAGGATCTGGCTATAATTATGATCTAAGATATTTCCTAACTGTATGACACTGGGCAAGTCACTTAAACCCATTTGCTAACCCTTGTCCTTCTGTCTTAAAGTTGTTACTAAGACAGTAAGGGTTAAAAAGGGCATTTATTTCATGCTTCCTATGTGCCAAGAATTGTGCTAAGCACTAAGGATCAGAAGAGAACTGAAATGAAGCCCTATTTGAAAGACCTCATATTCCAATGGGGGAGACAATGCATAATCAAAAAGACATGTGGATGACATGTACAGAATGGATATAAGGCAAGATTAGAGAGAGAAAAACCTAGCAGCTGGAAGAACAAGGAAAAACCTGGTACACAAGATGGCACTTGAGTTGAGTACTGGAAGAAGAGACTATAAGAGGCGGGCATAAGGAGAAAAAGCATTCTAGGTATGTGGGGCAGCCAGAACAAAGGTAAGAGATGGAATTTCATGTTTGGGGAAAAGTAATAAGGAAATTGGGTTATCAGATGACCTGTAATATTTCCAGGTCTAACCATATTTAAATCTGAGTCTGAATGTTCAAAGGATAATATTTTGTCACCTATCTTTCTATTTTGGATTTTTTTCCTAATCACTTCCAAAATTTTTTGAGTGAAGTTATTAATCATGAAATTAATTGCAAATATGCAAAACAATTAAGAATAAAAAGAACAAAAAAACAAGTAAATAGAGAAGAATAACAAATGCTATCAGGCACCTAATTGTAGTAAAACACTGAATTTAGCTCTGAGTTTGATGGCAGCAAAGACTTTATGATCCTCAGTCTGAAAAAAGTATGTACATTCCTAACTATGTGACCTTGAGCAAGATTTAACTAACTCTCATTATCTAGTCCTTACTGCTCTTCTGCCTTAGAAATGATGCTAAGACAGAATGTATGGGTTTGAGAGAGAGAGAGAGAGAGAGAGAGAGAGAGAGAGAGAGAGAGAGAGAGAGAGAAAGAGAGAGAGAGAGAGGAAATACATGTTTTTTGGATCTGAATTCAAGAAGGAATTTATCACGTGGTTCTCTATATAAAGACATTGGTCAATTCTCATCACTTTGGAGGTTTCAAGTAAAAAAAACAAGTTTTTATTGGTTGTTAATTAAATTGTGCTCTTCTCCTCAAGTTTCAAGGCATAACTAATTATGAAATAACATTAACATATCAGCATGAATCAGAACACTAATAAAATTGACAGCATCATGTTACCTTTTTGGATAGCAACAGCCTGAATAGCCAAGTTTTGTCCTATTTGAATTATAGAAAATATGAAAACTACTGAGTTTTATAAAAATGCCAGCATCTGTGGAAATCATTATTCCTGGTGCATTTGGGTTTCATCTAAATGAATTGTTCTCAAGTTCTTATTTTTTAATTGTTTAATTTTTCTTATTATAACTCCCCACAAAGGAGGTCTTGTTCACACTTCATTTTCTGCTCTGTTGACAAATTGTCAGGGTTCACATCATCTGAAATTCATTTTGGATTAGATTTCAAGTGGCACTTTGCCTTTTCATGTTGAAAAGTGTTGCTTCATTTCTGTTTTATTTTTCTCTCACCTTTCTGTGAACAATCTCCTCCTCCTTCAGTCAACCTTAGAGTAACAAGGTTGAGCCAAAGATATATTTGCCTTAGATCAGGCAAGCCAAACAGGAGTTCTGGTGGCTTACCTTTAGACAGTGACAGGATGAAAGGCCAATAAGGCCTCCTCACAGTTTGGTGATACCTGCCCTAATCCTACTTGAGTTAGAAACCAATTACCAGATTCACCTGCATAGTCCAGATAAAGAATGTATACTAGTAAAAGTGCTTACGGGCAGCAGCCTAAAATACAAAGTGAAGACATTTTCAGCTTTCAGAATCATGTTTTAACTCACCATTAATCATTATTTAACATAATTTGAAATTGACTGTGGTTCTCTTTCTTTCCCTTTTCATAGCCTGTCTTACATATTTGTTCAATATAAATTCCTAAAAATTTAACTCTTTCTACACTGTCAATCAATTGCCTTGCCTAAATTAAATGAAACTTCCCTAGACACAAGGACATCACTGCCTTTGTTAGTTGTTTAGAATAATGCCAGAAACAATGTCATAATGCTGGGAAAGGACTATATTATCCCTACAAGGACCATGTCATATTCCTTAATTTTCCTTTATACTAGTGCCTTCCCTCTGTTGATTATCTACAATTTATTCTGTATGTATCCTTGTTTGTACATAGATGTTTGTATACTGTCTCCCCTATTAGAATGGGAGCTCCTGGAGAGGAGACACTGTATCCTCAGGAGTAAGCACAGTGCCTGGCACAGAGATGATGTTTAATAAATGCTGGCTGAATCAGAAATGATGAACAAGATGATTTCAGAAAAAACTGGAAAGATCTGCAGGAACTGATGCAGAGTGAAATATACAGACCTGGGAAAATATTGTACACAATAATAGCAATATTGGATGATGACCAACTATGAAAATTTGGCTACTCTCAGTAATGCACTGATCTGGGATAATCCTGAAAGATTTATGATGGAGGATGTGATCCACCTCCAGAGAAAGAACTGTTGGAATCATCTTTCACATTAGTATATCTGGCTTTATCTTGGCTTTTGGTTGTGTATGGGTGTGCTCTTGTGACAATGACCAATATGGAAGTGTGTTTTGTATGGCAATAAAAAATGAAAAAGAAATGCTAGCTGACCAACTCCCAAACCCATATCAAAAATCTACTTTTGCGTTATAGTTTTTTTTTTAATTTAATGTAACCTTCAGAATATAAGCTCTTTGAGTATAGCCACTTTTGAGGGAATGGGGAATGGAGTGTTGTCTTTGTATGCCCATCAGGAGACAATGTGAACTGGCCTTCAAAGCTGGAGGAGCTAAATTCAGATCCAGTTTCTGACATACTATGTCTGGCAAGTAGTTTAACCTTCCTAAGATCTGCATTGATAGAAGGAGATTCTTCACTTGAAAGTTTCTCATACCAGTGAAATAGGGGTCTAGTCCCTATCCCTATCCCCAGGGCACTTTGCTGTGCCTAGCTCATAATAGATACTTGATAAGACACTTATTGAATTAAAAAGAATTAAAGCTGCTCAACAGGAACTGTAATGGCATGACGAACCTGCTTCCTGGCTCTTTGTTACTTTTATGATATAAAGAATGAGATAGGAATAGCCTACACATAAAGTGTGCTTGTTTTTTAACTTGTGTAGAATTAATCATGATGTTGCCAATGGTTCTATTCAGAGGTTTCTCATTAAGACTTTAAAAAACCCAGTTTAGGAAGAAATACAAATAATTATATGTTGTTTAAAACTTTTTCAAGATGGTTCTACTTGAAACTTCCAGCTAATCACACTCATAAAATTAATTATAGTTATTCCTTGACTAACCTTCAACTCTACTTGAGATGGAGCCATTTTGTCTGTTTTTGACTTATCGAGGTGATATTGATTGAAGGGATTCTTCCTGATTTTAGAGTCATGCTAGAAGTACAACTGGAATATGTTTAATTTGGGACTTGACTGCCATCCAGAACAGTATTAATTGCACTGGGCATTCCTGGACAATTGGGTCAACTTTGCATCTAATTGCTGAAGTTGCTCTTAATACTCACTAATAAAAGGGCAAGGGAAAATCATGAACAATTGTAAAGAATGATGGAAAGAGCGTAGAGCATGCAACCAGGAGACCTAGATTCAAATCCTTCTGTTAACAGTTACTAGTCAACGAATGAGTCACTTAACTTCTCAAAGACTCAATTTCCTCATCTGTGAAGGGAAAAATAACAATATTTGTACTACATGTTGAATTTTGTTGTTGGTAGAAAGTGAACATTAAAGTAACATCTAAATATAAATCATAAAACAGTTTGAGAATTTTTGTCAGGCTCATGCTATAACAAATAATAATAACAGCATTTATATAGTGCTTACTATATGCTAAATATTGCACCGTGCTAATTGCTTTGTAATTATTATCTCATTTGATTCTCTCAACAACCCTGGAAGGTAAGTGCTATTTTTAATCCCCATTTAACAGATGAAGAAAGTAGGGCAGACAAAAGTTAATTGATTTGCCAAGAGTCACAATTACTATAGTCTCACCTATGTGTTTCTTATGCACATCATGAGACTGGTTGGATATTTAATCTACTTCTTTCTGATCCAATGTCCTTTTCAAATTATGAAAGTAAGAATTCAATTCATTTTAAGCTCTAAATTAACCCAAAATGACAACAAAAGGATACAAAATGTAACATCTGTCAGTCAGTCAGAAAGAATGCAACTTACATTGGTAGATAGTTTTCTTACCTGGGAATTCCTTGTAACATTAAATCACAGGTCCAGAAATCTCAGGTCCAGACCTATATGCCTAATATGATGATACTATATGCTATTTAGCATAGAACACTTCAGAAGAATAAACTGATCAATGAAATGACAAACCAAGATTCCAAGAGACCAAAGATGAAACATGTTACCCACTCTTCTGCCAAAGAGATAATGGACTTAAAAACAGAACAAGATATACATTTTTGGACATGGCCAATTTGTGAATTTGTTTTGTTGATGACATATATCTATAATGAGTTTTCTTTTACTATTAAAAATTGTTTAATATTTTGGAGGGAAGTAAGAGGAAGAGAAAAATAAATGCTTAACAAATAGAAAAATACAGAAAATTATAAGATCTCCTTATTTCCTCATTTATTTACTCATCATATACAAATTCTCTACACTGAACTATAGAATATATTCTCAATTTACTTTATTCTGCTTTGGCATATTCAACCCCCACTATTATCCTGCTAGCGTTCTCTGCTACAATACTCTCTTTCCACTGTCTTAGGTCATTCAGACATAGTCACACATAGGCTGGGTTTTTTTTTTCATCTTATAGTGTGGGCTTACTGGTAGAATTAGAGACATGAACATCTCAGTTCATATATTCTCTCAGACACAAGCTGTGTGTGACTTGAACAAGTCATTTGATGGAGTGGATAGAGATTAAGATGGGAAGTCAAGGAGACCCAAGTTTGAATCCTGCCTCAGATACTTACCAGCTATATGACCATGGTTAATTCATCTAAATCCACTAAGCCTCACCTTCCTTCTCTGTAAAATAAAGGTAACAATAGCACCTGCCTGGTAAGATTGTTGTGAAGATTAGGTAACATATGTCAGGAGCTTTCCAAATTTCAAGTGCTATATAAATTTCAGCTACAATATACCAGCTATGCAATTTCCATCTGTAAAAGCCCACCTTTAAGTGAGCCAACCACCAACTCTTTCCTAAAGGAAGCAGTGCTAAAGTACTCCTCTCTAGATTAAGTCCATAAAAAATTATTTTAAAGATTCAGGAGGATGTGGGCATGGGAATATGACAATTTTGAAAAGATGTATTGAGAACTCTGATATTGAAAACTGATATTGAGTTCTATGAGTATTCTAGGACAAAGATGTCAATCCCATTGCCTGCTACAAGTGAAACAAGAACCAGAAAAATATATAATTGAGAAGTATTTAATAAAATTTAATAAAAATACAATAAAACAAATAATATATTTGTAATAATAATATTACATTGAAAAACTAAGTCACATACGAGAAAGAATGCTATCCATATTCAGAGAAAGGAACTGATAGAGTAGAAAAACAGAAGAAAAATATATGATTGATCATGTGGTTTGATGAGGATATGATTGGGGTTTGGGCTTTAAAAGATCACTCTATTACAAATATGTTTTGAGCATTTATATGTTTAATAAAATAATGAAGTATACTTTATTATTAATAAATAATAGATGATAATTGTAAAATATAATATATAAATATAAGAAATATATTATAATGTATTAATAAATAACATAATGAATATTAATATAATAAATATAGAATATAGAAATCATAGGTAGTATATAATAAATTAATAAAATGATAAAAATAGGTTTTGAATAATTATATATTTATAACTCAGTGTAATTGCTTCTCAGCTCCAGGAGGAGTGAGGGTGGGAAATATTATAAATTAATTAATTTTTTAATTAAAAAAAAAACCTAAGTCACAGGAATCCTCATGTATGATTTAGTCACCCTGTTTCTATTTGAGTTTGGCATCACTGCTCCTGAAGAATTGCAACAGAGAAAGCATGTGTCCTTTCAACTAACTTATCTCCCTCCCCCAAATTCTGCTCTTCTTCTCCTTAAACTATTGCTTAATGGACTAAGTTTAAGGATACATTTATATAAACAGTCTTCAAACTGTCACCAGAGAAACAACAAAAACAAAAAAAGATAAATTTTATGCCCTGGTGAAGATGAGAAGGGGAAAAAAAGTGATATGGCAAGCCAGTTAGGACAGAACTACACTGACAAAGTCTCCAGCATTATTTTCTTGCCTCTAGATGGTATTCTGCAGACTTCCTATACAGAATCTCAAATTTATTGCCTTGTTCGTTTAAAAAAAGGCTACACATATGCCTCTGGCTGTGATTTTATTTCAAATAATTTAATCTCTATATAAGCCCCCCTCCCCAATGGATTCTGTTATTATGGCATTAGAAAGTACAATTTTGTTGTAAATAGAACAAAGACAAAATATTCTGATGCTGTCACAAATGTAATACTACTCCTTATAGGCAACAAAATCCTCTGGAGAAAAAAATAACTAAATATTCCTTTGTATATTGATCTTATGAATTATCCTGATTTTGTTTCATTAGGCATTTAGTTGAGAGGGTGGATAGAATTCTGGTCCTGGGGTCAAGAAGATCTGAGTTCAGATACTTACTAGCTATGTGAACTCTGGGCAAATCACTTAACCTCAGTCTGCCTCAATTTCCTCAGCTGCAAAACGGAGATAATAAAAGCACTTAACTCCCAAGTTGTTGTGAAGATCAAAATGAGATAATATTTGTAAAGTAGCATACTTCAGTGCCAGGTATATAGTAGAAGTTTAACAAATTCTTGTTTCCATCCCTCCTTCCTTAGCATACTTTCAGTGTCCCATACATATCAGACATTTAATAAATTTTTGTTACTCTCCTTCCTTCCTTTTCAAATTACCAATATATTTTCCAACTCATTTATTCCTATTTGTGGAAACATAGAATCTCAGCTATGACAAGAGATCTTTGTTGTTATCTAGCCCAAACTTCATCCCAACGAAAACTGTATACCATTACTAGTAGAAGTAATTTCTCTTTTGTTTGAATATTCAATGCGGTCCATGGTCTAAATGACCAGAAGGGTCTCTACCAAGTCTAAATCCTATAATCATAACCATGGAGAGCTGTAAGAGTTTAAGACTTTCCCTTATTCTGGGCCAAAATCTCCCTCCTAATAACTTAGTTCTGTATTCTGGAGTAAAACAAACTATTATCTCCTCATAATTTTTCTCTCTGTAGCATGGCAAGATTCTTCAATTAATCCTCATATGATGTTGTTTCTCAACCCCTTCACAATCCTGGTTCTCCTCCTCACACAGCTTAATTTTTTAAGTTAATCTTGAAAAAAGATTGGTTCCCCTTTTTTAGTTCTTCAATTTCAGTAGAGACTCCAAAATTCTTCCAGAAATT
Organism: Monodelphis domestica; assembly: GCF_027887165.1. Classification (NCBI taxonomy): domain Eukaryota; kingdom Metazoa; phylum Chordata; class Mammalia; order Didelphimorphia; family Didelphidae; genus Monodelphis; species Monodelphis domestica. Next base: position 450,037,728 of record NC_077228.1, read on the forward strand.
ATGACACTATTTTTAATTTCACATTTCTACCACTATTTCTAAGGGAGAACCTCCCCCCAACTAAATTCAGTCTTTCCAGATAGAAAAATGACTATGATTATCTGAAGACTATAACTTTATTTATAAGATTCAACTTCATTCTAAATAAAAATTGAGTAGAAGGAATCTCTGAGTCTACAATCATGAGACTGTTTTTGACTTCTCTCCAGAATATGCAGTACCCTGAAAAAGAATGTGAGCTGCAAATTAAACCTTTAGCCATTTTTCACCATCTGACAGACTGGCCCAAGAAATACTGCCCTGTCTAGCAGATTGGAAGCATGATGTGCTCCTTGCACCAAGGTGTGAAGGACCCAACCCTCCCCAACTCATCTTGAAGGGCACAGCTGGTGAACTGTACACAGGCTGAGGTATTAGAGGAAGGGAGCAAAAGTAGAGACTTTAGTAAATTGTTTTCCTTCTTCTTCCAAACAGTTTTGATTATCACATCAACTGAAAACAATTTTCTGGTGAGGAAAAACTGTCCTTTATTCATAGGTGAAATTGCCAGTAAGAGAAATGTTTCAGTAGAATAGGAAGAAGCACAATGCCTTGTCAAGTAGTCTTCAAATAATCCTAGTTATTTTTATATCTGGTAAGAATACTGTCATAATACAACTAAGTGTTATGTATGCTAAGCCACTATGATTCATCAAAATTCAGGAAACAACTATCATGTTCTGGTTTCTAAGATATATATATTATCGATATAGTGATATCTTTGGGAACTGCTATCGGTCCTTTGGTCTTTCATTTCAGAAGCATGTCAACAAAGAAGTGTTGAGTATGATTTGCCTTTGTTTAGGAAATAATCAAAAGTGAAAGTAGTAACCAGTTGAAGAGTGATGAATGGACATTGGACATCAAGAAAACAAGAAAAACACAACAGAAGGAAAGGTACAATCTTTACAAGTTAGTCAGTTCCTAAAATTCTTCAGGACAGCAGAACAATTTAGGAGCAGAAATGAAGGCTGAGGCCAGAGTAAAGAATACAGCCCAGAAGATCAAAGACAGATTGTAAATTTCTCAAGGGCAGAGACCACCCATCCTTTTTAGGCAGTCTATGTCTACTTCTTCCTTCATGATTTTATTCAAAACTCACCTCCTCTGGGAAGCCTTCTCAGAATAACTTCACCTTTAAATGATCTCACCTTGATTTGATATTCCCCCAGCCCTTACATATTTTGTGTTTCTTTAGTGGATTTTTTGATTCTTCAGATAGGCTATAAATTCTTCAAAGGTGTGTGTGGGAGGGTATGCCTTCTTGCGTCAACCCAAACTTCTCTCTTGCCTAATTAGTAACTAACATGTTCTCCTAGAAATGCATATCTCAAAGATATATCAGAAAAAGTCTTCCATAACCGTCCTCTTTGGAAATATTTGTGCCAGCTCAGAACCCTTTAAATTGGTTGGTAGATATAGCCAGAAAGCAAGAAGTGGCCTGAACTCCCTAGACAAGATTTGGTCTTTCATCATTAAGCTATAGGACTTTATACAAAATTCTTACCTGTAGACCATAGAGAATTATCATTTTCTGGCATTAAACATGTAATGAGGAGCCTGGCCTTGGAAGCTTAGCCTGTACATTATATACTTTTTTAAAATCTTCTATGGTACTTCCCAATGTATTGTGCCCTGAGTAGCTGCCTACCTAGCCAGGCTTTATTCTCAGCTTTAGATACAACCAGAGATGATTAATGATAGTAAATGAAAGAAGGGGAAAAACTGATTAGGACAAGTCACCAATCTCAACATAATGCCATCCCTGGAAAAGAACTTTTCTAATTTCAAAATCTAATTAAATTATAATTTTTAAAAAAAGTATTTTATCCCATGGTCTACCATCAAATAAATCAAACTAAAACTAAGCATCAGTTGTGAATGAGGTCCTGTTCTAGGGCTCGCTTTCTTAAAGGGAGATATGACTCATCCATGATTAATCATAATTCATGATAGAAATGAGAGATATGACAAAGTGCTATTTGGTAGTGGTAGGGAGGTAACATTACCATTTTGTGGGAAGCATGAATCGTGGAAGGCTTCCTAGTCAAGGGACTTTTTTATTTGTTTTAAATTCGGGAAGGGGTTAAAGCAAACCTTGTAAGAACATTGGATAGACAAGCTGCAAAGAATAGGACTTAACTTCAAATAGTACAAGCTATAGCAACTTCTGGGACAGCCTGATTAACCTGGCTACAATTTAAAATTTTTACAACTAGGTTATAATGCAACCTACTGAATGAACTAGCTTTAAAGCATCCCACTCACAGGATCCTTTTTAAAGTGCATTTAAAAGAAAATATGAAACTATACTTTGCCTTTTTCAGGTGAGAGATTTCATTGTTCAGAAGAGTATCTGACTGATTTTGATTCTCATAGGAGTAATTGAAGGCAGAGATACAGGAGCAGGCACTGAAAGAAACTGATGTATGTTTTAGTGCTTGGAAGAATAGTTTGCTCCAATGTTAGCATTGAACATTATATCACAGATGACAAAATTCCATAGCCTTGATAAAAGGAAACACAAAGCACTAACATATTTATTTGAGAAGTGAGGCTAATTGTGTGGGGGAGAAGTGAGGGGACATTTTAAAATATTTCAGATGAGCATGAGAATTGGACCAGAGGACCTTTCAAGTTCTAAATCAATGAGACTATGATATGGCAAACAGGTTAATACTGGTTGCATGTTTATATGTGTGTGTGTGTGTGTGTGTGTGTGTGTGTTTCATTTAGGTAAAAGATTTTCAATGTCCTCAGACTCCTTTTCTGCCACTTTGTCATAGTATCTGCAGATGGAGAAGGGGGACATTGAGGACTGATCTTTCTTTGGACATTGGGGGAGAGTAGAGCATGGAAAAGATAGACACACTCAAAGGGCATGAATGGGTTCTGATCTATATTGATGCAAGGAGTATATACATTGATGAGATCACAGTTACAGCAACATAGCAAAGTATTTCAGAGTGTACAAAACAACACTGATGGATAGCAATGCATGTTTTCTTCACACATCCTTTGTGGAAGAAAACAAGGAAGAAATCTCTACCTTACACTTTAAAAAGGTTTCTGATCCTCCATAGTCCATGAGGGAGCTGTTCTGAGACCTCATGGGGCTCCACTGCTTTAAGCTCTGCTTTACACACACACAAAATATTTTTATAATGTAAAGAGCTAAGATATGCATTCAGAGTAAATGACCCCTACTAAATTTTTGGCCAGATATTCCTTCCTCCAAACCAGTAGGGAACTGTCACCTTCCAATTAAATTCCTAGGATAGAGAAGCTTTCCCTGCTGGCTCTTTGCAGACTATTACCTCCCCTTGGGAATTATGCATGCTCCTCAATAGGAATGATTCCCTTTGCTTCAAAATTTTCCCATTAAAAGTTTTTCCTTGATTTGTTAATTCTTTTTTTAAAAATCCCATTAGAAAATATTTACAGATTTTCTGTGGGTTATAATTTCTCTTTTGAAAATATACAATTAATAGCCAATAGGAACTACTCTTACAAAGTTGGAAATATCTGCTGAAGTGAGCAGGCCAAAACAAAAGGACTCTATGTATTTCAGTATGCTGCCAACTTAAAGGGTAGAATATTTAAGAACAAAACACCCAATATCTGTCAGAGCCTGACACAGCAGTTTGCTAGACAACAGCAAAGTCCTTTGTAGTTTGCTAGCACACTTGTCACTTGACCCAACCAATTTATTTGAAAGAACTAAGCCTGCAGATTAACTAGCAGAGAAAAGTTTGAGCTGGAAAAATCTATTTGTTGATGTGATTATGACAGGCCCAGGTACCAGCTTTTGTTTACTTTTTAGTTCAACTGGATATTTTACTAATGTAAAAGTATTTTTCTCTATTATTAAAAGAGATTACTCTTAAAATGGTCAACACTATGTGAATGAATACTAGTTATATGAAGAGTTCCATATAAGTTTATTCAGGACAAAATTTCTATTGCTTGATTTGAAAATAACTCATCCTCAAAGCACAACAATTTTAAAAACTCCACTTTCTCAGTTCCTTCTAACATCTGTGATTATATCACCTCAATTTGATTAGAGTAGAATTCTGATATAGTAATCCATTTTTTACATTTTTTTCATTATCTCAATCTCAATAAAGACTTAAAACATTGCTGCTACATTTGACTTCAGAACATTAAAGGAAAATATTTAATTTGCAAAACAATATCCCTGTGATCTTTTCCCAAGAAAACAACAAAATCTGTAGAAAACATGGTTAAATATTTACATACAGGCATATCTGTATGTATGTGTGTGTATATGTGTGTGTGTGTGTGTGTGTGTGTGTGTGTGTGTATCAGGAGCTTTCCCCAAACCAGAACACAAATGTTCTGCCCAAAGTACTTAACAGCATCATTCTAATTACCCAGGGTTAATTACTAAAAAGAATAATCCATTAAAAAAAAACAGAGAAGGGACAAAATGTTAAAGGGTACAAACTTTTTGCTTTTGTTTTCTGAGTTTCTTCTTTAAACTTTTCATCAGGAAGTTTATCTTGAATTAAGTCCCCCAAATCTTCCTAGTCTTCCAGGTCCCTAATGATTCCTCTTCATGTTAGCTGGTTTTGCAACTCTATAATCTTAGTTTTAAAAAACATATATTTTATGCATATGTTGCCAGTTGACATTTAGATTTTATTTTATAAAGGTGGAGAGTAAATATGAAAATTTGAAATTCAAATCATTATTTAATAACAGAAGGAAATGCTTGAATCTTGAATCCAATGTCTAAGGAAGTTACACTTTTAGCTATATGCTCAAAAAATAAGTTTCATGATATGTAGGAAAAATATGATGGAGATAAATTTTAAGTGTTTATAATAAATTGATGCTAAAATATTAAATGGAGAATGAATGGAAATTTTGCCCTAATAAGCTGTTTCTCTACACCTCACTTCCAAAGTAACTACAGACAACCTTTAAAAAGTTAGAGAGAATTAATAAAGGAAATTAGTTACCAAGACAATGTTCCATTAAATTTTAATTTCTCATTTTTTCTTCCTCTCTTTTAAACTTTAGAAATATATTAAACATAAAATCAGTCTCCATCAGTTACCTATGATAAATACATAGGGCCATTCAAACTTAAAAGAAAAAGAACAACACAATGCCTTTTCTAAAGCTCATTTTATCTCTAAGAAATTGAAAGTCTATCACAAACTGATAAACTCTGCTTAAAGAGAAATGACAAGGTCGGCAGACTGCTCTTAAAGCAAGCAGTGATAACACCTACTTGCTTTCCCTATAGCTCCCTAAAATGTAGATTGGCTTTTCTATTTGCAATTCAAGAAAAAGAAAATCTAGATATCATCTATTCTGAAGGTCAGTATAGAACAAGAGAAGATCTTGGTTGAAATAAATTTGGCTTAATTATATTAGTAAATTATTTAGAACATGATTTTTCATACTTAGGTTCTTTTATATTTAGACAATGAATTGCAAACAACTAGATCATAAACATGGAATTACAATTTATGTGTCACAAGTCAGGGAATTCTAAACCTTTTTGTGTCATGGGCCCTTCCTCTCACCTTTGGCAGTCTAGTGAAGCCTATGGAACCTCTCTCAGAATAATGTTTTTTAAATGCATAAAACAAATGAGATTGCAAAGGAAACCAATTATATTGACATTTAAATGTAATTTTCCCCAAGTTCATGGAGACCCTGAAATCTCTCCATGAACTCCATTATGGATCCCAGGTTAAGAATCCCTACACTAGAGGGCCCCTTTGAGAAAGTAATAAATGTCAGTAAGATACTTGAATGAATGTCTGAACAGCAATACCATAACTACAATGATGTTCTACCAAAATGATGTAGCTGGGCAGTGACCTTGGCGAAGCATAATCTCTGAGAGATCCTTCCAAGTTTCAAGTAATGACCAATTGATAGTTTCTGAATTTGTCCTCTTCAGGGCCAGCTGGAGTTTTCAGAATTTTGCTAGTTGCCAGAAGGCTGGCCAAAAGGTGACAAATTTTCTTGGGCACAAAAAATCACAAACATTAAAGTAGGGAGTGGAGATTTCTGCTAGAAGATTAAGCCTTTATCCTATCATGCAAATGAAATCATAGATTCTTGAAGTATTTTGTTCAAAACCAAGTTGTCAACACAGAGGACTAAATGTACAAGTGGAAGTATTTCCTGAGGTAATGTAGCAGTATATTATGTGATATAGGAGAAAAAAGTTCATGAACAATGATGCCTTGGGCTCCTCCATAAAAGACAGAAATATCTGGTATATAATAATATGTATACTTGAGCAGCTAGATTGCACAGTGGATAGAGTGCCAGTCAGGAGAACCCGAGTTCAAATGTGGTCTCAGACACTAACTGTGTGACCATGGACAAGGTCAATTAAACCTCTTTTCCTCAGTTTCCTCATCTGTAAAATGATCTGGAGAAGGACATGGCAAAAAACTCCATTATCTTTGCCAAGAAAACCCCAAATTGGGTCACAAAGAGTTGAATATGACCAACTGACTAAATGGCAACAAAATATATCTAACTATTTCAATAAATTTAGCATTTTACTGATTTTATATCACTTTCACTTTCTAATGACTCATCCCTGATCCTTACCAAAAAAATCTTCCACTGTCACAAAGCTAATTTTTAAAAAAAGTCAAACATTGGCCCTTTGGGGGCAGTTATTGGACTCATTCCACTATACTCCCCTACCAACCAACTAAGAAAAAGGACATATGTTTTACCTCTAGTCCTCTTAAGTCAAGAATAGTCACTGCATCAACTAGAGTTCTGATGACTTTCAACATTGTTTTCCTTTATATCATGGTGATCATTGTATAAATTGTTCCCTTGGCTCCAAAGCTACTCTCTAATCACAGGATCACAGATTTAGAAGTAGAAGAGTCCTTAGATGTTATCTAGTCCAACAACCTAAGTTTACAGATAAAGAAACTGAGATTCTCAGTTAAGTGGCTTGTCCAAGGTCACACAAGGTAACAAGTGGCAGCGGGAAGATCTGAATCCAATCCTCTGATTCCAGATCCAGACCCTTCCACAGTATCATGCTGTCTCTAATGTCTCACTTTTCTTCCAGGCTGATTGAAGTATTTCACACGTCCTATTTTATCCCTGAAACATAAGCCGGAGACAAGTGACTTGACCAAGACAGAGGGAACAAGGGAGTTTCATAACACCTTCATCTCCTGCTCTTCCCCAAAGTATGCAACCTACAAATTTCAACGGTCATGCCAGTCATGCCGCTAAAGTTCAAAGCGATTTAAACAACAACAACAACAACAGCAACAACAACATGATTTTGAGCAAATACTGCCTATTGTCTATACCTGCCCATTGTCTATATCATGGCAAGTAGTCGCTGGAATGGGGAATGGATTGTCTGTACTTAGTATCCCCAGAGTCTACGCAGAGCGCCTTGTGAATGTCCAAGGATGCACTTAAAAATAATGGAAAAAAAAAGTTTTTACTCCGTGTTTTGTTCAGTAGCCAAGAAACAAAGCACAAAACAAATGACAAGTAAACACTCAGCCACAGGAAGCCATTAACCACAGTGGGCTCTAATTAGGGCTCAGCAGGTATCCCTAGGACCGCCCGCCGCGCTGGCCCCGCCCTTCAGGCTTTGACACAGCCCTCACAAACTCCAGCTTAGGAAACAACAGGCTGTTTCATTTACTCAGCAATTTGTAGCCCCAGAATCCTGCTGATAGACCCATAAACCTGTTTGTAGTCTTTTTCTGTTTCCCTTCAAGTTTGTGTCATTAGAAACTGCAATTACTGTTAACCCCAAAACGTATACTTTAGGGTTAAAGAAAAAAAAATAAAAAGGATTCTGTGATCTCTTTCATTCTGACCATCTCTGCAACACTTCTAATTTGAGACAGAGAAAGAAAAATCTATAATCTGAGAAAAAAGAGTTTCCTAGTAGCATTACTCTTCCCAAGATCTATGAACTTTAAAAGCTATTTCATCAAACTGGCTTTTAAATGCCCAATATATTTCCCAAGGATTTTGTTTAAGGGATATCACTCAAAAATAAGCAATTTTAAAAAAGTAAATGATTCTTTATGCCTCCAGATGACAATTTTGACTCATATTTTTAAAGTTCCGATGCCTAGTTTTCCAAGCTCGTGTTAATAATACAGTACGGTCATCTGCCTGCATTAATCTAAATTCCACTGGCCACCAGGCTAAGGGTCGATTTTCTTTTACAGCCATTCAAACATTTTTGTTTGTTAAGTGTCTAACTGGACTGTCTGCAGCTCCAAGGAAGTACCTTTCACGATTAAAGTCTGGGTGCCTTCTTCCTGGTTTAGCTCTCTGCATGCAGTAGAACTCAGGTTAAAAAAAAAAAAAACATTCATTGACGGGCCACACAACACAACACACACACACACACACACACACACACACACACACACACACACACACCAGACTTGCTCAATGTCCCCTATTTTTTAACTGCACTGACATCTAGTGGTGAGCACAGTCTACTACTCATTCTGCTCCTTGGATGCGATGCTTTACCATCCCTGAAGCCTTGAATAATTCATTCCCTAACTTCCTTCCCTCCCCCAACGGAGGTGGGATCCACACCAATGAAACTAAGATTTCCCATCATTGATTCTAAGCTCATTTCCAACAGTTCTGAAGGTTTGGAGACCTGGACTGATTGAAGCTTTAACAGTAAACATCTCCCGCTGTGCAAGTATTTCATGGCACTCCTAGGATATTTGAGGTTACTCCACCCCCTTGCAGGAAGAACCGAATAGGTCAATTTGATTGTAAACAAATGCATCTGTATGCATTTATATGTAAGACTTGCCAGAAAGACTACAAAATCAGAAAGTTTTAAGTCTAGTCTAATAGCATAATGCTTGGCACAAAGTAGTCGATTGATTGATTGATTGATTGATTGATTAACTCTTTCTCTAGTTAGAGGACTAGCCTGGCTACAGTCGAGAAACTTCTCACTACACGGTTAGTTTTAGGAGATAACTTTTTGTGGGGGAAGGATGAAAGTTCAGAGGGAAGCACTACTCACTGAACCATCAACTTAAACATCCTCACAGTAAACTCTAAAAATCCCTCGGGTTTGGGGGGTTTGGTTTGGTTTGGTTTTTGAGGGCCATGTCATGTGTCTTCTATTCTAAGAAATCTTCCCTATCTCTTTAGCTCTTAGTGCTCTATTATTTGGCCTCAAATTAGACTTCTCTGTTTCGATGTTCTTTGGGGAGAGAGGTAACTAGGTGGAGCAGTGAAGAAAGTCTTGAAATCTTACTTCTGACGTTTACTGTGGGATTGGGCAAGCCACTTCATTTTTGTTTGACTCGAATTTGTCAGCCATAAAATGGGGATAATGACAGCTCTAACTTCCTTGCTGTGAGGAGTAAATCAGATATTTGTAAAGAACTTTGTAGATCTTAAATCAATATATAAATGGCAGATGCTATTATTATCCTCCTCCCTACCCCTAGTAGAGTGGAAGCTACTTTTTGTTTCATGTCTCCTCAGAAACTCTGCACAGCTGCTTGTTAGATTGCACTGGAACTAAGTCACAAAGAGCTTGTACTTTTTGTCCACAGAGTACCTATACTTTTAAAAATACAGATTTTTATTATATATATATATATCCACTAATTAAGGTGTGAGGGCATATTTTAATTGGAAAATTCTTAGCAAGTGTTTTAATGATAGAAAGCAATATATAATAACCAAAGTGAATTTTCCTGCCTTCTTTCTTGGCTCATCTACTACTGTCCTCCTCTGTCTATTCAAATGTGGAAAGTAATTAAAATAGAATTAATTCAAAGTTTGTTTTACATATATATCTATATCTATATCTATATCTATATATCCCCCAAATACTAGACTTCTCACTACTGTCCTCTGTCTTTTCAAATGTGGAAAGTAATTAAAATAGAATTAATTCAAAGTTTGTTTTACATATATATATGTCTAGTATTTGGTCTATATATATATATATTTGGTCTATATATATATATAGTCTATATATATATATATGGTCTATATATATATAGTATTTGGTCTATATATACATATAGACCAAATACTAGACTTCTCCACTTAATAGGTCCTTCCAGAGTTTGAAATTTATGCTTAGCAACTCAATCAATAAACATTTAAGCATCTACTATCTGCTAGGGATACAAGCAAAAATAAAATAATTCTTACCTTCAAGTAATTTACATTTATGTTGGGTAGAGATTAAAAATGCACCTTAGTATTAATATTTGAATTTAATACCTCTTAATATAGATTTATATCAATTTATTTTTTAACTTTTGAATACTTTTTAAAAATAATATTTTTTAAACCCTTACCTTCCATCTTGGAATCAATACTGTGTATTGGTTCCAAGGCAGAAGAGTGGTAAGGAATAGGCAATGGGGGTTAAGTGACTTACCCAGGGTCACACAGCTGGGAAGGTCTAAGTCCAGATTTGAACCTAGAATCTCCCATCTCTAGGCCTGGCTCTTAATCCACTTAGCTACCCAGCTGCCCCCTAAAAATAATCTTAAAGCTAACATCCAACAGGTACAAAAATATATGCTATGCTAACACCATTTCTCCTTTGGCCTCATGGAGAGTAAGGTAATTATGTCACTATTTCCTTTTTAATTTTTACTGCTAATAAATTTCATCTTTCTTTTAGAGAGAAGGCTAATGCTACTCAATTTTAATTTCCCCCCTCATCATGATCAATACTACAATGTCCTCAATATGCTTAATATGTTTCTTTATCCTCATATCTCAGCCCATACATGTTTTCATGAGATCCTATATACCACTTAATGCCACTTAAAACTGAGCTCCTATCTCTTCTTTGTATTGCCATTATTAATTATAAATTTTAATTTAAATATTTTATTTCTAGTTTACCTATTTCTCCTTTAGGTTTTTATATCTCCTCTTTTGTACTTATTTTGGATTTCTTTATTTGATAATGTTTGAGTTTTTTAATGCATATTTAGTTCATTAATATTCTCCTCAATTTGGTTAATGTATGTTTTTAGGACTATAAATGTCCTCCAAGCCTGCTTTTGCTGCATCTGACAAATTTCTTTAAGTCATTTTATCATTTTCTTTTGTATAATTATTGTTTCTATTATTTATTCTTTGACCCATTTATTATGTAGGATTTTATTGTTAAGTCTCCATTTGGGTTTGCATATTTTGTTTGCACTCCCTCAATTGATTGCTATTTTTATTTCATTATGATTTATTAAGGCTACATTTACCATTTCTGCCTTTTTGCAGTTGTTTACAATATCATTGGGCCCTAGTACATGGTCTTTTTTTTAAGCTCCATATATTACTGAGAAATATGTATATTCTTCAGTAGTCTCATTTTGAAGATGCCATAATTCTTTCAGCTCTAAGTTCTAAATTGTTCCTTCTTATATTTCTGTTAGGTTTGTCCAAAACTAAAAGAGGGACATTAAAATTTCCTTCTGCTATGGTATTACTATCTATATCTTATAATTTGTTTACTTTTTTCTTTAAAAATTTAAATGTTTGAGACATTTGGACCTTATACATTTAATATTGATATTAATGTGTTGTCTATGATTCCTTTCAATGTGATGTAGTTTTCTTGTTTATTCTTCTATGTTGTGAATTTTTATTTTGTTCTCTTTTTTTCTGATACATAGTATATTTTGTCCTAGCCTCTCATTTTTATTTTGTGGGTATGTGCGTGTCTTTATTTTTTAGATGTATTTCTTATAAGCAACAGCTCATGGAGTTTTATTTTCTTATCCAATATATTACCTTGCTTTTTAAAAAAAAATTCATTTTGGGAGAACTGTTTCACATTTAAATTCACATTTAAAGTTATGAGAATTAGGTTTAGATTTTCTTCTATTTGTCTCTAATTTTTCCCCTCTTTCTTCTCTAAAAACAAATATTTTGTCTCTTCAGTTATTTTTGCTTAAGCTTCTTTAAAGCAACACAATTCTTACCAGCTTTTCTCCCCTCATCCTCAATTTTACTCTTCCCCCAACACTTTTGTCATCTCTTTCCCTAATTTCAGGGTTTTGCCCAAGTTATTAATTTCTTTCTTTCTTCCTTTCTTTTATTTAGTTACCCAATTCTTTCTTTCTCTTTCTCTTAGTTAAGTAGTCAAGAAAAATTCCCTTTTTTCTTATCTTCAACTTGTTTCATTTATTCATTTTTGAAAATTTTATTTTCTGCACCTTTTTCTGAAACATATTTTTCTTTGTTCTCTTTTCTCTTCAATTTCTATTCATTCTAGATTTGAATTATTTAACTCATAGCCCTTATACTTTTTATTTCTCCTTTAGTTTCTATATTCCTCATGGAATCAAAGTTTGTAAGGTGCTCTTTTGGAATTCACCATTCTAAAAAGTTTGTTATTGCCTGTAGGTCTTGTCCCCTTGTCCTATCTTTTCAGTTATATCTCACTCTTAGAAATGTCAAATCCTATAGGAGATAGAGAGGGCAGAAATATAGTTACATGGTAGGAATTTTCCTATGGCCCTGATAGTGATATTATCTCTTCCCTTGTGATCATTTTCTCCTATTTACCATCAAATCTCCTTTCTGGGCCCATCTCTTCCAACTCTTCTGAGTATTAATTACTCTCAGGATCTCTTGATTCCCTATCTCCTTTAGCAAAATGCTGTCCATAAAGGCATACAAACACTTTCTCAAGGGTAGTAGTCTCTCAAAGCACTGTATATTATATTTATTGTAAACTCTCTATCTCCTATTAGAGCATAATTAATTAAGTCAGTTAATTTAGGATCTAATTCCACTATTATATGACATGACATTGGAGGTTTAGATTTATATGGTTGAGACCTAAAAGTTCCTTTAATCTTCTTCATCTCTATATAGATGAAATCACAGATCCAGACTGTATGTAACTCTTTCCACTATACTCAAGAGCAGAGGTGTCAAGCACATGGATATGGGTTATATGACACCACAACATTCATGAGTGGAGCCCAAACAGATTAAAATGTAATTGGGAAATATTTAATTAAATAAATTAGTGTAAATATATAAGTATGTGTGGTTTTCTAAATCAATATGAGACCCAAAGGGATATTTATGTATGGATTACAGGACTTCGTTTCTTTCTGAGTCTGACACCATTGCCCTACAAGTAGCTCTTGTTTAAATTAAATATCATATATGAAATTTCAAGTCTACAAAAGAGAGAAATTAATTTTTATAATATAAATGTATACTTAAAGGAATTCGTCTCAAGCACTTAATTAGTACTTGGTAAATACTTGCTAATTATATTCATAAAATGTTAAAATTAACAAGGACCTTAGTACCATCTCTTAATATTACAAAGAAGGAAGTTAGTGTAGCTTGTCCTATTGAGGTATAGAGTCAAACCTAAGAACACTTCTGACTCTCAGTCTGGTGATTTTTTAAAAATTATGTTTTGATATCTTTATTTCCAAATATTTCTTTTCCTTCATCTCACTTCTGATAATCACACCTTGTAATCAATTAAAGACAAAATGTAAAAAAACTAAACTAAGTATTGATACTTTATATAATGTTCTATATTCCTAGTTTCCTGCCTCTACAAGGAGGGGAGAAAAATGTATTTTTCATCTCCTTTTTTGGAAATATGGGAAACAAGAGTGCCAAACATTGCACATAGTGTCAGACTTGCTTTATGTGTAAACTTCATAAGTATAATTACATTGTATTAATTTTTCCCTTTTACCATTTTTTCATTGTTTATCGTTCGTGTATGTTGTCTTCCTAGTTCTTCCTTCTTATACTATATCGGTTCATACACTTCTTCCCATGATCCTCTTAATTCTAAATATTTGTTGTTCTTGATTTATGTACTATAATTTTTGCCATACCCCAATTGAAAGGTATCTATTTTGTTTCTAATCCTTTGCTACTACAAAAAAATGTTACCAAAAAGTTTTGTGGCATCCAGGACTTTTCTTTGTATCTTTGACTTCCTTGGAAGTTCAAGAACCAGTAAGATTTCTTGGTCAGGCTCTGGTGAATCCACTTTTCTTTCCTCTACAAACTACATCATGTGTTCAATGTAAGCAGCTGTTGTGGAACTCTGAGTGAGATGTAGAACTAACAGTTAATTAATTTCTTGCCAAAATTTTTCAAATGTGTACATTTCCTACTGGAACCAGGAAATATATATAAAAACTATAGTTAACAAGAATACATATATTTCAAAATATGATATAGACAATCTAATTCAACAAATATTTATTAAGCAAATGCTATATGGCAGACATGAGATAGTTGAAAAAGGATCAAGGCAGTTTAGTAAAGTGAAAATAATGATGTTTATGGAGTCAGATGACCTAAGTTCAGCTTCCAGGCCTTCTATATGGAATCTCAAGCAAGCCATTTCACCCGTGGGGTGGGGTAGGAGCTCATTTTTTAATATGTAATTGAGATGGTGGGACTAGTTGACAGAATTCTAAGATACTTTCCAGTTCTAAATTCATAATCTTGTGACACAATCTTTGCCTAAAAGAAATTTAAAATCTGTAAATGACTTGAAATATTTTCTTTCATTCAACAAATATCTATTAAGAGACTTTTTGAGGGGGCAACTGGGTGGCTTGTTGCTAAGATTATATAGGTGGGGTCAGGTAGGTGGCTCAGTGGATTGAAAGCCAAGCTTAGAAACAAGAGATTCTGGGTTCATACCTGGCCTCAGACATTTCCTAGTTCTCTGATCCTGGGCAAGTCACTTAACCCGCATTGCCTAGCCTTATTAATTCTAAGATGGAAGGTCAGGGTTTTTTAAAACATTCTTTTCAGTTCAGTAATCTATGTCAGTGTTTGTTCATCCTTCAGCTAAAACATTTAGCATTCATTTTATATATGTATATAAATATATATCCCCCCCCCCAAAAAAAGTCTTCAGTAAGCCTAAATGGAAAAAATGAAACTTAAAAGAAAAAACTTGTGTCAAAATGATCTGCTTCTTATTTGAGCTATTGTGCAGAATTAGTTATTTTTACTTATAAATCTTAAAACTAAAACTAAAATTTAACATTTAGAAACTAGTAGTTGGCAGAATGAATAGAATTATTCTAATTTACTTTTTTTTTAATTCTTACTTTCTGTGTTAGAATCAATACTGTGTATTGGTTCCAAGGGACAAGAGCACTAAGAGCTAGGCAATGGGGGTTAAGTGAATTGCCCAGAGTCACACAGCTAGGAAGTATCTAAGAGCAGATTTGAACCCAGTTCCTGTCTCTTGACCTGGCTCTCAATCTATTGAGCCACTTAACTGCCCCTCTGATTTACTTTTAAAATTAGATAGTGTTTAGAGAGCACAGGGCTTCTAGTCAGGGAGAATTGAGTTTAAATCCTGCCTCAAATAAACTTAGTAGCTGTGTGATTATAGGCAAATCAATGCCAAAATAATCTTTTGTTAGAGTGTTGAATAGATACAACTCATGCCACCCACACTGAGTCTTCACCCTGCTAGAGCACAAAATGAGTTCATATACTTCTCATCTTTTACCAAATCAAAGCATCCATTTTTCTCTAGGAGATATTCACTTAAGCCTCAATTACTCTTGCCCCTGATGTTCAAATTCCATCATATTCAACTCTTTTTTTTAAAACCCTTTCCTTCCGTCTTGGAATCAATACTGTGTATTGGTTCCAAGACAGAAGAGTGGTAAGGGCTAGGCAATGGGGTTAAGTGACTTGCCCAGGGTCACATAGCTGGGAAGTGTCTGAGGCCATATTTGAACCTAGGACGTCCCATCTCTAGGCCTGGCTCTCAACCACTGAGCTACCCAGCTGCCCTCCATATTCAACTCTTAATGAACCTATTTGGGTTGTTTTGGGGGAGGGTTGGGGTAAAAATCCTGGAGTAGTTTGCTATTTCCTTCTCCAGCAGACTTTTTGTGACCCCATTTGGGTTTGTTTGTTTGTTTGTTTGTTTGTTTGTTTGTTTGTTTGTTTTGGTAAAGAATTTGGAATGATTTGCCATTTCCTTCTCCAGCTCATTTTACAGATTAGGAAACTGAGGCAAACAGGGTTAAGTGAATTACCTAGGGTCACATAGCTAATCAGTGTCTGAGGCCAGATAGTAACTGAGGAAGATGAGTCTTCCTGATTCCAGGCCTGACACACTATCCACTGTGCCACTTTGCTGCCCATTACAAATGTCTACTATATTTCACTTAACTATGCATTTGAGGGAAATGGAGTACTCCCAGACCAAGATCAGGCGAATTAACCAATAACCAAATATGCTTCCATAAGTATCAAAATGTGATAACACATTCACCACACAAATCTTCATTTGTCATATCAGCTCATATGAAACTATTCCACCCCTTGGATTAAGAGAGTTTTTCCACAATGGACAATTGGCACTTTCATGATCACACAAGTTTAAGGCTTGCAGTCCACTAACCTGTGCATGAGCTGAAACAATGAAAATCATACCTATCTTCAGACTTTTCCTAGCTGTGTGACCATAGACAAGTCATTTAACCCCCATTGCCTAGACCTTATTGCTCTTTTGCCTTACAATCAATACACAGTATTTTAAAAATAGAAGATAAGGGTTTAAAAAATCATACCTATCCAATAGTTTCAAAAGCTGAACAAAGTTGATATTTTATACTCTCTGGGTTTTACACAAGGTAGGATTTTGAGCCTGGGAGGATATATTTCTTTGGTAGGTATAATGGAAAATGCTAAAGAGAGAAGCAGCTTGGGATCTGGGACATTAATCTGTCTATTAAAGTTCTGATCATACCAAGTCTTATACAACATTTTTCTAAAACAAAATAATGAAAGCATGACATTGCATACCCTCTAGACCTATTTCCCAGACTAAATTCCTACTTGACTAGGTCTGAAGCCAAGTCTTCCTAAAATAATAATGTTCTGCACTAATCTAGTGACTTTCATCTTGGGAGTCTTGATGTACTTCACAAACAAATCTTAGCATCTCTCTTTTATGGATGAGAAAAATAAAGTGGCCCGGATGTTAACAGCTGTTTAGGAAAAAAAAGAAAAGAAAAAATAAATTGTATTTTTCTCTCCAAATATATTGGTATATGTGAAATATATTAGCCCATCCTGATATTGAATTATCTGCTAATCTGATTCAGTTTGGAAGGGTTGGATGAGGGAGGAGTAAGGGGAAGAGGTGAGAGAACAGAACTGATGATATTAGTCCCATTTTGTTTGGTTTTATGATCCTTCCAGAGCTCCTACTTTTTACATATAATCAAATCATTGAATTTATGCTTACCAATTGATTATATTTAACATCTTTACTGTGATATTTCCAAAGTTTATTTCCTACTTAAATTGATTACTATATATAGAATCTACACACTTTAAATAAATTCAAGTAAAATATATAAATACAATTAAATAATTGGAAAGGTTTAAAAGATCCATAGTTATAATTTCAAAGCATATAGATAGTTTTGATAGTTCTGTAGCAGTTCTGAAGTGGCCATTCCTTCCAACAGTGAAGACCACAATATAGCTCTCTCTCTCTCTCTCTCTCTCTCTCTCTCTCTCTCTCTCTCTCTCTCTCTCTCTCTCTATATATATATATATATATATATATATATATATATATATATATATATATATATATAGTGTACTTGAGGTTACAAAGAACCTTCTCCCCTAAGAAACCCTTTCTCCTTTCAGGGCCCCTCACCCTTACAAAGATTATCTGACTGCATTTAATTAACTAAAGATGATTTAATAAAAATTCAAATTGGGAAGGTATCAGGGTAGAGGGAATAGGGATTTGCCCTACACTTTGCCACAGATTGGATTTTGAGCTGAGACCAGGCCCCACAGGCTTGTGGAGGGTTTATTTTATTCCTTTCTATGCTATGTCTATGCTAGCTTTCTTAAGTTTAAAGTATTTAACAGTAGACAGCAAGAGGAAAAAGATAATCTGACCTTCAAAGCTAGTTGAGCCTGTCTCTTCAGGCTAACACCCCTAAAGACCAGCATTACAGTTCAAGTCACTCCCCCAAAATCCTTTTGTTTGATGGCACAATCCACAGGAATCCAGGTAGAGCAAACAGTTGGGAAAATCCAAGAATAGAGGTAGTTTTCTATCCCAAGAGACAGAGAGACCTCCTTCCAGTCCCCAGGTCCAGGAAAGAGTTCTCCTTCCAGAGCAACTGTCACTCTCCAAGTCTCCCCTCCCCCCTCCAACTGCCTTTGCTGTCAATCAATCTTCACTCTAACATTTCATATCCTTTCTGTGCAATATTTTCTCCACACTGTAAATCTATAGAAAATCAACCTGGAATGATAAGAACTTTTTAGATCTTTTGACACTTTTGGAGTATGTAGGTTATCATCCATTAATTAGCCTCACTTTCCCTTCATAAACAGCTTGCCATCTTTTCTGTTCTTGCTTTGTCCTCCTCTTCCTCCTCCTTTTCTCCCTCTCCACCCTCTCCTCTTCCTCTTCCTCCTCTCTGTCACTCTGTTTTCCCTCTGTCTTTGTCTCTCTCTTTTTGTTCCCCTTCTCTTGAATGGAATCCCTAACTACTCAAAAGAGTTTTCCTTGATGGAATACTATTACACCATAAGAAATGAAAGACAAACTGATTTTTTTAAACATCAAGAAAGAACTGTAAGAGATAATGAATAATGAAATTAATAGAACCAGAAGAACATTATACACAGCCACCATACTAATACTAGAAGCATAAATTGAGAAGTTACCTCCCAAAAGTTAACAGAAAAATAAAACAGGAAAGACTTCATATATATGAACATGCTGGCCTCCATGGTGATATCCTATGTGATACAGAGAGGAAAGGGAGGGGTTAGGACATTAGTGAATGGGATCTCATATGGAGATGTGAAAAAAAGTAAGTTAAACATATTAGAGATCTGTGAATTAATTTGTACAATATCTTCTTTTTCTTTATATATGGAAATGTTTATTTTGTTTGGATTTGTAAACATTTGGAATTTTTTTAAAAAAGGGAAAAAATTACAACCAAGCATATAAAAATACATTTTTCCACACTAGATGAACACATCATAGGGTTTGTCCATCAATGAATATATGGACAGACCCAATGGAGAGAAAACAAATTGGGTTCAGAATTGAAAAGAAGGAAGAGAATGGAAGAGAATTTTCTCTCAAGAAAAACCAAGTAGGTGAAAAATATCTTTTGTCCAGACAGGATAATCAACTCATAGAGTTGATACATCAGCACATTTATCATGGACAGACACAATGAATGGATAATTAAATTGGGTCTATATATGAAGAGGAAGAGAATAATGAGCTGGATTGCTTTGGGAAAATCCATTAGTGCCTTTGTTGACCCCAAATTTCCCTCAGAAACAAAGGCCCATATTTTTAACCTCAATATTATTCCAATGAAGCTATATGGCTTTGAGTCATGGAATACCAATCTCCAAAGACTTAAAATGTGGGACAATAGAGGTTTATGGTGGACATGAGTAGACCATAACTTATTATCATCAAAGTATATAGTCATATTTCTTATTTTTTAATGAGTACGTTTTTATGCGTCCCCCAAATCACTAAATAAAGGACTTCTTTATTAGATTCTGAAAGAATTTTCTTTTAGTGCTTCACTGTGTCATCAAGAGAGCTTTGAATTTCAAAAACTTTAACAATGAATATGGGTTCTGAGTGGTCCTTTACCTCTAAAGTAGAAAGATTTTGAGTATTTTCCTTGTGAAAGACTAAGCCTATTTTTTGAGAACTAATCAACTTCAGTATTGGAAGGCTCATGAACAAAAGGTTGACCAGTAGGTGATACATTCTATGATCAAAATGCCCTATGAAACATAATTTTTTAAAATCTTCTTTTAAAAATAGAATCTACAAATATTAATTGAACACCCAAATAAACTTATTAATTATCAAACTTTACATATGGACTAAAAATAAATTAAACTAAATTAAACAAAAAAGTTCTGAACATTAAAAATATCCTATGTGCAAATGAGAACTAGTATTTTCTAAATAAATAGCTACAAATATTGACTTGTTTTAATTTTATCATTTTATGTGCATATGTCTTATCTGATACAATTTGACAGAGTGTAGAGATGTCAAAAATTCTACCCCATTTCTACTTGAGTTTGACAGTTGAGTTTGTAGTGGATGGAGAGTTGGTTCTGCATTCAGTTCTGCCTCTGGTTATGTGATTCCCCAAAGATCCTAGTGATGTAGGAATGTTTTAGGTCTAGAGAAGAGAAAATATTGTCCTGATTTTCAAAAAGAGGAAAGAGAATTGAATAAAGTCAAAGACAATTCCATAGCACATTATTAGGGCTGGTTTTTGAAGAGAAGTATACTAAACAACAGCACAATATGGGGGATTTAGAGTTGGTTGAGTAACATTTGGGCAGGTCTCTAGGAAAATGTTCCAGAAACTCAGTTCTTGGTCTTGTCTGATTTAACATTTTTATCAATGATTTTGATGATGGCATAGATGGCACATTTATCAAATTTATAAATTACACAAATCTAGGAGGGATAACTAACATATAGGATGACAGAATCAGAAACAAGAATAATCATGAAAGGTTAGAATGATGAGTCAAATTTAACATGATAAAAACCAAAGGAATCAATATAAAGTCCTATTGATTTTGTCCAGTAATTTAGTCATGTCCAACTCTTCATAACCCTGTGACCATAATGTCCATGGGACTTTCTTGGCAAAGATATGGGAAGTTTGTCATTTCCTTCTCAGTAGAAAGTCCTATACTTAGGCTCAAAAACTCACCTTCATAAGTAGAAGATGGAGGAAGCATAGATAAGCAACCATTTACCAGGAAAGTATCTGAGCATTTCAGTGAGCATTCAGTATGAATCAAATAAATATCTTAAACTGCATTAAGAGAATTCAACATTAAGAAAGACATAACGCCCAGCACTTGACTTCGTAGGAGGTACTGGCAAATGATAAATGACAAATATGCTTTATCATATATAGATCACATCTTGAGTTCTAAATTTTGACTGTTCCATTTTTGGAAAGAAACTGACAAGCTGGAAAATGTCCAGAGAAAGATGATCTGTACAGTAAGGAGCCCCAAAAGTATGCAATGCAAAGACTTATTAAAAAAACAAGACTAGAAATACCTGGATCAAGGACATGTATTGCTGGACCTACCTATAACCAAAGGAGATCAAAGAAAAGGTCCTTTTTGTACAAACATATTTCTAGTATCTCATGTTATGGTGGCAAAAACATCAATAACTGAAGACTATTTAACAATTGAAGAATAGGTGAATAATTTGTAGTATATGAATGTAATGGGGTACCATTGTTCTGAAAATTTTCAAAAAGACATTGGAAAATCAACATGATCTGATGCAATCAAGTTAGCAGAACAAGAACAATTTATATTATAACATCAAAATTATAGACATGAGCAGTTTTTAGGGCTTTTATATAATGAGCTTCTTGAGCACAGATTGCCTTTAGCCGTTCTTTTGTATCCTTATCAGTGCCTGGCACATAGTAGGTACTTAATAAATGCCAACAAACTTATGCAAAATGAAATGAACAGACTAAAATACAAGAACAGAAACAATTTTTAAAAAAACTTTTGACAATTGTAAGAACTATGATCAATACAATGACCATTAATGGTTCCAGAAAAGTTAGGATGAAATATTGTACATTACAAAATGAGTGATTTAAAGTACAGGATGAGACATATACCTTTTTGTATGCAACCAGAATTTGTTTTTCTTAATTATGCTTATTTATTATGAGAAATTTATTTTATCTTTCTTTTCTAATAGGATAAAGAGGTTAGTGAGAGACAAAGTAAGTTTCTATTAAATTTTAAAACTAGAGAAAGAGGTGTTATAGACTTGAAATGTTGTGTACACTTTTAGTATGAAGTCCCTTACTATAAGAGACCTCTCAAGAAGTTTATAATATTTATAAATATTTTAATATTAAAAGCAAAACAGATCAATGAAACTTTTTAAAAGAAGATACTGAGACTATTAAGCCAAGAGAAGATGAAACTTAAGAGGTACAGGATAACTGTCTTCAAGTATGTGAATGGTTATTGGGTGAAAGAAGGAATCAGACATATATTTGGTTCATGACTGCATGATATTCTAGAGAGATATATTTAGACTTGGTGAAGGGAAAAGCTTGCTAATAGTGAGAACTATCCAAAAGTGAGAAACAAGTTAGTTCTTCCTTACTAGAAAGAAGTAAGAAGGATAAAGAACCACTTTTTGCTAATATTGTAAATAATTTTCTAAAAGATACATCCAGTACTTTGTTCTTTGAGATTTTTTCCAGCACTGAGATTCTGAATATCTGCCATTTTGTAATCTATGAAACCTTTACAATATTATATTATTCCCTTCTTATATGTAAAGCTCAAACTGAAACTCAAAAAGATTAAATCATTTGGTCGTGGTCACATGGTTAGTGAGTGATAGAACAGAGAGACTTTGACTCCATATCCCAAGTTGAATGAACTTTTACAATACAAAGATATTTCCAGCTAATGCCCATCATAGGGAGTGTGCCTCTCATAATAATATACATAACTTCTCATTGACAGCATGTGTGTTTCACTATGGATAATGATATATTTCTGAATTGCTAAAATCATTAAACAAAGATGTTGTTTCAAAAGCCATGGTGAATCATTTTGCAGAGAGCAGGATTAATAAATATCTTTCTTATTCTGGACTTTGAAAGTAGATATTTGAATAAGTTCAGTTTTCTTAAGTTTAAGCATGGTAGCATGAAAAATATTCCAAAAATTTCCAAATGAAATTTTTTTCTTGAAATTTCATCTTGAAAGGCTTAGGGAAAAGCATGGTTCTGCTTATATTTTCTAAATAAGGAAATTTACATTCTTAACTCTTGGTAAAACATAGTTGAGAAATGCATACATGTTCTGAATGTTAAGGGTTACTTTGGGAACAAAATAGAAGGGTACCAGTTTATGTACCTTTTACTGATATAGCTAGAAGAGATCTCAACCAAATTAATTGTAGAGGTGATTACAAAAGATAAAGCAAATAAATTTAGCCACACAAAATTGAAAAGCTTTTTCACACACACACAAAAATCAATTTTAATTAGGTTGAAAAGGGAAACTATTGATTGGGGGGGGGAATCTTTGTATCAAATTTACTTGATATGAGTCTGAATAAAAGATAAATAGGCAACTAGCACAAATATATAAAACTAATATTTCCCAATTGATAAGTGGTCAAAGAACATGAATACAGAATTCTCAAAAGAATTACAAACTGGTAACAATCATATGAAAGACTGCTCCAAATCACTAATAATAAGGGGAACTTAAATAAAAACAACATTGGAGTTTCACCTCAAACCCCTCAAAATTGGCAAAGATGAGGTTTTGATCACACCTAGAAAATTGAGAAGAAATGAAAAAATGGGAAGGGTCAGTACTGGAAAGGATACAGGAAGAACATCACATGACATACATTATTGAAAGTGTTCTAAATTTATTGGTCAACTTTCTTGGAAAGCAATTTGGAATAATGATAATAACACTAACTTACATTTACATAACACAATAAAGTTTGTAAAGAATTTTGTATATGTTAAATTATTCGATCATCATAATGACACAGGTCAGACAGGAGGCAGGATTAAAGCTCAGGTTTTCCTGACTTCAAATCTAGCACTTTAACCACTATGTCATAGGCTAAGAAAATGACTAAAACATCCAAGACTGACCCATAGATATCAGTGCTAAGCATCTACACCTAATAAATTAAAAAATAGAAAGGCTTTGTCTACACTAAAACATTTATAGAAGTATTTTTTGTACTGTAACTAAAGAGCTAGAAACAAAGTAGCTAACCATTGATTGGAAATGGCTAAACAAATCGTGGAACATGAACATAATGGAATATTATAGTATGATAAGAAACAATGAATAGGAAAAATACAAAGCAGCATGGGAAATACATGTGCACAGAATGGAATAAGCTGAAATAGAAAACATTATACATGAAGTCCAGTTTCCACCCTTATCTTGGGATATGGGAAGAGGGGAGGAGATTGTGTATTATTGAATATGCAGAGGAAAACAAGAATCCTAGTTAGCAGAGGTAATGTTATAGACCTACTTTAAGGGATTTACTTGAGTGGGTACTGGCTATTCTTTGGGAAACATATGGAGAAGAGGAAGCAGTTAAGAAGGAAAGCACTACAGATCTTCAAGATGAATACATCATGTTCCTAATTTCCAAGGTCTGCAATTCTAGAGACTGGTAAAAGAGTGATTCCCTTGGGTAAGATAATTCTCTTTCTCCTGGTTTGAGCTGAGATCTCATCTTAATCCCAGCTAAAGAGATCATTTTCCAGTTGTTTTTCCTGTCATAGTCTAATCTGTAGAAATTCTCCAATTTCTCTTGGCTATTTTTCCTGGACAAATGGATTTATTTAATATCCACTATATACCATGATTTGTTTATGTAACTAGTATTTGGTGGAGAAGAACCAAGCTATATTGGGAAAGCTAAGGACTACCATCTCCAAAAGTTTCCTTATGAAATCAGACCCATACCCCTAGACCAGATAGAAATAAATTTAACCAGATACCCCTATTTGAGGCTGAAAGAAAGATGGCCTAACCTCAGAGGGTCATAGATTTTACTTGTCCCTCCTCTCACCCTAGCAATAGTACATGGTATGAGCACAGCTCTTTTCCTAATCTCTAGTGATTGAGCTAGCTCCAAGCAGGTATTTATCCTTACCCTACTCCAGCCACACATATACATTTAGGCAATTTATGTCTTACATGTAGGGGTATCTTACATATACTACATTGACAATAATATAAATGTAAAGAACTGCACTAACAACAAAATGTAATGTTGTTTAATTGTAATAATCAAGCTATTCCCAGAAGAGAGGAGTAAATGGGCCTCTTTTCCCTCTTTACAAGGGAGGAGAATATGGGTATGGATCACAGCATGTACTATCAGACTCCTTTGCTTAATTGTTTACTTTTGCTAAACTATTTTACCCCTTTTCTTAATTATTCTTTGTTTTTGGGTTAGGAGAAGAGGAAAAGATATATTTGGAAATGGAATGTAACAGAAAAAACAAAGGTATCAATAAAATAATTTTTTTCAGTTCTGCAAAGATCTCATAAGCTGCCAAATATCATGGTGTGAGTAGTTGTCATTGTATATAGCATAGGATTTAGACCTAAGAGATACCACAAAAGATTATCTAGACTCCTCACTTTACAAATGAGGAGATGGTTTCAAAAGAATTAAATGATTTACCTGAGATAACACATAGAAATACGGTGTGTTAGCATGGATAAAGGGCTAGCCTTGGAATCAGAAAGACTTAGATTCAAGTCCTACTTTTGATACAGAATCCATGCCACCAAGGGCTAATCAGTTAACCTCAATATCCCAAGACTATGCATTGCAAAAAAAAAAATTGTCTGTTGCAGAGGTGACCTGAAGTTTCATTCTTTACTAAGCCATGAATTCCCAATATTCATGAAATCATGTCTGGACAAAAAATATAGAACCATGTGGTCAGTAGCAGAGCTAAAATCTGGAGCTTTCTTCATCCTGCCACACATTAGCACAAATTTTTACAATATAAATAATAGTTCCTCAATTAAGTATAATGGCTTTGCCAGTCTGCTAAAAATTAAGTTTAAAGGAACACCTTATACCACATTCCACAATATATTCTAAATTAACATTTGACCTTAATATTAAAGAGCAAATATTTAAAAAACTAGAAGAGAAAATGATATACCTCTTACATAAGTGGGTAGAAAATGTATTTTAGCCAAACAAGAGATTGTGACAACAAAAAATAAAATTGATTCTTTTGTTCCCATGAAACTAAAAAGGTTCTTCATAAACAAAATTAATACACCTATCATAAGAAGGGAAATGATTAAATAGGGAAAAACCCCTTTGTATAAAATTTCTCTGATAAAAACTGTGATATCCAAGATATATACATTATCTATGTATCTATCAAGACTAATAGCAATTCTCTAATAGACAGGTGGTAAAAGGATATGAACAGTTCTCAAAAAAATTTAGCAAATTATTCACAACCCAATGATAGAATGTTCCAAATTGCCAATAATTAGAGAAATAAATGCACATCCAAATAACACATCCTACAAATAGGCAAAGGTGGCAAAAAATGGCAATAATCAATGCTGGAGGGATTGTGGAGTAATATGCACATTAATACATTGTTGGTGCAGCTGTGAAATGATACAACCATTTTAAAAAGAAATGTGAAATCATGCAAATAAGGTAAACAAAATGTTCATCACTCTGTGAACCAGAGACTCCATTGGTAGGCTCCAAGGAAGTTATCAATAAAAAATTTCCCATATACATCAAAGAATTTATAGAAGCACTTTCTCTGATTAAGAATTGGAAACAGAGAAAATAATTATCAATTTAGAGAATGGCTAAAAAAGTTTTTTTTTGTATAATGGAATATTACCATGTTGTAAGAAATTGTGTATGTGATGAATACTGAGAAGTAAGGGAAAATCTATATGAACTGATGCAGAGTATAGTAAATAGGGTCAAGGCAGAAATATACACAAAACTACAACAATATAAATGGAAACAAAAACGACACATCAAAAAATCAAAAAGGTATGCTATAAAATTATAAAAATCAAGCAAGCATAGAATGAGAAGAGATTCCTAACCCACTCCTTTGTGGAGGGAGGAGTTCCACAGGTGTTGCACATTGCATGCATTTTTTAACTTTTTCAATATATTGTTCAGTTGTACTGATTTTTTTTCTCCTTTAAAAATACTATTTATTATATGGAATGACTCTCTGGAAGGAAAAGAGGAAAGAATGCTGGGCATTACAACATGAGAAACAAGAGACAGCAATGTATTTTAAAAGCATTATAGCTTTTCATAATTAACTGAATTAACATAATTTCCACAATTAATAGAATGTAATAATGTCATGTTCATATTGCTACACAATATAAATTCACATAAACTTTTATTGATAATTATCTTTATTCAATAAAGAGGGAGGAGTGATGGCCACCTTTTAACTTCTGAAGATCTGAGTTTAAATTCTACCTCTGGTCCTTACTCCCTGTGTGATCTTATTTGTCATTTAACCTCCACCAGCCTCAACTCCTTATAAATTGAGGAAGTCAGACTAGCTGACCTGTGAGACTGCTTACAGCTTTAGACTCACCACCCTTCAAACTATAAGAAAGCAAACCACAAGTAATCTCTATTTTTTTTCTGAATACCTACATTACTTTGTTTCTACCTTGTTTAAATAATAGCACTTCACAGGTTCAACCTTTTTTCTGATAAATTTCTGTTCATTTGTTTTAGTTTGCTAATTAAATTAAGGTTCCTGAGGATAGGGACTATAACTTATGCATCTTTGTATCTCTCACAGCACCTAGCACCATTCCTTATGAGTAATAGGGCTCTAATAAATATTTGTTGGATGGATTAACAAACATATAAAAATCTTAAAGATATTTAGAGATGAAAATTTATTATTTCTGAAATACCCCCATAAGGTATTTAATAAATAAAAGAACAAGCAATGGCCTTCGTGTCAGGGACCTACATTCTATTCTTGGCTTTGTTACCAACCAGTTGTGTCATTGAGTAAAACTTGTTAATTTCACTTGGTCTCATTTGCAAAATGAGAAGTTTGGACTAAAATTTTATGATTCTAAGTTCTTCCTATCATCTGAGGGGTACTGAGGTACCATATAATCAGTTTGTAAATTTTTGTTAAATGATTTGTAAAATCATTCAATTAAATCAATCCCATAGAATAAGGGGATTCCTATGCTGAAGACTGAGTTCCTACAAACAAATATTATATTACTTGCCAATAATGATGGCTAAAAATTAGCAGAAAAACATTGTCTAAAATATTTGTTTTTGAAGTCTATGGTTTTCTTAGTTAGACTTTGGGGATTGGTTTCTGTGCTTACAGGATTTTTTCAATGGGGTGACAAATACAATATTTAATGCCATTTATTAGATTTTTTTATTTGGTTTCAAAACCAAGTAATTTAACTAAAACTTTGTCTTCTTCCATAAAACTGGCCCAAACTCTAACTGGTTTTAGTTAACCACTCTACTGTATTTCAATACAGAAATAAGAATACAACTCAATAACTATATTAATTTTACACAAATTTCCTTAAGCCAGTTTTGAAAGAGGTTGACCTAACAGCCTTATTAGAGAGAAAAGAAAACCAACCACTATCTCTGATTTGGGAGTAACTTTCAGGATTCCAGCAGGGAATGAGAGGCAATTGTGCTGCTAAATATGGAGAGGAGTTTCTTTTTAAAAGAGGAAATTCTTTAAGGAAGCTGTCCTAAGACAAATACATGTTCAGGATGAAACCAGCAAAAGGTGTGAAGGATTTCCCTTTGATTTCTCAGGTTGTGTATTTGGGCTCAGACACAGACAACATTTTATGCACATACGAATAGAATGCTAATAAGTGTCCTGAGACTACAGTGGTATTTAACTGGGAGTATTGTAAACAGAAAAGTTTTTTTGGTTGGGGATGTTTTCCTTTCTATTAAGTACCTGGGAAAGAAAAGCCAGAGGATTAACTCTTTACCTCTTAAAGAGCCCAAGTCAAATTATTAGTAGGGCTTACATATTCATATCCATTTCAAAAATTATTTTAATATTTTCATGGTATAGTTACCCAGTTTAATGTTGTTTTTTTAAGAATAAATTAACAGCTTCAGTACTAATTGTTTAAAATATTTGTCTGGCTTCCAGGAATTCTCTGAGAATTACACTATAAAATTGAAAATTGGCCAGTGGCACTGAAACACACTGCCATAAGCTCTCAGCATCAGAGTCTCAAAGAACATCTATGGTCATGAAAAGAAGATGGTATGTCAACTAATCCAGTTTGTTTAGGGAACAATCTCATAGGTGCATCATAGAAGAGAATGATTTCCTTTTTAACCCCTGAGGATATAAACTTTTATTATTTTCTCATTTCTCATAGAATGTTCCATTGTAAACAGGAAAATAAGTGATTTAATTAGTATATTTGTGAGTAGTTAATTTAGAGCTGCTTTCAATAAGTTATGGAAGTTACAACCAAAGTAATTTCCCCTATTTTTATGGTTTTCTTAATTTAGAGAAGCACCCTTCGTTTTCTAGACCAATCAACCAAAATAGATTGTTCCCCTTGAAATTGCAATTCTACCCTTAGAATCAACTGTCATATTCACAAGAGAAATTTACCATATGATAAAGAGACTTGATCCTCCCCTTATGAATAAGGGAGCTCATAATTAGCCTTAGCATACAACTCTTTAGTCTTACCATGCAAATCTCTGAGGCTGCCCCATAGGTGCACTAAATAGTACCTCATTTTTTTGCATATGTTAAAAACAACTTTTAAAATTCCTGCATTTGTTTAATACTATTGTAAATATCAGGCAGTATTATTGTCTGAAAGGCAGAGCTCTAATATGAATTGTTTTGTACATATTTAGCACAGTGTTAACTGAATTCTGATTTTGTTGATTGAGAAAATAGCACAATTTTCTTGCAATATGATGCTTTGCACATTTTTCAGAAGGTGAAGCCCTGTGCCTCTTCATGTAAATATTAACATTTATAGAAGAATCTCAGGCACCAAATAATCATCAAAGCAAAATCTGACATAGCCACCTTCTGGGAATATTGAAAATGAAATAAAATGGTGCAAAAAATAGATTTTAAAATTGCAACAGATTTTTAAGATGGTGGATTTCACACCTCTACAAAGTCAAATACCTAAAATGCACAACTGTTGAATAATTTAGAATTATTAGTAAATTCATCTTTTGAAATTATAATAGTAGTTAGTAGTAATTTAGAATATTAGAAAGTCTTTCTTGCCTCCCCCCTCATTTTTCTCTCTCTCCTTTCCAATAATTTTTTTTTTAAATCTAGAGACCTTTAAACTGAATGTTTTAAGGAGACCTTTAAGATTAGTTAAAGCATATTCAAACTCAGAAGTCAGTTACACTGATTTCGGGATATCCTCAAACAATGACACTCCAATGAGGAAATCTCAGTTCTTCCAATACTATCAGTGTCATTTGGGGCAAGCCATTCGACAGCTCTTAGCCTCAGTTTCCTCTTCTTTAAAATGAGGAGATTGAATTAGGTGACTTGAAAGATCCCTTCCAACCCTAAATCTATGATTCTCTGAGCCCAAACGCAGGCTCTGTTTGCAAATCCAAGCAGGCTCTCCAACAGAAAAGCAAGGAGTATTTTTTCAATTTTTTTACTTCACTAACATTTGTCCAACCACCACCTGTCTCCCCCTACGCACATACACATTCAGAACCCCCTGTGCTCTTTGGGGGTCTTAGTCCTTAATGCCACACCAATTGCCAGCAATTGGATCATTTGAAAACAATGCCCATGGAATTCCACATTTCACAGAAGAGGACAGATGGCCAAGAGTAATTTATAGATGTAATCGTCACTGGACAGGTGGCTTGGCAGGAGGATCTAGAAGATTGTGACCTTCCCCACCCTCTCAATTAGAGGACTCCTTGGAACAGTTGCTGTCATCTTCAGCTTCCAGCTATGCCTGCTCTCAGGACTCATACATCCCTCGGCAAATTTCGAAGGGGGAGTGTGTGCATACGTTTTTGTCAACTTTCTCCCATCCTCTCCCTCTCGTCTCCATACTAGGTCACAATAGCGCTACGTATTTTGATTATGTTCTGTTAGTGCCTGGAGAGTTACCAATGCTTACTAAATATCACCCGAGCAGATAAACAATATGCTCTGTTAAGCTAGAATTCACACACAAAAAAAGAAAACTCAAAAACGATTGTTGTCCCTGGTTAGTTCGGTTTCTACAACAGGTTGGCCCTTAGTTTCAGTTCTGGGTCACTCGCCAAAATTCCGAGAGCGAACTCTCCAGACTGAAGTCCTCAGCAGTGCTCTTGGCATGCAACTTTGGGAGATGGGATGTGTTGGTCAGGGAGGGGAGGGGAGAGCACAGTGGCAAACACTGCAGAGATTGCTTAGAATTTACCGACTACTTAAAGTCAGTACCTGATGGACTGGGGGGCAGGAGGGGGGGCGGGGGAGAATAGGGCTGATTTTACCTTATTTTTTTTTACTAGGAAACCACTTACTATGATGTTTTGTTTGGTTGTTGTTTTTTTGTTTTGTTTTGTTTTGTTTTGTTTTTAACTGAGACACTCCTTTGCTCT
Organism: Monodelphis domestica; assembly: GCF_027887165.1. NCBI lineage: Eukaryota > Metazoa > Chordata > Mammalia > Didelphimorphia > Didelphidae > Monodelphis > Monodelphis domestica. The sequence goes on from NC_077228.1 coordinate 450,069,070, forward strand.
TTCAAATATCTTCCTCAGAGGTCTTGAAATTTTTTGCTTTTTCGCATTGCCTGAAATTCTACCAATTACAGATTCATTTGGGTTAACAAACTCCTCTTTTAAAATTCAAATGTCCCTTGGGAGGTTTATGAGTCATTCACACAGTAGTGTGAATTCATTAAATTGGTACTGGATACCTGGAGAACATGAAACAGAAGGTACCAAGTGGTGGGAAAAAGCTACAGAAAAGGAGAAAGAAGGATCCCAAAGGCAAGTATCAACTACTTCAAGATTTTTCCTAGAACCAGTCTGCAATATGTCTATAAATTTTGGGGAGAAGAGTTTCAAGGATGGTTTGGCTGATTCTCCTCATTCTGAGGAGGAATAGGCAGTTATCTTTTTTAATATATTAATTCAATTAATTAATTTAGAATATTTTCCATGGTTATATGATTCATGTTCTTCCCCCCCCCCACCCCCCCATAGCCAATAAGCAAAGGAATAGGCAGTTAATAGGCACTCAAAAATCATTTTGACTGAGTGGTGATGTGGCCATAATGACTGGACTAATATGTCACCATGTTATATCTGGTACAAGTGTCATGGGCTGCCAACCCCTGTTCTTAATCATTACCGTATAGTTTCTCAATCAGAGTAGTGACTGAGATTTTGTGAATCTCTTTGTTAATTTCCAGTTCAATATATTGTATGAACATAGCCCAAAGTTTCAATTCAGGATAATAGAATTCCCAGTATTTAATACTTTTTTTAAAGAAGATGCTAAAATAGGAGAATCACTTTCCTAAAAGAAGCAAAATAGTTTAAAACATTATTTAAAAAGGAGAAGCAGCTCAGTGGATAGAGCACCGAGCATGGAGATGGGAGGTTCTAGGTTAAAATCTTGCCTCACACATGTCCTAGATATGTGACCCTGAGCAAGTTACTTAACCCCAATTGCCTGGCCCTTATTGTTTTTTTTTCCTATATTTGGTACCAATTCTAAGAGAATGAGAAGGAAAGAAGAAAGGAAGGAAGGAAGGAAGGAAGGAAGGAAGGAAGGAAGGAAGGAAGGAAGGAAGGAAGGAAGGAAGGAAGGAAGGAAGGAAGGAAGGAAGGAAAGAAGGAACTCCCACTTTATTCTTTCTTTTTCTGTGAAAATCTTTGAAATTTGACTTCTACCAACAAATTTCTGCCTGGCATTGATTGAACTTTAGATAAGCTCAAGGTGTTGTTTAGTTGTTTCAGTTATGTCTGGCTCTTCATGACCTCATTTGGAAATCTTTTGGCAAAGATACTAAAGTTTAGGTTTTTTCATTCCCTTCTCCAACTTATTTTACAAATGAGCAAACTGAGGCAAACAAGTTAAATGACATGCCCAGGATCACACAGCTAATGTCTGAGACCATATTTGAACTAGTCTTCCTGATTTAAGGCCCAGTGTTCTATCCACTGTGCAACCTATACAACTAAAAGCCTATTAATTTCCCAGAACTTTGGAAATGGAAGTACCTTAGAGATAAATCTTAATTTTTAAAGATGAGTAAACTGAAACCCAAAGAGGTGAAGTGACTTGCTCAATATCATTTATTGTTATTGTTGCTATTACTGTTAATAAATTTGAGAATGGCTTTCTTGATGTTGTCCAGATTAGAAGTGCAAAGGAATGAGTTTCAACTTGCTCCATTTCCAACCTGAGCTGGTTCATCCTTCCTTACAGATCTTGTCCTCCTCTCCTCCCCTGACTTTACCTCTACTATATAGCAAAGAATTCCCAAACTAGTCTCAGTCTCCCCAGTAGCAAACATTACAGATGTGTGCCACCACACCTGGCTTAAATTTTTTTTTCTTTTAAGTAGACTCCATATGAAAAAAGTAAATCAAATTAGGATGCTGTTAAATGTTCTTGAGGACATGAAGAGTACCTTATCAGATTGCTGAACAACTATAAGCTAGGAAGATTAGCTAGCATGTTGAAACAGTTAATCAATAGACATTTATTAGGTGCTTACTAATTGTCAGGCACTGCATTAAGCACTAAAAAAAGACCAAAGACAGTCCCTCCCCTTCCAATTTAATAATGGAAACAACATGCAAACAAATATACTTAAAGCAAAGCTATATAAAGATTAAACAGAAAATAACTGAGAAAAGACACTAGAACTAAGAGGGGTTAGGAAAGGCTTCCTGTAAAAGGTGGGATTGAATGACAGAACCAAGACTGTAAAATAATAAGCTACTTCTAATAACTTGAAAGTAAATAGGGATAAATGTAAATTCCTATACTTGGGTTCCAAAAAGTATAAAAAGACAGGATGGGATAGACATGCTAGATAAATTTTTATGAAAAAAATCTGTAGGTTTTAGGCAAATAAGAATCAGATGTGTAGCATGGTAGCCCCCCCAAAAGCTATCACAATATTGGGCAGAATTAATGTGGGCAGTTAACAGAAAAAGATAATATATACATAGAGAGAGAAGGCCACTCACTGTATTTGAGGAAAATTTTCATAACAACTAGAATTATCCAAAAGTAGAATGGGCTATTTTAATGGTTAAAAGTCATTCCTGAAAGTCTTCATGCAAAGGCAAAATTGAGAATACCATAGCAGAGATTCTTTTTCAGATATGGGTTGAACTAGATGACCTCTGAGGTCCATTAAAACTGTGACATTTGATTAAGTTTCAAACTTGTAAAATGTATATGAAAGGTATTTTTGAATTATTAAAGTAATATTAAAAATTAAAATAATAAACTATTAGGTTTATTTCCTAAGATGATCAAAGAAAATGAGAAGAAACTCTTTGTTTTAAAAGATTTGTAGCAGCTTTTTTTTGTGGAGGCAAAGAACTGGAAACTATAGAGGTGTCCATCAGTGGGGGAATGGCTGAACAAACTGTGTTTTATGATTGTAATGGAATACTATTATACCATAAGAAATGATGGACAAGACAATCACAAAAAATCCTGGAAGGACTTCAATGAAGTGATGCAACCTGAAGTGAGTAGAACCAGGAGAAGATTTCACACAGTAACAGCAATAATGATGATGACTGTAAATGACAACTATTTTCAACAAAAGGGACTCATAATAAAAAAGGATATATAACATTATAGAAGGGACAGATGGAGTCCAAATGCAGATTGAAACATACCATTCTCTGATTTATTTCCTCCTGAATTTTTCTCTGATGTAAGCAATATGCATCTTGTTTCACAACCTGACAAACAAGGAAATATGCATTATATAATATATGTACAACTTATATAATATTACCTGCCTTCTTGGAGAGGGGGAAAGGTGGGAAGAAGGGTGGAGGAAAAATAGAGATAAATGTTTGGACATAGCTAATGTGAAAATTTGTTTCTCTTTGATAAGCATATTTATTATAATTTATTACATATTATGTTATATATAAAAACAAACGGTAACCAAAAAAAGTACGTAAACTCCTTGATGATAGGGACTTCTTTCTGCTAATATTTTTTTCCAATTCTTGACAAATGCTTATTCGCTGAAAAAAAAATAGATTGAGGAGTCCTCCCAACAATTAAAATAATTTTATAGAACGCCAAAAATTTTAGTTCTGCATTTGGATTTTCATTCATTTTTAGTTGTATTTCTTAATCTATACATATTTTTGTTGCTTTCAAAATAACACTAAAGGAAAATTTCCTATAAATTGTGCATATCCTTTGACCTGGCAATTTTACTGCTTGGTCTATAAAGGAAATCAAAGACTTGGAGGAAAAGGTTTTCTATGTATAAAAATATATAAAAACTGATCTTTCTTGTGATGATGAAGATGTGGAAACACAGTGGAGTCAATAATTGGAGATTTATGAGAAATAATAAATCAAGAAACTTTTTTATGAAATTAAGTGGAAGTAAAGTTGGGGTGAGATAGTAACCACTTTGTTACAACTCTTACTTGGTCCATTTAAGTAAAGGTCTTAAGGAAGGACCTATAGATAGGTCAGACAATGTGCTGCTGTCATGGGACAACCATCACTTTTCCTCCTTTTCTCATTCTCAAGAGCCTCTCAAATTCTACAGTATTTTATAAGTGAAAGCCTCTACCATCCTGAAAGCTGACCTCATCTTATTTTTCTCACTTCCTAAACTGTGAAGAATATCAAATTTCACATTTCATTTTTTATATTTCTTTCTCTCTTTTTCTTTCTTCCTTCCTTCCTTTTGTAGCTAGTCAATCCCTTGTCAGAGGCCTCACACCAAATATATCTGGTTTGTATCTGGTTGTTGCATGTTGTCCTCTACATTTGAATATGAGCTCTTTGAGGATGTGGTCTGTTTGTTTTTCTGCCTTTCTTTGCATACTCTCTACTTCACTCAGTACCTGGCACATAGTAGGTGCTTAATAAACAATGGTTTTGACAGAATGTTTAATAACTAAAAATAAAGTAAAATTTAATTTAAAAAGAAAGTATCCCATTAAAGAAGCATGTGTTATTAAACACTGCCTTTGATCCTTTTTTACAGTCACCTTCTCTTAGACTGAAAAAGTTACATGGCATGATTATAGATATAAGGAGACAGGTATGAAAGCTAGTTATTATTTTATAGTCATGTTATGACAACTAGAATAAATTGCTTTAGCACAAAATCAATTATAATAAAGAACTTAGAGTAACATTTTCCATCCTAAAGATAAATCCCTTAAATTCTGGGAAGGCAGAGGTAGGAGTAGTGATGAGAGTAGAGAAAAGATCAGATTTTTGTACTCATATGATTGTGTGGTATTGTGAATAGAACACTGGATTTGTAGTTAGAAAGAACTAGGTTCAAATCTCACCCCTTTGAGCCTCTAAATCCTCATCTGTACAAATAAGGGATTGATATAGATGGCCTCTAATTTCCTTTTTAGTTCTAACTCTTTCATCATATAACCTTTTTCTATAATTGGTATCTCTTTATAGAGTGGGAAAAATAGATTTAAAGGTTAAAGAAACTTCCAAGTCCCAACATCTGTGTTTTTATAATGAATTATAAAAGAAATTACTGATTTATATAAGTATGTCCTAACTTATTTTTTAATTTTTATTTAGAATGTTTTTCCATGGTTACATGATTTATAATCCCTCCTCTCCCTTCTCTCCTCTCCCCTCCCAAAGCCAACAAGAATTTTCACTGGGTTATACACATATTGTTCAAAACATATTTCTATGTTATTCATATTGACAGTAGAGTGTTCCTTTAACATCAAAACCCTAATCACATCCCTTTCACACGATGTGATCAATTATGTATTTTTCTAATGCATTTCTAGTTCCACAGTTATCACAAGGTCCTCTGGATTGTCTTGGGACATTGCATTGCTGCTGGTAGAAAAGTCTATTACATTCGATTGTGCCATTATGTATCAGTCTCAGTGTACAATGTTTTCCTGGTTCTTCTCCTTTCACTCTGCATCAATTCCTGGAGGTCATTCCAGTTCATATAGAATTCCTCCATTTCTTTATTCTTTTCAGCACAATAGTATTCCATCACCAACAGATACCATAATTTGTTCATCCATTCCCCAATCAAAGGGCATCCCCTCATTTTCCAATTTTTTTGCCACCACAAAGAACACAGTTATAAATATTTTTCTACAAATCTTTTTCCTTATTATCTCTTTGGGGTATAAACCCAACAGTGGTATGGCTGGGTCAAAGGGCAGGCATTCATTTAAAGTCCTTTATGCATAGTCCCAAATTGCCCTCCAGAATGGTTGAGCCAATTCACAACTCTACCAGCAGTATATTAGAGTCCCAGTTTTGCCACATCCCCTCCAACATTTATCACTTCCTTTTGCTGTCATATTGGGCAATCTGCTAGGTATGAGGTGGTACCTCAGACTTATTTAAATTTTCATTTCTCTAAACAGGAGGGATTTAGAACACTTTTTCATGTGCTTATTGATAGTTTTGATTTCATCATGTGAAAACTGCCTATTCATATCTCTTGACCATTTGTTGATTGGGGAATGGCTTGTTGTTTTGGGGTATTTTTTGTAAATTTGACTTAGTTCCTTATATATTTGGGAAATTAATCCTTTGTCAGAGAGTTTTATTATAAGTATGTTCTCCCAGTTTGTTATTTCCTAACTTATTTTAATTCTTGTCTTCTTGTTTTAACATACAAAAGTTTTTCATCAATTTCAAGGCAATGGAATATGATTGCCTTTTATAATATCATATAAGAGATAAAGAAGGGGAAATAGGTTCAACACTAAGCTTTGGGTTCTTATTGCTTTATTATTCTTTTTGTTTCTATTTCTTTCATGACAAATTCAGATTAATGAGGATCCTTCACTTGTTGTTTTCCAAGAACATCATGGGTTGATGTCTTGACTTGTATGTGAATTGGATTTAAGTGAAGTAGGGTCTCACAAAGTTATCAACTTCATTCTCTCTCCTGAAGTTATGGAAGTTCAGTGGCAAGTCAGAAATCAGAACTACTGGCAATGACCTGGCATGCAGTGGATGACCTTGGCATCTTTAATGTTTGATCAAGCTCTAAGCACTGTATGGTACCTGCTTCAGCTACCTTCATAGACATTGGAATGAATTGTTCACTTCAGTACATTCTGCCAAGAGGAAGTCTTCACTTCACTTCCCTTAGATAAATGAGAATGGCTTGGTGAAGCATTTGTACTAGTCCTATGAATCATAGTGAGGCTTCTCACTGCCTAGTTATCAACAGCTGAAATGAATGGAATTTTACATAATCCACTGATTTTTTTTTTGAAACTTAGATATTTCTGCTAAAAGGTTGGCGCCATGGCTTCCCAATGGTAGGAATTAAGCACAAACCCTAAAGTTAATAACATGTTGAGTATATATAGTGAACTATTCTACTGCTGAATCTTTAATAATATGAAATCTCACAAAATAGGGAAGTAGTGTTCCATAATGGAAAGACAGCTTTGGGGTTAGGAGGATCTGAGGTTCACAACTACCCATTATCCATAGTAACTGTGGGATCCTAAACAATTTACTAAACCTCTCATTGCACCATGCAACTCTAAGGACATAAATGGAAAATATCCACTGCTAGGGAGAAGGGAAGAAAAGAAAAAGCTATTAAGTATTTATGTGGCATTTACTAAGTACCAGACCCTGTGGTGAGGACTTTTATAAATATTACCTTATACTATGTGACATAGATGCTATTGTCATCCCCATTTTACAGATGAGAAAACTGAGGCAAACAACAATTTCCCTATACCAATGAAACCACAGATTTGGGCAAATCACCAAGTGATTTTATCTATTATTTAATGATGCTTTTGAAAGAAAGCTATCCTGATACCAAACTGCCCACAACAAGGAAATTCCTCAAAATCTGTGACTCTCTTGTACCAGGAATATCCTCAAAACTGTTTATAGTTGACTTAAATCAAATAGGACACAATAGCTCTAATTCTGCTAGATTAGCTACATTGGGAAGAAAACAACAACAAAACAGTTCTCTGGTGGCTGGGGGGGGGGGTGTTGATCAGAGATTTAAATAGTTTTTTGAAGAAACACAGGAGTAAAAAAATCTTGCTCTACATTTAACCTTAAAGATAATCAAGATGATTTTAAATCTAAATAGAAGAAGAATATAGTAAGTTAGTTATATATAAATGGATGAGATTGAAATGTAATTGCACTGGGATGCTCTTCCAATCCTACTTCTCAGACTTCATTTTTGTAACTATAAGGAGTCTGGGAATGGTTGATACATCCATGTTTGGGAACAGATTTTGGTGAGATGCTATAAAGGTTATGTTTGTTGTTTTCGTTTTGTTGGTAATGGTGGTGATAGTGGTGGTATTTTAGGATTTGACTCCTTGAATATTTCCTAACACAAAATTCAGAGTAAGGTTAACAGAATAGAATTTTAGACCCAGTAGGAACCTGGGAGATTGCTTGGTCCAATCCCAGCATTTTACAGATGAGTATATATATTTCTACTTCCTAGCCAGAAAAACCTTCGAGAGATTCTGGAGTCAGGAAAGCATATGTGGAAGTTTCAGGAGAAAGGGGGAAGTATATTGGTTTATTTCCCACCTCTGTATGAGTATAAAGCAACATGATGACTAAATTTAAATATATTATATGTATAGCATACCACCATCATCTGATACTTAAGACAAAAAAAGAGAAAAGGAGTTCTTGAGGGTATACTGGAAAACAGATATACTAATGTACTCTTGTTAAGCTGTGAACTAGCCTTGCCATCTAGAAAGCAATTTAGTACCCTGTCCAAAAAGTTATTTAAACTGAATAAGTTCAAAGTATGCAATTTTTCACTTGTTGACTTGGACTTTTGTTTGGGGGTTTTGGCTTTATGTGATCATTCTCTTACAAAAATGAACAACATAGAAATGTGTTTTGCATGATAATACATGTATAACCCAGATATAATTGCTTGGTAGCTCTGAGGGGTCTGGGAGAGGAAAGGAAGGGACAGAGACAAGTTAGATCATATAACTTCAGAAACCTTACCTGGAAATTTGTCATTACATATCATTGGTAAAATAAAATATCTTTATAACAAAAAAAACACTCTACATCACCTTTATCATACTAATAGGTTCATAACCCAGAGAGATCAAAGAAAGAGGAAAAGGACCCATCTGTACAAAAATATCTAGAGCATCTCTTTTTGTAGTGACAAAGAACTAGAAACTAAAGGGATGGAATGCCCAACAACTGGAAAATGGCCAGACAAGTTATGGCATATGTGCTGCAAAAAATGATAGAGCTGGTTTCAGAAAAATACTTGTGAAAGCATATGAAGTTTCATAGAGTGAAATGAGTAGAGGCAAGAAAACAATTGATACAGTAACAGCAATATTGTGAAGATAAGCAATTTTGAAAACCTTAGTAACTCTGATCAAAAAAATGACTATAATTCCAAAGAACTCATGATGAGATATGGAATATTTCTCCAGATAGATTGCTGATGGATAGGAGTAGGTGGCAATGCAGCATTTAAAAATTTTTTTAAAAGAATGATATAATTTGATGAGGGAGAGAAACCCAGCACAGAGGGGAAGTATGAATGATATTCTATATATAGGAACACATAAAAATTGAGCTTTGAAGGAAATTAAGAAAGAGGTAAGGAAAATTCATTCAAGGGAAATGGATCAAACTGTTAAAAAAAATGGAGCAAGAATTGGGATGGCCATTTGAAAGAACAAACAGAGGTCTTCCATTTTTTCTGCCTTAGTCTCTCTCCTCTTTTCTTTTCCTTGAGACACTAACTGGAACTGATCACACTGGCCAGTCCAGAGCATGGCTGATCAGAACTTCCAGCAGGGATCCCAACTGATCCTTCACAGTATAAGAACTTAGTTTTCCCTGACTTTTCTCAGTGCTACGTGAAAGCAGCAGTCACCATGTTAGAACTTTGTTTCTTTTCAACTCCAGCATCTCTCCCAAGACTTCTGTGTTCTCTGACTTCCTTATGTCAAATAAGAATCACATTTATAAGGACCCTTAAATACTGGTTGTTGCTCTTGTTATTATTAATGACAAAGCCCCATCAAGAGGGACCTTCAGTTGGTAGAACACAGGATACAAATCAGTTTTTACTGTACAAGTTGTACTGCCAGAGGTCATAGTGCCAGGAAAATTAAAATAGGTGACTTGTACCTGTGAAATGTTTAGTGCTCTGTGTGCTGTATGCCCTTGTTTCCTGGAGTCCTAAAGGATTACTGGAAGATACTCAATGTGACTGGAGTTAAAACATATGCAAATAAAAACCATGGGGGCATTGTAGTTGCTGGCCCCAAAGTGTCAACATATGTTAGCTTTGCGAGCCAAAAACAAACTGCCAACAACGAACCTACTAGAGAATATGGTAGCACACTGAAATTAGACTTCTTTCTTTTTTCTTTTTCATATTTATTCAAATGAGGACAGTAGCTGATATTAAAAGATATCTACTGTTGGTTTCTTAATGGCCATTTTTTTGTAATTAATTTCCTTTCTTTGTTAACCAGGTTTCAACCCCCTTAGTGACTTTCAGGAGCTCTTTAGAACAATAAGAATATTTATGCTATTGTTCTTGTTGTTGTTCAATCATTTCAATCTGGTCTGATTTGGGTTTTTTTTTGGCAAATATATTACAGTACTTTGCCATTTCTTTCTCCAATTCATTTCACACATGAATCAACTGAGGCAAACAAGGTTAAGTGATTTGCCCACAGTCACAAAGTTGCTAAGGGCCAAAAGCTACATTTGAACTCAGGTTTTCCTGACTCCAGGCCCAGTGCTATAACTACTCAGCTACCACCTTGTCCATTCATGCTATTGCTACAGAATAAAAATAGCATCTTAGATTTGCAGAGTTGGAAATCGATTCACTGAATATTATCATCATTGTCATCTCATCATCCAAATGTCTTCAAAATCATTAAGGAAATCTGCATGAACAACTTTTTAATTGACTGCCAAATCCATCAAAGTCCCATTCTGTCTTTTGTCTAGCCTGGGATCCCAGGACTTTGGGAAACCTCTCGTCAACAGCTGTATTCATGCTTCTTTCAGTCTGGTTGTCTTCCTTGTATGGGTCCACATGGCTCACTTTGTCCTGGTAAGTTTCATCTCCTGGTTGGGTTGCTCTAAACATTGACTCCAACTTCTTTGACATCCAAACAACTCTTCAGATACATCAACAGAAGTAGATTGGAGAGAGTGCTGACCTTGGAGCCAGGAAGACCTTGCTTTGTTTCCTGCCTCAGACACTTACTAGTCACCTTAGCCCTCACATCCTGTTTCCTCCTCTGTAAAATGAGGATGATAATAGCCCCTACTTTATAAGGCTGTTGTCAAGATCAAAGGAGATAAAGAAAATAAAGTGCTTTGCCTACTTTAGCCTTTTAGAAAATGGAGCTGATGCTGCTAGTCCCTAGAGAGAAGTATTTTCCTGGATCATTTTTAGGTAGAATATTTTTAGACTGTTTTTAAATCTTAATTTCAAGCACAAAGTTTAAAAAAATCTAAACCAAATGAAAACACCATTTAAGAAAACCAAAACCAAAGGAAACCACTACTTAAGGATTATGGAGCACAAAACAAAAATGCTTTGGTCCTCTAAGGATTACTGCATCAATCACATGCTAATTTACCCCAATCTGGCACAAGGAATACTATAACAGTTGTAAAGACAATATCAAGATAGCATGACCAGATCTTCCACTTTAGTCAGCAGCCTTCTAACTGGTCCTCAAATTCAAACTACTGCTGTTTTTATGCAGCAGGAACAAGGGAAATCTCCAAAAACAAATTGTGACTCCTAACTAGGATTTTTTCCAGAATGGGCAGTATGATTCTCTCTCATCGAGATGATGTTCAGTATGGATATCAGATATAGGACAGCTTTTCTATTCCTTCACCATAGAAATTACATAATCTGAAGAGAACTAAAAGGTAGGCTTTCAAATATTCCATTTCACTTTTCTGAAAGTATAGACCCTTTGATAGACTGCTAAACAAATATCTCTTCCTTACCTCAAACCCACACTCACAGTAATATCATGCAGAATTGTTCTTCATCCTTCATTTTCTTTTGTAGTTGTTTTTTTCATCCATTTTCAAAGAGATCAATGGCAACACAGGTGATGTCTTGATTTGCCTTTGAACTGGATTTAAGTGAAACAGAGTCATCAGCCTCACTCTTTCTTCCAGAGTCATTAAAGTCCAGAGGCAAGACAAAAATCAGGACAACTGGCAATGGCCCAGGATGCAGGGGATGACTTTGGCATCTTCAATGTGTGACCAAGCTCTAAGCACATCACAACACCTGATTCAGCCACCTTTACAGTAGCTGGAATAAATTGTTCTCCTATGTCCATTCTGATGGGCAAAGTTTTCATATGCTTGGGGTACATATCCCCCTAACTCATCCTCACCCACAGGTTTGAGACCTGTCAGTTACCCTTAACCTGGCTTAGCCCATCTGGTTTTATCAGAGTGTGGTGCTCCAAATTCTACAGCTTCTTGGAGCTATAATGGGGGTTGGTTGATAGGCAAATACCCACCATGGATAAGCAGTCCTAAAAAGGGCTCAGCAAGCCCTCATACTAAAGGTACTAGCCTCTCTGAATACCCCATAGATTTCAGGTAGGTAGGGGAAGGGAATAAGCAATTGAACACTACTGTGCACCAGGCACCGTGATAAGCACTTTTTACAAATATTATATCATTTGACCCTCACAAACCACTCTGAGAGAAAGGTGGAATTATTATCCCCATTTGACAGCTGAGGAAACTGAGACAGGCAAAGGTTAAGTGACTTGCCCAGAATCGCATAGTCAGAAAGTATCTGAGGTCATATTTGGACTCAAGTCCTCCTCACTCCAGGATTGGTGCTCTATCTACTCAGTTGCTTCTTTTTGCCAATATTCATACCTCCATACATTACATGACTTCAGTTCTCTAGCTTCAGGGCAATCCTGATTAGCAGTCCTTTTCTCCAAGAAGCATTTTATGAATAAGATAGTCTCACTCTGAGCAGTTGATATCTTATTCAGGAATTCTCAAACTCAAAAATACTGATGATATAATTAATGATAGGCTAGAAAATCTGTATTTCAAGATTGTTAATCAATGACTTTTGCTCACCAAACGAAAATGAAAGACTGAGATTCAAAAGCATAGGTAGGTGCCCCGGTCTCAGGCTTGCCTGAGAAAGCACATCTCCTATCATCGCGGGCTTTTGATGTAAGTCATCATTGCTGCATGGCTATGTTACTCCCCTGATCTTCTACCAACTCTAGAATCAAATATACACTACTCTGTTTGGCACTTAAAGTCCTTCAGGATCTAGCTCCCACCTACATTTCCAGACTTATTATACAGTATTCCTACAGTCCAATAAAAATGTGGGGGGTTTTGCTGTTCCTTACACAAAACATTCTCTCGAAGTTGGAAGCCTGGGTCCAGTGGCATGAAAAGTCGTTACAGAGAGACTACTACTACATAAAACATTATCTCATTTCCGTGGCTTTGCACAAGCTAGACCTCATGCTTAGAATATATTTCCTTCTTTCAAAGCCTAGTTGATGAGTAAGTTCCTATATCTCTCTCTTGGTAGTGTCTCCCTTTAAAAATTACCTTGAATTTACTTTCTATGTATTTTGCATGTTTTATAAGTACAAGCTAATTTCCAATCATTACCTAAATGACAGTCATGTGCACATATTCTACTTGTCTATGGATGCTACTATTTGCCAGGGATTCCCTTATTTCATGTAGTTTATTCCCAGAGATAAGATGTCATGCTCTTCCTGGTTCAAGTTCCTCCTGGATTCTCACCTCCCTTGAGATACTTTATGTAAGACCATACTGGAAAATATAAGGAAGGTACTGCTAATATTTTCCATCCATTCTTCCTTTAGGGTATAAAGTTCCCTCTGCCCCAAAAGATGTTGAGTCACTGAGGAAGTAAATAGACATTTGTTAAGAACCTACTATGTGACCAGGCATTGTGCTAATCTCTTTACAAATATTATCTCATTTGATCTTCATTAACAACCTTGGGAGGTAGGTGATATTTTCTCCATTTCACATTTGAGGAAACTGAGACAAACAGAGACTTGCTGTAAAAAATAGACTCGAATACAGGACTACAATCCCTATGAGCCTTTGCTCCACTTCCCCAGAAATACCTTACTGCTGACTTGAGTTTTCATTTAGGAATTACATAGCTGAATTCCTTGGCAACCTTAAATTAATATATATCAGTCTTTAAAGTGATATCCTTGTCACATTGCCCAGGGTCAGTTGCTGAGTTGTTATTCAGTCATGTTTGAGCCTACCTTACCCCATTTGGTATTTTCTTAGCAAAAATACAGGAATGGTTTAGCATTTCCTTCTCCAGCTCATTTTACAGATGAGGAAACTGAGTCAAACAAGGTCACATAGTTAGTTAATGTGAGAGGATGCTCACTGCTCCATCCATCGTGCCACCTACTAATTACTTCAGCCAGTGCATGCATGGGGTATCCATCCTGACTGCTATTCATGCAGTTCTCAGTTGTATTATTAACAAGGTTCACCACATCACCATTAATTGGGATCTGGGTTCCTGGTTGTTGTATGTATGACTGAGAGCTGGGCACTAATTCAGGACATACTACAGATGCATATGTGAATTCAAGTGGCTTCTTGATGACCTTTGCTCTTATGTATCATCCCAATAAATCACCATTCACCATACAATTCTATAACACATAAACAACAAGGAACTCTGAGAAGCTGAAGGAAGGGATGTGGTCAATGAAATGAATGATAGAAAACAACAGGCCAGTAATGCAGCAAGAGGTAAGGCAACTGATAGATAGTATAAATATTCTACTGATAATATGGTGATTTTAAAGTGAAGTGATGAATTCTGAATATGTTGGGTAGACTCTCTGTCATAAAATTGTGGGAAGATGTGGGCAAGAGTCCAGGCACAAATGGGTTGCAATTTGCATCTGTGAAGAGATCATCTACTTATTTCTTGAACAAAGGATCCAAATTCTCTTGAATCACCTCCACCAAAATTCTGCTCCAACTGCCCATTATTGCATAGAGGTTGGACTCCTGAAAGATATACAAATGACCTCTCTCTGGAAAATGAAGGAATGTGGTTCAAAAATGGGCACTTCTATTATGGACTTGAGAGTTTATGAGTGGATGTAGAAGGAAGTCAGAATGCAACATGGAAGAAGGTTTGATCAAGGCAGTTTTGAAAGAGTGAATAGGAGGCAAAGAGGCAAGAAGAGAATTCACTGAGTGTGAATCCCGGAGAGTGTGAAAAAAAATTAATAAGATGCTCAGAATTAGAGGAAGTTTAGAACTGATGAATCCTGACAATGCACTGATCCAGACTGAGAGCTGATCCAACAGGAATTGTACACAGGAGTCTGTGTTTTAATGCACCACCTTCCCAGTGAAGTAGCACATACAAGCAAAGAACAAAGACAAGCAGCTGGTTGGCAAATAGATGTGGTCTCATATAATTTATCTAAATCATTAATTTCTGAGCTCCTTGAAGTTCCTTGTGGGAAAACATAGGTCTCTTTTCACAACTGTGGACAGGGGAGAGATACCCATGACACAGGAGGTGCATTTCTACAAGTCACAGAATCATGACAGGTGGGTCCTACCAAGCTGGAAAAGCTTCGAGCACAAACACTTTGATCAACTGTATGCCTGTCACATCAGAACAAGGCTAGCTGAGTTGAAAGAAGTTCAACTCCAGGTTGACTGCAGAGTAAGAAAATCTTATCCCAGCAATTCTCAAAGACCATCTACAAAGTTTTAGAGGTAATGTGCCTTATGACAGTGGAGGTGACAGACCAGTGAAATTACATATCATCAGAAATATGAAGAAAATCAAATGAACTGTCCAAAGAATAGATCTCATATTCATGCCTCATTACAAAGCTTTTCAACTTTGAATTCTAAGATTCTATGAATTTATGATTATTCCTAGAATATACTCCTCTCCTAAAACCATTGTTAGAAATCTTGAAAATCAGAACAAGCCATGTCAATATTTAACCAGTGTTTTCTTTTCCCCATAGTATTCTTTTAAGAAAAAAAGTATGTCAGTCTATAAATTTTAAAGATTGCCTTTGGATAATTCTGTTTCCTCATTGCCTATTCAAATTCTTTCCATTTCTTTTCTTCTCTTAATATTTACAATATTAAATAATAGTGGTGATAATGGGTATCATTGCTTCACCTCTGATCTTTGGGGAAGGCTTCTAGCTTTTCCCAATTATAGATAATGTTTGCTGCTGATTTTCGGAAGTTCTGAAGACAGAAAAGAACTAGAACTTATACCTCCATGTATAGAAAGGCCTCTTTAGGGTTATTTAGGCTCAAATTAGAAACTCCTAGACTCAGCCACTTTCCATTTGAAATGTTCTAGATGGTTGTAATCTAAAGTTACAAAATCAAAATACCCTTTTATTCCATTCTTATCCTAAAAAGGTAAACAAAACTAGTGTCATTTTGTAACAAAGGACCACAAAATTTCATACATAGAACAGACCTCCAAGACCCTTATGGGTATAGGACTGGAAAAGACTTTCTAGATCTACGAGTCAAACTCCTTCATTTTATAAGTGAGGAAACTACCCAAGGTCAGTTGGGCAGTATGTGTTAGCGGTGTGTTTCGTGACTCCAGATCCAATGTAGTGTGAGAGCAGTATAAATGTTAAATCACTTGCCCAAGATCATACAGGTAGTAAAAGGCAGAATTGTATTTGAACCAAAACAGTCTTCTTTACTAAGATTTTCAAAAGAAGTGAAGATAACACTTCTCCTAAATAAAGGATGAATGGATCATCTATCTCTGTGTCCTATTTTCATGCTCTAAGCGCTATGATCTGAGATTTCTAAGGTTTTAACCAATCATTTCACAATGGACCAATTGTTTCATAAAGAAGAATCCATAATGATTTTAGAGGGTTTTCATGCCTCAGGTTGGTACTGGATTGGACTGTATAGTGGCCACGCTTCCTATCAACCCTTGGGTTCTATTAGCTTATGGGAAACAGGAAGAAAACAATTATATATAAACTGTAGGGACCTACAGTCTGAAAGGAGAAGCAGGGGAAATAATGGAGAGACCACTTACAATAAAGTAGCCAAAAGGAACTAAAGGTGGTTAGTACAGAAAAGAAAAGCCTTTTATGGTAGTGGTAGGGATTGACAGTACTCTTCAAGTATCTGAAGGGCTATCACAGGAACCGGGAACTAGATTCATTGAGCTAAACTCAGGAGGTCACTGAGAGGCAGATTTTGGCTCTATATAAGGGGAAATCACCTAACAATAAAACCAACCTGTTTAGAAGTAAATAGGCTGCTTTTTAAAAGGAGGTCCAGAAAGGAGGAAAAGCTAATGAGTTTCCAGTCACTGGAGAGCTTCAGCTGTGTGTGGGATAGCCACTTGTCTGGGGTGCCATAGAAGGGACTCATGCTTCAGTTGGGATGTTGGACTAGATGAACCCTAAGGTCTCTGTTCTGGAAGACTGATTCTCTTTCTCAGATTCCCTTTCTTTTCTTCCTAGTTGGGTATTGGGAGGAATTGGTGAGGATTCAATCATCACCCTCTTTTTCCTTTAGCTACAAAGAAACAGAACCAAATACTAGCTCCAAGGAGATCTTCCCACTCACTAAACACTGATTCATACATATTATTTTATAGGTTTCAAATCCTAAAAACACGTTCAGAACTGACGTCATTTTTAAACTTAGAGGATGATTCCCCATCTCTCTGCAGTGTCCCTGGCACTGGTTCATCAGGCAGTCACACGAATACGTGGTGTGACTGCAAAGGATGAGCCTGATTTCATGCCTGGCTTATGCAAATGATTTACTTTATACTGACATACCATATCTTTGAGACTGAATATTCAAAACAAAGTCCTGTTGAGCAGAAATTTCATTGTAGGCTATCCCCAAATGACTTCGCGAGTAGAAAGAATTAACAAGGAATATGAGGCCAATCTGCTTTTTAGAGTTAAATTTTTTGACCTTCCAATATTGATTAATGATGCGGTGGTTGGTCAATGTGCATGCTGAGAAGTTTCCCAACAGATGGAGCTGTTGTCTATTGTCCAACCTTCTATACAAACTAGATGCATTCAAAGGACACGTGCCTTTTTTATTATTGCAAAGAGAGTCCAAATCCTCTTCTCTGGTGTCCAAATTTACACATGCTGAAGGTAATGAGAAAGATTCCAGCTCCACTTCAATATTCTTTGAAATTACACAAAAAGTGAGCATTTTTGCCTGAGGTTTCAATCAATATGCATTTATTAGCTGCCTACTATGAGCCAAGCACTGTGCTAGGAGCTTGGGACATAAAAAAGGAAACAACCTTTGTTCTCAAGATCTCATATTCCATAGAAATACAGAAGAAAACAACTGCCTGATCACATGGGTTGATGGAGATATGATTGGGGATGCAGACTCTAAACAATCACCCTAGTGCAATTATCAATAATATGGAAATAGGTCTTGATCAATGACATGTAAAACCCAGTGGAATTGAGAGTCAGCTGGGGTGCGGAGGAGGGGAGAGAAAGAACATGAATCATGTAACCATGGAAAAATATTCTAAATGAATTAATTAAATATTTTTCAATTAAAAAAAGATCTTATATTCCAGTAGGAAAGACAAGTCTATAGATTATAGATTTGGATATATGTATATGTAGAATAAATATAAATTGAAAATATAGATAAATAAGGCAAATACAAAGTACAGATAGGACATTGGCCACTAGCAACTGGGTGTGTGCAGGTATAAGAAAGACTTCACATAAAAGGTGATGAACCACATCTTTCTACATAAGAAATATTTTGTCAGAAAAGCTATTTTTTTTACCCAAGTTTTTTGTTTTGTTGTGTTACTTTAATTTACAGCTTTATTGAAGTGTTGTTGTTGTTTTTTTAACCCTTTCCTTCTTAGAACTGATACTAAGAATTCAATTCCAAGACAAAAGAGTGGTAAGAGTTAGGTGAATGGGGTTAAAGTGAGTTGCCCAAGGTCATCCAGCTAGGAAGTTTCTGAGGCCAAATTTGATCTCTGGTGCTACTGTGCTATCTAGTTGCATCCTATGTTTGGTTTTTATATTACAAATATTTATAATTTACTCCCACTTCATGAAGGTTCTCTTGTAACAAAGTAAAATAGTTAAGTAAAACTAAAAATATAGTGACCTCATATGAAAGGGTATGCAACATTTTAAATCTGAAACACCACCAGCCCTCCTATACCTCTTTATTTAAAAAACAAAACAAATCAACAAATCTATTTTCTCTGCCTTCCATTCCAATGCCCACTGGGAAAAGAAAAATGAAAAAAATGTCTTTTAACAAATATGTTTAGTCAAGGAAAGCAATTCCCCTGACAGTACGTATGTATATATTTAGCATTTTTCATTTTTTATTGTCTTTCCTACACTGATAAGTATGAAGTGGGATAGAAGAATTGTCTTAATATATATAATATTTACATATAACACATATCATTTATATATTTGTGTGTAGATATATATGTGCAAATACATAGATAGAAGTCTCATTCTGCTCTCTAAAACAATGATTTCTCTGTAACAAAGAGCATGTTTTATCCCCAGTCCTCTGGAACCATGAATGCTCATTGTATTTATCATAGTATTGCTCATAGAGTGATTATCATTATATAGATCATAGCAGAGCTTTTAAAGTTGTTTTTACAGTGTTGATGTTATTATGGGAATAATTCTAATGGTTTTGTTCCTTTTGTTTTTCCTCACTTTATAAAAGTTCTCAAAATTATTCATTTTTATAATATTGATATTATAGTTCAAATTCTTCTTCTGGTTTTGCTCACTTCAAGTCTACATCACTTCATTTGAATCAATCTTTTCTTGTCTCTTTGAAATCACCTGTTTTATTTCTTCATTTCTTATAGCACAATAGTATTCCATTACATTCAACAATAACCTATTTAGCCATTCCTCAATTACTGGACATTTTCTTAGTTCCCAGTTTGGTACTACTATGAAAAGAAAAGAGCTGTTATGAATATTTTTCTACATATAAGATCTTTTCCTCTTTCTTTTATTTCTTTTGGGTATAGGCCTAGCAGTGCTATAGCTAAATCAATGGGCATTTACTACTCAATCTTTTTTTATATAATTCCAAATTGCTTTCCAGAATAGTTATATTCATTCATAGTTCCTTCAAAAATAAATCAATGTGACTATTTTCCTACATCTCCTGAAATATTTAGCATTTTTCATTTTTTATTGTCTTTCCTACACTGATAAGTATGAAGTGGGATAGAAGAATTGTCTTAATTTGCATTTCTTTTGTTAGTGGTGATTTCAAGCATTTTTCAGATTTCTATAGATAGCTGAAATTTCTTCCCATGGGAGCTGTCTATTCATATTCTTAGATTATTTATTAATTGGAGAAAATAGATTAGTTATTTGGAAATGAGTAATTAGAGAAAGCAGACTTATTAGAGAATCTTGCTGCAAAGTCTTTCCCTCCAGCTATTTTTTCTTTTTCATTTCTTAGCTTTATTAGACTTGTTTGTGCAAAATCTTTTTTATTTTATGCTATCAAAATTATCCATTTATCTTCTGTGATCCTCTATATTTCTTGTTTGATTATAAACTTTTCTTCTGTCCAAAGATCTAATAGGTAATTTTTTGCACACTTCTCTGATTTTTTATGATGTAACCTTTTATATTTAGTTTATGTATCCATTTGGTATTTATCTTTCTATAAGATGTGGTGTTAGTTTGAATTTATTTTCCTCTATACTGCTCTCCAATTTTCTTACAACTTTTGTCAATTGTGAGTCTTCATACCAGTAACTAGGAACTTTGTATTCACTGACTCCTTGGGTATTAAATATATTTGCTTCTCTCTGATATGTACCGAATCTGTTCCATTGATTGATCTTAAACAACACTAAATGGTTTTTAATAACTACAGATTTGTTTGCAATCTGACAACTACAAACAACTCTATGGAGAAGTGAAAAAAAGACTAAAATGTAATTAGAAAAATATTAAGGTTCCATTGGTGGGACAAGCCAAAGTGTTAAAAATGACAACATGACCTAAATTAATTTATTTATTCAATGCCACATCAAACAACTAAAAGATTACTTTACAGAACTAGAAGAAAATAGTACCCAAATTCAAAGATCAAGAGTTTCTGAACTTTTTGAAGCCTTTAGTCCTCTCCAAAAAATCTGAAGTCAAAATTTAATCAAGGAAACATGCCCATAGGAAAATAATATCTAAATAATATCTTCACAGAAATGCCAAGACTAAGACTTTCCAGTTGGTTTCCTTGCCAGCATAATTGGTTGGGTTGTAGATATAACATCAGACCGAGGACTAGGAACACAACTTTAAGAAGAATTGAGACAGAAGAATGGTGTTAGGGAAGAACTTTGTCTATTTTTGCCAAGATTGGAGGCAGATTTGAGACAGTTGGGTTGTGGGGCCCCATAAGCATCTGAGTAGTGCTCTTTTTCAGTATCAGAGTTACAGAGCCCTATTCTAATCCATGAGTCCTACAATGGAGTAGATTTCTTGGATCCAAGAAGCAGTGATCCCACTATTCTATTTACAAGTCGGTTGCTGTGTCCATAAGAATCATCAGATGCTTCCCAGTACCAATGTAGATAATCTATTGTAAGGTAACTACACTCTTGCTTCATCAGGAGATAGGAGAAGTATTACAAGACATTTAAATTCTGGGATAACTCTAAAGACTGAAAAGAATGGCATCAGACTTCAACCTGAATGGTGCAGAGTACATTTTATTAGAGTTGGACCTTTGAAATAGAATTTTGTATTCTTTGATACTTGTGTCTACTGATTTCTTGATTTTAGAATACTTTTACTTATCTAATTAATCCATTAACTATAAATATTGAGGCATGAATGATTGATACTACATCTAGACTTTGAAGGAATGCTTGTGGGTTAGTAAGTTGAGTCATAAATAACACATCAGTCCAGAGAGATAGTTCTAGAGGAAAATGTACTGGATTATGACTATTAATAGGGACAGTGGATTACATTAATATTAACAGCAGTTTCATCAAGAATAGGTCATCAGACTAACCATTTTTTTCTTTATTGATTGAGTTAGTACACTGGTAGATTAAGGGAATAATATAGATATGGTTGACCTAGATTTTCACAAAGCACTTGATAAAGCATCTCATGCTGTTCTTGTAGAAAAGACAAAGCAATGTTGTCTAAGTGATAATATATAATTAGAGGGCTTTGAGTGTTGTTAATGGTTCAATGTCAATTTCACAGGGGACCTCCAATGGAGGGCCCCAGAGATTTATGCTTGGTGCTGGGCTATTAAACATTTTCATCATTGATTTGGAAAATACATAGATGGGTAAAGTCATCAACTCTGCAGGCAAAACAAAACTGGGAGAGATAGATAGCAACCTGACAGAACCATAAAAGTGGAAAGCATAGTTAGACAAGACTTTTGTCTGGGGTTTCTGTGGACTAAAGAGTAAGTAAAATTCAGCAGTCTAAAGTTACCCCCCCCCCGCAAAAAAATGGAAAAAAAATTAAGTAGGGTTAGCCAAAGAAGCTAATTCGAAGGGATGCATCTTCCAAAAACAAGGAGGTGATAGTTCCTTACTCCTCTCCTAGTCAGACAAAGCCAGATTGATTGTGTCAGGCTCTAGAACGCTAAAGGAGATGATTAGAAGCTAAAAGGAATTTAGAGAAGATAATACCCATCATACGAAGAAGCTGGGGACGTTACCCTGAAGGAGAGAAGCCTCAGCAGGAGTATGGCAGGTGGCTTAAAGTATCTGAAGAATTGTTGTGTGCAAGAAGGATTAGGTTATTTTTGTTTGGTCCTGGAGAGCAGAACAGGGAACAATCTGAGAAGGGGCAAAAAGTTCAATTTAAACTTGTCAGGAACAAATTTCCTAAAACTGAGAGCTGTCCAAAGTTGGCTGAGTTTCTTCTAGAGGTACTGGGTTCCTTTCTTCAGATATGTTCAAGTAGAGCCCATGAATCAGATATAGTACAGGCTCTTTTTTCATATGGGATGAACTCTATGACTGCTGAGGTGTCCAAGTCTAAATTCTATAATAATGAAATATATTACCTATAGAACAGGGACTAGGATTAGACCAGGCAATTAGCTAGACAAGGCACCATGCATGGGGAGATGCAACAAGAGACACTCTGTAATGTCACTTTATATAAATCTGAAAATTTAAATTTTAGAACATTATATTCTGATACTGAGAAGTCAGGTCATGTATTACTGTTTTTGTTCAGGCATTTCAGTTGTGTCTGACTCTTCCTAGTCCCATTTGGAGTATTCTTGGCAACGATACTCAAATAGTTCACCATTTTTCTCTTCAGCTCATTTTATAGATGAGGAAACTGAGGCAAACAGGGTCAAATGACTCATTCCTAGGGTCACACAGATAGTCTATATATGAAGCCAGACTTGAACTTGGGGAGCTGAATCTTCTTGACTTCAGACCAGACACTATCGACTGTGCCACCTAGCGGCACCATGTGTTATAGCAGAGATTAAAAGCTCCCAAGGAATAAAAACTATAAAGGCACTCTGTAAAAAGAAAAGAGGGTAAATTTCACACCTTTGCTCTGGGGTGTATGAGGGTTCTGTCCATCAGTCCTTCTGCTTTTTTGACCTCTATGAAACTGATCAACTTCTTTTGCATGTTCTCTCCTTTCTGGATGATAATGACATTTTGTGACCCTCTTTTGTGACCCTCTCACCCATCTGATTTTTTCCTGCTCAGTATTTGTTATAGTCAACCAGTCAATAAGCATTTATTTATTTATTTATACTTACTCTGTGCCAGGTATTATGTTAAGGGCTGGAGGTACAAAAGAAAAGCAAAATACAGTTTCTGACTTTGAGGAGTTCACAATCTAATGAAAGAGACAACATATGAAATATTTATGTACAAATAAGCTAAAGACAGGATAAATAAGAAGTAATCAACAGAGAAAGCAATAAGCAGCCACTCGAGTTCATTGAGGAAGAAAAGGGAAAACTATCTTGGCAGTTGGATGGAGGATGAACTGGAGAAGGAAAAGACTTGTAGCAGGCAGACTAACCAGTAAACAATTAATGGTTAGTCTAGACTATTGCAATATTGTAATAGCAATCATTCAGGCATGAGATAATAAAGAACTGCCTTCATCAGATTGCTGGAGACATCAGAGGGGAAAAGAGATATGTTTGAGGGATGTTATAAAGTTGAAATCAAGTCTTGGCTACAAATTGGAGATGAGGAGTGAGAGATAGTGAAGAGTCCAGAATGACATCTATATTGTTAGCTTGGGGGACTAGGAGAATGGTGGTACTCTTTATAATAATAGGGAAGTTTGGAAAGGGGTAGGATTTGGAAGAAAAGACATTGAGTTCAATTTTGAACTTGTTTAATGATTCATCTCTCAGCATTCCAAGCAACTGTTTAAAATTATAAAACATAAATGAGTTTCCAATCAATCATTTGGAAGACATTTCCACAATGGGGGTCCCTAACTATGAAATCACAGATCTACATCACTTCACCCTGTGAAAATCTTAGACACTCATAATAAAAAATACCTTACACTAGTGACTTCAACTGTACAGAATAAAATGTATGAATATGAACAATGCCTTCCTTTTGAAAGTTTGTAATTGTACACTGAGTAACTTCTGAAGAAGACTTCCTCCACCTTGCCAGAAATATAGAATTTTAGCATAGTTTTATAACTATGATAAAGTATATCCACATCAAAGAGTACCAGTTTAATTCTTTTACTGAATAAAAAACCACTCTGTGAGCAGACTATTCATTGAAAGCATCAGAAAGATAAATGTGAAAATGATTTCTCCAGTTTAAATTATGAACAATGATGCAAAGATTAAAATACCTTTTCTAATTAGAATGAGGTCCTTACTAGTGGTCAGCATTTCTTAATAAAAGACGTTCTGTTCTTGAATTTTTTTTTGTTTCTAATGCTGGCTATCATTCCTTGAGCTGGATTATCTTGAATAGCCAAGAAGATGAAAAGACAAAGACAAAAATGATGTGTCACTGTATTAATGGTTAAATTTTGTTTCCAATCTAAATATTGATATACTTTTCTTTTATTTTATTTATTAAAACCTATTCTTATAACTCAGAATCAATAATCAACCATAAGAAGAGTTATCTTTTGTTCTTCAATAGTTCACCCCACCCTTACACCCCCAACAATTCCATAATAGAAAGTGAATTAGAAAATTCATTATTCCAATCCCAAAAATCAAAATTTATTCATATTTCCCAACATATCATTTTGGGAAAAAACTTAATTTTCATACTCAAGTAAGAGGAATGAAAGATTTTAATAGAATAAGAGGCAGAGTGGATAGAGTGATGACCTTCAAGTCGGTCACATGTGGCATCTAGTTCTGCCTCTGACAAATACTGACTGTGTGATCCTAGAGGAATCACTTAACTTCCAATAACCCAGACAATTCTCTCAGATTGTAAATTGCAAGGAAAACACCAATTAGTGATGGTAGTCAAGTAATTAAGCATTTATTAAGTGCCAGTGGTATGCCAGGCACTGTTCTATGTCCTGGGGATACAAAGGTAGGCAAAGGACAGTCCCTCTCTTCAAGGAGCTTGAAATATAGTGAGGGAGACAACATGCAAACAATGCACCAACAAAAGATATACAGAATAAATTGGAGATAATCACAGAGGTAGAGAAAATTTCCTCTTGAGATGTTTCCTACAAAAACAAAGGGAGGCTTGGAAGAAGCATTTGTTGTTGTGGTGGTGGTGGTGGTGGTGGTGGTGGTGTCATTTTCAGTTGTGTCCAACTCTTCATAATGCTTTTTTGGGACTTGAGGGTTATTAGCAGATACCAGTGGTTTGCCATTTCTTTCTCCAGCTCATTTTATAGATGAAGAAACAAAGACAAACAGGATTAAGTGATCTGCCCAGGGTCACACAGCTATTAAGTGTCTGAGGTTGGATTTGAACTCCGGTCTTAATGACTCTGGGTCTGGCACTCTATCCATGGTACCACCTAGCTGCCAATGGAAGTAGCATATTACAGAGGAAATAGGACTGATTGGAAAATCAAATCCCACCTCTGACATTTACTACCTGGGTGACCTTGGACAAATTACTTAACTGAGCTGAGGCTTCCTTAGCTTTACAAAGAGGTTGGATTAGATCATTTCTGATAATCTTTTCCACTTTAGAGCTATGGTCTTTTAACATGAAAAATAACATAGGTAGGTTTTTGCTCAGCCAGAATGATTAGATTAGATTTGAATAAGAATTTGGATTTTTATTAGAATTGGATTAGAATGAGCACAAGGAGAAAATGAGCAAAACCCACATAGTTATTGATAGGAATATATCATCCCCACAATAGCATGGCACCAAGACAACCAAATTCCTAACAAAATGAAAGGTTTAATCAAGCAGAAGCAAGCTCCATGGTTCCTGGGCAACAGAAATTCTCCACATATTTTCCCTCCATCACCACAGAAGTTGTTTCCAAGTCCAAGGAAAAAGTACTCCACTCTTTATTCCCCCACACACACACTTATTTCTTGGAACAGCTCACCTGTTGGCAATCACCTGGCAACTCACATGGGAGGGACTGTATAAAGGGAAGGGCTAGAAGGT
This sequence comes from Monodelphis domestica, assembly GCF_027887165.1. Classification (NCBI taxonomy): domain Eukaryota; kingdom Metazoa; phylum Chordata; class Mammalia; order Didelphimorphia; family Didelphidae; genus Monodelphis; species Monodelphis domestica. Next base: position 450,095,268 of record NC_077228.1, read on the forward strand.
AATTTGCCATTCCATTCAGAGACAGATAATTTCTCAAAATGCCCTGCAAGAGGACAACTGGCCAATGGAGAGCTGTTCATGAGTTCTACTCAAAGCCAGTCCACCTCAAAGATTCTTCGGTGCACAGCAGATAGAAATTAGAATCCCAGGCCCTTCAATTGAGAAATGGCTGAACAAATTGTGGCATCTATTGGTGATAGAATACTATTGTGCTCAAAGGAATAATGAACTGGCGGAAGTCCACGTGAACTGGAATGACCTCCAGGAAGTGATGCAGAGTGAGAGGAGCAGAACCAGGAGAACATTGTAAACAGAGACTGATACACTGTGGCACAATCGAACATAATGGACTTCTCTACTAGCAGCAATGCAGTGATCCAGGACAATTCTGAGGGACTTATGAGAAGGGATGCTATCCACATTCAGAAGAAGAACTGTGGGAGTAGAAACACAGAAGAAAAACAACTGCTTGATCACAGGGGTTGATGGGGATATGATTGGGGATGTAGACTGTAAATGATCATCCTAGTGCAATTATCAATAATAGGGAAATAGGTCTTGATAAATGATACATGTAAAACCCAGTGGAATTATGCATTGGCTATGGGGGGGAGGGAGAAGAGGAGGGGAGAGAAAGAACATGAATCATGTAACCATGGAAAAAATAATTAAATAAAAATTTTTAATTAAAAAAAAAGAAATTAGAATCCCATTTGATGAAGCTCAGAGGAAAGTGAACAGCTTAAGGAGTTACCCACCCTATCTCCATGTCCTTTCTCTTACTGGGAGTTCTGCAAATGCCATCCAAGAGGGCGTTTCAGACAGCAACACACAATATCTATTCATTTTATGTCAGGAAAGTATCAGGAAAGACAATCCTCTCAGCCCAACTATCCATCCTTCTTGTGTTTCTTAGACAATTGAGAAATATTAGAGAGTAGCTAGGAGATACTGCGGGTAAAAGACTGGAAGTGAGGTAAAGTGGACCTGAGTTCAAATCTTACCCGATACTTAACTAGTGGTGTTACACTAGGCTAATAATCACTTAACCCCTCTTTGCCTCAGTTTCCTCCAGTATAAAATGGGAATGATAATAGCACTTACCTTACAGGATTGATGTGAGGATTAAATAAGGCAATATCTGCAAAGGGTGGCATATAATATGTATTTAAATAAATGCTTATTTCCTTCCCTAAGCCTCTCTCAGTCTGTCTCTTCATCTATAAAATGAGAATAATAATAGCACCTACCTCATAGAAGGACTAAATGAGATTACTTATTGCAATGCCATATTTTGCAACCAAAGCTCTATATAAATACTAGTTATTAGTGTTATTATCATTTTTATTTTCTGGGACATTTTCATTAGTGCAGTAGTCAAACTTCCACTGCAATGTCTTATCATGGAGAGGAGTAGAAGAGACCCCTGGCTTCTTTAAGCCTGTGCTACTGGAATGTCAATCCTGGCAGATCCAGAAATGGACTTTATGTCTGTCATCTCAAAACCAGTCTATCTACATATGGAGATACCTGTCTGCAGAAGGATAGCTGCCAAGTTCCAGTTAACATCCCACCTTTCTATAGGAAGCCTTTCCTAATACCCTTAGGTAGCACAATGGAAAGAGCTCTGGACCTGAGTTCAAATCCAGACACGGGGTGTGTGACACTGGGCATGTCATTTTATCTCTATTTGTACTGGTTTCCTCATCTGTAAAATGGGGATAAAAACAGTATTTATTTCCCAGGGTTGTTGTGAGGATGAAATGAGATCATTGTAAAATGCTTAGCACAGTGCCTGGCACATTGTTAAGTACTACATAGATGTTAGCTATTACTATTATTATCAGTGTCTTTCTTTGGTCAATTATTTCCTGTTTATTCTGTCTATATTTCATTTGTACATAGTTGTTTGCATGGCATCTCCCCCATTAGACTCTGAGTTCCTTGAGGGTAAAGGACTGATTTTTTTGTCTTTATATGTATGTCACAGCATTTATCACAGTGCCTGGCACATAGTAGGCATTTAATGAATGCATATCAATTGACTGAATAGGTAATGCAATTTTTTTGGCTTTGTTGTTGCTATTATTGTTGTTGTTTTGCTGATTTGTCGTGTCTGACTCTTCAGGGCTCCACATGAGGTTTTCTTGTCAAAGATACTACAGAGGTTTGCCATTGCCTTATTCAACTCATTTTACGGATGATGAAACTGAGGCAAACAGGATTAACGAACTGCCCAGGGTGACACAGCTAGTAGGTGTCTGAGATGGGATTTAAACTCCTGACTTCAGGGCTGGCATTCTACCCACTGTGCCACCTCTCTAGCCCTTTTTTGGGCTACAGCACTTACAAAGACAATGAATTAGGAAAGCAGAGCTGGAGAGGAAGTGGAGGAGATTGTGATCTCCCTCAGTGGAAAGATTACTCCCAGGAATGCAATCAGAGATCTTTTAATGGCCAGAAGTAGGGACTTTCACAGAGGTCTGAAAAAATTAATTTTCAATAGTACTTCTGTGTGGTCTTACAATTTTATAGTTTACCAGTTTCCTATGTATGCATTCTTTAGACTTGCTCCATGACTGTTTGGTTTCTTTCCCAAGGAATTGGGTTTGGTTAGATTATAAGCATTTTGTGGTATGATCTTATCTATTATCTTCCTTCTAGCACACAGCACTAGATATGATCTTTTTTGCACACAGTTGGAGCTCGTAGCATTTTTTGATCATGCCTCTGCCTCCTCACCACTAGTGCTTATCCCTATTTCAGACATTTAACCTAGTATAACCCTCCCAGGTCTCCCAGCCTAAAAGAAGATTATTTCTGTGTCTCAATACAGTGAGGTGTTCATTGTTCAGCAGTTTTTATTGTTGTACAACTCTTCAGGACCCCATTTTGGGTTTTCTTGGCAAAAATGTTAGAGTGGTTTACTATTTCCTTCTCCAGCTATTGTACAGATGAGGAAACAGAGACAAACAGAGTTAAGTGACTTGTCCAGGGTCAAACAGTGAGTAAGCATCTGAAGCCAAATTTGAATTCAGGAAGATGAGTCTTCCTGACTACAGGTCTAGCAATCTATTCACTGTGCCACTTAGCTTCCCTAGAATCTTGGTAATTGATTAATTAATCAATCAATAGTCATTTTTATGTGAGATGCAGTTCTGTGTTGGTAATACAAAAACAAAAATGAAATGTGCCTTGTTCCCAAGGAATTTTTTTAATTGGATCACTTCAAAATAGATATGTGGCAGAAGAAATTGGATTTAATAGTTACCTATTAATTGTCTATGAAACATATTAAAGGGTACTAAGGTAAATAATATATCACTTTTCCTTGAAAAGATATGGTATCTTAGTAGTGATATGAGTTTTGGGCACAAATCCATATGATTCATAATACAATATTAGGGCACAAGAAAGGTACCCTAAAAAGGAGCCATGATAGAACTATGGAAGAACTGATTACTTTGGACTGAGGGGATCATCTTCATGGAGAATGTGACACTGGAGCTAGGCTTCGGAAAATGAGGGAGAGGAATCAGAAGAGTGCTATTTGGGCATAGGGGATGTCACAAGGTTAAAATATGGGGATGCATTCCAGAATAATGAGTTATTTTTCCCTTTTCTAACAATTATTAGGAGTCGTGTTTTGAAAAACTCTTTTCCAGAGAACCGCCGGAAATCTGTATAAGATTTTTTTTGAGTTTCAAAAAAATTAATGAAGGTGATTTCTTATCATTTTAGCTTCATTATCTATATGTTTTTAAGTTGGTTCTCCAGAGTACTTAAGATCTCAGCAGATCTCTTCCTAACAACTCTCCAACTTTTCCATGGTAACAGAATCAGGGGGACTTTGAAAAAGAAAACTTGAGACCAAAAGCAGAAGGGAAATGTCACACTTGTTAAAAAGAAAATACACGAACACTCTATTTAAGGTGCAATGATGCATAAAATGGAGTCACAAGTAACTAAAAACTAATCATCATCACATTTCTCCAAAATGTTTCTTCCAAAACATGGCATCAAAACACTGTGGCGTAAAGGGCTAGTAAAAGCGCACAGCACTGAATCATTCAGAGTTGTTGTTCAGGGTCATCACAGCTCTCAGGAAGCCTATTGCTAATAAGTTTTCATCTTCCAACTCTGAGGATGGCATTCATTCAAATGGAAAGTTATACTCAAATCACAGTTTCAGAAGCAAATTCTATTTTCAGAATGGGTTACCCACTTGTGTACCCACACCTACAAGGAAACAACAAGACTTCTTTTCAATTTTCATTTTTAAGACATTATTTTGAAAATATTAGTTGAAATTGGGTCAAATTCTGCCCTCAGCAGATGTACAATCTGAATATTCCTCAACTAAAGGATGTGCTATACAGAATATTAAAATATACATGTGGCTTTCAATCATGTCTTTCTAACCCTTAAAAAAATCCACTTCAACAGGTACCTGCCTTCCTTTCCACCTCCCATACTTAGTTCTAGTATGTTAGGACATCGTGTCAACATCTTTAAAAATTCAATTCAACTCATCATATCTAGGTTTTTGCTTAATCTGAAGATAAAAGTTCATATCAGAAATTCCCCCTTAATGAGAAAACCATAGCAAAAATTCTTGATCTGGGGAAGTGAACTTTAAAAAATATTTTTAAAACTATTCAATATAATTCCTTTGCAAGCCTATGTATTTGATTATATTCATTTAAAACTATTATTCTTAGTAAAGGCTCATAGGATTCACTGGACTGCCAAAGGAGTCCATGACACAAAAAAAGATTAAGAACATTTGCCTTTGATAATTGTATTCTCTCTCTCTCTCTCTCTCTCTCTCTCTCTCTCTCTCTCTCTCTCTCTCTCTCTCTCTCTCTCTCCCTCTCTCTCTCTCTTTCTCTGTGTGTGTATCTCTTTTTTTAACCCTTACTTTCCAGTCTTGGAGTCAAATGAGTAACAGCCCAAAACAATGGCCACATTTTTCAATATCAATATCTGAAATCAAAGAGTCATAGGTTCTAGTATATGACAGAATAAATAGGACTACACTATCTGTATTCTCCTATCAAAAGAAGCCCACCACTTACTTAACCCTGTAATTCAACAAGTCTTTCTAGAATTGATTTTCCCCCCTTTAGCTCTCTAGGTTCGCCATAGTCATGGAATTTTGGAGTCAAGAAGGGACATCAGCAATCATAGAGTCCAACTTGGTCTCAAAAACATCCACACTATAACAAAAAGGATGATAAATGGTCATCTAGTCTCCTTTTTATTCTGGTGTCACAAGAAGAAAAGATCTAACCTGAGCCCCACAGGCCATTGGTATGGGAAACTCACCTCATTTGTGGAGACCAATGTCCTATATCTGCCTAAGAGTTGGAGTGGAATTGGTGAGAGTGAGAGAGGAATTCTTCTTTCCTGATTCATCCAGCTTCCAGGAGCTCTTCTGGCTTTGAGCTTTGAGGGAAAATATCTATGAGGTCAGCTTCTTTTCAGTTTGCTAAAAGGAGAAAAAGACTTTAGGGGGGAAATCAACATGAGAGGAGCTGTCATGTCCCTATTCTCAGCTTGCTATTCAAGAGACTTTGGGGAATTTTCCCATTTGGTAAGATCTAGGACTCTCTCTCTTGGTTGAGCTAAAATATCTCCTTCCCAGTGAGAAAGAGCTTTTTCAATCTGTTCTGTCTGGTCTATATATTCTTTTTGTATGCTTTCATCAATTTCTATTTTGCTTTTGATTTGGAAAAATGGATCTATTTGCTATTTACTATGTGGGTTCACTGTGGAACTAGTATGTGTTGGGAAGTCAAACCTTGAAATCATGAGGTCCCCTTTTTCCCTGTTAAGAAATAGTGATCAGGGGTTTAGTTTTAACTTTGTTACTTCCTCTATGCTAGATATATGTAAAGAGAGTAGACACATATAATTCTGACCCAGTACATCCTCTCTCTGAGGAGAGCAGAATGCCTAGCCTCTGGTCCCAACCTCTGCTTCTCCTCCTGATTTTAGGAGAGGCATTAAGGACTCCCATAGAGAATTATAGGGTGAGGAGATGCTAGAAATGTCTATGCTTGCCTCCTGTAAGTCACATTGAGACAAACATACTACAAAATGAATTATAGCATTGAAGAGAGGTGATAATTTCTAGTTTCTCTGCAAAAGCAGAAAACAGTGATGCCAGGTAAGATGCATAATTATTGACTCAAATGCGTCACAGTGGCACATAAATTTCTAGCAAAGAATATCACTAATCTGATTCCTTTTTTCCAAGCAGCAGGAATTATTTATTATCAAAGAATGGGAATACTAGTGATCCCTCCAAATATAGGCAAATGTTATGTTTATGTATTTTTTACAAAGCATTCCAGCTTATATTGCTTTTAAAAACCCATAAAAACTGTGGAGCAAAAAAAAGTTAGCTAAAATACCTAGGGGTTAAAAATTCAATTTATTACCATTGTAAAGAGAAATCCTCAAAAGTCAAATTCCTAGCAGGTAGCCACATTGCTACTAAAAGCAATACTACAAATATCCATTGATTATGAAAGCCACCTGAAAGCTCAATAACACTGATACCACTTTTATTGATTATCACAAAGCCTTTGATTCTGTCCCACACTCATGACTTAGTCATGTGCTTCAAGTCTATAAAATATTCAAGTATAGTGAGAATATTGGAGTATTTGATATCCAGGTGGAAAACTGTTCTCTATTTTAAAAATTTTTTTAAACTACTAATGAAAGAATATCAATAATAATTAATGTAAATTGCATCATCTTCCAGATAGATAACAAAGACAACTCTGGTTCTGTCTAGCCACCACTCCTCAAAAGAACTGAGTATGGCTTTCAAGTCAAATAGGTAGTCATACTAAAACATCATATTAATCACTTGATGTACATGAATGGTAACAAGAAATAGCACTCCCCTGAAAAACACGTTAAACAATTACTTCAGTTCGTGGAACCTTTCTCCACTCATAGCATTATTTTAATTCCATAAGTATTAAATTCTTAATGTTCACCAAGGTATAATGGATGCTACAGGCTCTGAACTTGAGTTTAGAGGTCAAATTGAGCCAACAGGGGAAGGAGATTATTTACAAATACTTTGTTGTTGCCAGTCATAGTACATCATACAGAAAGACATCAAGGAGAATCCTGATGTGGTATATGTTAAGAGACTGATTTCTTGAATTTAGCACTCAATGGTAAAAATACTCTAGAGCAATTAATACTTATGTAATAGCTATACTAACTTATACTTTTGGCACAGTAAAATAGACAATAAATCCAGAAGTTGTCCAGTTGAATCCCATACAATTTTAATAAAATATAGAGCTTATTATTATACCAAGACAACCATTAAAGCTTAACACTTTTTCATTATAGAAAAAAAAAGAAGAGGCTTTAATCAATATTTTCAGAACACATAAATAAGTTAGCATTTACAGAAATAGTTTTGGAACAAAAAAGATTCCATTTCATAGGGCAATAATAAAGACTGAAAACAGGTATATACCAGGGAAACAGGCACTGTCACATTCCTGCCCATTGTTTGAAAGGAACATCACCCTCCTATCACAGAAGAGATGAGGAAGGAAGTTAATCATGAGGGATAGAAATGAGAAATTATAACCCAGATCAATCAGCATAGAACATTACCACAACATGGCATCACTGCTAGAAACCACAAAATTACTATCTACCGGCACTTACAGATAACAACGACACAAAAACGAAATAAGAATACTCTTAATTTCCAAATTATATAGGATAAATAATCTTTCAAAATATAGAGACCTGGAGGCAGAAATGAAAGCCATATTGCAAGATGAACTTGTATCCTACTGTTCTTATTCAGTTACAAAACAAAAAAAATTTACTTTATCCTTTTGTACTGTCAAAAATTTAATATAACAAGCTAGGGACTCCTCTTTTCAGATTTTTTTTTTGCTTTTTTGTGAATCTACAGGTGAATTTCATTCAACTACAAAAAGGAATTCTACAAATAACAAGCCTTTTCCCTTAGAATCATCAGATAGGATAAGATTATTCTCTGTTAATAAGAAGTATTTTAAAGTCAAAGGATCACTATACTATTGTGTTTATATAGGAAATTCATGGATAAGTAACCCACCTCTACTAATGTAAATCCCTGTCTTCTCTGTAATTTATGGTTTTAGAATTTTTTCCTAGCTAGTGAAAAGTTAAGTCATTTGAAAAAGCTCATATAGCAGGACTTGAATTTAGATCTTCCTGACTTCAAGATCTACTCTCTATCTACTCTGGCATGATCCTCTCAAGGCAATGTAGATGGAAAGCTGGACTTAGAGTGAGAAAAAAATTTTTTTAAGTACAACAAGTCGTTCCCCAAAAAACAAATGGTCAAATTATATGAATGGAAAGTTCTCAAAAGAATAATGGCAAATTATTAACAATTATATGAGAGAATACACCAACTCACTAACAATAGGATAAATACAAATCAAAACAATCCTGAAGATCCACCTCATGACTTGCAAATTGATAATAGTGACACAAGATGGCAACAGTCAACATTGTAGAGAGATAGGCAACAGTATGGAGACAGGCATACTAATATATTGTTGGTGGAGCTGTGAATCAGCACTACTACTTTGGAAAACAATTTGGAATTATACAAAGTAACTAAAATGCCCATGTCTTTTGACACCAAGATTCTATTACTAGGCTTATACATCAAGGAGGTCATTGGTAAGAAGAAAGTCTCCCTACATACCAAAATATTTATAGTAAATAGAAACAGAGGATACTTATCAACTAGTGAATTGCTAAATGAATTGTGGAACATGAATGTGATGGAATATTACTGTTCTGGAAGAAATGATTTATGTAATTAATATATAGAAGCCTGAAGAGGTCTACATGAACTGATGCAGAATGAAGTAGAGCCAAATATATACTATGACTAGACCAATATAAAAGGAAAGAACAACCATATATACACACATCAAAGTGATTATTGTGAAATTATGAAAAACAAACAACTAAGCATGTCTTGAAAGAAGAGATAGAAGGAACTCCAACTTCATCCCTTTGTAGAGGTCGAAGACTCATAAATGTCTTATACTGCAAGCATTTTCAGAATCTTTTGATATATTTAACAATCTTGGTGATTTTTTTCCTTTTTATTTTTTGTCTTTAAAAAAATATTCTATTATTGTGGGATGGGGCTCTGGGAGGGGAAAGGATATTGAGAAGAACTATGGTTATATAAAAACTAAAGTATAGCAAAACCTTATTTTAAAATATAATATATTTTATATATAATATAATATAAAATAAAATATAATAAATAGCAATATTGTTTTCAGAGTGCACTTTGAGAGGTCTTCATCTACACATATCGTCAATCTGTTTTACTGTCAGCACTGAAATCTCTGTTTGAGGACAGCAGCAAATTCCCTAAAGGTTTCCATCATAGTCAAAGTCATTGTTTCCTCGAGCTACTTCTCCATCAGAGGGAAATCTTGTTCAATAGAGTTGTTGGAAAAGGATGTCGTAGAATTTGGTCTTTTATTATTTACAAAAGCCATGCCTTTCTCATAGAAAAGGAAAGAGGAATAGTAATCTCAGTGGGGAGAAATCTCCAGAGGCTGAAGTCATTCCTAATAAATATCCAGGCAGGCTACTACAGGTAAAGATCTAGAATCCTCCAAGAAACTGTGCACAAATACACTGTAAATCAGGTTGGAAGAGAAATTACTACTGCTTGGAGGAAACCAAGGAGGGAGGAGAGAGGGAGGGAGAGGGAAACTACTAGAGAGGGGGAGACAAGAAAACAGGAAAAGGAAGGGCAAGGGGAGAGAAAGAGAAGAGAGAAAAGGGGAGGAGGGAAGAAAGGAGAGAAAGAAGGAGAGACAGAGAGAGAGAGAGCAAAATTTCTGCTTTAGCATTTTCTGTACTACAGATTTTTTTTGCTTTGTTTTGAATAGATGCTGTTGTTCTATTTCAATTTCCAAATCATGGTAGAGACAGAATAGTCATGGAAAACAAAAAAGTACTGACTAGTTCCATGATCTTCATAAAGAAAGCTTTTTGCTTACCTTATTTGTAAAATAGGAACAAGGGCCATTTACATTTGTAGAGCTCTTTGCAGTTAACAAAATACCTTTCTATAAATGGGTTAATATTTTTATTCTCACTTTACAGAAGCTCATAAAAGCTAAATGAATTAGCAAAGGTCAAAAAGTTAAGAATTGGGTGAGCCAGAACTTGAACCAGCATTTTCTAACCTTTGAATTTAACCACAGGGCTTGCTGCCACCCTTCCTTCATAATTAATTCAGATAATGTAAGAACAAAAGAAGATATAACCCCAATTGCTACTCCTGGGGAAGCCATGTGACAGTAGAGCTGGTCTAGGTGCCAATAAGATCTGAGTTCAAGTCCTACTACTGACTCACTTAATGTGTGACTCTACACAAATCATTTAATTACTTAAGTGCCCTACATGACTAAAAATGTAAGTTTTAGAGACCATGGGAGCATACACTGAAGAGGAAGCTGTTTGTTTGTTTTTTTAACCAGGGAATTTCCTATATCAGTGAAATCATAGGTCTAGTTCCCTATCTCTAACACTGCTCCTTCTTAGAAAGAAATAGTTAAAGGTAATAATTCTACTTGTATCCATGATTCCATTCACCTCTAAACCTACAAGACCATGCTTGAGCATCAATCCCCTTTCTCATGTATCTTTAATCTCTCAGTCTGGCTTCCTTCCATCTGCCTACAAATATGCTTAGGTCTTTCTCTCCAATTAAAAAGAAACACACACACATACACACACACATCACATTACCTCTATCCTTCTGTCTCATATAGATACTATTTCATCTCTCTCCTCCTCCTCACAGCTACATTTCTAGGAAAAGTTTACACCAAATGCCTACCATCCATTCTCTCAGTCCCCTGAAAGTTGGCTTCTGTATCCAAAGCTCTATTGAAACTATACCCTCACAGCTCACTAAGGACCTAATTACCTAATCCTCTCACTCTTTTTAGCCTCCATCTTCTCTAATCACATGGCAAATCTCAACACTGTGAACCATTCCCAACTCTTGGATATGCTCAACTGCCTTGGATACAGAGACCCCACACTCTTCTAATCCTTTTAGGTTTCTAATATCTCCTTCTTTACTTACTTTGCTCTCTTTTCATCCTTGAGGATGGCATTCGCTGCCTCTTCCCTCTTCATCTAGGTGATTGAAAACATCTAAGTGGTGCTGTACATATAGTGGTGGACTGGAGTCTGAAGCTCAACTCCTACCTCAGACACTAGCTGTGTGATCTTGGACAAAACAGTTAATCTCTGTATATCTCAGTTTCCTCAACTGTAAAATGGATATAGTAGAACTTACAAAAATACCTATCACAGTAGCTGGTACATAGTAGACACTTAATAAATGCTTGTTCCCTTCCCCTGCATCCCTTCTCTATATACTCTCTCTCATTGGGTAATCTCACTTGTGCGGGAAGGAAATTTAAGTGGAAAAGCCAATGTACAGAGACAGTCCCACTCTCTCGGCGTTGGAAGCCTGGGTCCAGTGGCACAAAAAATTGTTACACCTGGAGACTTCCTCAGCTGCATTGGATGGCCGTGTTGTCTTTTGTGCTCCAACACACCCTGAGCACTCCACAGTGCTTTACTGCGTTGCCATCTTAGCCGTTGAACTTTCATATTGGTTTCTTCCGTCTGTTCAGCCGAAGTAGTCTTCACATGCTGGGTGAGCAAAGCCCTAGTTCACCAGGGGTCGACGGCGACCCGATGGCTACCCTCACAAGGTTTGGCTGGCCTGTTGAAGCCGTTTCCCAGGGTGTGGCCTCTGCCACATGCTAACAGCTACTGGGAGCCACAAGTTGGAGAGCTGAGTGTAAGGTGGGGGTCAGAGGCTGGAGAGCTCCTTCATGCACAAGTATCTTTGTGCACACTCATCTATCCTAACCACGTCCAACCTCTTCAAGACCTGCTGCAATGGGGGAGTGGCGACGCAACAGGTGGAGGTGACCACTGGCAGTTGTAGTCACGATCCTGCACGTAGGCGGCCCATGGACCAGTGGTCGCTCGGCCCTGTGGGCAGCACAGACGTTCGGCAGCATCCTGGGTGACTGAGCAGCCCTCTCTAGGACAGCACCCTAATCAAGGGAGGGGACTAGAAAAGGTGTCCCTAACATTGCCTGCCCTACAAACACCCGGTCAGCACACCGCGGTTGGCGGGTCATCCCTTTAAGCAGTTGAAATCAAAGAAAAAATACAAAGAAACTCCTACTAGGAGCATGGAACATCAGAACATTACTTGATAGAGAGAATACCCCAAGACCTGAGAGAAGAACAGCTCTAATCGGTAAAGAACTGGCACCATATAACATCGACATGGCAGCCTTAAGAGAAACACACTTACCAGAAGCGGGATCATTCAGCGAACCCACCACTGGATACACCTTCTTCTGGAAAGGCAGAGCCTCAAATGAAGGCAGAATCCACGGTGTTGGCCTGGCTATCAAGACCAGTTCGCTCAAAAAGCTGCCAGACTTGCCTGTGGGCATCAGCGAGAGGCTCATGAAGATCCATTTGCCTCTCAGCAAAGACTGGTATGCCACAATCATCAGCGCATATGCCCCAACACTGACCAGCACAGAGGAGACCTTCGAGCAGTTCTACTCTGACCTGAGTGCCGTCCTGCACTCAGTGCCCACAAACGACAAGCTGATACTACTGGGAGACTTCAATGCCTGCCTTGGCCAGGACCATGAAAGATGGAAAGGAGTACTCGGCAAACACAGCATGGGCAAAATGAACAACAACAGCCTACTGCTACTCAGCAAATGCTCAGAGTTGGAACTCACCATCACAAACACTGTGTTCAGAATGGCGAACAAATGTAAAACAACATGGATGCACCCACGATCAAAATAGTGGCATTTCATTGACTACATCATTGTATGCCAGCGAGACATCCAGGATGTAAAGATCACCAGAGCCATGAGAGGAGCTGAATGCTGGATAGACCACCGATTGGTTAGAGCGATTCTTCAAATGTGCATTGCACCTCGCCATCCAAAAAGCGTCCAGACAGTTCACGTATTTTACAACGTGAGTCATCTTAGAGATCCATCTTATTTGCAAACATTCCAGTCCTGCCTGGACAACAAGCTGTCTGCCAAGGGACCACTCACTGGAAGCTCAACTGAGAAATGGAACCAACTCAGAGACTCAGTGAAGAAAACATCAAAGGCAGTCCTAGGCCCAAAACAACGCAACCACCACGACTGCTTTGAAGAGAACAACACTGCTATTGAAGACCTATTGAGCAAAAAGAACAAAGCCTTTATGGAGTGGCAAAATAACCCAAACTCTGCTCCTAAAAAGGACAGATTCAAGTCTCTCCAAGCCACGGTGCAGTGTGAGATCAGGAAGATGCAAGACCGATGGTGGGAAAAAAAGGCAGAAGAAATCCAGCGCTTTGCTGATACAAAAAACTACAAACAAATTTTCAGTCCCCTCAAGACTGTCTATGGGCCATTAAAACCCACCAGCACTCCCTTGCTATCCTCTGATGGTGACACTCTCATAAAAGATAAAAAAGGCATCAGCAACAGGTGGAAAGAACACTCCAGTCAGCTTCTCAACCAACCCTCTTCAGTCGACCAAAGCACCCTTGACCAGATCCCCCAAAACCGCACCATTGAACAACTTGACGTCCCTCCTTCAATAGAGGAAGTCCAAAAAGCCATTAAACAAATGAGTGCAGGCAAGGCACCCGGTAAAGACGGGATCCCAACTGAGGTGTACAAGGCCTTAAATGGAAAGGCGCTCCAGGCATTCCACATAGTGCTGACCAGCATATGGGAAGAGGAAGACATGCCCCCAGAACTCAGAGATGCCTCCATCGTAGCCCTATACAAAAACAAAGGCTCACGAGCAGCCTGTGACAACTACAGAGGCATCTCACTACTCTCCACTGCCAGAAAGATCCTTGCCTATGTTATACTCAACAGACTCCTGTCATCTGTTTCAGAGCAGAATCTACCTGAATCACAATGTGGCTTCCAACCAGATCGCAGCACCATCGACATGGTCTTCATGGTGAGGCAAATGAAGGAAAAATTCCTTGAGCAGAACCTGAGTCTCTACATTGTCTTCATAGACCTGACAAAGGCGTTCGACGCAATGAACAGGGACACATTGTGGGTGATCCTCAGCAAGCTCAGTTGCCCAGCAAAATTCGTCAAACTGATCCAGCTCTTTCATGTCGACATGACAGGGGAAGTCCTATCTGGTGGAGAGACTTCTGATCGCTTCAACATCTCTAATGGCATGAAACAAGGCTGTGTCCTCGCTCCGGTACTATTCAACCTATACTTCACCCAAGTATTACCACATGCTGTGATGGATCTAGACCTGGGCGTCTACATCAAAGACCAACTGGATGGCTCACTATTTGACCTTCGCTGCCTGACTGCAAAAACAAAGACAACAGAGAGACTCATCCTGGAAGCTCTCTTTGCAGATGACTGTGCTCTCATGGCCCACCAAGAAAATCATCTCCAATCCATTGTGGACAGGTTCTCCACCGCAACAAAACTGTTTGGCCTGACTATCAGCCTCAACAAAACAGAGGTGCTGTTCCAACCTGGAAGGCCAACTAACCAGCCGTACATTACAGTCGATGGCATGCAGCTTTCAATACTTTCAAGTACCTGGGCAGCACCATTGCCAACAACGTGTCCCTAGACCACGAGATCAATGCCAGGATCCAAAAGGCCAGCCAGGCACTCAGGTGGCTGCGCTCCAAAGTCCTCCAGCACAGAGGTGTAAGCACTGCGACGAAGCTCAAAGTGTATAACACAGTGGTCCTCAGCTCGCTCCTGTGCAGTTATGAGACATGGACACTGTACCGGAAGCACATGAAACAGCTGGAGCAATTCCACCAATGCTCCCTCCGGTCAATCATGAGGATCCGATGGCAGGCCCGAATCACCAACCAGGAAGTCCTCGACAGAGCCAACTCCACCAGCATCAAAGTCATGGTCCTCCAAACCCAGCTATGATGGTCTGGACACGTCATCCGCATGGACCCACTGCGAATACCAAGACGGGTATTCTATGGTGAACTGTCAGCTGGACTCAGGAAACAAGGCTGACCAAGGAAAAGATTCAAGGATCAGCTAAAGTCGAACTTGAAGTGGGCTGGCATTACACCAAAGCAACTAGAACTTGCTGCCTCTGACAGAAGCAGCTGGCGAGCCCACATTCACCATGCCGCCACCACCTTTGAAGATGAACGACGTCGACGTCTTGCCGCTGCGCGTGAACGCCGACACCAGGCCACAACCTCACCTCCTGTAACAACTGGCGTCCCATGCCCCGTGTGCCACAAACTCTGCGCCTCAGCCTTTGGACTCCAAAGCCACATGAGGGTACACCGTAGATGAAACTGCACAAAGACAATAGTCATTCTCGATCACCGAGAGACTATCACTATACTATAGGGTAATCTCACTCATTCCCATGGTTTAAACTTCTGTCCTAGGAAATGACCCCCAAATCTATAACTCTCATCTTGACTTTTAACTACTTTCCACATCTCCAACTACCTACAGGATGTCTCCCCTAATTATATATCTCCTCAAACCAAATATGTACAAAACTGAACTTCCTGTCTTTTCTACAACTTCAAGCCTGATCTTCCTTTTACCTTCACTATTCACTATTTCACTTCATGATATTCCACAATCAAATACTTGGGATTATCTTTGGTTTTTCCTTATCCTCCACCTTCCATATCTGATCAGTTACCAATTTCTATTAATTCCACGTTACCAGTATCTCTCATATCTGTTCTTTCTTTTCTGCTCCCTCTGTCACCATTCTAATAAAGGACTATTGCAATAGCCTCCTAACAGATCACACATGAAGTCTCTCCCTCCACCCTTAATACTATTATTAAAATATTTCTTTTTCATAGTTAATCTTGACATTCTTCTGCTAGAAAATTTTCAGGGGATCCCTACTGTCTACCAAGTTAAGTTTGAATTCAATAACCTATCCAGGCCTTCTGTGATTGAGTAAATACTACTGTTCCAGTCTTAAGTCATAGTATCCCTCTTCAGGTACTCTAATCAAACTGGACAGTTCTATGAGTCTCCAAACATGCCTTGTACTTTTTTACTTCTATACCTTCCCTAGAGCTGTTATCAATCCTCCTTGCCCACTTTGCCATTCTCAAAAACCCAACTAAATTACCAATTACTTAAAGACTTCCTTGGTCCCTTGAATCTTACACAACCCTTAGTTTTCCACACTATTGATGCATTTATCTAATATTCTGAAATAGTTATTTGTGCTTAGATTTTCACCACAAGGACCTCTAAACTCCATGAGACAAGGATGATGACAAATCTAAAATTTCTATCATCTTCATCACCTGTAAATATTCAATGAACCTAAATAATTTTTGTTGAATGAATTTATTTTTTAAAAGACACTAAATAAGACATAGTTCACATTATTTTCAATCACTACAAATGCTATTTTTTTATCTTGTCCCAAATTCACTGTATTCTCATTTAACTACTGCTCCTTTGTAAATACTATTATTTCTTTCTCTAAAATCTCTTCCAAATTAGTACTGTTCCTAGCTGCCAAGAAACTCTTCCAATTACCATCTATAACCTTCTGTTTACTAGCCTACTTCCAACCTAATCCAAATGTCAAAGTCAATATTTCTCTCTCCTTCTATTACTCAGAATCTCTCTGAATCTCAATCTCTCTTCCACAGAAAATTGAAACACTATGGAATCTTTGTATAATGACCAGGACCCAGAAAAAAGACTTGACTAGATAGATAGATAGATAGATAGATAGATAGATAGATAGATAGATAGATAACATCACTGGATTATATAATAAATAAAGTGCAATGCAATGGATTATTATTATACAGGGGAAGTATGGAGTGATGATTAAACTTAAGAAGAACTAGGTTCAAATCTTACCTCTGACACATACTAGCTCATGGCCAAGTCACTTAAATTCTCTGTGTCACCTGCCACCCCCACCCACCCCTGGCAATTCTCTAAGACTATCAAATACTTATAAATTACTGTATTCAGGGGAATTTCAACTTTGACAGTTCCTTACACTGATAAAAATCATAGATCCAGAACAATAGTATTATAACAAAACAATATAATGAATTCCTTTTGGTATTATACTTTATCAATCTATCAACATGTATTTCCTGAGTTCCCAACCATACAAAGGAATGCACTTAAAGTTCTTAAGAATACAAGCTATTCTATAAGACGCTGTAGCTGTTCTTGTCTTCAAGGAATTTACAATCTAAATAGCATAGGAAGGAGGGCAAGATGAACACAAGTGAAACAATTAGAGGCTAATACTAGAAGGAACAAAAATCCATTTGGATGGATTCCAAGATAGAATCTCTTTTTACTGATTTTGTTTTGCTATCCATTGATGTTATAATGCTCTCCAATAAATCTTCTAGGGTAACACCTTATTGATATCATCATATTTTACATTAAACACTAGATGTCTATGTGTATGTATGTCTTTGTATGTGAATTAATTGTATTTTTTACTGGATTCCCCTGCTTCTTCTTTTTGTAGGATGCATCATTTTCTCCTTGCTAGGTATTGATATTTTTTAAGAACTTAAATTCCAAAACTTTTATAGTTTTAATTATGAAAACAGAAGAAAAATATAAGGCCCAATATGTAAATTCATGTTTTTAAGGGAGAGAAATATAAATGAAAATGTAAAAAAAAAAACTACAGTAACTCTGGTCAACTTTTTTAAATCTTTTAAAATTTCTCCAATTTTACAAAAAGTAAATTATCATTTTGATAGGCTTAAACATGGATTAAATAATTTTTAAAAAATTTAATTCTGACTTATTTATCAAATCAATAGACTTTCCTATTAAGGTTCGCCTTGTAATGCCCACATTTACTGAATCATTTCTCTTTGCAAATGACTGAATTCTAAAAGGCTTAGAAAGCAGGCTTTTGGGGGTGTCTATGATTGTAAATGCATATTCAAACACTAACTTTTTTCCAGAGATGATCAGAAATCTACATTGTCCTTAAAAGTTCTTTGCAAATAGAACACAAACTATCAATGGTTGCCAAAGTGGGTGATAGTAGCAGAAATGCTCACTAAGCTTTGAGATTTAGTATATGGGGGAGCCTAACATATGAGCAACTAGGTAATGCAGTGGACAGAGTGCCAGAAGACTCATATTCCTGAGTTCAAATCTGGTCTTGGACATTTATTTGCTGTGTGACTCTAGATGAGTCACTTAATCCTGTTTACCTCAGTTTCCTCATCAATAAAATAAGCTGGAGAAGGAAACAGCAAAGCACTCCAGTCTTTCTGCCAAGAAAATTCCAAATGGGGTCATAAAAAAATCAGACTTGATAGAAAAACAACTGAACAATAACAACATATATGGTATATCAGTATTGTTCATCTTTAACTGTTACCTATTAGTATGAACCCAGTAACACATCATTATCTTTTGGGGTAATTTTTAAGCTTATAGTTTCTTCTGTCTAGGAAACTTAGTGTGGGACTTTGTTCTGCTGGTGCATATATGTGACTATTTGCAATTTAAAGTCTCAGCCTAGGGCATTGGGAAATTGTGACTTGCCTTACAATAACTTGAGTACCATCTCTTTCACCATACATTACATAATGCCTGGAGTATGACCTGGAGCACAATACAAGAAGTAAGAACATTCCAGGCGAAGGAATCCATTTCACTCTGAATCCTTGAATGTCATTTTCAATTTCCTTGAAAGACTATTTTGCTATGGGTTGTCAGGGTACTAGACAAAGTGCTGATTGGAGAACAGACCTTTGGTAAACAAAACTTAAAGACCTTACAACATAAGCTAGAGAACTAGTAGTTGACTCCTGTGTGGACGATATGGACATGTTTGATCTTTTTGTTGTGTTCCAAAAGGAATGTTGCTATCCCTACTATAACATCTTATACAAACCCACTGGGGGCATTTTTAATATGATATTCTGACTTGGGAGAGAAGAAAGACAGTGCTGGACATCCACCTACCCTCTGCACAAAGCATCCTGTCTTTTAGCATCCTTGATATGCATTAAAGATCCATGCCTCATTTTCAGCTTCTCTCTCTCTTTAGTATATAGTCTATTGAGCCTCTTGTTCTCTACACAATTCTGTCTTTGCCATACTCAGTTCTCCCTTCCTTCCTTTTTTACATTTTTCCTCTCCATCCCATCCTCTCTACTACCTCTTACCTACTCCAACATCCATCAATAGCCCAAGGAGAACTGAATTTGGTCAAAGGTAACTTGAAGTGATCCAACTGAGATATTATTGTGCACTATGATATTTTGTGTAAATAGCCAATCTGAATTACTTTAACAAGGGAATAAATGTTCTGAAGTAGGGAAAAATGGAGAGATAAGGAGAAAAGATGGGAGAAAATAAGGGAGGGAGAAGAAGAGAGAAAATGGGTGAAGAGGGAAGAAAAGCCAAAAGAGACAAAGGGAAGGAGGGAGGGGAGAAAATAAAGAGAGAAAAAAAAGGATCAATGACAGGGAGGAAGAGGAGAGGAGGGTAGAGCTTTATATTTTACCAGGTATAGGTTAGTTCTCTGAAGGCTTGATGTATAAAGTCCTGTGTTACTATACTGAATCAATATGCTATGTCTAAATGACCCAAAAGACCATTGAATACTTACTATTATGGTACTTTAGAATTCTACAGGACTTTTAGGCGAACAGAATTATTTTTTTTAAAAGGTAGAAGAGTAGGCACTACCTTTTACCACTCTAGAAAAAGATGAAGATAGATTTATAAAATAATAAATTACCCAGTCATCAGTCAAGAAACTGCCATACTCTTGATTTAGAATGAGAACCACGAAGGCAAAATCTAATGATTTTTACTTAATTACAGCAAAATAAGACTTTGCTTGTGTGTGTGTGTGTGTGTGTGTGTGTGTTTTATAACTCAGCATTTCATAATAAATATAGCCATTCACTGCTGTGTTACCATGGCAACACTATGTTTGTCTGCTCTCGTCATCATACCTGCATTTAGAGGATCTCGTCATTTCCTCATATCATATGATACAGTCCATGCTGTGAATCATTGTGAACATCAGACAGGGGTCTGTTTCCTAACCTCTTGATGTGCATTGAAAATGGGCAAATCTACAGGGCTCTGGAGTATGTAGTACACAGAAATGCTTCCAAGTCTGCAACGGGAATTGGCAAATCAAATCCCTATCCTGAATTACTTCTGAAGAAGGGAATTTGTCCTGATTAGCATGCAAAACTCAGCCTTCTTTTTCTTTCCATTATATGAGAGGGTTGTTTAGAAAGCTGAATTAGGCAAAAAAAAACAGAAGCAACTCCTTGTTCCCTTGGTGATTTTAGAATGGCTGAGCACCAAATACAGTGAATTGGTCTCCTGCACCTCAATGATGATGAAAATAAGCTGAAAATAAATCACACTATAAATCACAATAGAGAATTATCTCAAAATTGGGTCGGCGAGGAAAACAAGGGCAGAAAGCTGTCTTTTTTGGCAGGGAAATGAACCCTCAGTTACAACTGGGAGATTATTTATACCGCTGTAGTCTCTCATGAAATACATGAAATTCACATTATTAATTTTTGATGTGCTAATTTTTCACTCTTTAATATACATGAATAAAAAAATCTTTCTTCTCCATCACTCTGTCATTCTAAGAAATTATTCAAGAGAACAACTGATTCCTTTGACTTTGTCAGTATTGACCACATCTTCCAACTATGTTATTTTTTTTGTCCACATGTTACCTCTCCTCCTTTCAATATGGCTTGTCAACATGGCAAACCAGGAAAGAAGTGAAAATCTGGGATCAAATAACCAAATAATATCAAATAAATCCTAATCCAATCAAATCTTATGTGGATATATATATATGTATATGCATATATATATATATATATATATATATATATAAAATTTAAACTACTGTAATAAATCTACATCTTATGAGCATTCCCTCTCCAACAGGAAGTATCCTGAGAGGGCAGACTCACCAACTCCAAGGCAATAAGATTAGGTGAGGGTGTTCCAAATTGAAGCTTAAAATGGTATTCAGATTGCCACCAAGTCTCAGCAATGGCTCTCTTCTGGTAGTTTAGGATCACCCCAGAGTGAGAGGTTTCAAGGACATTCTGGATCTGAGGAAAGGTGCCCCCATTTAGCCTAAAGTCTAATTCTCAGTCTCCTAGATACTGACTTAAAAAACAAAACAAAACACCAGAAAGTAAACAATAGAAGCTGCCTTTCCACCTGCTTCCCTGGCCTGGATTCAAGAGATCTCCTAGGGTGAGGGTTCTCAGCCAAACACTAGCTTGTGTGTGGAAGTCACATAGCCCCTTTAAAGCAAATATATGCTATTTACATGAGAGCAAAATTTTTATTTTAGCATTCTACATAGATCTATTTATACACTGATTCTGGAGAAAATTTACATCAAAGTAAAAGCATATTTTAATACTTTTGATTGATTTGTGTAAAACTCTTGGGTTTAGTCTAAAACACAAAAATGGTCAAATGAAGAATACAAGTCTACAGAAAATATTTATGGTTTGAAGATGAAAACTTAATTAGTTACTTAGGTCAGCTAGAAAGCTGACATTTTTATTGAAAGCTTTCTCATCCTCAGAAAGAAATTTCTGGCTACCACCTTCAGTGCTGCTTTTAAATGTTCTTCCTTTAGTTTCCTTTCAATTTATTTTCAAAAAGAATTGTTCACACATATGAGAAATGTTAAATGGAGATATTATTCTCAATGCCAAAAAGGTGAAGATGTTATCCCTATATAGGTATATTTCAGTAGGATTGTATAGTACAGAATTCTGCCAAGGAAAGCAACCCCAGGGAGATGGAAAACACGAAGAAAAATGTTCAAAAGGCAAATTAATAATGGATTCCTAAGAAAAAGTTAGGGGTAACTAGGTGGCACAGTGGATAGAGCACTGGGCTTGGAATAAGAAAGACTCATATTCATGAGTTCAAATTCTGTGGGACACTGGACAAATTACTTAACCCTGTTGGCCTTAGTTCCTCATCTTTCAAATGAGCTAGAAAAAGAAATGGCAAGCCAATCTAGTTTCTCTACCAAGAAAACCCTAAATGGGGTCATAGTGCATCAGACACAACTGAAAATGACTGACTAACAACAAAGAGAAAGTAAAGAAAATTATTTGAATAGGCAAGAAATTAATCAACCAACTTCCATTTTTAAAAGATCTATAAATAGGGACAGCTGGGTGACTCAGTATGAAAACTTCCAGGCGTGGAGTTGGGAGAACCTGGGTTCAAATCTGTCTTCAGACACTTCTGGCTGTATGTCCCCTAATCACTTACCCCCAATTGCTTAGTGCTTACCACTCTTCTACCTTAGAACCAACACTTGTATCGATTCCAAGACAGAAGGTAAAGGTTTTTGGTTTTTTGGTTGTTGTTGTTTTTTTAGTGTGTGTGTATATATTTATATATATACACAAAAATGAAATGAAAGCAGGTAACTGAGATGGGATCTAAGACTAGCATGGTCCACTAACAATAGCTGCTTGTGCTTCAAAGTTGGCTAAGCATGTTACCTAATCTCATCTGATCCCTAGAGATAATGCCATAGTCCCTAAGAGAAATACCCTCCCACAATGACTATGGGTACTATCTCTGGAGCTTTAAGAAGGAAGAGAATATTAAAGAGTTTTAACTTTGATGTGGAAAAAGTTAGCTGGCATGGCTAGGGGAATCTGTGTGAGATCCAGAGAAAAGACCAAAGTCTCTGAAAAGAAGAGACTTAAGTTAACTGTCAAAGGAATGAATGGTCTGAGTTAACTGTATAATAAAGAGATAATCTATGGAACTATATTTCTGGTTGTGGTAAATGGATACTCTGGCTAACTAGAGAGGTGACTTCAGCATGCCTAGTTATAATGGAGATAGATGAAAGATAATGAGAGATAGAGAGATGCTGCTTGTGGGGTGCTCTGGGGTTGCCTGTTGATCCCTATTAATGGTTAATAAATCCAGATATTTTCTACTCTTCTCCTCCCTTCACCTCCCAATTTCCACCCACACCCTTCTGTCTCCCTTTTCCCTCCCCCCAATCTTAGTCAGCCACCTTCTAAGTAACTCAGGGGAACTAGGAAATTTCAGAGAAATATTCTTTACTCTTTTTTTCCTCAAGTAAAGGGGTTTATTGTGAACAACAGAATGGAGATTGAGGTGAGAGGGATGAAGGTTTCCCTAATCTATAAGGAGAATTAGGAGGATTTGGGAAATGTCAGTCCAGTCACAACTGTGACTCAGAGACAGTCAGAGAGAAGGAGGACAACTATTAAATCTTCTTTCTTCCTCCAATTACACAAAACCACAAACAAAAGTTAATTTCTTCTCATATTAATTCCAGAAGCCCTCCCAAAGGTCTCTCTCTGCCTAGATCAGAAAAAGACAGTCTCTCTTGGTCAGGAACCCAGAGAAGAGGTTTAGTTCCTTTGGCCAGTAACCCCCAGAGAAGAAATCTCAGTTCCTCTCCTCTGGCCAACTCCAACTGCCTTTCCTGGGAACATTCTGTTTTGGAATCTTCACCTTGATTGACAGATCATGTCCCCAACTTTCTTTTGCAAACATGAAGTTCTCTCTTTCTTCATGCCTCTTCCACACTTGTCGAGGAGAAAGAATCTGAAAAGACATTTTGAAAGAACTGAGTTTAACTCTATAAAATAACTCTGATCCAGTGAAGATGACATGCTATGGACAATCTATCCTGAATCACTGAAAAAGTTTAAATAAAATTGAGAGAACAGGGTGAGTTTTCATAAGGAAGCAATAAAGGTGATGGCTTTTGGTGATATCTCTGACTATGATCTTTCTTGGCCGATATACAAGTTGTTGATATTTTAAAACACCTTCGTTTGTTTTGCTGTAATAAATCAGACACTCAGTAACAATGACATTGTTTGAACCCAGGAAATCAGGGGTTTGGGGAATAGGGTGATAGAATGTTGAGGAAGGAACCAAAGCTCATGGAAAAATAGGTTTCTCCAGTTTGCTTATGAACTGGGATAGGAAGCTCAAAGATATCTAAGGAAATATATAGGGTATTTTTTTTCCTATTTGGTCCAAGATTTCAAATAGAGAGGGGCTCAAGTTTACCATAGAGAGAGGTAAGGGTAAGAGGAGGAAGAGAAGTAGGAATCCAGGAAGGGTCATCTAGTTCCTAGAAGGAATTGATCAACAAGGCAGAGGCAATAGAAAGGAAGAAAGTAAACATGTTTATTAAGCAATTTACAATGTGCCAGGCACTGTGCTAAGTGCTTTACAAATATTATCTAATTTCAGAGGGAAGGGAAAATGTTTGCTGAGACCTGCTCCTATTTCACTCTTAAGATGCCACCTTGAATCTGGGCAGCAGGTGGTAGGAGGTAAAGATAGGAGAAAGTTCCTGGCTCTCCACATTAGTCACTGGGGATAGGCTGGAGAAGGTTATTGATTTCAAATTAGACAGACTAGAAGAACTACATCCCAATTTACTAAAAGAATCACAAGATGTTATTAAGGCAATCAATGAGTAAGTTTGAAGAATTATGAAGAATAGCAATATTCTGGGTCTAAAGCACTACCAATCTGCCTTTTCCCCCATTTCTATAAAATCTTTATGAGAATAATATATAAATTTATTAAGGGCATTCTCAATGAAAGCAAGAAGGGAATTAGCAGACTTTTCAAAATAATAGTCTACAAAAGTCGACATCTTTGAAATCACACAACTGTACAGAGAATATAAGATCCCAATGTGCTTATCATTTTTTTTACATTTGTTTTCATTTAGACCTCTAATTTCATTATTACCTCCTCCAAAGCATACTGGAAGCTCATTTTTAACAGTCTTATATAGCTATCTAAAGCTCATAAATTATCATGCAGCCACTATAGGAACATTATCTGCTTTAATTCAAATTATTGGTAAAAATGTTTTTTTAAAAAAAGTACAGAAACATACACAAATCCCAAGGACATTCCATTGGAGACTACCTCCCAAGTTGACATCAGTCCATAAATAACTTCTCTCTAAGTCTGATCATTCAGCCAAGTCTGACATCATATTGATTCTATAGTCATCTAGGCTACATCTCTCCATCTTTTCTATAAGGCCAGAATGAGATACTTTATCAAAAACAGCAAAAATCTATGTCAGCTATGCTATTCCCTGATATAACAGGCTCCTATACCTGTCAAAAAAGGGAGGAGTAGTGAAAGTGGGTAAGTTTGAGATGACTTATTCTTGATGAAGTCACCCTGCCCCTTTATGATCATCCTTTCCTCTTCTAGATGTTTACTAACCACATGGTTAATAGTCCATTCTAGAATTTTGTCAGGAATCAAATTCAAGTTTATTGGACTATGGTTTGCATATCCTATTATCTTCTATTTGGGGGAAATTTTTTATGAGAAAATTTATTCCTTTTTTTGGCCTACAGTATGCCTTCCATTCTAAAATCTATCAAATATCACTGACAGGTAGTAGCTAACTCTAATTCTGAGTTCCTAATTTGATCAGATCAAAGAACTTTTGAAGTACTCAAGTAAAAAAGTTAGGTTTCATAATCTATAAATAGTGGGAGTTTATGATTCTATGTACAATGTTTCTTTTCCTTTTCTTTGCATACTTTAGGGTTTATGTTGAGGTTACCAAATTCATGATAATTTTTTAAAGGAGAGAAATAAACAAATACCGTATTAGCACATGAGTTAGACAAGACACTAATATGTGATTGTTGCTCTTTCCCACATTCTATGATGTCTATTTCTGCCCTGATATAACTTTAGGAGAATCTATATTGATAAATCAAATGCAGAAGTTGATTATATTCCCTGCCTACCTCTGATGAAGTTCATCCCTGGGGAAAGGGAAAAAAAGAGTTAGAGTAAAGAAAAAATGAAATTAAATAACTGTATGTTATGTAGCCATGGGAGTAACACTAACAAGTCTAAACTTGTTGTTCATATGTACATTAGACCCACTAGTTGTAATTCCAGAGAAAATGAGGCAGCCCCATTTAAATCAATAGTGAACATGAACAATAAGGTCTTAAAAGGTTAAGCAAAGTGTGTTGTAATCATGAAGGGGAAGGAAAAGTGTGAAGAGAAAGGCACAATACAAAGGATATTGTGCAAGTCTGAGTTAACTAATCCTTTACTTCAGCTCACCAAATGTTAGACAGTGATTACTATTAAGGAGAAATTGATCAGAGGCCAAATACATAAAAACCTCTAGAACCAAACAAGTTTATTTTCCTTTACTCATGCAAAATAATTTAGAGCTCAGGAAGTGAAAGGTTATTAAAAGTACACCAGTTTTAATGCTTGAATTTAAGAATAGACTAGAACAATGTGCTAAATTCAAAAAAATGAAAATTTTAATTTCCTACTTTTGAGTTTTAAAAAGTAAGTTTTACAATTACAAAATGAGGGAAGTAGGGTTAGACATCGGTTCATAAAAAAATGTCTTAGGGTTTTCAGAGGTTGGAAATTCCATTGGCATCAAGAATAAGACGTGGCAGGCAAAGAAGCTAATGTGATAGAGAACATTAAGAGAGATGTTCTGTCCAGAACACCAGAAGTGAGAATCTCTTTTACTTTGTCCAGGTCCATCTTCATTTAGATTATTGTGTTTAGCTCTGACAGTCATATTTTTTTAGGAAAGATATTGATGTAACCTAGTTTTCAAGCCTGAGGCATTTTGAAGATGCTGCTTAGCCATAATTTTGGAGTGGTGGGAAGAAAGACAATTCTATGCTGTGTGACTAAGTGAGAAAAAATGGTTGATAATAGAACTTTTGAGAGGAAAAACACCCTCCATTCCCATTTCAAGAGAGAGAGATACCAAGTGCCAGACTTTCTTCAGGAAAAGACCTGTGAAAAGAGAAAAGACATTGAAGTTCCAAAAATGTTGGCAGCAAAACCATCCTTAATGCATCCTTGATTTCCAGCTTGCTTGCCTAGAGACTTGGGAGAATTTGTAGTTTTGGTGAGATTTTTCCTCTTGGATGAACTGAGATAGTACTCTCCCAATGGGATAGTTGATTCATTCACTGTGTATTTTCCTGATATATTCTAACCTGTGTAACACCTTTGATTGCTGTTTCAGCTTTGTTATAGGGAAGTTAAACAGAAGGGATCAAGCTAACTAACTAGCTAGCTAACTAATTAACTATATATATGTACATATATAAATATAAATAGGTTTATTAGTTAAAGAGACAAGGGAATGGAAAGGGAATCAGGGAGTAACTTATTTTTCTAACCCACCCAGATATTAAAATCTTAGCATTTCTAAATAACTTTAATCTAACTAAATAAAAGGATAATTAAAGGTAAAGGGGATTAGTAACGACCACAGGGCCCAGATCCTCACAACACCACAGTCCTTGGTTGGGTCACACAGCTGTCTCAAGATGAGTCCTCACAAATTTCAGGAAGGGAGGAGGATCACACACACACACACACACACACACACACACACACACACACACACATACACACACAATCCACCAGTGTGGGGGGATCACTCATTCAACCTCTCCTTAAAGATGATCCAATTCTCGGGCAGCTCCAAAGTTGGTTTCCTTCAGAGAGACACTTCCACACACCTACTCTGTCTGCTTCCCAGAGAGAGAGAGTATCAGTTGCCAGTATTCCAACTGCCTTAGAATGCTGACCTAGTCCTTGATCTGTGGAATCTTGGTTTGAAGGCTGTCAGCCAGTCTTGCTAAATTCCCTTGCTACAGCTTGGATAAAAAATTTACTCACTATGCACTATCTGCCATGGTCTTTTGTGTGATTAGAATTTGGCAGAATGGAGTCAAGTCTACAAGTATAAGCTAAGAGTTATCCCCTTCCCTTTAAGAGATAACAGAGAATCAATATGAATCTAAAAAAATTATGTTGCTAGACGAGCAATATTTAAGGGGACAGATAAATATAATTCTAGCCCAGATCTTCCTCTTCTAAAGAAGAACACAGCTGTCAGCCTTGTTGCCTCTTTTCTTATTTCTTGCCAATCATGAATCAAGCTCTCTTGGAGAGGGATGGGTCAGGTTCCAAAGATCTATCCATGTATCTGCTCAAGACTCATTTAGATAATTAATGTGGACAAACACTAAACCTACATGGGAAGGGGAAAGAAGAAGGGAATAAACATTAATTAAGCACCTACTATATGCCAAATTCTATGCTAAGTACACTAAAATATCTATTTGACAAAAAAAACTTGTAAGTTATATTCAATTACCTCTTTTTTTGTAGTTGAAAAAATCGAGGCCAATAGAAGTAAAGTGATTTGTCCAGGATCACCCAACTAGTAAGTATCTGACAGTGGATTTGAACTCATCTTCCTGACTCATATTCCTTCAGCATATACCTTACAACGATAGGAACTCATATTCCTTCAGCATATACCTTACCATGATAAGCTAAAAAGTATTCAGAGAAAGAAAGCCAGTATAGAGAGGGAACTAGAGACCATGATCTATAAGAATTAGTTGAAGGGAAGTAGAGATGTTCCTTTCTGGAGAAGGGAAGACTTAAGATAGCAATTATAATTATCTTCAAATGTTCAAAGGGTTGCCATGTGGAAAATAGAGTACACTTGTTCTGCAAGGCCCCAAAGGACATAAATATTATACAATCAATCAGTGAAAGTTGCCGTGAAATTGATTTCGGTTCAGATATAAGAAAAAGCTTCCCAACAATTAAAATGATTACAAAGTGAAACGGGCTGCTTCAGAAATTGAGTTCCCCCTCAATACCTTTCTCCCCCAAAAAACAAGTATATATATTTTGATTCCTTTGCCCCCCCCCCACAATCACTTAAATCTAGCATTTTTTTAAAACCTGAAAAACAAATCCTTATGTATATCTACATAGTCCAGAAAAGACAAATTCCCATATTGGCCGTGACTGAAAACACATATCTTTTCTGTATTTCAAGTTCATCACTTTAGTGGCAGGTAGCAAGAGGCATGTTTCATCTATATTCTTTTGGTCTTCTGGTTTGATCAGAATGCTAAAGTGTTTCCAAGTTGTTTTTCTGCAAAGTGTTATCATCATATAAATTGTTCTTCTAGTTTTGCACATGTTACTCTGCATTCATTCATAAAAGTCTTCCCAGTTTCCTCTGAAAATATCTATTTTATTATTTCTTATGGCATAGTATTATTCTATTATATTCACAGACAACAATTTATTTTAGTCATTTCTGGTTCTTAGCTATCATTTAAAAAGAGCTGCTATAAATATTTTTGTACATATTTTTTTCTTTTTCTGTCTTTGGTTTCTTTAGGAGTATAGACTTAGCAACATTTTCACTGTGGGAAAAGACAAATATACTGTTTATTTTCTGAGCAAAGTTCCAAATTGCTTTCCAGAAAGATTGAACTAATCCACAGTCCCATGAACACTGCTCTAGTGTGCTTGTTTTCCCATAGCTCCGCCAACATTTCTCATTTTCTTCTTTTGCCACCTTTGCCAGTTGAAATATATGAGGTGGTACCTCAAAGTTGCTTCAGTTGGCATTTCTCTAATTATTTAATACTTTGTAGTTTGGAGTTTCTTCCTTTGAAAACAATCTTTTCATTTTCCTTTGTCCATTTATCTATTAAGAAATGGCTCCTAGTTTTATGCATTTGAATAAGATCCTTATGTATCATAAAAATAAAGCTTTTTAAAAAAACTCAGCAAATATTTCCCTTCATATACTAATTTCCCTTCTAACTTCAACTTCATTAAATTTGTGCAAAAACTTAGTTTTATATAATTGAATTTGTCCATTTTCTCTTGTGTGATCTTTGTCATTTCTTTATTCATAAACTAATGCCCTATCTAGAAATTTTAAAGTTAATTCCTTCTTTGCTCCTCTAGTTAGTTTATGATAAGACCTTTTTACATTCAGGTCATTCATCTATTAGGAGTGTAGGTGTATGATGTAAAGCAGGGATCCCCAAACTATGGCCCATGGGCCACATGTGGCCCCCTGAGGCCATGTATCCAGCCCCCACCACACTTCTGGAAGGGGCACCTCTTTCATTGGTGGTCAGTGAGAGGAGCACTGTATGTGGCAGCACCGCTTATGTACAGTACTACTTCCGGTGACATAATCTTTGCATGGCACCTTAGAATGAATTGCTGTGCAAAGGATTATGTAGCTGCACAATGGAAGATGTCAGCATGGTGAGTGGCAATCTGGGGGAGGGGATTCCTCACTGTGTATACTGCTGCCCAGTTAGGGTTAGGATTAGGGTTAGGGTTAGGGTTAGGGTTTGGGCTAGGTTTTTATAGTCCAGCCCTCCAACATTCTGAGGGACAGTGAACTGGACCCCTGTGTAAAAAGTTTGGGGACCCCTGATATAAAGTGTTGGTTTAAAATTAATTTCTTCCAGACTGCAGTTCAGTTTTTCTAGCAATTTTGGACAAATAGTTAGTCTCTAACCTAGTAACTAGAGTCTTGGGTTTAACTAGACACCACACTACTGTTTCTATTTGCTTCTCTATATTGCATATTTAATCTGTTCCACTAATCTACTGTTTTTTACCAGTTCAGAATAATTTTAATGATTACTGCCTTATAGTACAGTTTAAGATCTCATACTAATAGAACTCTTTCCTTCCCACCTTTTTTTATTATCATACTTGAGATTCTGGCCATTTGTTTCTCCATATGAATTATTATTTTTTTCTTGCTCTATAAAGTATTCTTTGGGATTTTGATTGGTAGAGCAATGGATAAATAAATTCTTTTTGGTAGTACTGTCAGTTTTAAATGGCTTGACCTACTCATGAGCAAATAATGTATCTCCAATTTCTTAAAGTTATCTTTATTTCTGAAAAAAACATTTTATAATTTGATTCATATAACCCTTGAGTCAATGTGGGTAGCTATAGTCCCAAAATTTTGTAGCTCCTATAGTTATATGGAATGAAAATTCTCTTTTTGCTTTTATTGGGTTTTGTTGATTATAGATATAAATATGTGGAGTTTTCTTACATCCTACAACTTTGCTGAAATTATTAATTATTTTAATTAATTTTTATTTAATCCTTTAGGGTTCTTTAAGGATTCCCTTCACTTTTAAACAAAGAATAGATCATGACTTATTTTTAATTTATTTATTTAATACAATTTATTCCCAGGGATCTCAGTCTCTCCCTCCCCTCTATTCCCCATAAAAAGTATTACTAACAAGAAGATATGTGTATGTGTGTATATATATGGACATAGTGTCTTTTGTGTTTTTGTTTTTCAGTTCTCTGGAAGTGGACTGTCACAAGTTATTCTTTAAATATTTATTCT
Source organism: Monodelphis domestica (assembly GCF_027887165.1). Lineage (NCBI taxonomy): Eukaryota > Metazoa > Chordata > Mammalia > Didelphimorphia > Didelphidae > Monodelphis > Monodelphis domestica. Next base: position 450,126,729 of record NC_077228.1, read on the forward strand.
AAAGCAGTTTATGACATTCTTTTGGTTCTATTCATTTCACTCTTCATTACTTCATTTAGGTAAAACTTTACAAGTTTTTAAAAAATTAACATTCTCATCATTTCTTATGGTACAGTAGACTTCTATCACAATCTTATACCATGATTTGTCCAGTCACTTCCCAGCTGATGGATGTCTCCTCAATTTTCAATTCTTTGCTATCACAAAAAGACCCGCTATAAATGTCTTAGAACATATAAGTTATTTTCCTTTCCCCTTGATCTCTTTGGGGTAGCAGTGGTATTGCTGGGCCTAAGGGTATACACAGTTTTATAACTCTCTGAACATAATTCCAAATTGCTCTCCAAAGCGGTTGGATTAGTTTGCAATTCCATTAACAATGAATTAGTGTTCCTATTTTTCCACATCCCTTTCAACTTTTATGATTTTGCTCTTTTATCATTTTACTCAATCTGAGTTGTGTAAGACAATATTTCAGGATTGTTTTGATTTATATTTCTCTAATCAGTAGTGATTTAGACCATGTTTTCATATACCTATATGTGACTTTAATTTTTTCTTCCCCAAACTGTCTGTTCATATCTTTTGCCTGTTAATCAATTGGGGTGGTTCTTATTCCTAAAAATTTGGCAATGTTCTCTCTATATATTTTAAATATGAGATCTCTGACCAAGAAACTGAATGTTTTTTCTAATTTTCTGCTTTACTTCTAATCTTGGCTATGTTAGATTTGTTTGTGCAGAAACTTTTTAATTTCGTGTAATCAAAATGATCCATTTCATATCACACAATGTTGTCCATCTCTTATCACTTATAAATACCTCTGCTAACCATAAACCTGAGAGGTAATATGTTTACTGGTCTTCTAACTTGCTTGTGCTATCTCCTCTTGTGTCCAGGTCATGTATCCCTTTGGATCTTGTCTTAGCGAATGGTGTAAGATATTGATCTGTACCCAGTTTTTGCCAAACTACTTTCTAACTGTTATGGCAATTAAATGATGAAACTGTTGGGAATTTTACAAGGGAGATTCCTCTACAGATACAAATTTAACCAGAGACTTATCCAATTCTAATATTCTGTAATTTTTTCAAATATTCTCTAAGTTGAGTATGTATGACTGAGGTCATACTCCCCCCATTTCAGGTCATGTGCTTCTTATTGATATATAATCGAAAATGGAAATAGGACAATCAGTTATAATAACAATGATTCATCATCAATCAATGACCAATGATTTTATAGGATCTTAGATTTAGAGATGTAAGGGAACTTAAAAGTCATTTAATTCAATTACTTTTTTCAGCTAAGAAAACTGAAGCTCATAGAGTTTAAGTGGACTGGAATTAGACACAGGGATGGGATTTGAACCAAAGCCCTCTGAATCCAAACCCAAGATCCATTCCATAAGACAACACTACCTGAAACATTTAATAATCAGTAGTATTAGGGAGATGCCCAAAGAGGAAGTTAATGAACCTGTCCAAGATTACTTTGATACCTAATGTCAGTAGTAGGATTTGAACCTAGTCTTTCTGAACCTCAAGCCAATATGACATTCACTATGTCTATCTCAAATAACAATCAAAAGACCTTTTATTTAAATTATTAGGACTGAGCACAGTAGTCAAAAAGCAGATCCCAGAGTCAAGAAGACCTGGATATGGGTTCTGCCTCTGATACTTACCAGTGGTGTCATCACAGACAAAATAACTTCATTTCTCGGGCAATTCTCTAAGAGTAAGTTGGAATAGGACATTTGCTGATCTGTACTAATAAGAGTAGTTTCCCAACTAGAAATTCCCTTTATTATTGAAATCACAGGTCCAGACATAAAGCAAAAATGACTAATGATACCTTTCCATTCCTTCCAAGAAATGTAATACTTCCCTTTACTGCCACTCAGAAAAATTAGAACTGTATGACATTTGACAATCTGTTACTTTTAGACACCCAGGAGCCCTCAGACACCTCCCTAGTATTCCAAAAATATCAATGAATCATTTGCAGGGGGTTTAGTGGTATAAAAAGAATTGGAATTATTCTTTTCCTCCCTGAAACACATAATCTCTCCCACCCCCAGAAAATTCTAGTGAACCAGAGCCTCAGAAGAATGCCATGTTCTGTGAATAAAGTCCCCAAAAGCTTTTGGTAGTTGATAGCAGCTAAGAGAATTGGGTTTGGGGCAGAATGATTTTATCACTACCTCAACACCCCTCTCCCATTCCTACCCCCTTCAACAAGACAGAGAGAAATAGGAGGGTTTCTTAAAAAGGGGAGAAATACAATGCACTATCCCAAATGGATTATTCTACTCTATTCATTCCATTGCAATAACGTGTGGAGTGCGTAATGAATCTCATATATATTCTGTAGCTCTCGGCTTAAATACGGCCATTTAACTTCATAGATTAAATGTGGAAAGGTTGGAATTTAAAACTGACAGGACAATAAAAATGCTAAAAAACCACCAAAAAAAAGAGAAAAGCATTTCCTATTATGTTGGATCATTTCTAAGGAAGTGGTATCTGCTGAAACAAGGTAAAATTCATACAAAGTCTTACAAATGCTCACTCCCTATAGCATTTGTCTTTCCCAAACATATTATGTTCATTAAGCAATGTAATTGTCAAACCACCCCCAAAGTTAAAGTAAGGCTCTAATTTATTTTCATCAGAGTGAGCACTTTCTCCATCAAGGCAGAGCATAATCCATCTGCTGATTGGTTTCACGACATAGGGGAAGATGAGGTAGAGGATCTAGGTTCAAATCCTTTGCTCTTCCCTTTAATAGCTGAGTGACCTGGGCACTAATCCATCAATGTTCTCTGTGCCTCCATTTTCTCATCTGTAAAATGAAGCAGTAACACCAATGCCAACAACTAGCGTCCATGCAGAGCTTTACAAATATTATCTCATTTTATCCTCACAACAGCCTTGGGAGGAGGTCTTCTGAGGGTGAAGTACCCTACTAGAATGTTAATGGAGTAAATAGGTTCAAAAGACTGAATTTCCTCCAAATAACCTAGAACAACAGAGGAGGTATAGCCTAGCAGAAGGAGCAGGAGATTTGAAATCAGAATATCTGGATTAAAACATTCTGTCCTTATTTCTTGCTTATGTCAGCACTGACAAGTCACTTAAACTTTCTAAGCCTTGGTTTTCTCAGATGAAAAATGAAGGGGCTGAACAAGATGAGCTCTAAGGTGCCCCCCCAGTCCTTAATAAAGCCTTTTCTTAAAACACACACACACACACACACACACACACACACACACCACACCACACCACACCAACCACACATACACACACAACTTTGGAAGGTAGGTGCCATTATTATTTATCCCCATTATACAGATAAGGAAATTATAGCTGGAAGAGGTAGAGTCCCATGACAAATAAATGTCTGAGGGAGGATTTGAATTCTTCTGCCTTACTCCAAACCCATAGCTCTCTTAGACTTCTATTCACTTCCAAAATCCCTTCCAGTTCTAAATATATGATGATATATCCTAAAAGATAGTTTTAAATATTGCTGTGGTTGAAAAAATTCATTGCTTATTGGCCAAATTGCAATTGATAAGCCTCTTTTTTTTTCTTTTGAAAGCATCTGTCACTGAGACTCTACTTGGCAGGAACTTTCAGGACTTGTGATATACCAGCATAGTGATCAGGGCTCAAACTCACCACTCCAAAGTAAGTTATTGTAGTATAAGACTTAAGCAGAAGGTTCAGATTTATAATCATTAATTATCATAATTTTTTGTTTGTTCATTTTTTGTTGTTCAGTTGTTTTTTAGTCATGTCTGACTCTATATGACCCCATTTTGGGGTTTCTTGGCAAAGACAATGAAGTGATTTGCCATTTCCTACTCCAGCTCATTTTATAGATGAGGAAAGTGAGGGAGGCAGAGTTAAGTGACTTGACCAAGTCATCTTGTAACTTACATCTAGTAAGTGTTGGACTTAAATTCATGAAGATGAATCTTTCTGATTTCAAGTTCAGTGCTCTCTCCACTGAGCCACTGAATTATTAACAATTAATTATATTAGTAATTATGAGTAATATGCATTTAAAATAATAATATAGTTCCTGTTTGTAAAATGCCTCAGTTTCCTTATCTATAAATGAAAAGTTGGACTTAAGGTACCTTACAGCTCTAAGTCTATGATCCTTTGATACTATGACTCCTGCAATACAAACATTATTATTTCCATTTAAGAGATCAGGAAAGTGAGACTCCAAAAAGTTGAGTGACTTGCCAATGAACTTGCAGCTAGTAATTGCTTAAAACTAGCTTTTAGCCCATGTCTTCTGCGTTGAAGACCAATTCTTTTTCCATTTTTCCATGCTACTTCTTTTTAAAGACAATGAATACAGCTATATTATTTATGTACTATAACAAGAAACCCATTTGACTCTTTAACTCCTTGCTACCTAGACTCAAAATGAAATGTTTGGGAGAACCATGATTTCCTAAAGAGGCTCAAGATCCCATGGAGCACCTTCTTCACCAATAGACCAGGTAAGAACTACCTTAATAAATCTTGACTTGACTTGGCATGACAAAGCAATTAATTTGGACCGAACACTCAAGTAAGAAATAAAGAAAATGAAAGTAGTAAATTCATCCTTCCCTATATCCAAGGGGACCAAACTGCCACTGACTCTCAAGCTAGAAAGAGAGGGATGCTCTATCAATAACTCTTACTTCTAGGATATTAGCCTGGCTGGAATATTTCTCAAGGTCTCATCTCCCAACAAGTGACTGTGCCTCATTGCTATACTGCTGTTTCTCTGCAGTTTCCATTCCTTTCTGTCTCCAAAGCTGCTGCATCGTCTCTGCTAGACATGTCTCCTTTGTTCACTCAGAAAACCTTTTCTATCTCCTTGACGCCTAGAATCTTTCACAGTAGAAATGTTCTCCATCCTCACTAATTAGATCAGAACCTTTCCCTCCTTTTAAAATGCCTTTTCTTTTTTCCAGATCCCTGAATGACCCTGGTATGTAGAGCAGTCAGACCCAGGTGACTCACTGACTGAACCCAGGTGGAGTAGTATGAGTTTGGCATCAATGATGTTCAGATTCTAAGGGAGACAGACCCTTTGGAATTCTTGGACTTCTTTTTCTTTCTGTCATGCATGGCTTAAAGACCAAGTCCAAAATACTGACATTATCTCTGGTTATTTCTTTTCCCATCTCATTTCAAGGGTATAAAATGTCCTAGTCTGGACACATGGCTGTGGGTGCTGTCCCAAACCCTTTCCTTGTTGCCTTGGTCTCCTCCAATTTACTTCAATCATAACTTGCCAGCTAAAGAATTGTTGTTTTCAGCCAGGACTAGCTGGTCTAATTCTTACACAAGGACCCCAGTATGTCCAGCAATGACATTCTTTAGTTCTACAATCAGAGAAGATTTTTTTTTTACTTTTAAACATTATTTTATTTGTTCATTTTCTAACATTATTCCTTGGAAACAAAGATCATTTTCTTTTACTCCCCCCTACCCCCTTTCCTCCACCCCTCCCATAGCCGACACACAATTCCACTGGGTATCACATGTATCCTTGATTCGAACCCATTTCCATGTTGTTGGTCTTTGCATTAGGGTGTTCATTTAGCGTCTCTCCTCAGTGATGTCCCCTTAACCCCTGTAGTCCAGCAGTTGCTTTTCCTTGGTGTTTTTACTCCCACAATTTGTCCTCTGCTTGTGGATGGTGTTTTTTCTCCTTGGTCCCTTCAGATTGTTCAGGGACATTGCAGTGACACTAATGGAGAAGTCTATTACCTTCGATTGTACCACAGTGTGTCAGTCTCTGTGTACAATGTTTTCCTGGTTCTGCTCCTTTAGCTCTGCATCACTTCCTGGAGGTTGTTCCAGTCTCCATGGAATTCCTCCACTTTATTATTCCTTTTAGCACAATAGTATTCCATCACCAACATATACCATAATTCATAAGAATTATGAATTATATATTCTTCATAAGAAGATTTTAAGGAAAAGATGGGACATTAACAATCTATCAGCATTAGGAAATAAAACTAGGATGTGGGTAAATGCAATGGGATTCCAGTTTAAGCAAGAGATCTTGAACCAAAAAGCATTGAGAAGAGAATATATTCTAAGGGAAATACAGAGGAAATCAAACCTCACAAAACTGATGGGTGTATATTGCAGGAGAATTAAAAATAAAAGAGAACTATGTTATGAGGATTCTTAAAAGCCAAGTAGAAAAGTTTAGATTTAAATCAGTAGGAAATTGGGAGCCTCTAAAGGATTATTTTTTTTTAAAGCAAAGGATAATAGTGCCTTACATCTAAATAATGCTTTATAGTTTTCAAAGTCCTTTTAGATAATCTAACAAAACATCTTTAATTTTAATATCATATATGATTTCTGTGGAAAGGAAACTAGACTAATAGTTTGTGTGGGGGAAGGGCCAATTGGGAGTGGCAGTTGGGTCTTGTGACTAGCACTTCCTTCCTGCCGGGGGGGAGGACTGGGGTCCTGGTATTGGAGGAGAGAGGTGCTTGTTCAGCCCAGTCTGGAGTGGCATGCTTTTCTTGGTTCAGCTAAAGATACAGGCTTCTAAAGGTTAGAATTGTTCTTGTTTGCTTTCTGTGTACTGTTAAGATTCTGAATTAGAACAACGAGAGTAGACGGGAGTGGGACAAACTCTCTGCCAGCCTCTGGGGCCTGGCCTCAGGTCTGAAGCTGAGAAAAACTCCAATCCCAACTAGTTATTAAACTTTATGTTATTTGAATTCACAGTCAGATAAGTGGACTATCTTTTCTGGTCATAGAGAGAGCTGAACTTCAGTTCAGTCATCAAGGCAATAAAAAACCTTATCAGACCCCTGCTGTTTCCTCTCATCAGGGGACATCTCCCTCCCCTGCTTCACCAAACAGTGTTCCCTCTCTCCCCTTAACTCCTCCTTACTCCTATACAAACCTCCTATTATTCCCCATTTATCCCCATTTTTCCCAATCCTATTTCCTTTCCCAATAAATATTACATTTCTAACAATTAGTATTTGCCATTATAATGGGGGGGCAGAATATCAAAGGAGGCTGACTATATTCTACATAGGAACCAGTTAGTCCTAGGTCATTAGGAATGCTGACATAGAACTAATTCTTGAAGAATTCTAATAAAAGTGACAAATGAAAAACTGAGTAAGTTCTTATAGATGTGCGCCCTAACCCGTACCTCAATACATCTCAGATTCAAACTCACTCCTACCTTTACTGGATATATATATATACTTGAATATTTCAGAGACAGTTTTGATAAGAATGCAGAGGGAATTATGGTTTATGTCAATGATTAGGAAGGTTTGGGGCTGGTAGAAGGCCTTCTGACAAGGTTTTGAAAGCCTAGAGCTTGAATGTAGTAAGAGAAAATGTGGAAGAATTTGAGAAAAAAAATGAAGAACAACTCAAATTCAAGGAGAAAAGGCTTCATTCTGAAGAAAGACTGTCATATTAAGGAGGAAAAGAATTGTGGGAAAAGACCTGAGAAGGGATAAAAGAAATAGAAAAAAAAGATGGCTGATAAGGCACAATAAGAAGAAAATAAGATAAATTGGTAAGAGGTTAATAAGAGAAAGGAAAGGAAATTAGGTGTGTACATCAAGTTGCTAAGGGGCAATAAAAGAGTGATAAGGTATTAATGAGGTGCTAAAGAGACGAGTTACAATCTTTCCCAGTAGTTCTAAAGAGAAGGATTGAAGATTTCAGTATCATTAAGAATGGAAAGAAAGGAGAACTTTTGTAATGGCTTGTATCGAGTGTCTAGTGCTTGTATTCACAGCATGGCCATGGCCTAATGACTGCTATATATTTCAACATGCCAACAGACTTCTCTCACTTCATGAAGACAATGTGAAGGGTTTTGAGAAAGGACCCACCAAACTCAAAGTTATTAGAGAAAATGAAGTGCTCCTTAAGGAAAAAAAAAATCAAGAGGGAGTTTTGATGAGTAAAAAAAGTAGAAAGGGTTATGAAAAGGCATAAAAAAACAACAGAAGGTTGGAGGGCAGAAGAATATCAGAAGAAGGAAGAAGGTAAGGGGTAGTACAGTGAGTTTGGGGTAAAAGAACAAATTTAAGGCTCCTCTTGAAAGGCAGAAGGGAGCAGTACTAGATACTCTTAGAAAGAAGTAAGCAACGTGTCTTCTCAGAAATTAAAAAAAAAAAAGTCTTGGGTAGGAAACTTTATACCACAGAAAGAAAGGAGAAGGAAAAGGAGGGAATGATAACATATATGAGAGAGAGAGAGAGAGAGAGAGAGAGAGAGAGAGAGAGAGAGAGAGAGAGAGAGAGAGAGAGAGGAGGAGGAGGAGGAGGAGGAGGAGGAAGAAGAAGAAAAAAGGAAGGAAGGAAGGAAGGAAGGAAGGAAGGAAGGAAGGAAGGAAGGAAGGAAGGAAGGAAGGAAGGAAGGAAGGAAGGAAGGAAGGAAGGAAGGAAGGAAGGAAGGAAGGAAGGAAGGAAGGAAGGAAGGAAGGAAGGAAAATCAAAGCGAAAGAGAGAGAGAGAGAGAGAGAGAGAGAGAGAGAGAGAGAGAGAGAGAGCACACCTACTATCTGCCAAACACTATGCTATGTGCTATACAAATATCATCTCATTTGGACCTCACAACAGCTCTGTGAAGTAGGTGCTATTATAATCATCATTTCATAGTTGAGGAAACTGAGGCAGAAACCAGTGAAGCAATTTACTCAACATCACAAAGTAAGTATCTGAGGTCATATTTAAACTCATTTCTTCCTACTCCAAGCCCAAAGTTCAACCTACTGGGCCAACCTAGCTGCCATCCAGCTGTTGTCCACTGCAGTTAAGGGAAACAAAAGAGAAAATCAGATAATAAAGGAAATGAACATCACATTAAGAAAAGGGTATCCTTGAGCATGATTTGGATTTCTAAATCATGGCTTAATTACAAAAATGGCAGGCTCCTCACCAGGGATGGAATGCTCTTAACATAAGCTGGTAAGAATATATTTACTCAGGATCTTATAAATATTGTCAAAAGAGCTTTACATGGAGAAGGAAGAAAACTACCAACATACACCAAGCTACATGAAATAAAAAGTAATTACAATGTGTGAGGGGTGGAGAATGGCAGTAGAAGTATGGAAAAATTCAGAGGAGATAAAAATTTTAATGAAATTATTAAAAGCCTAAGCAATGCAATGATCAAGGACAATTCTGAGGGGCTTAGGAGAAAGAACACTATCCACATTCAGAGGAAGAACTGTGGGAGTAGAAACACAGAAGAAAAACAACTGTTTGATCACATGGGTTGATGGAGATATGATTGGGGATGAAGACTCTAAATGATCACCCTGGTGCAATCATCAATAATAAGAAAATAGATCTTGATCAATGATACATGTAAAACCCAGTGGAATTGCACGTTGGCTATAGGGAATGGAGGGAAAGAACATGAATCATGTAACCATGGGAAAATAGTCTAAATTAATTAATTAAATAAAAATTTTTAATAAAAAAAGCCATGGCCTCAAATGCTTTTCTCTACCCAGAAAGTATGAAGAAGAAGTAAAATAAAGTTCCTAATACAAGGGGATAAATTTTTACCTTGCAGCAATCACTGAGACTTGGTGGGATAGGACCTCTTACTAGACTATGACTCTGAAAAGTCAGGCTTATTTCAAAAGAAACAAACTAGTTTGAAAGAGGGTAGGATAGCATTAGCTATTAAAAAGACATTCACCTGGCCATAGTGCATGACCTTGTGATATATTACTACACCTTCCTGGCTAGGATTTTATTTTTAAAATTTGCATTTATTCACATGAAGAAATATCAAAATTACAGCAAGGAAAACATGATAGAGTACATTTGAGTGAAGATCTGTAAGGTAAAAGAACCTGAAATTTTATCATCAGAATACATTACAGACTACCTAGGCAGAAAGAGGAGATAGATGTATTTAGGAATTAGGTCACAAACCTGTTCCAGAGGCATGATCCAATAGTAATGAGAGCCTTCAATTATACAGACATCTGCTAGAGTGAGCTCTCTACAAAACAAACAAACAAACAAAAAAAAAAAAACAAAGCAACTAAAAATTTCTTAACTTGGCTTAATGGTAACATCATCCTTCAAAAACTTTAGGAACTATTAGAAATTATGTTCTGGATCTGATTCTTACCATTAGGAAGGAACTAATCAGTGGAGTAATAATAGAAATAATAGAATAAGAATAAGAATAAGAATAATAGAAAAATAAAAAATAATAGAAACTTTGAAGGAAATGACTACTACCTTCAAAAATATGTGATAGAGGAGGAAAAAAAGCTATACATAGTTTGACATGTGCCCAAGATTTTGGGAAAGCATATTTCCAATAGTTCAGAGGTTCCCATAGACTAAAATATAGGTGTTAATGTATATGTATTGGGGGAGAAGCAATGAACTCAAAAGAATGAAATTCTGAAAGTAAACTGAGAAACAGTTCTTTTTGAAATATTACATTCATTATATTATTTTAAAAGAATATTTCATTTCCTCTCAATTACATTTTAAAGATAATTTTTTTTTTAATTTTGAGTCCCAAATTCTCCTTTCTACCCTCCCTTCTTCCTTCTCCTTGACCTGGGAGGGTAAGCAATTTGTAGATTTTTTTGCATGTGCAAACATGTTAAACAGTTTTTCATATTATTTTGTGGAAGAGATCTCAAATAAAAAAGAAGAAAGAAAATGAAATATAGTATGTTTCCATCTGCATTCAGACTTGTAGGAATGTCATAAAGAGATGTTATAGCTTGCTACTGATCAGTAGTCTCATCAAGCTGTCCCAAAAATAAAGGATAATGTTTCAGGGATTGTTTTGTCACAGACTCCATCAGTTCTTTTTCAGAGAGCAGATGGCATTTTTCATCATGAGTCTCAGGGATTGTCTTGGATCACCACATTGCTTCAAATAACTAGGTCATTCACAATTGCTCATCAAAAAATATTGCTGTCACTATGTATAATGTTCTTTTGGTTCTGCTAACTTCACTTTGAATCAGTTCATGTTATGCCTTTCCAGATTTTTCTGAAATCATCCTGCTTGTCATTTCTTATAGTATGGTGCTATTCCATTACAATCATATACCAGAATGGGTTCATCCATTCCCCAAATGATGGGTAACTGCTCAATTTTTAATTCTTTGCTACAACAGCAAAAAAAGGCTGCAATATTAAATTTTATAGTCAATTCCCTTAACAGAATCCACTCTATCCACTACTTCTTCATCCCATCAGTACTTAGATGACAAAACTGGGTTTAACACAAGAGAAGTCTTCAGAGTCTGGTACAACAAATAATGAACTCATTCTCCCTCCATATTCCCCTTGTCATGTAGCTGCCTCGAATAAAAGGTAGAAAATGGCAAAAAGCAACAACAACAACAACAAACTTTAATTCACACACATTTGACTGTAAGATACAGTGAATATAAGGTCTCATTGAATTTATTTTTAAAGGTTTTTCTTTTTGGTCTGATACACAGATGACTTGGGAAGGAAGTGATGCAATTTTAATGGCATTGAGAGGCTTATTCTCAAGATATCTAAAAAAGTAGGACATGCTAAATGATTTGAAGTAGCATTGAATAATGGACCTGAAGTGAGAAAAAACAAATCTTTCCTCTAACATGTAGTAAGTTTGTGACCTGAGGAAAATCATTTAACCTTTATACTTCAAGCTTGGTACTTGTCAACCAAGTCATTGATGATTCCTCTGCCAGTGGAGAGAGTTCCCACACTGGAATATCTCCATGTTGACAAAATCACCAAACTTTCCTATATCAATGTGTTCCTCCAGTGTTGCTATTGGCCTGACACTATTCCCTGTGCCATGTGCCATCCAGGTCCTGGCTGACTGCCTCTCTTTCTCTCCCTCTTTCTCTCTACCTCCCTCCCTCACTTTCTCTCTCTCCCTCTCTCACACACACACACACATTTCTACCAATAAATAATTATAAGTAAATATGCAATCTCCAGAGAATTTTAATCATTACAATATGGTATCTCAAGTAGACACTTCAAAAAGGCATGACATCTATTGATTGTCAGTATATTTCCAATGATGACTTTCGCACAAGTGATTAAAATATATCATCCAGGGGAGTATGATCCAAAAGGAGGAAGGACAGTCATGCAGCAAGAACAAGGGATAGCACACAATTTGTATGCTGCTTAGGTTCCTGGTCTCCAAAATAAGCAAGAACCTCATTAATGTAAACAATGAATCTGGTGGTCACATTATTTGAATCTGCATTGCAAATTTCCATTGGACTGTATTCAATTATCATATTTTACATATACATAATTATAACTTTGAATAGTAAAAACTCAAATACATTACCCCACTTCAAGGGATTCAATATTCATATTAATTGGGACCTAGAGACATCTGGGGGATAGACTGTGCGGTATGGGGATGGGATGGTTAAAATTCTCACAGGATGATTAGCCATGAATGGGTTGAAACTTGGATTTTAAAGTTGGTCAGTTAATAAGCATTCATAAATTAATACATACTATGCTAAATGCTGGGAATGCAAAAAATACAAAATGAAAAACAAATAGCCCCTGTCCTCAAGGAGCTTACAATCTAATGGGGCAACAACATGAAAACAAATATGTATAAGACATATACAAAATAAATTGGAGATAACAAAAAGAATGAAAGCATTTAGCAGGGTCAGGAAAATCTTCTTATAGAAAGTAGGATTTTAGGCTTGACTTGAAGGGAGCCAGGGGGTAGGAGATGGAAATGAGGAAGGAAAGAATTTCAGACATGGGAAATAGTCATGAAATGTCCAGTCAGGAGATGGAGAGTCTTGTTTACAAAACAGCAAAGAAGCCAGTTCAGCCAGGAGGTGCTATATCATCACTGAGGAGAACTGTTTCAGAACTGTTAAGAAATAGAATTGTAATATCTTGGCCTCCTTATCACTATGCTTGAAGCACCTGCTACCTGCTCCCAGGTACCTGGTGTACTTAAACAGTAATTTATTTGATTCAGGCTTCTCTGATAGTACCTAAGCCTTAAATAATAATTTTCATAGAATCCAAAAAATTATAAATTTCTCTTTATTCATTTCTAAAAGTATAAATGTTTAAACCTCTTTTATCTGCATTTATAAGGTTTTTACTTTAAAAAGGGAAAAATACATATATGAAAATTTTAAATAATATGGTATGTCTTTAGCTAAAAACTACTAAATAAAAACGCTTAGAGAAATAGGAATAAGACTCAGTTAGACGAATGTTGTAATTGACAATTTATCTAGATCATTGGAGGCAAAGGCCCCCACAATAAATGGTGATGGGCTGTGATACAATTTAAAAACAATGTTGGTCTTCTGATATTGTTTATCCTTGATTTCCAAAGAGGACCAATAACATGATGAGGATGATATCTTGACTTGAGGGTGAACTGTATTTAAGTAAGGCAAAGTTGCAGGAAGTCTTCAGTTTCTCTCTGTCCTCAAGTCATCCAAGTCCAGAAGCAGGCCAAAAGGCAGGTCAGCTAGCAATGGTCCAGGATGCAATGGATGATCCTGGCATTGTCTCTGTTTGACTGAACTCTAAACAGTTCACAGTGACTGCTTTAGTTGCCTTCTTGGCCATGAAACAAATTGTTCTCATCTGCTCATTCCATCAGGGGAAGTCTTCACATACTTGAGGTAGAGACATCCTTCTAACTCTAATGGGTTTGAGGTCTGTAGTTTAACCAGTCTGCTGAGATGGTTTTACCAAAGTTTGGCCACTGTGTGTGCTATAGCTTCTTGGAGCCACAGGTAAGAGTTGGGTGAGGTGGACACCAAAGGTAGATACATAGCCCTTAAATTAGAGAACTTGGCAAGCCCCTATACAAGACGTTTATTCCTCCTTGAACACTCAATATACTCTGACCATTAAAGCATTGTAGAAATGTAGTCAAATGAAAGCATTTAGCAACCATTTGACTGTATTTTTTCATACCCTTCTGTGTTAAAAATTAATACTCAGTATTGATTCTAATGCAGAAGAGCAGTAAGGGCTAGGCAATTGTGACTTGTCCAGGTCCAGCTAGGAAATGTCTAGGTCATATTTGAACCTAGGTCCTATGGACTCCAGGTCTGGCACTCTATCCACTGAGCTACCTAGTTTACCCCCATTTTGTTGTATTTTTCTATCATTATGATTGAAATAATATTAATTGAATTATTTATATGCATTGTCTTTCTGGAAAGAATGTATTCTCCTTAAAAGCAGAGGCTATTTCATTTCTGCCTTTATGCCTACTGTGTAAGTGTTAAGTAGTAGGTGCTTCATAAAAGCTTGTTGATTGATATTCTCATTTGATGCTCACATTTTTTAAAAAAGTAGATGATATTCAATATCTGAAACTTATAGATGAAAAAACTAAGGATCAGAGATGAGTTACTTATCCAGGATCATATAACTAGAGATAATCTGAGATGAAAATCAAACTCTAGTCTTCCTAAGTGTGCATGGCACTGTTTATCAATCAGGCAAAAGGGATCTGAGTACTCTACTTTAATTCTGATTTTTCCCTTTCACACAAAACAGCTGAAGATCCTTAGAGAAATGATCATTCTTTGTATTCTACTTTTCTTTGACATACATATTATTATCCCAATATCATCAACTCACTAAGAAATGTTTTTCATATTTCTGAGTCTACTCCCTCTTCTTCCTCACTTTTTAAAAATTTTATCCTCATTAATGCTTGTCTTTATCCATTTCTTTTTCATCTATCTCCTCATTTTCAATGTCTCTTTTCAGCATTTCAGGCCCTTCCTTCATTCATCTTTTTTTCCATCTTTTAGTCATCACGGTTACAAATTACTCCCCCTACTATGCTTTTTGTTTGTTTGTTTTCCCTTTCATTTCTTTTCTCATTCATTTCTTTCTTCCTACTGCTCCCCCCTTGAATTAGTAAAAAGTTAATTTGGATTCAGAGATTCATTTCTAATTCAAGCTATATGATTTCCCCAGAATTAGAGCTGAGATAAAAGCCCATTTAGGACAGCCTCCTCATTTTACAAATGAGAAAACGAAGTCATTGCCCATTAGGTAATAGAACTAGAGTTCAAATTCCAGGCACGGGGCTGGAAATGGAAGGTTCGTTGCACTGCCAGATTTGCTGCCCCTGTGCCCTAGGAATGGACACCATCTCTCTGGCTATCTGGATTTTTCCTTCATCCATATATTGGGGGAAGGAGGACGATAAACAAGAAAACCTCTAAAGTCTTGATCGACTCTAAATCATATTACTTTTCTCTCTCTCTTTTTTTTTCTCCAAATGTAGGAGCACTGCGTTCGCTTTTACAAAACTTAAGCTGTAGCCATTCCTCCCAATGAAAGGCGTTTTCTTCACTTTGGCTGACCACCCTTAGTGGGGTTTACCCAGGGCAGCCTCGGGTACCAAGGCCATTATCTGCCCAAGGATACTTAAAGCCTCTTCAAGAGAGAAGACAACGTAGAGCATCCCAGCGCTTCCAAGCTGCAGCAGCTGCAGCCTTATGCCCCGCCCAGAGCCCCTGACCAAGCGCCGCAGCTGCAGCTGCTTTCTGGACTTCTCGCCCCTGACCTCATCGCAAAGTCCTGGGACAGGAAGTGTTCAAATCTTTCTTACCTAGGGTGGATATTAGACAGAACATTCTAATGATAAGCTGTTAGAGTATCGTGTGGTGAAGATAAATACATTACGAGTTTTTATTTTTTTTAAATTAGCACAACTCCTTTAAAAAAAATTTTTTTCTGTTTTTTTTATAAAGTATTTTTCCATGGTTACATGATTCATGTTGTCTCCCTTCCCCTCCCCGGAGCAGACAAGCAATTCCACTTAAGCGCAATTCTTGGTAGAATTTTTTTTTTCTATTTCAAGTTGATTTTTATTTTAATAAATTTCCCATATGCGTTTTCGAAGTTATATGATCCATCTTGTCTCCCTCCCCCTCCCGGAACCGACAAGCAATTTATTCTGGGTTATACACGCAAAACATGTTTCCATATTATTCATTTTTAGAAGTGAATAATCTTATAAAACCAAACCACCCCCAAATATATCTTGATAGAATTTTAAATAAAGTGTTATGTAAAAAAGGTTTCTAGAAAGGTACGGATATCTCGAAGGTCTCCAGATCATGCTTCTATTGAAGGAATAGAAAGGCACGGACAGGAACTACCCAGGGAGGGATTTGGACTACACCCAACCCACATTAGTCAGATCATGGATGCAAAAGCATTGAACGACAATTATAAATTGTGTGGTTTGGTTCAGTGCTAGAAATTATAATGGCAGATCGTGGGGCTGAGATAGAAAGCTCAATTCAGCCTGAGGCATTTACCTACTGTGTGACTCTAAAGAAGACATTCAACCTCTGGGCATCTCAGTTTTCTGTAAATTGAGTTGGATTCGATGGCTTCTAACGTCCCTAACAACTCTAAATTTGTGGTCCTATATTTCAATCCAGAAGCATTTATTAGATCCCAAATATATGAAGGGAACTGTGCTAGCTGCTGAGGAGACAGTAGGTAGCATTAAAATTATGGATTCTAAGAGTTTTTCAGCCTCTATTTTGAAAGGGCTTCATCATCCAAGTGGACGGGTGGGGCTGGAAAGGAAGGTTCAAGCGCAGATTTCCAATACTGAATTTAGCCAATGTGTGTGATGCAGCAAACCTGAATTTATGTCTTCTTTAAAATACGACAGAATTGAGCTCAATGATGACTATATAGTGTAGGTACCAGATTGCATGCTGTTTTTAATCTGCTGCACATGAAATGAAACAAACCTAATCACTTCATGTGGAACGTCACAATGGCTTCCACAAACATTCCTGAAATGCCTTCATGCTTCTATCTGAAGATCTTAACTCACAAAAGGAAAATAGGCAGTAAATTATGACAGAAAAATAGAGCCCAGTAAAATAGCAGCTATTGAATTCACCTTAACAATTTATTAAACACGGAGTCAAAACAAGATTTTTTTTCTAGCTGAGTAACAGAAAAAAAAAAACACTTCTTATCAATCATGGCAAAATAAGTATGTACAGATTTATATCATTATTTTTTAAAGACTATCTGTTTTACCATTTCCCCCCAATGTGAAGTTATTCATGCTTCCTGAGAAGCTTCTCAGGGTCCTTAAGTCATCTCCATCATTCATTATGTTTCTTACAATGGCTGTGTTTTGTCAAGTTCATGGAACACAAGTTTTACCTAAGTGGGTATTTTCCTTTGTCCAACCCCATGCAGAGGAGTCAAGTGATTTGCCTAAACAGTAAGTGGCAACACTGGGATTTGAATGTAGTTCTCTGACTCTGAGTCTAGTATTCTTTCCACTGTGGCATGCTGGAAAAAATACAAGGTTTGAAAAAAATCTTTGTTTAAAAACTGGCCACATTTTTTCCTACCTGTGAATTTGGGCAATTTGTTTCAACTCTCTTCTTTTAAATGAGGGGTTAGACTAACTAAAACCTTGAGGTGTCTTAACTCTAAGTCCTCCCATCCTGTTGACTTAAACAAAGACTCATTGATACAGTAGAGGCTAAACAATCCATTTGACAGGATGGATGTAGAGAGAAAGTTGAGTGTCAAGGACAAGAACCTAGGGAAGACCCACAATTATGTACTGTGATTTGGATGATGAACTAGCAAAGGAGTCCAAGGAAGGGCAGTTGGATAGATAGGAGAACCAGGAGAGAGTAGTGCCATGAATGCCCAGAGAAGATAAAATATGCTGGAGAAGGGCATAGTCAGCAGGTCAACTGCAGCTGATATGTTGAAATGGATGAATGATAGGACCAAATGAAGGGCTTTTTAAGGGTAGAGGAGACATGGGGATGTTTGAAGGTAGTAGGGAAGCAACCAGTAGACAAAAGTTAAAGATTAGACAAAGGGAATGATGGAGGTTTCAATTTGCTAGGGAGGGAGGAGGGAAGGGAGGAATGAGATCAAGAGCCTGGTAAATAATTTTTAGCTCTGTGATGTTATATTTATATCTAATGTTTATCCAATTTAATATAATTGAAAAAACTTTTCTCAGTCATAAATTTCTAGTTTTGTATTGTTGTAATCTGATAGTAATATATCAATGAACAAAAATCATACTATGGAACCTAATTTCTCCCATTTAAAACTAACATAATTTTCCATATCTCCTTAGTCTATGTCAGGAAGATCTGGGTTCAAGTCCAACTTCTGATACTTAGTATAGGACCCTGATCAAGTTATGTCTCCCTCCCAACTTCTGTTTCTTAACTCTGCTGGCTTCCTTCAAGACTCAGCTCAAACATTACCTCCTTTTTGGGACCCTTTCTGATCCTTGCAGTTTTTGTGCCATCTCCTCATTCTACTTTCTTGCTACTCAAATCTATTTTGTAGTTTCTGATACACACACACACACACACACACACACACACACACACACACACTCCCTCTGCCCATTACTTAACAACAGCAACTGTTTGCCTTTTCTTTGTAATCTGAGTACCTGGTACAGAGTGAGTAAGTAACAAACAGATGTTGATAGATTGAGCCTGATTTGCTCTTGCTTTTATAGAGGAAAAATGTACATCTCTGATAACACTTATCAGCAAGATCAAGAATATGATCAGCCTTGATGATCTGGGAGCAAATTGGTCAGGAAACACATGACTGAGCTCGTGGACAGCCTTTTCATAACTCATGATTGGTTCCTCAGACAACTGAACCTTCCTACTCATTTAAGATCCTCAGAGGTTTTATTTAGATTTGGTATCTGACTACCCCCAGTTTGTATCTCAGCTCTGTCATTAACTACCTATGTGACCTCAGTAAATCACTCAGTCTACATGGTCCTCAGTTTCCCTTTATAAAACGAGTACTGTAGGACAAGATGACCTCTGCGGTCCCTTTTTGTTCTTACTCTGCAGAGGTAACAACAATATTTATTGGAAGGATTTTAACTGGTCTGAAGATTTCTAGGTGACAAAGTGGGTAGAATGCTGGCCCTCGAATAAGGAAGACTTCAGTTCAAACCTGACCTCAAACACTTACTGTGTGACCCTGTGCAAATCACTTTACTCTATTTGCCTCAGTTTCCTCATCTATAAAATGAGTTGGAAATAGTGAATCAATCTAGTATCTCTACCAAAAAAAATCCAAATGGGGTCACCCAAGAGGTGGACACAACTAATCACCTAAACAAACAAACAAATAAAAAACATACTTTGTCTGCTTTTGTTGGGTTACTATTTGCATTTAGCAGTGAAGTGGTCTTTGAGTTCCCACCTCCTTATTGTTGCCTTGGAAAGGGGACACCAATTACCTGTTCAGATCCTTCTCTTATTTGGCCACTCCCTATCAAGACTGTACATGGTAATAGGCAAGTCAACAAAACAGAGAATGTTAGGAATTACAATGCTGAAGTCTAGCTATGGTGACTAAACCCATCCTATCAGGATGTAGAACACTGATGGATCAGAGGCACAATTTGAACTGGTAAACAGAATGGGACTACCAAGAAACCAGTTCTACTACTCACGCATTATGCCTTTTAGATTTGTCAATCTACTGACTATAAGGAGCTGTTTCCCTATTCTACAAACATAGAGAAGACAAAATTGAAATGTACCCAAGTCTCTTGGGTTGAGAGTCTTAACGTGAGGTCCACAAGGTTGTTGTTGTTGTTGTGTGTGTGTGTATATATATGTTTGAGTGTATATATGTAATACCTGCATGTAAGTATTTTATTTTATGCCTTTTAAGACATTATTTTGAAAAGGGATTTATACAACTCACCAAACTGTCCAAAAAGTCTGTAATATTTTTTAAAGGATTAAGAACCTCTGATTTAGCGCTAAGAAGGAACTTGGAGATTATCTAATCTAGGTCCCCAATTTTACAGTGGCTTGCACAAGATCACATAGATAGAAAGCAAATGTGTGGGGTGGGACTTGAACTCAGTTCTTCCTGACCCCAGACCCAGAATTCTATCCACTGTACTGCCTAACTGCCTCTATGATTTAAAAAAAAAAAACTGATTCCCATCCCCTCTAAGTACCATTAGATGAGTCAGAGCCAGGCTATGAATTCAGGTCTTCTGAATGGGTTCTTTCCTAGTATCACTATTTTCCTGGTATTTTCTAGAGCTCTTTCCCCAGTATCACTGTTTTACAGGATCAGTCAAAAGGGAGTAGATTGCTTACATCTTGGAGGTAAAGTAATTCTCTGGAGCACCTAAAGCACCCATATTCTTTTCTATTCACCTGACTGCTATCTTTTCTCCTTACTCCAAAGCTGGGATGAATGGAGATTTTCTTCTGCTGCTGAAAGGCAAGAGGCCAGGCAGCAGACCTTTATTACTATTCACCTGTGGCAACACTCCAAGTGCCTTATCTTTTCCTAAAGCTCTGGTCTGATCATGTCATTCAATAAACTTCAATTATTCCCTATAACCTCCATGATCAAATGTAAAATCCTCTGGCGTTAAAAGCTCTTTACAACCTATTCCCTTCCTGCTTTTCCAGGCTTTTTACACTTTACTCCCCCATTTTCCCCTTCCCCAATATACTCTGTGATCCAGTAACACTGGCCTCCTGGCTATTCTTTGAACAATATATTACATCTCCCAACTCCAGGCATTTTCAGTGGCTCTATCCCCTGTGCTGGGAACTGTCTATCTTATCATTTCTACCTCTTGAGTTCCTTGGCTTCCTTCAAATCCCAACTAAAGTCTCTGCTTCTATTAGAAGCCTTTTCTGATCCTCCTTAATACTAGTTCCTTCCTTCTATTGACTATCTCCAATTTAACTTGTATATTTTTATTGTTGATATAGAAATTGATTTCCATTCTATAAAGTGAATCCTAATTTCACTTGAGTAAATTCCTTTGATGAGGATTCCACTAAATGTGTTGGTTATTTTGTGTCCCCATTATAGAGATTTTTTACTTAAGAGAACAAATACATTCTAACAAAATTAGCTACATAGAGAATTCTTTATTAAAGAACATACCTTTCTCTTCATTCACAGATCTATATTTTCTCATGAAGATCTTCAGTTGATATGTCATATATAATAGGAGTACTGGCCAATGAGGGACCAGTGTTTAAAGTAGGTTTAACTATTATCATCAGTCTGATGTCTATCCAGCTAGATGGCACAGTGGATAGAGTGTTTGGCATGGGGTCAGGAAGACCCATCTTTGTGAGTTCAAAGTCAGACACTTACTTGCTCTGTGACCCTGGACAAATTACTTCACTCTGTTTGTCTCAGTAGCCTCATTTGTAAAATGAGCTGGAGAAAGAAATGGCACACTACTCCAATATCTTTGCCAAAAAAGCCCCAAATGTGGCCACAGAATTGGACATAACTAAAATGACCAGACAACAAAATACTTAAGAGAGAGGAAATGATTCACTATTAATGTGGGAGTCATTCCTAAATCAAATAACTGTACAGTTATCCTATCACATTATTAGAGCAAAAATGAAAATGAGTACTGTAAGGTGGAAAAGAGGTTATATTTTAAAGGGTTGGACTTGATTATTTAAGAGTGGTCACCAGGAATTTAATTAATTCCAAAGAGATTTATTTTATAATTTATTTACAAAATATAGAGAGAATGAAGTAGGAAATAAGAGAGAGGATAAGGTAAGATATATAACCTAAGCACTAAGTAATTTACTCAGCAGGGAGAGTTAGTTTCAGCCAGCCTCAGCAAAGCTGAGGACCCAGGGAAGTCTCTCAAGAGGATAGAGAAGTCTTTCCTGAGACTGGTCTCTTCAGAAAAACCAGCAGTTAAAAGTCAGTTTTTCACTCACCATGTGTCAGTCCAGTCAGCAGATTCTTTATTAGCCTCCACTCCAAGTGAAACTCCCAGTAGAGATCCCAGTAGAACTCTCTCTCACAGAATGTTCTACTCTAAGTGAGAGTTCCAAGTCAAACTCAGGCAGTTGTCGCTCCCTTTTAAAGGCACTTTCTTTTGTGTTACTTCCCATAATTTTTATGCCTACCAATCACAGTTGACACCCACTATTTCATAAGTGGGTCACAGACCTCCCACATTATGTGTGAATTGGGGTATTTACACCTTTGGTGATTGTAAGCATAATTTAGGGTTGTGTCCTAATCTAAATTTGATTTTTGGTCGCCAAGGGATATCCCAAATAAAATACCCAAGTCAGTTTGGAAATATATGGTGGTTTAATCTATATATAGGGAAGAAATCAAGGAGAAGATAGAGGGAAAGTATAGGATTTCTCCCACTTGGCCTATGCCAGGAGAGTTCAAAGTCCTCCACCATGAGGTCCTTGAAGTTTAGAGGCTTTCTCTAAGAGTATAGTGTTTTGAAGATAAAGGAGAGAAAAATCAGCCTAAACTCTGAGAGATCTCAGAGAAGAGCCCCACCGAACTAAGTTACTAGGCTTCCTCCAGTATGGTATCAAGGAAAACTCACCACTAAAGCCAGACAATAGCTGCTGACATGCCAAGATGCCGAAAGGCTCAGCACGTTGCCACCAGCCATCTCTCCATGGCAAAAGAGGCCGGAGAGAGGAAGTGACACGAAATATATAGACAGTTTTACAATCACTTTCCTGCATCTCACATGTACCAATGATATCTTAGGCTTGACTTAGGCCAGCCCAGGGGTCTGTCAGCTGTTTCTGATTTGTCATTGGCTAGCACATGTTATCATAAGCCATCCTTAAGTATAGGTGTAGATATTCCTGATTTTGTTAGACTAAGTAGGGAGTAATCTAAAGTTCACATGATTAAATATAAAAAATGTGCAGATCTCCCCACTACTGTAAGTAGGGTGTTTACACTTTTAGTGATTAAATCTAAAAATAGGTAGATCTCCCTACTCAACTTTTAAGAAGGGTGTTTACACTTTTGGTGATTAAAATCTAAAAATAGGCAGGGATTACAATTTAATCTTCACAATCAGGGGAGAGTTAAATTTAATCTTCACAGTACAATGGTAGAAAAAAAAAGAAAAAATATATAGCATGCAGTTGATAGAACTCAATCCTAAGCTATTAAAAAACAAGAAGTTACTGATAATAACAAATGAGTAATGG
This sequence comes from Monodelphis domestica, assembly GCF_027887165.1. Lineage (NCBI taxonomy): Eukaryota > Metazoa > Chordata > Mammalia > Didelphimorphia > Didelphidae > Monodelphis > Monodelphis domestica. Next base: position 450,149,829 of record NC_077228.1, read on the forward strand.
ATAAAAGAAAGTATTTCAATGCTGATTATAATTTCACACAGAAAATTCAACCAATGCAAATCAACTGCCATAACAAGGAGATGAGAGAGTCTAAAAATCACTTGAGGCAGTAAATCCATAACTTATTAGGAACAGTCCATTAGCAAACACTTATGAAATGCTCTTAAGAGTCTCCAGTTCTAAATGGGGAGATCATTTTGTTGTATACAAGCCTCACAAGGTAGGATCAAATCACCTCAACCACTTGGAATAGACTACTTGTTGCAACTAGTTGAAATGTCTTTGATTGATTCAAGAAGATTCCCAGACTTTATTCACAACAAATTGATTGATTGAATTAACAGAAGAATGTTCTTATTGAACAAAAATAATTATTTTTAAGTGAAGTAAAGGAATCAGTGGACCCCTTAGATGGATAAACACAAAATATAATTGAAGTTGATGTAAGGTAGTCTTGTCTGAGGAGATAACACTAATGGCTGAGGGACCAACCACTTTTGAAAGTAGCACTTGAGGTAAATCATGAAGGAAATCAAGAATCCAAGAGGGAGAGAAAAGAAGGGGGGTGATTTTATGTATAGAAAAAAAACTAATGCAAAGACATTTTTGTAGTTCAGTTGTGTCCAACTCTTCATGACCCCATTTGGGGTTTTCTTAGCCAAGATACTGGAGTGGTTTATCATTTCCTTCTTCAGCTCATTTTACAGATAAAGAAACTGTGACAAACAGGGTTAAGTGACCTGCCCAAAGTCACACAGTCAATTAAGTCAGATTTTAAATCATGACTCCAAGCCCAGCACTCTATCCACTGAGACACTTCACTGCCATAGTGCAAGGGGATAGAAATAAATAATGGAGTATATGTGAGGAACAATAACAAAAAAGTACAGGGAGAAGAATAATGTATAACAATACTGGAAAGGTAGGATGAACCATGTTGTAAAGCACTCTAAATGCCAAATTGAAGTTTCTATTTGATCCTAATAGGAAGTCATTGTATTTATTGAGAAAGGGAATGACATAATCAGACACACCAGTCTCCAATGAATAAAAATGAATGATCACATAAGAGGATAATGTAAAGTCATAGGGTATTATATATGAGTTGTCAAAAATAAATAACAAATAAAGCACTTATAAGAAGAATAGGAATAAAAGGTGTTAGCAGGGAAATGTGTAATAAAAAAAAAGTATGACCTAATCACATAGCCAGAGTTCTGTAGTTATAATTTCACTGTCAGGAGAAAACAAGGAAGGTCTCCAGAATGTTGGGTAGATCCTTTGTGGCAGACATAGGTAAGAGTTACACAGGCATTCGCAGATGAGTCATAATCTGTATCATTGGAGGAAACATTCAAATAGTTGAGATTACAGATTCAATTGAACTCTTTTTGAGGAATAGTATGAACAAAAAAAAAAACAACTGAGTAACTTCATATTTTAAATGGTAGGGAAGGAGGGTTGAAGAGAGGAGAGGCCATTAAATAAATCTTTCCACTTTTAAAAAGCAATGGAATTACATATATATCTAATTCACAATATCTCATCCTTGGAATTAAATACCAATTTAAATTTGAACATCATTAAACCTCAGCATTTAGTTTTAATTTAATATGTCATTCCAAGCATGAATAGTTCAGATTAGATATTGCATTAACTCACTTGAAGAAGTTTAAAAAAAGGCAAAAGTAATCCATAATTATGCCATGACAAATTGACCATGGATATAGGTATGAGGTCTTTTCCTATTTTCAAATAAGTATTTTCACTTTAAAATTTGTTTTCAAGACTTTTAAAAAACGTTGGGAGCCAGTTTTCTATGTATTAGAAATGATTTCATAATAATAAATTATTCATTTATAGACGTTGTCAAGATAGAAAATTATTTAAGATCAAAATTTGCTAAATGACCAAAATATTGACTTTGAATCCAAACTGCAAATAAAATGGGTTTTTAAATGAAGTCAGAGAGAAACTGTTGCATATATTTTGAGGAATACCATCTGTGGTTTCTTTATTATGCTTACAGTTTTCCTATGGGGTTTTTTGGTGGTGAGTTAAAACAAGCAAATACATTTTGTACCCTGATGCAGGTTTATTTTTCCTAGACATTTTATTATTTTAAGATGCTATTTACTGAGGAGAAAAAGTAAATTTTTGATCTTGAAATAATTTTTAATTAGTTTAAAGCATCTGGACAAAATATTTTTCCATTTGTCTTTAGTATACTTTCTGGACACTTTATTTCTCTAAAACAAACAGCTTGATTCTCTCACCATATAAGGATTAGGCAACCTACTACTAGGCATGTGAAGAAATTTTTGGAGCCCTTACAGTTAGTGGAAAGAAGAATGAAAAAGAAAAGTATGGCTAGATATGACAAAGAGCTGAAGGGGTTTAGTGAATCTCAAGCTCATTTTGACTTAACAATGCATTTTAGCAGCCAAAACCCTAATGTTGTCTTGAGATGCATTAGCAGAGATATAGCTTAAAGAATTAAAAGATAACAGGTCTATTGTACTAGGCTCTGGTAGATCACACCTAAAGCGTTCTATTTATTTATGAGTTTAGGAGGTATATTGATAAACTGGAGTGTCCAGAGTAGCAAAAAAAGGTAGCGAAGAATCTAAAGTTAATGCCATTGGTTGAAAAGATTGGTTGAAGGAACTGGAGAATATATCCATGTAAAGCTAAGTGATACAGTAGATAGAGCACCAGACCTGGAATCAGGACCCCATCTTCCTGAATTCAAATCTGACCACAGACATTTACCAGCTATGTGACCCTGAGCAATGCATTTAACCCTGTTTGCCTCAGATTCCTCATCTGCAAAATGAGCTAGAGAAGGAAATGGCAAACCACTCCAAGTATCTTTGTAAGAAAGTCCCAAATGGGATCACAAAAATTCAAACATGATTCAAAATGACTAAACAACAAGAAATCCATGGAAAGAAAAATGGGGAGGAGAAGAAGGAACATAGGAACCATCTTCAAGTAATGGTCTGTTATGTAGACATAGATTAAACATTTTTTCTTGGCCCCAGTGGACAGTACCAGAAATAAAGGTTTGAAGTGGCAAAGAGATTGAATTAGGCTTAATCTTAAAGAAAAAAAAAGTTTTAACAATTAGATATCAAAAAGTACCATGGAATACCAGCAAGAAGGGTGCAGGGTTTAAGGATTAGCTAAATGTTGCCACGTGAACCAAAAATATAGTTGAAAAATCCCCTCGTTGTTCAGGTAAGGTAACTATAGGGGAAGGAAGTAATTTAATTTGCCCAAGATCATGCAGAGAATAAAAGGTAGAATTAGAATTGACAGATGAAACTACAATGACACACTGGGAGAAAGCCTTGTCTACCTAATCTAAGGCTTCTCACAGTTTCTCCTGTTGCAACAACCTAAGCCCAGAATATTGATTTTCTCTTGGCTGTCCAGCCTTAAGGGCTGGCTTAAGCCTGGAAAGGAAGGAGAATCTGAGGCTTTGCCAAGTGTTTTTCCTGGTCATCCCTGACCTTCCTTTGTTCACCGAAGAAAACAAACTCCATTCCATGCCCATACGCATTTAGTATACTGACTGATGCCTCTCTGAACCTGAACCTCTGAACTTGGGAAAGTCAAGGATTTCTTCATTGATTCATTGGTCTTCCCTGAAAGCCTTGCTCTGCTCTCTAAAGAATAATCAACATCCTGGCAATTGGCCAACTAAACAAAAACTCATTCATAACATCAGTTGGGTATTTTTAAATTTAAATAATGACCTCTTTGATACCACTGGTAAGTGTATTTTTCTAAAGAGAAAACAAATCTTTAACAAATTTGAAGTGGAAAGCTTCAAAACAACAAACTAGATTATTGGATTTTGCATATAAATTTATTTTAGATTTTTAAAATACTCAGAGCATACATTAGTAGCAAAGCAAGATAATTGTAAATAAGTTTAACATTTGAGAAACAGGGTAGTACAATGGAAAAAAAAGTGATAGATTTGGAGTCAAATGATCTGCTATAAATCTTAGCATGGGCAAGCAATTGAACCTGTTTTCTTATTGCGTAATTGGAATCTGTTACCCTAAAAACTATCATCCCCAGCAAAACTATGATTCCTAGCAAAACTACAATCCCCAGCAAAACTACAATTCCCAGAACCCCACTCACTTCCTGTCATCATATGCTGATGTAGACAGGATATAAATTGGGTGGAGGTCCATGTCACTGTCTTTTTCCTTCCTGTCATGGCTTTGGTAAAGTGGCTTTTTGAACAGATAGAAAAACTTAGTCACATAGTTCTATTTTGACAGATAATAAACTATATAAAAATAATACTTGAAGTATTGGGCATTAATTTAAATCTTATATTATCTAATTAAATCAAGGGATTGGTCAAGATCAGAGGTGTCAAATATGTCAGCCTGAGACTTAGCCCATAATACCCATGTGTGTGAGTGATCTGAACTAGATTAAAATGCTATTGGGAAATATTTTTTAAAAATAAAAATATAATTAAAAACCATTACTCCCTTTGATCCAGTCATACCACTGCTGGGTTTATACCCCAAAGAGATAATAGAGGAAAATATGTGTACAAAAGTATTTATAGCTCCACTCTTTGTGGTAGCAAAAAATTGGAAAATGAGGAGATGCCCTTCAGTTGGGGAATGACTGAATAAGCTGTGGTATCTGTTAGTGATGGAATACTATTGTGCTAAAAGGAATAATAAGCTGGAGGAATTCCATGTGAACTGGAACAACCTCCAGGAATTGATGCAGGGTGAAAGGAGCAGAACTAGGAGAATGTTGTACAGAGACTAATACACTATGGTAAAATGAAATGTAATGGACTTCTATGCTAGCAGCAATGCATGATCCAGGACAATTATGAGGGACTTATGAGAAAGAACTCTATCCACATCCAGAGAAAGAACTGTGGGTGTAGAAACACAGAAGAAAAACAACTACTTGATCACATGGTTTGATGGGGATATGATTGGGGATGTAGACTCTAATGATCACACTAGTACAAATATTAATAATATGGAAATAGGTCTTGATCAGTGATACTTGTAAAACCCAGTGGAATTGCTTGGTGGCTACAGGAGGGGGGGTGGGAAAAGGGGAGGGAAAAATATGAATCATGTAACTATGGAAAAATATTCTAAATTGATTATACTTTTAAAAAAAATCATAACTATTGGGGGCAGCTAGGTGACTCAGTAGATTGAGAACCAAACCTAAAGATAGGAGGTCCTTAGTTCAAGCTGGCCTCAGACACATCTTAGCTGTGTGACCCTGGGCAAGTCACTTAACCCCCATTGCCCTTACCACTCTTCTGCCTTGGAACCAATACTTAGTATTGCTACTAAAATAGAAGGTAACAGTTAAGAAAAATCATTACTGTTCAGTCATTTCCAACACTTTGTGACCCCATTTGGCATTTTCTTGGCAAAGATACTAGAATGCTTTGCTATTTCTTTCTCTAGCTAATTTTACAGAAGAGGAAACTAAGACAAATAGGCTTATGTGATTTGCCCAAGGTCACATAGCTAGTAAGTATCTAATCTTGGATTTGAACTAAGGTCTTCCTGACTTCAGACCCAAAATCCTATCCACTGAGTCATCTAGCTGCCCTACAATAAATAACTCATAATGTTAATATGTGGTTTTCTAAGTCAATATGTACCAGTGATGATCTTTATGTGTGGCTTAGAGGCCCTCCATTTCTATTTGAGTTTGATACCACTGTTTTAGACAATTCCAAAGGTCACTTCTAGTTCAAAATCTACAATCCTACATCTAAAGTTTATTTGTATAAAGTAGGATGTTTCCTTTCTCCTATGACTAGATATAAGAACTAGTTGAGGGAAAAGCATCCTGGTAATGAAGATGATAGAGTAAAGAGTTCACAGCTCAACTAAACCCTTCAAACACACACACAAAAATAGAAAATAAAGTGCCTCACAACAAAGAAAAGCAGGAGAGACATGTTTCATTGGGATGAGAAGAGAGAGGAGTACAAAAAGTGTAGCATCAGGAGAAATAGCAAAAGGTGGACCAGCCCAAAGCACTTGCACTTGGCCTGAAGCAATTTAACTTCAAATTTAGGACAAGCCCTACTTATTGCCAAATAGTCCAAGGAAACAAAACAGCAGAGTGAGGGAGCAACCCAATACCAGCTCTACTCGTTTCCATTTGGCCTGAGGCAATGGAACACTAGAACAGGGAAAAGCCTAGTACAGGAGACAACAGGGAAACCAACATCAGGGGAGTGGAATCCAGTTGGACAAAACAGCTATAAGTCTTCCCACAAGAAGCCAGCCAGGCCACCCTCTCGAAGTATATTCTGAGAGACCCAAAGATAGCTGGGCCTACTCTAAGCACCAAAGAAGGCTACACTGCAAGCTTAGAATAGTCCTCTCTCTACTCCAGTAGCAAAGCAGAACCTCAACAGATAGACAAGGTAAAAAGGGGGGAGGGAAGAAGAAGGTGTTGAATAATAACTAGAAAAACCAACAAAAGAGAAAGAAAAACAACCTCAAAAATCTATTTTAGTGACAAGGAAGATCAAAATATGAACTCAGAAGAGGACAATGGCATAAAAAGGAAAAAGATTGAACTTTATTCTGATCAGATTTGGCTCAAAATGGGAATAACAACCACAGTTAAGCAGCTATAGAAACATATCTTATCCCCTAGGTAAGTAGGAGGGAAAGGAAAATAGGAGTATAAACATATTTGAGACCAAATAGCCTAGCATTCAAATTCCTAAAGGAGAAGTTACCTGACTTATAGAAAGAAATAGACAGTAAAATTTTACTGGGGGAAACTTCAATCTTTCCCTCTCAGAAGTAGATAAGTTCATCCAAAAATAAATAAGAAAGAAGTTAAGGAGATAAATGGAACTTTAGAAATGTTAGGTATAATAGGTCTCTGAAGAAAACTGAATGAGAATAGAAAGAATTAAATCTTTTTCTCAGCAGTACATGACATCTTTACAAAAACTGACCACATAATCAAACATAAAAATCTCACAGTCAAATGTAGAAAAGCAGAAATATTAAATGTATCACTAATAGATCATAATGCAATAACAATGACATTCAACAAAGGGCAGCAGAAAGACTAAAGTTTAATTGGAAACTAAATAATCTTATCCTAAAGAATGAATGGGTCAAAGAATAAGTCATAGAAACAACCAATAACTTCATTAAAGATAATGACAAATAGGAGACAATATATCAAAATTTATGAGATGAAGTCAAAGTTGTACTAAGGAGGAAATTTATATCTCTAATTGCTTACATCAATGACATATAAAAAGAGCAGACATGAATTGGGCATGCAATTTAAAAAAAAACAAACTAGAGAAAGAATAAATCAAGAATCCCCATTTAAACACTAAATTGAAAATCCTGAAAATCAAAGAAGAGATAAATATAATTTAAAATAAGAAGGCCATTGAACTAGTAAATAAGGGTCTATTTTTATGAGAATAAAAAGTAATTTAGATAAACATTGGTTAATTTGATTTTTAAAAAAGAAAGAAAAAAGCCAAATTACCAGTATCAAAAATGAAAAAGGTGAAATCACAACCAATGAAGAAAAAATTAAGCAATTATTGTTATTTTACCAAAATATATGTCAATAAAGCTGATAATCTAAGTAAAATATATGACTATTTACAAAAATATAAACTACCCAGATTATCCAAAAAGGAAATAAAATACTTAAACAACTCCATCACAGAAAAAGAAATTGAATAAACCATCAAAGAATTCCCTAAGAAAAATGTCTTGGGCCAGATGGGTCCAAAAGTGAATTCTACCAAACATTCAATGAATAATTAACTCCAAATACTACATAAATTATTTAGGAAAATAGGGGTATAAGGAATTCTTCCAAATTCCTTTTATGATACAAATATGGCACCTAAACTAGGAAAAGCTAAAACATAGAAAGAAAAATATAGACTAATCTCCCTAATGAATATTGATGCAAAAAATTTAAATAAAATACTAGCAAGGAGATTATGTTGTTATATCACAAAGATCATGTACCATAATGAGATGGATTTCATACCAAGTATGCAGGAATGGTTTACTATTAGGAAAACTATCAGCATAATTGACCCATATAAATAACAAAACCAATAGAAACTGTATGATAAAATCAATAGCTACAGAAAGCCACTGGCAAAATACAACACATTCCTTATAAAAACAAGACAAAAGGAGCTTCCCTTAAAGTGATAAACAGTATCTATCTAAAACCACCAACAAGCATTATCTGTAATGGGGATAAACTAGAAACCTTCCCAGTAAATTTGGGGTGAAGAAAGGATGCCTATTATCACTGCTACTCTTTGATTTAGTACTAGAAATGCTCGCTATAGCAATAAGAGCAGAAAAAGAAATTGAAAAAATTACAATAGGCAATGAGGAAACAAACTATCATGGAGAATCCCAGAGAATCAACCAAAAACTGAATAGAAACAATTAACAACTTTAGCAAAGTTCCATAGACAATGTTAATTCCTAAGGGCATTCTTATCAAAACTAATCCAGCAACTATATGAACAAAATTACAAAACACTTTCAATACAAATAAAGTCAGACATAAAGAATTGGGAAAATATTTATTGCTTGTGAATAGGCCAAGCCAATATAGCGAAAATGACAATCCTACCTAAATTAATTCATTTATTAAGTATCATAGCAATCAAAATAACCAAAAACTATTTCCTATAACTAGAAAGAATAATAACAAAATTCATCTGGAAGAATAAAAGGTAAAAATATCAAGGGAACTAATGGAAAAATATGAAGGAATGAGGCATAGTCATGCCAGATCTGAAACTATATTATAAAATGGTAATCATCAAAACAATGTGATACTGGCTAAAAAAATGGAGTAGTGAATCAATGGAAGAGATTAGGAGATCAGTGCATAAACCACCGATAAAAGAAGTCACTTGCATCTGTGAAGAGTGAATCAAACTCTGTCTATCAATCAGCAACTTTTAAGTTAATCAATCAAAAGCTTAAGTACCCCTACTTAGTACCAGTCACTAAGTATGAGAGTTCATAAGTCAATTGCTAGAGTGAGTGATAACTCCAGAGGCCAATGCCCCCACCTGGGGACAGCACTAGACAAATTGAAAGACTGCAATTCATTTCCTTAAAGTGGGGGAGAAACAGGAAGTGACATTGAGAAAACTGCTTTTAAAAGGCCAGCTCCAGGATTCAGTCTCACACTGTATGTCAGTAAGCCAGACTGAAAGAGGAGACTCATTCATTGGGTCCTGTGGTGGTAAGTGGAGTGATTCCTTCCTTGGTTCTTTGGTGAGGAGACCCTCTCTGCTCATTGGCGCTTTGGTGGGACATTCCCTTCAGTGGGACACTTCCCTGAATTTTGGTAATATTCTTAGTGGTCTTAGCCTCAGGTGAACTGAAGGTTCTCAGAGGATTCTTCAGCATCTCCTGGCTCTTTGGATGTTGGCTTCCTAATTAGGATTTTGGATTCTGGTGAGATTCGCTTTTGGATTCACATTTGTGGTCTGGAGACATTAGGATTAAACTCAGGGTATTGGTAGTTGGGCAGGACTTTCTGTTTCTTTATCTACATTTTTCCTCTTTTATTGTTTCCACCTCTTTGTAAATAAAGTTGCTAAAGATAATTTTTACTTAAGCTGTAATGTTTTTAAATCAGTGATCACAATGCTACTTTAGAATTCTCATATTTAGCATAAAACCTAAATTTAAATTCTTATACATCATAAGCAGCTGAACTCAGGGAATCAGGGGTCAGAGAATCTTGTTCATGATTTGTATGTGGAAGGGATATCTATGTTTGGAAACAGAATGATGGCAAAAGAGAGGACGCAAATGGCTTGTATACGGAAATAAAAATAAGATAAATTTTGAACCTTGGTCCAAAGTGCTAGGCATTTTAGAGGGAATCTTATTGCTTTTATTTATTAATTTTTGTAAATGTACCAAAAGAAGTCAAGCTGGTCTCAGGGTTTTTTCTTTCCCTTGAGCAAAAAACAAGCCAGCAGTCATTGATATTTGGTCAGGGAACATGGACACTGTTGAGTCATATTCCCTATTGTTTTCTCTCATGTTCATGTGTACTTCCTTATGGGGTATATTGAGGATGGTAACTAGGGAACAGATCTGGCCCAGTGGTTTTAAAAAATGAAGTGATGGGGAAAGCACAGCCTGTCTGTATGCTAAGGGCAACTCCAGGGAGAGGAAAATGTTTTCCTTTCTCTTCACCTTATCTAAGTAATCATGTAAGACAGTACAAAGGTACATATGGAAAGCACTTTGAAAACTTGAAAGCATTTCATAAAATAAATATTAGTTATCAGTATCATGATTGTCATTATTACAGTTCTAGAAACACATGGGCTAGGTTCTTGGACCCCTTAGGCACTTCAACATGTGAATCGTTGAAAAATATTCAAAGAATGGATGAATGTTCTTCAAAACTATCTAAGGAAGTATCCACCTACTCCAAAACACAGGCAACACTTTCTAATTTCATTGCACAACTTCAGCTCCAAAGTGCAGAGGTGTATATCATAGAGATTTGGCAGCAATACATAGTTATTCAAGTCATTTTTAAAGTCTGCTGATGGGAGGAATAGTGGACAAAACAAACTATATTCAATAGTCATTATTTAGGTACTAAAGAGCACAAAAAGACTCACATATGGCAGAGATATAATCACTTTGAAACTTAACTATTTAACTGCTCCACAATTAAAAGATATTAACAAAATATAATACAGGCAATTAATAATGTTTTCAACACAATGAGAGACATTTCAGTAATGCCTACTTCCTAACTGACAAACAATCAATAAACATTTATTAAGCATCTACTATGTGTCAGACACTATGCTAAGTGCTGGGCTTTGTGGATAACACCACCATAGATCCATACCTCATATGTATCATTAATGATCATAAAAATACACATTTGCATGGTTGTGTGATGTAGTAGTAGAATGACATAATGGATAGAAGATTGGCAATGGAGTCATTATGACCTGAGTTCAAATCCTATCCCTGACACATACTGGTTGAGTGACCATAGACAAGTCACTTCTCATAGTGTCCCTTGACAATTATCTATGATGAAATTACGGAGGGACATTGGCAGATAGAGCTTCCCCACAAAGGAGCTCCCTACCCTGGTGAAATCACAGATCTGGACAATGACCACAAAATTGTAAGGAAATAGCACAAGTATTAAACATATTTTACAGATAAGGAAACTGAGGTTTATAGATTTGACTTGTTCATGGCCATACTGTTAAAAAAAAAGTATCTTGGTTCTTCTTCTATAAAGACACTTTTAATGATATACTATGCTATACTTGAAAGGCAACTTTTAGCTTAATATCCAAGTTTACATGGAAGACAGTGATAATGCTTAAGATTTATGAAGGCTTTTAAAAATAACATCATTATATAGAAAGTATAATTTTTTTAAATAGATAAAACCCTTGCTGCTCTTCTGCTTCAGGACCAATATACAATATTGAATCTGAAATGGAGGGTAAGGTATGTTTTTTGGCCATTTAACTGATTTTAATTTAGGTGCAATTCCAAAGATATAAAAAGGCCTTATCATTAAATCAAGACTAGTTCTTGTTTTACACCAGTTTCCATCAGGGAAAGAAAGAAAGAAAGAAAGAAAGAAAGAAAGAAAGAAAGAAAGAAAGAAAGAAAGAAAGAAAGAAAGAAAGAAAGAAAGAAAGAAAGAAAGAAAGAAAGAAAGAAAGAAAGAAAGAAAGAAAGAAAGAAAGAAAGAAAGAAAGAAAGAAAGAAAGAAAGAAAGAAAGAAAGAAAGAAAGAAAGAAAGAAAGAAAGAAAGAAAGGAAGGAAGGAAGGAAGGAAGGAAGGAAGGAAGGAAGGAAGGAAGGAAGGAAGGAAGGAAGGAAGGAAGGAAGGAAGGAAGGAAGGAAGGAAGGAAGGAAGGAAGGAAGGAAGGAAGGAAGGAAGGAAGGAAAGAAAGAAAGAAAGAAAGAAAGAAAGAAAGAAAGAAAGAAAGAAAGAAAGAAAGAAAGAAAGAAAGAAAGAAAGAAAGAAAGAAAGAAAGAAAGAAAGAAAGAAAGAAAGAAAGAAAGAAAGAAGAGAGAGAGAGAGAGAGAGAGGGAGGGAGGGAGGGAGGGGGAGGGAGGGAGGAAGAGATGGAGGAAGAAAGAAATCCACATTTATAAAGGAAGAAATTGAGACTCTTAAAGATGGTGCCAAGGTCATATAGCTAGAAGATGTCAGAATTGGGACTCAAAACTGTCTGATAATTCCAACTTTAATACTTTTTTACAGTTAGTCTAATTATTGTAGTCATCTCAAAATAGTGAATTGAAGGCTGGTCTTGGCATCAGGAACTTGGGTTCAAATATTGCCTTAGATAATAGTTTGTTATCCTGGTTGTCAATCAAAGTGTCAGCCTCAATTTCCTTATTTGTGGAATGAAAATAATAAGAGCCCCACTTTCATAGGATTGTAGAGAGTATCAAATGCTATGATACATGTAAAACACTTTAAAAACAATAGACATGTGAATTTTATGTATTAATAATTACCCTTAACAAGTAATAATTATTGTTAATAATTATCCCATAATTAAGTTTAGGATTAGGGTTCCAACATAGGCAGTGTGGGAGATTGGAAATAATACACAATGTTTACAATCATAAGGATTGGGTTCAAGTGTCAGTTTACTGTATGACTCAGAGATTACTTGCCTTTTTTGAGTCTGTTTCCTCATTTCCAGAGCAGAGATAACACTTGTACTAAGCATATCAAAGATTACTCTGAGGAACGCACATTGCAATCCTACTACCACTAATAATAACTGTTATTAAATATATTCATATTTTCTTATCTGACACAGATTAAAACTTCATGCCTTGATAGTCTTAATTAGTACCTATGCTACAACCAATGAAATAATCAGGTTGGTTCTATATCATTTTAATTGATCATATGACAGTTAATTGATTTTATACTATAACTGCCTGAGTTCTTTGTCTCTAAACTTAGTTCAGAACTCAGATGGCCTGTAATGAGTTAAATTTACAAATCTACTTCTCTTGTTAATCACTATTTTATTCTTGGGTCCAGGAAATCTGTTATCCTTGAAGAATGCTAATGGATACCAGAAAGTCTGGTCTAGTTCTTTATACTGTTAAACTATCTTTCAAGGATGTCCAATTCGTTATCTGAAAAATTCTGGTTCACCATGTCTAACCTTGCAGGTGGATTTAAACTATGAAAATTTCTTAGATACATGTGGAAAGGAAGGGGGTGTTGCTGATCCCTCATTCCCAATTTCATATCATTAATCAGTCAATAAGCAATCATATCACCTCTCATGTCTCTGCTCTGTAACTAAACAGATTAATTTCACCATTCATGATGTCAAGCTCTTTTAAACAATTATAATTTGTCCCTCCCCCTCCTATGAGGTCCTGTTCTTTGTTCTATACTCTCAAAAACTATAAAAGAAAGCTATTCCCTTCACTTGGGATCGGCTTAGCTAGGGAAATTGAAATACTATTTATTGGTAAATTGGCATTTTACTAATAAATTGATCAAGCTTAGAACTTTGTGCCTCAGTCTAACTTAATTTGACCCGTTACTCCAAGAAAAAATTATGGCAATAAGTGTTTCTAAATTTAGTCAGGCTAGCCCTCCTACAGACATAAAGTCCTTTGTTAGGCCTGTAATGGAGCCTTTCCATCTTGGTAAGACCTACTTGTAGAAGTAGAAATAATTCTTGTAGAAATTCTTGTAGAAATAATTCTTGAAGCAATGATTAGGGAAGGACTTGTTAACTAAGCAAGATATAGCAATGATCATAAAAATTGAAATAAAAATTTTCAATTACACAAAATTAAAAAGCTTTTACTCAAAAGCAGTATTCATCAGGGAAAGATATTGCACCAAATATATCTGCTACAAATCTGATATCTAATTTTTATAAAGACTTGATGCAAGTATAAGATCCAGTATCATTTTTCAGTATAAGTGATTGAACGAATGAGAACAGTTTTCAAAAAAGAAGAATTTTAAACTATGAACAACCATGTAAAACTAAGAAAATACAAATTAAAATAACTCTGAAATCTTACCTCTTTCCCATCAAATTGGTAAAGAATAAAAGATGAAAATAGTCTATGTTGGAGGAGCTAAGTGAAGTGGGCATACTAATACACTACTAATGGGATGAGAAGTTGGTCTAATCATTCTAGAAAAAATAGAATTTTACAAGAAAAGTCACTAAATTGTTCATATCCTTTCATCTAGAAATTCCTTTGCTAGGCAAATATCCCGAGGAAGGCAGAGAGAAATTGAAAGTCCCCTGTCCCATATGTAATAGCACTGTTTGTATTGGGGGAAAAAACCAACAACTAACACACACACACAAATTAGATACCTTTAAATTGTGGAATGGCTGGAAAAATTATTGTATACTAATGCAATGTAATATTCCACTCTGAGAAATAATGGAGAGGCATCTTGACAAAATGGTTTGAGAGCCAGCCTTGGAGTCAGGAAGACCTGGGTCGAAGTCCCATTTCTGAAACATGGGGAATGCAAAGATAACAGAATGAAGGTTTGTACGAACTGAAGCAGATAAAAGAGAAGACCCCAGAAAACAGCACTCATAATGACTAAAACAATGTACCCAAATCTTTCCACTCTACTACATGAGTCATTATTATTTTTCAACTTATCCTTTCCCAATATTTTCCATATTCTTCTCCTCCCCCACTTCCCAGATTTTAGAAAAGGATGGAATTGAGTTTTAATTATTTCATTTTAAAAGGTAGATGAATAAATGCAATCATTTCTGAAATGCATCTTCTCTTGTATGGACTTAAAGGTCAAGTTTTCTTTCTATGTATAACAATACTAATTGCAAATGAATCAAGTAACAGAAAAGTGATTGTTTCTGAAATCTTTAACTCAATTGTTCAGCTCTTCACTATAATGTTCTCAGTGTTAGCATTCATCTGATTGGGTCACATGATTAGAAACCTCATCTGTATTTTAGAGGACAGTAAAAGAAAGTATTTATGGTTATCAGCAGGATACACAGGATCATAAGATCATAGATACTAGAGGGGTTTGCCATCATCTCCTTTAGGAAATGGCAAACTATTCCTCTAATTCTGAATCCTCATGTCTGTTGTGCTCCAACTTGCTTTTAGCTAGTTAGAAAACAATCCTTTATTCCCAAGAAAGTCATAGACAGAAAGGTACCATGTTCACCAAAATATTTGTCTCAGTGCTTTTTATGTTAGTTATGAGCTACAAAGATAGTAGATGCCCAATGACTGAGGAATGACTAAATGAATCATTTTATCACACAAGAAAAAATGTCTTAGAAGTCCTTGTCACTGTCAGATGCTTCAACATCAGAAACTGATGTGATTTTTATCATCAGAAATGACATTAAAGAGGGGGTATTAACATCTGTTTTGCTGCTGTATCCTAAGAACTATAAATACTACATATTCTGACTTGTAGCTGAAACTTTCCATAAGTGTTGACTCCTCATAAAAAGCAGAGACAGTCTTATTTTTCTAATTGTATCCCCAGTGCTTTACACATAATAATTGCTTAATAAATGTTTCATTTGTTCATTCATAAGAAATAGTGACTATAAAGAAGTCAGAGAAGCTAAGGAATACTTAATTGAACTGATATATAAGCAGAAATAAGAAAATACACACAACAATGTAAATAGAATAAAATAAACTAAAAAGAAAAACCCTGAACATTGTGCATATAATGAACGAATTGGTTCTAAAAATAAAAAAATTGAAAATATACCTCTACTCCATTCTTGTCAAGATGAGATTTTGTGTGTGAAACATTATATTCACTGTTACATACAGTTGATATGAGTGATTTTGTTGAAATGTTTTTTATTTCCTCTTTTTTTCTTTGCTACATGAGTTGGCTACTGGGTGTGGGAAGAAGGGTGAGCTATACATGACCACTTTTAACTGGATTTTAATGCTATTAGTTCATATTTAGGGCTCCCATGAACCCATGCTCTTCTCTTTATTTTGAAGTCCCTTATTATTCAAGAATTGTTTCAGAGTAGATTTAAATCTTTATTAAAGATAAATTAAAGATCTACAATATACTCAGAAACAAACATGATATAAAAATAAGATATCAAAACAGACTGGTACTGGCTAAGAAACAGAGTAGTGGATCAATGGAATAGGTTAGGCAACCAATAAATGGCAATTAATGACCATAGAAACCTACTGTTCAATAAACCCAAAAATCCAAGTTTTAGGGGAAGAACTATTTGACAAAAACTCTGAGATACTACCTCACACAGATTGCCTAATATGACCAAAAGAGGAAAATGATAAATATTGGACTGGATGTGGGAAAATTGATACACTAGTGTACTGTTGGTGGAACTGTGAAATGATACAACCATTCTGAAGAGCAATATGGAACCAGGGGGCCCTAAAACTATGCATACCCTTTGACCCAGCATACCCTTTGACCCAGCAATACCACTACTGGGTCTGTATTACAAAGATATCAGAGATGGGGGGAAAGGACTACTTCTACCAAAAAAAAAGTTAGCTCTTTTGTAGTGGCAAAGAATTGGAAACTGAGGGGATGTCCATCATTGGGGAATATATAGTTGTAATGGAATGCTATTTTACTATAAGAAATGATTAATATGATTAATTCAGAAAAACCTAGAAAGATTTATGTTAGCTTATGCAAAGTAAGCAGAATCAGGAGAAGAGTGTGCACAGTAATAGAAATATAATTCAACTGTTAAGGACTAAACTATTATCCGCAAAGTAAGTTTCCAAGATATCCACAAGATGTGATGAAAAATGCTATTCATGGACTTCCGGGTAAGCATGGCTGCAGAATAGACACAGCTGGCTTCCTCTCCTCAGACCCAATGACACAGACGACCTCAAAAGACACCCCAAAAACAAAAACAACCATCCTCATAAAAACAGAGAGACCCCACACCAAGGCGCAGCACTGAAGGTAGGAGGGACTCTGGCATTTCCACAATATAAGGGAACGAAAAGCTGAATCACCCTCCCCCCACCCACCATGCCGATGGAGCCAGAGTTTAAGTAGGCACTGGCCAGAATCAACAAGTGAGGGAGGGGCACCCCAGGACTGAACAACAGGCAGCCCGAGGTCTGGGGACCTGAGTAAGACCACCAAGGACCCCCCCAAAACATGAAACCCCGGCAGGCAGGAAGGCAGGCAAAGGGAACTCAGATCGAGGGCCACCAGAACTAGCATACTATAATCAATGAGTGTGCAAAGGTATCCCCTGAAGTATGCAAGGGGCACCCACAGGTCTTGGGAGTTAACTAAAAACACCAAAGACCCACACCTGAATGCAGTAACACCCGAAACGCTGGCAGGCAGGGGAGGGCAGACCCTGGGCTTCCCCAGGAAGACAGAGCATCTGTGGAGAATGGAGAATTTGCCTGAGGCTAAAGCCTTCAGCATTAAACCCTTACACTGAGAGCCAGCCCACTTCACTCAGATTTCTGACTGGAAAGGGGAGAAAAAGAAACCATAGAGATGGCAAACAGTACACAGGAGCAACAGACTCCAAACACCAAGAAAAGCAAGAAGAAGGGGGTGACTTTGGACATATTTTATAGAGCGAAAATACAAAATACAGAGGAAATAGAAGAGGAAACACAAACAAATGCTCCAAAAACTTCCAAAAGAAATGGAAATTCTCCACAAGCTCTTGAAGAATTTAAATTGGAAATTATCAAAAAGATGGAAGCTTTCTGGCAGGAAAAATGGGAAATAATGCAAAACAAACTCAGCAATCTGAGGGACCAAAATATGCAAATACAGAAATAGCTCGAAGCCTCAAAAAACAGGTCAGAACAAACTGAAAAGGAAAACCAGTCTTTAAAGGTCAGAATCAGGCAACTAGAAGACAATAATCTTGCAAAAGAGCAAGAATTAATAAAGCAAAGTCAAAAGACTAAGGAATTAGAAGATAACATAAAATATCTCACTGACAAAGTGACAGACCTGGAAAAGAGGAAGGAGAGACAATCTGAGAATCATTGGCCTACCAGAAAAGCCAGAAATAAATAGTAATCTTGACATTATAATACAAGATATAATCAAAGAAAACTGCCCAGAGATTCTAAAACAAGGGGGCAATATAGACATTGAAAGAGTTCACAGAATACCCTCTACACTAAATCCCCAAAAGACAACTCCCAGGAATGTAATTGCCAAATTCCAAAGCTTCCAAGCAAAAGAAAAAATCTTACAAGAAGCCAGAAAAAGACAATTTAGATATAAAGGAATACCAATCAGGGTCACACAGGAACTAGCAATTTCCACTCTGGAAGTATGTAAGGCCTGGAACATGATATTTAGAAAGCCAAGAGAGCTGGGTCTTCAACCAAGAATCAGCTATCCATCAAAACTGACTATATACTTCCAGGGGAAAGTATGGGCATTCAACAAAATACAAGATGTCCAAGTATTCATAAAGAAAAGACCAGAGCTCTGTGTAAACTTTGACATCCAAACACAAAGAGCAAGAGAAACATGAAAAGGTAAATATGAAGGAAAGGAAAAGGAGAAAAATGTTATCTTTTTCTTTTATTCAAACTGTCTTCTATAAGGACTACATTTATATTAAGTTATATATATTAATATGTGGGGGAAATGTAATGTGTAACTCTCAAAAATTGTATGCATCATTAGAGTAGTAAGAAGAATCACACATAGGGAAATTTTGGGGAATTAAGATGAAATGGAGAAAGTGGGGGGAGAAAGAAAAAGGGAAGGGGAGAATCGTCAATGGTACTAAGATATACTCCAAGAAATAGAAAGGAAAAAAAAACTAAATAGAACAATCTTTCTCACACAAAGATACACATGGGAAGGGGAGGGGAAGAATTCTCCTATAAGAAGGAGAGGAAGAGAGTTTTTACTTAAATCTTGCTCTCAGTGAAATCAACTCTGAGAGGGAAGAGCACCTAGATCCATTGGGATCTTGAATTCTATCTTATCCAACAGGGTAAGGGAGGAGGGAAAACCAAGGTGGGGAGGGGAGGAGGGAACAGAAAAAGGGAGGGAAAGAGAGGTGTAGGGGAAGGGAACAAAAAGGGAGGGGCTAGAAAGGGAAGCATTTCAAGGGAGGGGACTAGGGGGACAGATTTAAAATAAATCACTGGTTTAAAAGGTTATAGCTAAAGAAGAAAGGTCAGAATTAGGGGAGGATATCAAAATGCCAGGGAATCCACAAGTCACAATCATAATTTTGAACATGAATGGGATGAACTCACCCATAAAATGTAGATGAATAGCAGAATGGATTAGAATCCAAAACCCTACCATATGTTGTCTTCAAAAAACACACATGAGGTTGGTAGATACTCACAAGGTCAGAATGAACGGATGGAGTAAGACCTTTTGGACCCCAACTGATAGAAAGAAGGCAGGAGTTGCAATCATGATATCTGACAAAGCCAAAGCACAAATAGATCTGATTAAAAGGGATAGGTAAGGTAAATATATTTTGTTAAAAGGGACTATAGACAATGAGGAAATATCACTAATCAACATGTATGCACCAAATGATATAGCACCCAAATTTCTAATGGAGAAAGTAGGAGAATTGAAGGAAGAAATAGACAGTAAAACCATATTAGTGGGAGATCTGAACCAACCACTATCAAATTTAGATAAATCAAATCAAAAAATAAATAAGAAAGAGGTAAAAGAAGTGAATGAAATCTTGGAAAAATTAGAGTTAATAGACATATGGAGAAAAATAAATAGGGACAAAAAGGAATATACCTTCTTCTCAGCACCACATGGCACATTCACAAAGATTGACCATACACTAGGTCACAGAAACATGGCACTCAAATGCAGAAAAGCAGAAATAATAAATACAGCCTTTTCAGATCATAAGGCAATAAAAATAATGATCAGTAAGGGTGCATGGAGAGACAAATCAAAAATTAATTGGAAATTAAATAATAATGATACTCCAAAATCGGTTAGAGAACAAATCATAGAAACAATTAATAATTTCATTGAGGAAAATAACAATGGTGAGACATCCTTTCAAACCTTATGGGATGTAGCCAAAGCAGTACTCAGAGGAAAATCCATATCCCTGAGTGCATTTATTAAAAATTAGGGAGGGCAAAGATCAATGAATTGGAAATGCAAATAAAAAACTTGAAAGTGAACAAATTAAAAACCCCCAGAAGAAAACCAAACTAGAGATCTAACTAAGGGAGAAACTAATAAAATTGAAAGTGATAGAACTATTGAACTAATAAATAAGACTAGAAGCTGGTACTTTGAGAAAACAAACAAAATAGACAAAGTACTTGTCAATCTAATTTTAAAAAGGAAAGAAGAAAAGCAAATTAACAGCATCAAAGATGGAAAGGGGGAACTCACCTCCAATGAAGAGGAAATTAAGGCAATCATTAAAAACTACTTTGCCCAATTATATGGCAATAAATATACCAATCTAGGTGATATGGATGAATATTTACAAAAATATAAATTGCCTAGACTAACAGAAGAAGAAATAGAATTCTTAAATAATCCCATTTCAGAAAAAGAAATCCAACAGGCCACCAAAGAACTCCCTAAGAAAAAACCCCCAGGGCCTGATGGATTCACAAATGAATTCTATCAAACATTCAAAGAACAGCTAATCCGAATACTATACGAATTATTTGACATAATAAGCAAAGAGGGAGTTATACTAAATTCCTTTTATGACACAAACATGGTACTGATTCCAAAGCCAGGTAGGTCAAAAATGGAGAAAGAAAAATATAGACCAATCTCCCTAATGAATATAGATGCAAAAATCTTAAATAGGATACTAGCAAAAAGACTCCAGCAAGTGATCAGGAGGGTCATCCACTATGATCAAGTAGGAATTATACCAGGAATGCATGGCTAGTTCAATATTAGGAAAATCATCCACATAATTGACCATATCAACAAGTAAACCAACAAAAATCACATGATTATCTCAATAGATACAGAAAAAGCCTTTGATAAAATACAACACTCATTCCCATTAAAAACACTAGAAAGCATAGGAATAGAAGGGCCAATCCTAAAAATAATAAACAGTATATATCTAAAACCATCAGCTAACATCATCTGCAATGGGGATAAACTAGATGCATTCCCAATAAGATCAGGAGTGAAACAAGGATGCCCATTATCACCTCTATTATTTAACATTGTACTAGAAACACTAGCAGTAACAATTAGAGAAGAAAAAGAAATCAAAGGTATTAAAATAGGCAAGGAGGAGACCAAGTTATTGCTCTTTGCGAATGATATGATGGTCTACTTAAAGAATCCTAGAGAATCAACCAAAAAGCTAGTCAAAATAATCAACAACTTTAGCAAAGTTGCAGGATACAAAATAAACCCGCATAAGTTATCAGCATTTCTATATATTTCCAACACAGCTCAGCAGCAAGAATTAGAAAGAGAAATTCCATTCAAAATCACCTTAGACAAAATAAAATACTTAGGAATCCACTTCCCGAGACAAACACAGGAACTATATGAACACAACTACAAAACACTCTCCACACAACTGAAACTAGACTTGAGCAATTGGAAAAAACATCAACTGCTCATGGGTAGGATGAGCCAATATAATAAAAATGACCATCCTACCCAAACTTATTTATCTATTTAGTGCCATGCCCATTGAACTTCCAAAAATTTTTTTACTGATTTAGAAAAAACCATAACAAAGTTCATTTGGAAGAATAAAGGATCAAGGATATGCAGGGAAATAATGGGGAAAAAATACAAAGAAAGGTGGCCTTGCAGTCCCAGATCTCAAACTCTATTATAAAGCAGTGGTCATCAAAACAATTTGGTACTGGCTAAGAGACAGAAAGGAGGATCAGTGGAATAGACTTGGGGTAAGTGACCTCAGCAAGACAGTAGATAACAAACCCAAAGATCCCAGATTCTGGGGCAAAACCCCACTATTTGACAAAAACTGGTGGGAAAACTGGAAGACAGTGTGGGAGAGATTAGGTTTGGATCAACACCTCACACCCTACACCAAGATAAACTCAGAATGGGTGAATGACTTGAACATAAAAAAGGAAACTATAAGCAAATTAGGTGAACACAGAATAGTATACATGTCAGACCTGTGGGAAAGAAAAGACTTTAAAACCAAGCAAGACATAGAAAGAGTCACAAAATGTAAAATAAACAATTGTGATTATGTCAAATTAAAAAGTTTTTGCACAAACAAAACCAATGTAACCAAAATGAGAAGGGAAGCAAGAAATTGGGAAACAATCTTCATGACAAAAACCTCAGACGAAGGTCTAATTACTCAAATTTATAAAGAGCTAAATCAACTGTACAAAAAATCAAGCCATTCTCCAATTGATAAATGGGCAAGGGAAATGAACAGGCAGTTTTCAGCCAAAGAAATCAAAACTATTAATAAGCACATGAAAAAGCGCTCTACATCTCTTATAATCAGAGAGATGCAAATTAAAACAACTCTGAGGTATCACCTCACACCTAGCAGATTGGCTAACATGACAGCAGAGGAAAGCAGTGAATGCTGGAGGGGATGTGGCAAAGTAGGGACATTAATGCATAGCTTGTGGAGTTGTGAATTGATCCAACCATTCTGGAAGGCAATTTGGAACTATGCCCAAAGGGTGATAAAAGACTGTCTGCCCTTTGATCCAGCCATAGCACTGCTGGGTTTGTACCCCAAAGAGATAATAAGGAAAAAGACTTGTACAAAAATATTCATAGCTGTGCTCTTTGTGGTGGCCAAAAATTGGAAAATGAGGGGATGCCCTTCAATTGGGGAATTGCTGAACAAATTATGGTATATGTTGGTGATGGAATACTATTGTGCTCAAAGGAATAATAAAGTGGAGGAATTCCATAGAGACTGGAACAACCTCCAGGAAGTGATGCAGAGAGAAAGGAGCAGAACCAGGAAAACATTGTACACAGAGAGTGCAACATTGTGGTACAATCGAACGTAATGGACTTCTCCATTAGTGTCAATACAACATCCCTGAACATTCTGCAGGGATCTAGAAGAAAAAACACTAGCCACAAGCAGAGGAAAAATTGTGGGAGTAAAAACACTGAGGAAAAGCAACTGCTTGACTACAGGGGTGGAGGGGACATGACTGAGGAGAGACTCTAAATAAACACCCTAATGCAAATACCAACAGCATGAAAATGGGTTCGAATCAAGGACACATGTCATACCCAGTGTAATCGTGCGTCAGCTATGGGAGGGGTGCTAGGAGGGGGGGAAGAAAAGAAAATTATCTTTATTTCCAATGAATAATGTGTAAAAATGACCAAATTAAAAATAATGTTTACAAATAAAAAAATAAAAGAAAAATGCTATTCACAGCCAAAGATGGAACTGTTGGAATCTGATTTCAGATCAAAACTGCCATCTTCCACTGTCTTATCTGGGATGCGTGACTTATGAATAGAGTATTAGTGAGGAAACTGAGAAGGAATCAAAGTTGCCAGCTACTTAGAGAATAAACATAAAGTAACACCACTTCCTTCCTCCCCTTTCCCCAAGTTGTGCTGTTAACAAATGGAGTCAGTTCTGACTGGACTGAAAGGGTAAGTAAAATTTCCCCTCAGCCCTCCTTCTTTAAATGATGTTCTTTGAAGTTCCCCTCCTAACACAATGAATCTGATTGAAGTCTATTAAAAATCAAGATGTCTATTTATTTAGGTATAAAAGGTTGAAGAGTAATGAGGACAGAGGGAAAAGGAAATCCCTAGCTATTTCCTGTACAGATCTTGGGGGTTTGAACCAGGGAGTCTTCTTCAGAAAAAGCTCTGAGGTTCCCCTAAGGGAAAAAAGTCTTTATCCTAAAGGTATCACCAATTGAAAGATAAGATCTGTTGCTCAGGCAAAAGGAATGAGAAAATGTGTATCGTCACAGCAAAGAGTAGTTACCTCTCCTCTCAGCTCATGGAGCAAAGAACCTTTTGCTTCCCAACTGCTGACTTTTTGAACTTGGCTGGAAAGTTCTATACCATCTCCCAGTGTCAGCTAGGGTTCCATCTCCTCTTCTCCTGAGATAGTCTTTCAAATTCAATATTTCCATTGCTTTTGGTGTTTCCCTCTTATACAGTGGCTGCCCCTGACACTATTCCTCCCAACTACTTCTCTATATGGGAAAATGAATAAATAAATAATGAGATACCACTAACCAAAAAGCTAGTCAACCCAAATTAGACCCTAATAATTTGGTGTTTATTCCATTGACCTAAATCTAAATCTAAATCTAAATTCTGAACTTCCATGACCCTTGACCCTCATTTTGAGGCACCCAATTGTCCTGGGGATGGCTTCAAGGGTAGCACATGCATGCTGGGAAGCATCCTGGGAAGACATTGAAGGGTTGAACTATCTATAGATGCAGAGATCATCTTTATCTTCTGAGGTCCCTAGTGATCTAGACAGTTGAATTAGAAGTATATTTGGGTATTCTTTCATTGATAATGACAAATATTTTTCAAAAACCTCATATGTGCAAAGGCGTGATGCTAATACCTACAGGGGACATGTCTAGACCATAATTTGTAGCTAACAATGTTAGACAAGGTTGCTAAACATATTTTCTAATGATCAGTGCCTCTCTACCTAATTTTTTTGCCAAACTGAATTGTAGATTCCAACATGTTCTTTCATGTTGAGGGAAAGTTTCCAGCTAACCCGAATGACAAGTGTTAGCCAAAACAGCTTGCATGCCCAGACTCTCATTCTTCACAATTGCCAGCAATGTTTTCTCTCAACTTCCCATTTCTGTCATCTACTTAACATCCCTTCACATTGATCACCCTGGACAAGTACTAGTCTGCTTACCACAGTACCCTGAGGCACAGAAAAAAGGGGTCTTCCTCCCCCAATTACATTTAAACTCCCTTTTTATATGTTATTTTCTTCATTGAAATATAAGGTCTCTGAGGGCCATGGCTATCTTTATTTTTGCTAATTTTTGTTTCCCTAGCACTTAACACATAGGAAGCATTTAATAAATGTTTGTTTCCTTCCTTTCTTCTTCCCAAATGCTTTAATATCAAGAAGATAGGCTTAATTTTACCCCACAGAAAATCCAAAAGATGAAAAGGACAAGAGTCCATAAACAAATATAGAAAACTCATATGGTACTCACAGTTCTCTATAAATTCCTCTTTGAAAAGAATTGAGATTGAGATTGCCATTGGGACATCCTTGGACATTTGAGGACATCCCTAGCTTTCCAAGGTCCTACATGGTATACCTCCAAATTTATAGTATATTCAGTGCTTTGGATTGCCCCTAGAAGGCTAACACACTGAAGCTGCACTTAACCCTCTTTTCCATCAGATCTACACTCATTGTTAAATCAAAGGTGGCAAGTTATAGGTTTCTTTGTAGCTTTGCTTTGCTTTCTAGCTATAGGAGACACATGAATGAGTGTCTCCCTTTCCCATGAGGCAATGCTCCCAGCATATCCCCTTTTCTCTCTATAAATGTCAGTTCATATTCTTTTAAACTTGGGAGTTCTCAAACTTGTTATATTACCTTCAGATGATCCCCCAGGCTAGTGCTTCCCATCAATGGTTCCTTCTTTGGCTAAATTTCATTCTCAGATCCTAAAATGAAAGAAACTGGGCTCTCCCTATTCTATTTAGGACAAAAATATTCATTGCCAAACAATATTGACAATATATGAATAGTTACAGTATAATAAGTTGGACAGAATGAGAAAAAAATGAGCATCCATGTTGGTGGTGGTATAAGAAGTAATTAAGTAGGAGACGAATTGGACCTCAAGTTAAGAAAGAATTCAAATCTTGAGTTCAAATCCCGGCTCTGCAACGCCCTAGATATGTGAATATGGATAAGTCACAACCTACCTAAAGCAGTTTCCTCATCTGTAAAATGAGGATTGAATCTATAGTATACAGGGGCATTGTTAAGTATCAAATGAGATTTTATATATGCATATATGTTATGTATATATGTGATTTTGTAAACCTTAAAGCACAATACAATTGTCAGATATCATTACAAAATGATATAGAAAAAGCCACAGCAAATACCACATAGGCAAGCCATTTGCTTTTGGTGGTATGAATGGCTAGTATCTGATGTTTTTAGTGGCATTTCACAAAACTACAAACAAGTAGGCATTTGGGTAGCAATATGGATAGAGTGTTAGATGTAAGGTCAGGAAGACTTGAATCTTGCCTCATTTTCTGGCTGTGGGACCCTGGACAAGTCACTTAATCTCTCTCAGACTCAATTTACTAATTTTTAAAATGGTATAATAATAGTACCTACCTCCCAGGGTTATTGTGAGGATCAAATAAGACAATATATGTCAAGCATTTTGTGCTTGAAGTACTATATATAAATGCTTGAGGTAGCTGTCCATTGTCAGTCAACTAACATGCATTAAAGGGAAGATAGTGAAATAAGCATTTAAATATCTACTATGTGCCAGGCATTGTGCTAAGTATTTTGTAAATATTACCTCATTTGAGCTTCACAAGTATACCCTATGAGGTAGATGCTATTATTTTACTCATTTTATAATTGAGGAAACTGACGCAGGCAGAGATTAAGTGATATGCTCAGGGTCATACATTGAGTATATGTTATCAACTTGGAAAAACACAGAACTACTAAAGTAGTCAGAAAAACCAAGTCTTTAATCAGGAAACAAACAGGTCCATCCATAATAATCAGCTACTACACAAAGCCAAGTGCCAAATACTACACTGAGTCAAAATGCTGGGGCTCTGTAGACAGTATCTCTGGGAGGATCAATGCCCTAAAAGATCCTCTGAAGACCAATAGAACTTAGGGGACTTATATACGTTTGGGGAACTAAGAACTGGGAAGTATGATTGATTGGCATTACCATGGCTACAAGGAAATGAGAAGTCCAAGCCAGGACTCAGGGAGAGGCTGATGCTTTACAAGGGATACAAAAGGGAAAGATCCGGTCAAGGGCTAGGCTACCTGAGAGAGGACTTTGATACAATGGGAGAAACTACTAGGGCAAAAGGGTACTTAACATTTGATTAGACCTACCAGTCCCACCTGAACTGGGATCATTAAGTACTTTAAGATATATTGTTCAGGCTGAAATGGGTGAGTCTCTTAGTGAGTTCTCAGGGGACAGGGGCAAAATTTTGCTCTCCTCAGTACTTATATATCCAGTTACTGCACTAGGAGCCAAGTGTCCTGAATTCCAGAATGCCAAAATTCCCTTTCTAGCATATTATTTCTAAAGGAGTATTTAAATAAAAAGAAGCTAATTTATTTGGTTGTCTTTTTAAAGATATATAGTATAAAATCTTCTAAAAATATCTACTTCTAAAAACAAGATCATTGAATTGAAAAATGAAGAATCTAGGTTTGAGGCTCAGGTCCACAATATTTTACCTATAAAAATATGGGTAAAATTAAATTAATTTCTCTGATTCTCATTTTCTATAACTGTAAAACTTCTACCACCAGCTTCAGTGGGTTAGAAGGAACAAATAAGATAATATAAACAGAATGCTTTGTAACTTCTTGGTCTTTTAATTGTCATCTTCTGGTTTTGTCCAACTGTTTGTGACTCCATTTGGGGTTTTCTAAGCAAAGATACTGGACTGGTTTGTCATTTCCTTCTCCAGCTCATTTGACAGATGAGGAAACTGAGGCAAACAGGATTAGATGACTTGCCCAGGGTTACACAGCAAGTGTCTGAAGTCAGATTTGAACTCAGGAAGATAAATGTTCCTAATTCCAGTGGGCACTCTCTCCTCTGTGCCACCTAGCTGTTTTGTAACTATGCTTTGTTATATAGATGTATGTTATTGTTTTAATTTAATAAATAAGATATATACACATTTTAATTTGGTATCTTGAACTCTTCAGGGTGAGAGATAGAAGAACAAGAGAAACTCTGTGTAGAAGAAATACAAGGAAGAAAAATAGAAGAAACTAATAAGACATACAAAAATGCATATGAAGGAAGACACAGAAATGAACACACAAAGACCAAAGAGAAAAAGAAAATCAACCTCATTTTAAAACAAACTATGATACTGAGGTTTATGTTTTTAACTGTTTTTTTAACTATAGACATAAATGGAACATTAGCCATTGATACCTGCTGAACTATTTGTATGAAAATAAAGTGATCCTGAATCTGATCCATAGCATAGAAGTTTCACATCCCAAAACTACATGATCAACTCATTCCTAGCATGGCTTTTGGGTCCTAGGCTCAGTTTTCCTCCACACAAACAGTACTGGTGAAAATATGCTTTCTTGTTTGTTTATGTTAACTACAGGTGCTTTTCCAAGGTAAAGACCTTGCTTGAAAATTTATTAACACTGCTGAATTTGCCTTTTGACTATTGAAACATGAATTTTAGGAAAGGAATTTTGTGTCTCTTCTCTTCTATCCAAACTAGTTAGACCTCACATTGTATTTTCAAAATAACCTAAAACTGTCCAATTGAGAAAGGTTTTGTTCTCAAGAGATCTGAATCTCATTTTTACAAGCAATGGACCTACAGAAACAAGGAGGTGGTTGATTCGGTTCATAATTAATTTGATACTTCATGTCTTATGTCTAATAAATACTATTTGGATCTGATCCCTGTTTTTGAAAGGCCAAAGCAAAGATTTCTACAGCAATTGTTTTAACTTTAGAAAATTAAAATGTGCGGTTCTAATTTCAAACACAGAGAAGGCTTACAACATTATTTTTTTAATATGGAACTAGACACTTTAAAAGTTATATAAATGAGCCAGATTTTGAAGAAAAACATTCTATTGGTCTTATACTGGTCTTATCTGAACATCCATATTTTACTGCCTTAGAGATCTTAAATTTAAGAATATTCAAATGTTCAAAATGGATAGATAGATGTATATTAAATATAAATCTCCAGTTGGGAACTGAGAATGTATGGCTATTGAAACACAAAGCTATTAAACCATTTATTCAAATAATAAATAGAAATGTTCTTTATTTTGAATGTTATATACAAATGTACAAAGCCACTATGATACTTCCACAGTGATTAAAAATATTAAAAACACATACACAACCCTTCCTCCCCTCCCACCCCTTATTCATTCACTCTCTAGATAAATTTCTCTACAGGACCAGAACATTTTGTCCTGTGTCCTGGTACAGCTGAGTGCATTTTTTCCCTCCCCATTTGGTTACCCTTTCCCCCCCAGTACAAAAGATATGTTGTGAGCACTTCAAATAAAGACTATGGTCTTAACAAAAGCTGACCCCTCTTCCCCCTCCCTCCTGAGTCCAGTGCTTGAAAACAATTCCAGTAACTGTTTCAGGAAAGACATGTGTGTGTGCAAAGCATACAGAAAGGACAGCTAAGAGGAGAGAACAAAGCAGATGATGAATCACCTGTTGTATGACAACAAAGTATCATATCAGTTAAAACATTCATTTACCACCGTCTACAATTTCCTGGAGATTACATCCCTTTCCCCATCAGAGGTGCTTTTGGTGCTGAATTTCCAGGATCTGCATTGCCTCCCCACCCCCATCGTTCCCGTTTCTGGTGAAAAACAAAATCTAGATGGATCAGACGTTATGAGATGCAGCACCAGGTATCCGATTAACCCAAGTCCAGCAACAGGCTTCTCGGAAGAGAAAGAATAAAAATGTCATTCCAATCCAGCTGCCAGTGCCAGTTACCTGCCTGCTCCCAGATTTCTCTCAGAAACTCCTGACTCAAAACCTGGCTTATGCACAGGGCTTCCAATGCTCTACAGGAAGCATCAACTGGAATCACAAACCAAACTCCAAGGTTTAGTTAGAAGAGACTACATGTTCCTTTTCCTCTTCCAGTTTCTGGTCGCAAAGCAAGGAGCACTGGGGTGTAGAAATGAGTGTTTGTGGTGGGGTTTCAAGGCATTTGGGGGAACCTGATTTGTAACCTCAGGAATCGCAAAAGGAAACGGCTGACTCCATAGGGCAGGAAGACTGATGCAGAATGCTCCTGTCGAGGGCCAGATAGTCAAAAGATGAGGGAAAGGGAATAAATCTAGGTCTGGAGAAAGAAGTGGCCAAAGTATTGCTGTTGCTGCCACCCTGGGCTGGAGGAAATGTGTGTATGGCGTATGAAGAGTAAGAGAGCCAGTAATGGGGACCCAGGCTAAGGGAAAGCAGTGGTGATCTGGAGTTTCAGTCCTAGTGAGGCATAACTGTGGGCTTTAACTCTCAATATCCCACAGACATTCAAAACCGGGAAGTAAGGGGAGGGTAGAGCATCTATCGCCCTGCTACTGCCTCAGAGGGTGCCCAGGTGAGGCAGGGTCTCCAACTTCTCAGCCCTGTCTCTCGTGGCCGCGGCATTCTCCACACCCCGTAACCACTCGGTACACTTCCTCACCAGGCCCTCATCCACTGCTTCAGCTTCCTCTTCATATTCTACATCATCATACTTATGGTGCTCATTCAGGAGAGATATCTTCAGCAAGGTTCGTAAGTCCCCACTCCCCAAGTGCCCTCCTCTGGAGGTGGTGGAGAGGGGTTGCATGGCACCAGAAAGGAGTTGGGGTTGGGACTGTGTAGGGCGGCGACTGGTGCTCCCAAAGCCACCAACGGGGGTGCCACCGGCGCCGCTAATGGCAATGCCCTTACGTTGGCCTGAAGTGGTACCCATGGCTCCAGCTTTGCTCCGGGGGCAAGAGGATAAGAGGCGTTTGGTGTCTGCGGCTGGAGAAGGGAAGGGTCTGCGTTGCCGAGCTAGCAACTGCTTCTCCAGGTTGCGCCTCTGGATCACCAGAATTGCCTCTGGGGTCAGGCTCAATGAGAATCTCACAGCCTCCTCCTCCCCACCACTGCTGGTGCCAGCCCCTGGTCCTGGCACGGAGGACCCGCCAGCTGCCAGGCTCTCACAGGAGTGGGCCAGCCCAGGCATAGTGCAGGTGGCAGGGAGCAGCGGGCGAGTTGGTGTGGAGGTGGTGGCAGTAGCAGGCGCTAAGGGTTGCTGAGTGGGGCGCAGTGGGGGCTGTGGCTGAGTCCTGCTGGCTGCTGGGCCTGGGGTTCTCTTAGCCAGTTGCCTCTTCAGTGTTGCTGATGGCCAGGAACTAGAAAGGAGCATCTCTGCCTTTTCCGGGGGCCGTTTCTTCTTTTCACCTCCAGCTGTGGGTGCCAGAGAACCCGGGACGGGAGGGGCATGCACGGCGGTCTTCCTCTGGGTTGTTGGCTTCTTTGGCAGCTCCCTGGTAGCAGCAGCATTGACAGTGGGAGGTGTCGGAACCCCGGGGACTTGCTGCTGCTGCTGTTGCTGTTGCTGTTGTTGCGGCTGCTGCTGCTGAATCGGTGGAAAAGGCATGTTTGTTGTTGGGCTGCTGCAATATGAAAAGGAGGGGTCCCTTTCTTAGTCAGTCGCGCAAAGGAGGAAGACAGGTCTCTCCAGCCGGAATCCTGTAGTGCCTTGTTATCCTCTCCATCTGTTGCTGAGACTCTTCCTGGCTCTGTCCTTCCTTTCCCTCCCTGCACGCTCCCTCTCAATCCGACAGCTGCGAGATCCGAGCTCTTTAGATCCTCATTTACCCAGGGGCGAGCCCAGGTATTGCGAGCAAGAGGTGGAGCAGCTCTCTCCGTCAAATCCGTAGTTCCGGAACCTCAGTAGGTGGCGGAGGCTTCAATTCCCGTGGGAAAGCTTAGCCAAGGTACTGGCAAGCTGGAGAAAAGCGTCAACTCTCTCTGCCTTGCTCAGTCTGAATGAGATGCGATGGGCTGGGTTGGGCTGACAAGAGGAGGAGGAGGAGGAGGAGAAGGAGGAGGAGGAGAGCGGGGTAAGGCGAGGAGGGGGAGGAGAAGGTGGTGGAGGAGGAGCCCTGAATATGAGTGTTTGTGGAAGGATTGAGCACTCAGAAGTCCTGGTGCTGTATTTGGCCGCTCACGGGAACCGAACTGTTGAATGGATAGATACCTGCTACTGCGGATGGGGAGAAGGGGTGGATGGGTGGGATAAAATGCAAGTCACAAGCCTTAAGGAGAAAGCATTGGGGGACCGAGGCAAGAGCTCTCCTCACAACCCCTGCTAATGATTAAAGCTGTGATAGAGCAGAGCGGGAGGGGTTCTCTGTGATAAGGAGTCCTTAGAAAGGCAGAGTTCTGTTCCTCCTTCTCCAAAGAGTCCTTGCATATTGGAGAAGTCCTCCTTAATTACCCAAGGTCTTAAAAAAGGTGGGAGGGAAATACTGACAAATAAGGCTATTACCGCATTAGAGCATGGTGTCATTGGAGAAAAAATAAGATTTTTATGGTTTGCAATTTATTGAACATGTGGGAGGAAATATTCAGCCTGAGTAATTAACCTTTTGATTCCATATCTATAATAAAATCTATTCATTAGTTAAGTAAATCAACATCAATTCAAGGCAAAAAAATAATAATAATAACCCAGTTCTACTGGATAGATAATGCAATTTTTTAACCCTTAGTTTTAGTATCAATTCTTTAAAAAACAAACAAATATACCTTTCTATCATAGAAT
This sequence comes from Monodelphis domestica, assembly GCF_027887165.1. Lineage (NCBI taxonomy): Eukaryota > Metazoa > Chordata > Mammalia > Didelphimorphia > Didelphidae > Monodelphis > Monodelphis domestica. Next base: position 450,182,471 of record NC_077228.1, read on the forward strand.
CAGTATTGCGTAGGTAGAGGAGTGGTAAGGGCTAGGCAAAAAGTGACTTGCCCAGGGTCACACAGCTAGGAAGAAGTCAGATTGGAACCCAGGATCTCTTTACTCCAGACCTGGTGATCAATCTACTGAGCTACCTAGCTGCCCCTAGACAAAAGCATTTATTGATCATCATGTCAGAGTACCTAGGTTCAAATCTTGGCTCTATCACTTGCTATCTGTGCAACTTCAAAGGTTAGCACAGTACCTGGCACATTGATAAATATTGATTGATCAATCTTGGGCAAGCCACTTATCCTCTCTGGGCCTCAGTTTCTTCATTAAAAAAAAACGGAAGGATTGGATTTGATGCTTTCTAAGGTTCTTTCAATCTAAAATTCATCTATCTCATATTCTGGTCCAAATCATGATTGTTCACTATCTTGTTTTTATTGAGTGCCCCGTGAAATAGACTGAATAGTGAGGGGAATGGAGCCCTCAGGACTAGTAGGAGGGAAAGCAGATGATGAAAAAGTAAATTATTCACTCTTCCCTTCTCTCTGTAGTGAGGTCAGAGATTATGGGCACAAAATATTACATAACATAGAATGACCAATGGTTTATTTCTCATTATTAAAAAAGGGGGGGAGGGGTGCACATATAAGGAAATGACCAAAGGGAAAAGGCATTAGTGAGTTGTTTTTGTTTTGTTTTAAGGTGGCCCAAATCTGTGATTTCCCCAGTTCTGGGGACTCTCAGTATGGAAATTCCCTCTGCCCAACCAGAGGAACAATTTACAGGCTAAAAGTGTAGATTCAGTGATCAGAAACTGAAAGGTTTAGTAGTGAGCCCAAGATCATTAGACTCAAAAGGACTCAATGTAGGACTTGAACCAAGCTCCCCCTTCATCCCTTGCACTATGCAGTCTTTCATCATAATGATCACTATTATTAATTCATGAGATAAAATCTTGCTTGGAGCTTGTAGGGACACAACATATGTGTGGGGGGGGAGAGAATAATTACTCGGCAACGTATTAAGGACAGTAAAATGATAAACAGATAGGTGAACCCATGTCATTAGGACACAGCCTGTGGTCAGAGAGAGCTTGAGATAATCTATGGAGCTTGGCCAGATCTTGTAATAAAAGCAGAAGGTGTGGCTATGGCTGGCCTCCTGCCTGGCCCTCAAGGAGCTTTCCATGTTTGTTGAATAAACAGGATTTAGCTGATTTGGGGCTAGGGAAGAAGTTACTGAGAGAAGCTGGGGATTTTTGAAAGTCAAAGTCAAGTCCCGTAGGGTGGGCACAAGGCTTCACTCATGTATCTGTATTTATGGAGCCTGGAATAGTATCTGGCACACAGGAATAGATTAATAAATGATTTTTTTCTAAAAAGTCTTACTTTCCACCATAGAATCCATACTATGTATTGGTTACAAGGCAGAAGAGTGGTAAAGGCTAGGCTATGGGGATTAAAGGAACTTGCCCAAGGTCACAAAGCTAAGAAGTGTCTAGGTTGGATCTGAACCCAGGACCCCCCCCCATCTCTAGGTCTGCTCTTAATCCACTGAGCGAACCAGATGCCCCCCCCCCCCATTCTGTACTTTGTATTTATTCCCCAGCAAGACCAAATAAGGAAATCCTGGGGAAATGGGTGCAGGGAAAGTTCTAACAATCAAGGGAAATACATTCCCCAAACTGGCATGTTGTTCTTCCCTATAACTTTTTGTCAAGGTTGGTTCAGGTATAGTGATAGTGGTAGTGGGTTATAAAGAAGACTGGAACAGAGTAGGAGCCACCAGGGTGTGCTGAAAAGTAAATAAGAGTGGCATGTACCAACCTGCACCCTCTGGGCATCTCCAGGGAGTCCTAAGACCCCAGAAGCATTCCTCCCCTCTCTGGCACACTGAAAAGAAACAGTCACCACCGAAGCCTTCTTAGAGGGTCCTCCAGCATCTCTGAGCCTTCAGGAGGGGAGAGGAGACCAAGCAGAGGATGCTGTGTTCCCTCTGTGCAAAAGGCTTCCTGGAGGTGGCAGCAGAAGCCTTTGGCCCAAGATGTGGCACTGGGCCAGTCCCTCCAGGGGCAGGCTGGTCTAACACTGTAATAAAAACAAGACCCAAAACACCGGAGTTTGCAGTTAAGAATAAGCCACTGGCGCTGCGTTGCTTCCTTTCTCCTGTAGCCTTTCAACATTGAGCTGTATTTGAAATGCAACATGTGACAGGCTCCAGTCCAGAGACCCACCAGAAGAGTGTGCAGATAATAAAATTTACTTCTTGCAGAGGCTAAGAGGAGAATACAAATGAACCAAAAACAAGAAAGATGGTGGAAGCTTGACTGTTCCTCTCCTAGGATTGTGTAGCAGAGCAAAGAATACATCCAAGAAAAGTGGCCACCCTTTCATTCAGTGAAAGGGAGGAAATAAGAGGCTGATAGGAGACTATTTTATAATTAGCATAAGTTTTGAAGCCACATTTCTTGGGCAACTGCTGAGGACAAGAATGGAGTCTTAAAACATGCTGTTTCTTTTCCTCTTGAAATGACTAAATTAGTTATCTTAAATAAAAGGATTTGGTTTTTTGTACCATCTTTTCAGGGACCCCAATGTGGAAATTCCCTCTCATGAATAATTCCTCATAATTTAGAATCTGTTTATAGAGCTGCTTGGGGACCCCTAGAATTTAAGCAACTTGACCACAGTTGCATAACTAGCTGAGCACAGGATTTGAATCCAGCTCTTCATCACTCCAATCGACCCATCGACCCATGATATGGTGCTCCCTCTCATCTGAAAGGGATAATTTGAAAAATACATTTATTTTTCATTTTGTCCCGATAAGATTAAAAATTAATAGTCACTACTCCAAGTATTATATTTTTATGAGATTTATTAACAATAACTTGAAGGAAAATGATAGCCTGAGTAAAAGGAGCAAAAGAGAGAGAGAGAGAGAGTCAAAAGGTGGAGTTACAGCAAACTTTTATGTACAACATGTAAGGATGCAACATGGGGATGAAAGGAAAGGGATTCTGGGAGATAAAGTCCAAGGGTACAAATTCTATTTACACATATTCCCCTGTGATCCTTTGGGAGAACTAGTCTCCCCAAGGGATCATTTAAACATAACAAACTTAAAACTCTAAAGATTTTTAGCTAAAGGCATATACAATATTGGGGTTTCTAAAGGGAAATTACAATAATTTGGGGGAAAGAGGGAAATGGAAGAGAAAAAGAACAAAATCTATGATTGCTACATTGACAAAAAAACAATTTGGGGGCCGTCCCTGTTGGCATAAGAGTGCACATGCACAATAAATGCATTCAACCACCCCAGAGTTCAATTCACCACATCACAAAATTCACTCTGGATCTGCTAGTGCAGCATATGGTTTCTGCAGGCATCTTCATGGCACCTTCTCCAAACAGTTCACTTTCTGGATTTGGGGAGGTAGCAAGTCTCTAATCCTAAAATTTCTCTCAAAAGAATTTAAACTTTGCATTATAGGATAATAATACAGTCCTCAAATTGATTTGACATTGTATGGGTTTCAAACTTTCTAACTTTAACAGAATAATTATTTTTGAAATTGCTACAAGTTGGGAGCAGCTGGATGGCTCAGTAAATGGTGAGCCAAGCCTAGAGATGGGAGGTCCTGGGTTCAAGTTTGGCCACAGATGCTTCTTCTTACTTGCTTAACCTTCTGACTTTGTCACTAGGACAGAAGGTAAAGTTTAAAAAATGATGGCAAGTTATTAACAGAGTTTTCATTCAATCACTGATGATGTCAAATTTATCATCGTAACAGCTAACACAAATAGGAGCTAATGATCATATAGCATTTACCCCATGCTAGGCACTGTACTAAGTGATATACAGTTTTTATCTCATTTGATACCCTCAACAACAATGGGAGACAACTGTTCTTATCCTCATTTTACATGGGAAGAACTGGAGGCAAACTGGAGGAAGTGACTCATCCAGGATCACACAGATCCTAGGTGTCTCTGGTCCCATCTGAATTTGGATCTTCCCAACCCAGGACTTGGCATGGCATCCATTGTGCTGCCTTACAACTGTGTAACTTACTCCAAAACATGACATTTCTCATCATGAGGTGCAATGTGGTTCTATGGAAACAGTGCATTGCTGAAGGAGACTTTGGGGAAGTCAGACATAAGCTCTCTTGTGTGAATTTTAGTTTTACTACACCCTGCTTAGTCTTTAGAATTCAAACAACCAAGAATGCATATACCCCCACTTAAGGATTGGGTGTGGGGAAGGACGGCCTATGACCAGCAGGTGCTAGCAAGTGACAAATCAGAAACAACTGACTGACCCCCTGGGCTGTCCTAAGCCAAGCTTAAGCCATCATTGGAACATGTGAGAGACAGGAAGTGATGTAAAGAACTGCCTTTATATTTCAAGGTACTTCCTATGAGAGGGGCTTTTTGAGGTTTTTGAAAACTTGGGTGGTAAAACTTGACTTGGAGGAGCTCAGAAGTTATGTCCTGAGACTGTATCCCTTAGGCAACCACGTGGTGAGAGTTAAGGCTGACTTCCCTTTCCCTTGACCCTTCTAAAGGTTCCAGCCTCCAAGTAGGCCCCTCATCTTGGAGGAGGCTTCCTAGCTAGAAGCCGAGCTAGATTTGTTAGATTTGAAATGGTTGATGTCCTTAAACTGTAGTAGTTAAAAGAGTGATGTTGTAAATTGTAGTGAGTTAAAATGGTGGAAGATATAAATTGTGATAGATATAAGAGAGGGTGAGTAAATTTGACCGCAGAAAATATGTTTCACTACAGTGTCTTGGTTTTTAAATCAAATATAAGGTGGTCGCCAGGGAAAAATTCCCAATTATTCAAATACCCAAGTCAACTGGGTTTTATAGAGATTTTAATTAATACAAATGTGGAATTAAAGAAAAGAGAGAAAGAGAGAAAAAGGAAATAAGTATGAAGGGCCTTAAGCCAACATGGCCTAGGCCTGAGTCTTAAGAGAGAGAGATCAGTCAGTCAGTCTTTTAACACTCACCACAAGGTCTGTCTAAGCAAGGATTCTAGTGACACCAGGCCAGCTCCATCTCAGCTGACTTCACCAGAGAGAGTTCCAGCCAGAGTCCTCCTTAAAGAGCCTTCCAGCCAGAGACTGTTCCAAAGGGCCTCTCTCCAGAGCCTCCAGAGTGACAGAGTCCCCTCAGAGGAGCTCCAGCGAGACCTCCTTAGAGATTGTCCTCCAAGAGCTTCCCTTCTCCAGAGCCTCTCTCAAGAGATTCTTCCCAAGCGATCCTCAACAGAGATCCTCCAAAAGGATTTCTTTCAAGAGATTTTGCTTTTTCTTATATAGGGGTTTTTCTCCTATGTCACCTCCCCTAAGTCCTTACATCTACCAATCACTGTAGATGTTTTCCAAAGGACAGCCCATCTGAATTCCAGCTAAGTCGACAAATCTCCTCAGTAAGTCTGAACCAGAAAAAATGCTGCTGTGTCGACTAATCTCCTAAGTAAGTCTGAACCAGTGAAAACACAGCTGAGTCAACTAATCTCATTAAGAGAAAACTTGCTGGACCCTTTTAGGTACCTAGCATCTCATTGTATCAATTCTAAAAAACAGGCATGGCTCAAAGAACTCCTTGCCTTATTATAAGCATGGGTCCAAGTACTTTCATTGTTTAGCAAGGATTTTTCTCCCCTAAAGCAGTCTTAAGTACGGGTGGAGTAGAGGTCCTCCCATTTCTGATCCTGGTGAGTTCTCACATCAAAATGAGGAATGTTTTCCCAGTAGGGAATTTGTTCCAATGGAGGATTCCTCAATGTGGAAATTTTTAACATTCACAAGTCTGAGAAATTTCAAGATTTACAGATTTAATCTTCTGGGAAGGCCCCTTTACTGAGAGGCCTCTGAACTCCCCCTGGCTCAGACCTGGCTGGAGTAGATCTTTACCCCTTTCCCTCTTTCTCCTTCTTAATTTCTTCCCTCTATTGTAAATAAACCACCATAAAATTCCATTCTGACTTGAGTATTTCATTGGGACTTAGAATTTAAATCCCTGGTGACCACTAAATAATATATTCAGTCTCAACCCCAAATTTACCCCTTACACTTGAGAAAGGCTGAGGGGCAGTCAGGTAGCCAGGCCTGAAGTCAGGGGGTACCTGGGTTCAAATATGACTTTGGATACTTCCTACCTGTGTGTGACCCTAAGCAAGTCACTTTAACCTTGTTTGCCTTAAAAAAAAAAAGGCACCCTATACCTCTAGATTAAACAATTTTGCCTATTGGTATGGAAACTACATACATGGAAACCAAAATTTTAATTGTGGAAACCTTGTTTTTAAATTCAAAGGAATCAAACTTTTCTCTCTGAACTATAAATGTGGATATAATTGACCCCAAAAATTTGATTTATAGGTCATTCATCTTTAAAGTTGCCTGGGGGGAATAAAAGAGATTTGGTTCTATAGGACAGTGGGGAAAGAGTCCTACCTAGGCATATTTGTTTTTAATGAAGTATTGATTTTAAAGTTTTTATGAATATCTTTTCTTTTTACACATCTCAATAGAATCCTTTTTCCTTCCTCCTCCTCGAATCTATAATAATAAAAACAGCCAGCATTTCCCGACACCTGCTCTGTGTGCCAGGTACAGTGCTCACTGCTTTACACATATTGTCCCATTTCATCCTCACAACCACCTTGGGAAGTAGATGCGGTTATCATCCCCATTTTATACCTGAGAAAATTGAGGCAAACGGAGGTCAAATGACTTGTCCAGGGTCATAAGCTGGTAAATGTTCATGGCTAGAGCTGAACTTGGGGCTGCCTTTCTCCAGACAAGTTCCTATCACCGCCCCCAACAAGCTGCCTCTGCTATTCTTTATAACAAATAAAGAGGGAGGAAAAGAAGGGTTTGGCCAAACTCTTCTACATGCCATCCCATCAGACAGCAGAGGCCAGGCCTCTGTCTCCTCTGTCCTGATGGAGAGGCCTGAGAGCCCTCCCTTCCCCAGAAGGTCTCCCAGCTCATCCATCCAGCACCCCCATCCCTGAGGGGCAGAGGTAGGTGGACTCAGCCTAATCCAGTGATGGGGAACTTTTAAGGGATGGAGTTCCAGGCCCCAAGGAGGGAGGGTGCTCATGTGCCGTAGGAGGCAAATCTAGAGTCAGGAAAACTCATCTTCCTGAGTTCAGTTCCGGCTTCCTCGCACTTTCACTGGCCATGTGGACCTGGGCAAGTCACTTAAGCTCTGCCTTTATCCACCAGAGAAGGAAATGGCCAAGCACTCTGGAATCTTCGCCAAGAAAACGCCACAAACAGCATGGAAAACGGTGTCACAAAGAGCCAGAAATGACCGAACAACTCCAGGAACAATAAAAAGACCAGAGAATGTTAGAGCTGGAAGGTCCCAAGAGAGAATGGAGTCCAGTTCCTTTTGTGTTACAGAAGCCTAGAAAAATGAAGTGGCTGTTTGCCCAGGGTCACAGGAGCTCTTAGCAACAAAGACTGGATTTCAATCCAGGCTTCCAACTCCAAATTCAGTCACATTGGAGGGATTTAGCACCATTCGGTTCAATAAGCATTTATGCAACAGATATTTGAAGAATGTAGTGATAACAAGGAATTTGCAATTGCTGGTGTAGCAGTTAGTAACTGCTTGGGCATAATTGCTTTAAATAGTTGATTTTTCACTTTTTAAGCAGGACATATTTTAAATGGCTGCAAATGCTTCCTACCTTGCTTACACACACACACACACACACACACACACACACACCCCTTTCATTGATTAATTAATGGTAAGTGAAAAGCCTGGCAAGTTTTGGAAAATAACAGAGAATTCACATATAGGTAGTGCTTTACAGTTTACAGCGAGCCTGCTTTACAAACCAGTAAAATTCATGCTGCAAATATCCTCCCCCCCTTTTTTTTTAACTCTTACCTTCCATCTTGGAATCAATACTGTGTATTGGTTCCAAGGCAGAAGAGTGGTAAGGGCTAGGCAATGGGAGTCAAGTGACTTGCCCAGGGTAACACACCTGGAAAGTGTCTGCGAGGCCAGATTTGAACCTAGGACCTCCCATCTCTAGGCCTGATCCACTGAGTTACCCAGCTGCCCCCCAAATATCCCATTTTTTTGAAGGCCACACAGGTTCAGAGAGCTGGGCCCCCTGGGGAAACAGGGCTGGAGGAGGGGGCAGGGAATCAGGATTTGAACACAGATGTTCTCACCCAAGGCTGTCTCATGTTTGTTATTTTTAGTTACCTGCATTTTTAGGATGGTATTTTTATGAGTCATGTGAAAAACTCTCCCCTGGGCATAGTAGTTTAGTTTCCTGAGTCCAGACTGTCATTTAGCACTCCTTTGGAGAGGATATTTGTGAGCATTCATGGGATATTCGTGTCCTATGCAAAGAATACATATTATCAACTTTAACACGGCATTAATTCTATTATCACATGAACCCATAACCATACACCTTATTATTTTTTATTTAATTAATTTAGAATCTTTTTCCATGGTTACAAGATTCATGTTCTTTCCCGTTCCCTGTCTCCTCCCATAGCCCAGGAGCAATTCCACTGGCATAAACATTGTTTATATTATAATCTGGGAAAACTAAAAGTGTTTCTTGGGAGAAAAGACTTTATTAGTCAAAGGCCCAGGACTCCAGAGATTCCAGGCTATTTGAACTGGTTTGGTCCAGGCAGATTCCAACCCCTTCCTGAACTTCTGAATTCTGCCCAAGCGTGCATTCCATCACTTCCACCTTATCAGGACAGTATTCTGCATCACATGTACCCATTCACTCCTTCCACTGGGCTCTGGAACACCCACGCCCTCGTGAACAAGCTTCCTTTCATCTGAGACCCACAAGGGACTGGGCCTCCGGGCGGCACTTTCCCTGATCCTGGGTAGGAAGCCAGGCTGTTCGTCACTCCCTCTACCATCACCACGAAGCAACCTTCCCTCTTTGGAAGTCTCTGCTGCCTACACTGATCACCCAACCAGGCTGTGGTGGCTTCTCTCTACCTCAACATCTTCCCTCTGACTAGGGACAAATCCACAACTTGCAGAATGGAATGAAAGGATTTACCTTTATGCATGCTAATGATCAGGACCTCAACATACCCACTCAAATACCCCCACTTCCCACTTGCTTGTCCTCCTCAGTGATCAATTCCCTCATTTTGCTCCAGCCAGACCCAAGACTAATCATTGCCATGGACCTTGCCATATCCACAGGAGTTCTACTATTTTGTCCAAGAACTTCAAAATTCCCCTTTTCCAATCACAGTTTAGCATTCCATTTTTCACTTCGTTTTACTGACCCTGACCCTTTTTCGTCCTCATCATGAACTCTGAACTCCCTCTGCTTCTCAGTATTTGCCTAGGATGTCATCTGCATACACTCCCTTTTCTTCTCAATTTCTACCCAACTCAACTCTGCTCCATCCTCTCCTTTTTAAGAAACAAAAACCAAAAACATCTCACTTTCTGTCTTAGAATCAATACTGGGTATTATTGCCAAGGCAAGAGTGATAAGGGCTAGGCAAAGGGCATGAAGTAACTTGTCCAGGGTCCCATAGCTAGGAAATGTCTGAGGCCATATTTGAACCCAGGACCTCTTGTCTCTAGACCTGGACCTCAATCCACTGAGCCACCCATCTATCCACACCCTCTACTCTTATATCATTTGTCTTTTTGTCCTGTCTCTGATCATGCTTTGCCAAATCCAACCCTGGATTTCCTCTTTCTACCTCTTATACTTCCACTCAAAAGATGAAGGTAGTCACAGAACTGTGTTTAACGAGTTTATGACAAATATATGTGAAATAATTGTAACTGGGCCCTCACCATGGCAAAGCATCCTCTTGATCCTTTTTCATTTCTCTATCCCATTCACCACAGAGATGGTTACAAACCTCTACAAGTCTCCCATAGTACTCACAAACCCCACTTTATCAGTGTAATAATTAAAATTTAGTTTCTTTGCTAAAAGTATTATATTTTTATGAGGTTTATTAAAGATTAAGAAATAAAGAAAATACAAAATAAGTAATGCACATGCCTAGGCCCAGAGCCCATTCACAACCATTTACTCTATATCTTGCCTGCTAGATAGAGAGCCACATGTGCAGGGAGAGAAGCAGGGAGAGAGAGTGGGTAGGTAATAGTCAGTTTAAATACCCCTTTTGCTCTCGGCCCAGGAGAGGACCTCTGGTGAGATTTCAGGGAATTCTGGGAACTACCAAGGACTTCTAGGAATTGAAGTCTGGGGTTCAAATCTCCATTTTTACATCAGCTGAGGGCTTCACCCCATATTCCTCCAAGAAAAATGAATAAGGCCAGTTCTCAGATATCTCCCTTTTCTCTCCTTTGCCTCTCTGAATTATCCCCTATCGTATACATTTAATAAATGCTTGTTCATTCATCATTCATCCATATCCACTGATTCCTGTCCTGTGGACAACAAATGTGCTTAAATCTTCCCTTTCCTTAAAAAAACAAATAAACAAAAACTCTCACTAGATCCAAACAGTTCTATTTGCTTTTGTTTTAAATCCTCCCTTTATCAGCTAAACTTGAGGCAGTTGGTGTCTCCACTTCTAACTTGTCTGCAATCTGATTTCTGACCTCATAATTTGATTTCTCCATGAACCTTTAATTGCCAAATCTAATAACCTTTTTTCAAATCCTCATTTTTAATTTCTCTGCAGAATCTGACACTTTAAACCATCTTCTAGAATCTGTTCTTTCTCTTTTTTTGACAGTTTCTTTTTCTTTTAACTATTGCTTCTAAGTCTCCCTTTCTGGGTCTTTTTCTGTCATTCTCAATAATTGTTTCACCTGAGGTTCTATCTTGGACTCTCCTCTTTTTTCTCTCTAAGCCCTCTCAGTTGAACCCATCAACTTCCATGGTTCAATTAATATTATTATACAAAGGAATTCCAAATTTATATAGTAATTCCTAATTTATTTCCTGAAGTCCAATCCCAAATGCTTTTTGGAGATTTTGAATGGAATATTTTGTTGGCATCTCAAAACAAACACATCCAAGCAGAACTCAATTTTTTCTCCTTAAACTCGCCCCTTTTGAATGTCACTATTAATTTTAAAGGCACAGACACCCTTGAGTCAACATGGTTTGAAATCTGTCATCTTCAACTCCTCATTCACTCCTGTGGAAAGGAAAACTGAAGCAAGTTCTGAGAGTTTGTAAATATGTAGCATAGCATGTATATATGTTGTATATAAGATTAGGTTATAGATTAGACTAGGGATTTAGAGAATAGTTATAATAAATAGGAAATAAATTAGGAGTAAGTTAAGCTTAGCATAGACAGTTAATTATACTTAGAATTAGACTTAAACTGCACTTGCAAATAGTAAACTTTTAATTGTTTATTGTAAAGCTGATGCTGAAATTGTATTTAATGGAAATATATATATAGATAAAATAGTTTGCAAATAAGTATAGATATATAAAATAGGAAAAATGTTTGTATTAGTTTAACTTAGCAAGAGTAAGTAATATTGGCACTAAGATTCAAATTTCTTGTAATGGTTTTGTTCAAACATTTATTGTACTGAATTTATTGTAAAAAACCCCACACTACCCTTACCCAAAACTTTCCTGCAAAGAATTCCTTAGAGCAGTAGATAAAGTTAGCATAGAATAGTGATAGAGTAATTGAGGGAAGTTTATTATTTTGGGGAGAGTAGTTAGTAATTAGATTTAGTAGATTGGTAAGTATAATAAAAATAAGTGACCTTGGGGAGGTCACAACAAAAAAAGAGGACAAATGTGGAAAGGAAAACTGAAGCAAGTTCTGGACTACCATTTAGGTGGAACAAACAGCGGTTGGAATGTTAGAGAGAAAATATTGACAAGAATGAGTTGGTGGGGGGAGGGGTACTTGGAGTGACAGTTGGTCTCTGACCCTCGGACTGGAAGGAGAGTTCTCTCCCTGTCTCAGGATAGAAGTTCCTCTATTCCTGGACTTTTCCCAACTGTGTGCTCTCCCTGGATTCCTGTGATTGTGTCATCGAAGAAAAGGATTGAAGGGGAGCAGTTTGAACTGTAAGGCTGGTCTTTCGGGGCATCAACCCAAAGACACAGGCCCAACCAGCTCTGAAAGTCAGAACCTTTTCTTCCTCTTGTTGTCTACTGCTAAGGCTTTGAACTTAAGAAAGCTAGCACAGATTAGCATAGTCAGGAATAAAAGAAACCCCCCACCAGCCTGCTGAGGCCTGGCCTCAGTTCAGAAGCGGAGAGAGACTCAAACCCAATCTAGGGAACCCCTCTTCTCCCTTCCCTGATACCTCCCAATCCAAACTTGTTATTAAATTTATCTTTATTTAAGTAACCATTGTCAGAGAAGAGGACTGTTATTTCAGGGGACATAGAGGGAGCTGTTCAACCCTAAACAGTCCTTATCAGAACCCTGCTGGGAAACCTTGGCCTGGGGAAAGGCTTGTCCCTCAGGAGGGTCCTTGCTTACCTGCTCGGGGTATCTTCAACATCAATCAATAGAGAAGACATTCCCTCAGGCTATCATAGGTGGCCCATTTCTCAGGAACCCAAATTTTCAAAGATAGCCTCTCAGCAGGGGTATCCCTCTCCTTTTATCTCACCAACAGCCATATTCTCTCTCTCCCTTCAACTCCTCCATTCCCTGCTACAAAACCTTCCTTATCTCCAGAACCCCCTTCAATCCTCTACAATTCCTTTAAATGTTACACTCCACAGAGCCAATCAGCGGCCAAATCTTAAAATTTCTACGTGTATAGTATCTCTTATATATGCCCTTCTCTGTTCACACAGCCACTACTAGCTCAGGACCTCATCATCTCTCACCTGGACTATCGTAATCACTCCTAGCCAGAAATCTCTGCTCACTCCAATCTATGCTCCACATAACTGCCAAATTAATTTCCCTAAAATGCAGATCTAACCACGTCATTCCCTACGCAATAAATTCCAGCGGCTCCCAATTATCTTAAAGATCCAAAATGAACTCTGATATTTAAAATTCTTCACAATTCAGTCCTTTCCTGTATATTCAGATTTCTTATACACAACTCTACAGTCCAGCCATATTGGCCTACTTGCTATTTTTCATACTTAATGCTCCATCTCTCAACTCCATGTCCTTTATTGGCTGTCCCTCACATTTTGAACGTCTTCCTTCATAAACATGATTCTTAGAATTCCTGTCTTCTTTCAAGAAGCAACCCAAATGCTACCTTCTCAAAGAGGCCTGTCCTGGTTTCTAGCACCCTTTACCACCCACCAGCTGCTAGTGACTTCTCTTTGAAGGCCACCTTCTATTTGTTCCATGTATCACACATGTGCTTACGTTGGAACATGTCATCTCTGCCATTAGAAAGTAAAAAAGCTAGTGTTTTTCTTTATATTCTCAGAACTTAGCCCAGTGCCTTGTACAAAGTGATTCTTAAATGCATGTTGATTAATTAAGAAAGGCAAGGGACTTAGGAAAGGGTCAGACTTCCAAGCTGTGGAACATCTAAAGGCGTCCATCCATTCTTCTTGTTTGAGAAACCTTCCCAAGCTGAATATCTCACTGAATATCAATCCCTTTTTGTCTGCAAAGATGGCTTCCCCCATTCCTTCATTCTCCCAAGTACTTCTGTGGCCAACTAGGTTCCATGAATAGCTTTGAGGAATAGGGATAGAAAATAAACATGTAATTTCATGGTTCAGGAAACTTTGACCTAGCTCCTGCCAGCTCTAAAGAGTTGTTAAATTTTAAGAAGAAGCATTTCCACCTCAGCAAAGCTATAGATCAACACTTACTGTTTTGTTGACGGTTTAGACTTAAGAAAGTGATAAGAGGAAATGTAAATAATACTGATCAAACTCAGAAGTGTTTTGTAATTTGTGGGAGCCAGATGTTAAACATTTACCAGCCTCCCCCTAAAGACAAGTGAGTACCTTCTCTGCAACTTATGGTAAATAGAGGTTAAATAATTTGCCCAAGGCCCCACAGTCAGTATAGTATGTACCAGAGAGAGTTCTAGACCCCAGGTCTTCCTGATTTTGAGATCAGTTCTATATCCATTATACCAGGAGTTTATAAACTCCTTCGTATTGTTTCTAAGACAAAAGGTAAGGATTTTTAAAAAGTGGTGTTCTAGCTCTAATACTTCCCATATTTCCTTTGACTTTTTATATCTGTTGCTTAAAATGGGAAGTCTGGATGGGATAATGGAATCTATGTCACAGGTTGCTAGGTTTCCCCAGTTTTTCCTTAAAAAACATTCTCAGAAGATCATTTTGGAGATACATATTAATATGTTAATTATATATTGCTTATATGCAATATAATATATAATTATATAATACATGAACATGTAATTATATGTAAATTACATTATAATTTACACTTACATAGAGGGCTTTATAATTATGAAATTCCTTTAACAAGCATGAGTACTTATTAAACATTTATTAGATACAAAGTCCTGTGCTATAAATATGAAAAACAAAATAGCTCTTTGTCCTCAAAGAGATACAGCAGTTCTTGACCTGGGATCAGTGAACTTAAAAAAAAATATTTTGTTAACAGTATTTCAACATAATTAGTTTTCTTTGAAATCCATGTAATAATATAGATCTTTAAAATGTCTACCATTTATGTAGCACTTTAAGGTTTGCAAAGCTCTTTATAAATATTATTTCATTTGATTATTCACAACAATCCTGGGAGAGAGGTACAATTATTATTCCCATTTTACAGATAAGGAAATGGAGTCATAGGTTAAATGATTTTAACCAGTTGGCCACATTTGAATTTAAGGGTTTTTTCCTGACACTCTAATTCACACTTCATTTTAGTTGCCTACAATGTATTTTGCTTTATGCATTTAAAAACATTTTTCTGAAAGGGGTGTATAGGCTTTACTAGAATTGCTAAGAGGACCCCTCCCCCCAACACACATTTTTAAGAATTCCTACCAAGCAGGAAAAAAAAAATGAGAAACCATATTATCGACTAGAGAGTGGGGCTAACAAAGGGCCTAGGCTCCATTCAATAATAAAGGGTCAAATAATATCAGCATTCACCCCAAAGGTTATTGTTCTTCATCTAACAGCAGAGGGCATTCTGAAGCACAATTTGGCTAACTTTCTAAACCTCCTTCTACCTCTACGGTCAGTAGGCAACACTGCTGGTCTCAGTCTTTGAATCAACAGTTCTCAAATTTTTGGATCTCGGGTGTCAGCGGGTCTGGAGGGTTAAGAAGCATGAGGTATGGTAGGAAGGATGAGATCAAACACCTGTGCAGGGTCAGGAGGGCTGATGGTGCTGATAGCAACCAAAAGCACTTTATTGCAAGTTACATCTACTTTTATAAGGGGTAGAAAGCAAGCTGAGGATTTTGCGCAAGTTTCCACTTACACAATGAAGGTGAATGATGGATAAAGAGGTACAATGTGATCTGTACCTCATTGAAACTACACAATGATTTCTATAAGATAATTAATCAACATGTAACAGCCTAGTTTCTATTCCCAAGGAAAATGCATACATCAATGACTGATTTATATTGGTTAATGCTAGTGCCTTCTCTCCAATTCATTATCTTGTATGTCTTTTTTTTTTAACCTCTTCTATCTAAGAGACCAGGCAGACTTGGGTCTTCAGGTAATTAAAACCAAAGCAAAAAACAAAACACCAACCATCAGGAGTACCAGGAGCACAACCTGAGTGCTCAGATTCAAGCCTCCCTTCTGACTGAAAGCAAGCCCCAAAGATAGAGATACAAATATACAAGGTTCATATTCAAACCTTCTTTAGGTAGCTTAAGTGATCAGATCTCAGCCCATCAGTGATCTGGATTAGACAGAAATTCCTTCTCTGGGAGATCTGGGATGCAGCCAGGCCTCTGGCTTCCTACTGCTACATACATTCACTAGGAAACCGTCTCACTATCAAAGGCTTATGAGAAGAAAGTGGCAGCAGAGTTGTTCTGAAGAAAGCATCTTGTAAATGGGTCATTTTTGTCTCTTCCTTGCCTTCTCCTTGAAAAGTTTTCACTGACATTAATGCAAATTGGCCTGGCTATTCTGGAGAGCAATTTAGAATGAGGCCCAAATCAAGAGTATATCAATAAGTATTTATTAAGCATCTACCATGTGCAAGGCACTCAGGTTACAATGTAGGTAAAACAATTAGAAAAAAATCTCAAGGAGGTCAGTCTAATGGAGGAGACATCATGCAAATTAACTATGTGCAAACAAGATGCATACAAGATGAGGCAGCTGGGTGGCTCAGTCGATAGGGCCAGGCCTAGAGATGGACAGGAGATCCTGGGTTCAAACATGGCCTCAGATACTTCCTAGCTAGGTGAGCCTGGGCAAGTCAGTTATTCCAGGCACTATGGTAAGAACTGAGGATACAAAAGTGGCAAAAGGTAGTTCCTATCTTCAAGTTTACAATCTAATGGGGGAGACAACATGCAAAAAATATATATACAAAGCATCTAGAGACAGGATAAAAAGCTCCTTTACTAAATTGTGGATAACTTCTGAGTGAGAGATAGATCTAAACCCTAAAGAGATCCAAGAAAGAGGAAAAGAACCTATATGTACAAAAATATTTATAGCAGTTCTTTTGGTGGTTAAAAAAAAACTGGAAATAAGGGGGTACCCATCAAGTGTGGAATGGCTAAACAAATGATGGCCTATGTACACAATTGAATACTACCATGCCATTAGAGGAACACCACAGTTTCAACTAATGATATGAGATTAAAACAAGCAGAACCAAGACAATTTATACCATAGCATTGTAGACACAACCCTGAAAGACATAAAAACTACAATTAAAGTAACAATCAACCATGAACTCAGATAATGAAAAATGCCACCCCACCCCACCCAAGGCCAACCTTCATGCCACTAACTCATAGGCTCTTTCTTGGAAAGCAAGGTTGTCAGGAAGAGATCAGTACACTCACTCCCCCCCCCCCCCCAATCCTTTCAGTTCCTGTTCTTTGCATTACCAGGACTTAATGCTGTTTGCCTACCAAGAAATGCTATGCCTTCAATGGAAAGGATGTCAAAAATTTTGATAGAAGTATTCAGATGTGCTGTTCACTAATGAGAAAATGTCATACAAGTCTGCCAGCTCTTTTTCCATTTTTCATCTTTATATTCTTCTAGTTTCTTCCATAAAAACTCTCAGGATATCTCGCTTAATTGGGAGTTAGGCGGAGCTTTATGTAAACTAATTTTTCCCACCACTACTCCTATTTAGACCACAATATACACCACATTCTTGCCCTGTATTCCCTCATATGATTTTACAAATAAGCTTCAATTCTACATAGGTACTGGCCTTTACCATCTCTCCATATAGCAAGTAAAACAATAGCTCAAGTAATTTTGAGGACTTTTGGTCTCCTTGTTGTGGAGATTGCATTGACACCTAAGCTTCTAGTGACAATCTAAGAGCTGTTCTTTTATCCATATTTCAATTAAGGGATTCAATGACTAGCTCAAATTGGAGATGTTTTTATACTTCTTTTCATTTTAATTCTTTCATCCAATTTGATGTTGTCTTTGATTTTTGCTAAAACAAGTTGACAATCTAACGACGCAGATACTTTGGAAATACTTCTCATGTTGCTAACTAGTCATTTCTTGACTGTTAAAGTATAGTCATTTTCTTATTTTTGTGATATTCACTGCTTGTCACATCTAGCACCTTTCACACCTGATGTCTTCCTGAAGACAGCATTCAGACATAGATTTAAGGCTTCTTTCTATGTAGTCAAGTCTTCACTTCAGTTTGTTTCTTGAACAATTGAAAAATCAATATTTTTTTTGTGTCTTGCTCTAGATCTTCCTTTGCACTAATATTAAGTATATATTGATTCAATCATGAAGGTCTTAAGTTCAATAAATTTCTCTATCTATTCATCCTTGTAACAAATGTTGGTATGAGGAAAATGAGGTAGCTCAGTGGCATGCCAGGCCTGGAGATGGGAGGTCTTCAGTTCAAATCTGGTCTCAGACATTTCCTAGCAGTGTGAATCTGGGCAAGTCACTTAACCCCCCCAAACCTGGCTCTTACCACTCTTTTGCCTTGGAACCACTACCTCTATCAATTCTAAGACAAAAGGAAACAATTTTAAAAATAAAATAGATATTGGCACACTAACTGTATTTATATTCAAATGGTCTTTTTTTTAAATTATTTTCATTAGGAGTACTATGATATGTAATAACCAAGTGTTAAATGAAGTTGTTCTTGTTGCTTTTGTATATAGGATCAGATTAATTCCACAAAT
Organism: Monodelphis domestica; assembly: GCF_027887165.1. Taxonomy (NCBI): domain Eukaryota; kingdom Metazoa; phylum Chordata; class Mammalia; order Didelphimorphia; family Didelphidae; genus Monodelphis; species Monodelphis domestica. Next base: position 450,200,767 of record NC_077228.1, read on the forward strand.
TCCTTTATTTGCATCTTTAGGTAAAAATTACGAGTTACTCTTCCATTTTATTGAAGCTTTTGTTTTCTGGTTCCATTTATAGTAAGAATGTCAAAATATATGGACTTAATTCCTCTGATCAACTGGTTTGTTGGTAGAAAAATGTCAAATTTAGAATGCCAATGTTTCTAGTCTTAAGACTGATTTTTAGCATCCTCTGGCATTTTAGGATCAGAGGTACACACATACAGAGCTGGTACAGCTCTTAGAGGTTAAGTCTAATTCCCCCATTTTACAGATGATGAAACAGGCTGAGAGCTTGTGATTTGCCTCATTAACAGCAAACATTTGAGGAGTTTCAAATTCTGTTCTTCCTGTGAAGTCTAGAATTCTATCAATTATATCGTGCTAACTCTTGAGATGGTTGGTTAGTTAGCATCACCATCACTGAAATCAACTTCAAAGCAGCTCTGGGGCTTTGCAATGTGCCCTTTGCCAATAGTTTTATCAGCGACTTAAATTAAAGAACAGACACTATGCTCATCAAATTTGCAGGCAACACAATGCTAGGTGGGATAGCTGGATGACAATGTCAGGATTCAAAAAGATCTTACCAGGCCACTCTGTTGGACCAAAATTAATAAAATGAAATTTAACAAGGACAAATGTAAAATGTTACTTTGGTTTAAAAAATTTTAGATTTACAAGTGCATGACAGAGGAATAGTTTGCCTAAGAAGAGATACAGGGATTTTGATGGAACATGAATTGAAAAGGTGTTGTGGCAGTCTAGAAGGCTAATGCTACATTAAGAGGAGCATAATTTTTAAGAATAAGGAAAGTGATAGGCTTGTTGTACTCTATTTTGGTAAAACAAATTTCTTCAGTACTGTGTTCTGTTCTAAGAACCACATTACAGGAAGAGAACTGATAAAACATATAACATCTTGAAGAAGAAAATCAGTTAGTGAAGGTCCTTAGCTTCATTCCATGTAAAGAACAGCTGAAGGAAATGGAGATGTTTGGTCCAGAGAAGACTGGAGCATGAAAGAGATATGCTAGGTTTCTTCAAGTATTGATTAGGGAACTGGTTTGGCTGTTAATGGGTACTAACTCTCATTTCCCCTTTAATAAACTGGATAACAGAAATTATTTTTTTCATTTTTGTTTTATTTTAAAATTATAATGATTTATATATTAATTTGTTTGCTTTACATAATATGCAACTCAATCTAAAGAAAAACTATTTTCACATTTCAAGTAAAAACAATGATGTCTTAGAAAAATTATAAAGGCCCAGAAAATTACATATATTTTGCTGCAGATTCACAATAACCTCGCTCCAAACAAATACAAATTTTAAAGCAGTTTAAAAGAAGCTATTTAAATGATTTATAAAATAACCTAAACTCTATGATTAAAATTTCCTGTTCTTTGGAAACCCACAATAATGTCACATTGTGAATTTATGACACAAAAATAAATTTAACAGGTTAACTAAACAGAAAAGGTTTTTTACTCAGTATACAAAAATGTTAAAATTATTGCAACATGTTTTTGGAGTAAAAATTAATTTTGAATATGTTTCCTCAAGAAAATTGGACAATAATATAAAAATTTACCCTTCAAAAAAGTATCTTTATTTTAACTTATCAGAGAGGTACAGCATTTCTTCACTGCATCCCTAGGGAAAAGGAAGAAAGAAGAAGGAAAAGATCAGAATATAATAACCTTTCCACAAAAATACCTGCTGAAAACTTTCTTACCAAGTTCCATATAAATACTAGAAGTCAAATGCCATTAAAGCAATCTTAAATGTAATATTTTGATATAACACAACTTGTTGGAATGATACTACTTGAAATGTGTGTGATTACTAGATCTTGGGAATCTTTTTGAAATGACATTTATCCCAATAAGATTTTAGATACATATAAGTGACCTTATTTGATCAAAATAATTTAGCTACCAAAAAAATAACAGTGACAAGGGATAATGAACTAGCGTCCTGATTACTTTTTAAATGTAAAATTTATATATGAGTTATGAATTTTTAAAAAATGAATGAAAGCTATATTAACTTGTAACATTGAATATATTTTTGGCAGATAATTATTTCTATTTTGGATTACCATTTCATATTGAAATTCAAACAAGTTAAAAATTTCTGGCATAGTGTTAATAAATATCAGGTCACTAATGATGCTTTATCACAGAAAAATATGAATGCCATTCTGTAGTGAAGATACCTGTTTTGTAAAGGTACCTGTCACTTCTTGGTATTTCCTGGAAGCCTTGTGATCACTGAAGGTTAATGGGAAAAAAGATGTGACAAGATATTTTAATAGTAAAGTCCATAGGTGATTATTACCAGGCTTCTCTCTCTGCTAGGAATATTGTAAAAGTTTGGGATTTGAGGGTAGGTGGAAAGGAGTGGAATAGACATGAGAATGGAAATCTACCAAAGCTCGTGGATCCCAATATACTGGTAGAAGAATTCCTTTTGCATCTATGGATGACTCATAATTTTTCTCTCTTTCAAATTTTATATACAAATTGTAAATGTAATAAAAGACAACTAATTTTCTGCATTATTATAAAGTAAAATTTTTTCTGGTTCCTTGCATGTTACATTTCAAAGGTTCAAAAAGAGGAATGGATCTCATTTTTTCTATAAAGTTGGATTACATAAATATCTTTTACCATATGGAATATAAAGACATTCCAACAATAATGGCCTTAAAGTAAAATGCCAACAGATTCCATTCTCTATATTGCCAGTAACTTTCATTTTTAAGTAAGATATATGTTCCAGAAGCTTGTACTTTTATTGCAAAGTGTCTCTCCTATTCTATTCTACTGGGCAGATCTTGTTAAGACTTTCAGATCCAATAATGAAATCAAAATTAAGGGACAAATAAAACAGATTACTTAAAACTTCACAACTATAAATATATGCAGATGAAATACATATAATTCACTCTCTCCACTCAATTCTATAAAAATAAAATATAGGATGACTTGTTACTTTTTTGGAAATTAATTCATTTCTGATGATAGTCATGTCTCCAAAAGCCATTTTAAAAAAATCTTGTCAAAGATGGCACACCAGTTAATAGTACAGAGCTAACTATACAACAAGAAATTTAAGATAAACTTACCTTGCATATGGGATATATGATAAACTATACCTGTAAGAGAAGGACAAAATGACTGAAATTTGAGTATATAATTTTGTAAACATATCAAATAAGTTGTATTCCAAAACAAGAAAAGCAGTTGGATATAATAACTAAAATTATGCTCATATTACACATGCTTAATAAAAGAGCTCTGCAAGAACTAAATGTACTGCCAAGATATTCTTAATGTTTAAGGAATTTGTTATCCATTATACACAAATACTAGCAAATGCAAAATAAAAATAAATGAAATACTGATTTCAATTCTCCAAAGATCCAATTTAACTTTTTCACATGAATAATTCTATTAAACACCACAGGTTCAAGCACAGATGCTGGTGCAGTCCACTAAAGACCTCTTTCCAAGATGGTATAGATGCTTTAAATTACAATTGTGAGTCTGGCCACTCAGAGAGTTCTGAATTTACCTAGTTGTGCTATTTCCTCTAGCCCACATCTTTCTAACACATGAGATTTTGTTAAGGCCATTGTTAAAACCTAAGGAAACTAGAATTAAGTAAACTATAAATATCTAAGCATTTTCTTGGTTTCAATCGTTATTTTCTCAAAGGAGGAAATAAAATTACTTGATTATGACATCACAGTGGATAAAGCACTGGGACAAGTCAGGAGGATCTGAATTCAAGTCCAGTCTCAGTACTTTCTAGCTGTGTGAACCTAGACAAAAACCCTGTTTGCCTGGGTTTCTCAACATGGGGCTAATAGGAGAACCTCTTTCCCGGGGATGTGAGGATCAAATGAGAGAATATTTGTAAAGTGCTAGCATAGGACCTGGAACTTAGTTGGAGTTCTATAAAAGCTAGTTATTATTATGTAGTCAAATTTTGTCAGGAGTTAAGGTCTCATTCATCAGTCAGTAGTTGGTAAATCTAATCTCTTCTCTTTTTTGAAAATGGAGATATTTGCCCTTCAGTAGTATGGCACTTTCCACATTCACTATGATTTTTCAATGACCATTATGAAGTTGATATTTAATTTCAAAGACAGTTTGGCAATAAAATGTCTGCAAATATCCCCAGGCTGTAGTTCATTTGATTCTGCCTTCAACAAAATGCAGGCAGCTAGATGCTCTCTTTTTCTCTTATCTATTAACTCTATTATTAGTCTCTTTTGCTATTCTTACAGTCCCAAAGCTACCCTCCTTGCAAAGAATTTAGTAACTCAGCTTTATCTCCATCATCCATTATCATTATCCCTTCCAAATTTTATAAGTACTAAGATAAAGGACTCAAATCTAAAATAGAGGGAGAAGTTTGTCAAATTTATAAGAGTATGTCTTTCCCCAAATGATAAATAATCATAGGATATGAACAGGTAGTTTTTGGAAAAAGAAATCAAAGTTATATAAAGTTATAAGAAAAAATATTCTAATGTATTTAAAACAACTTTTGAAATATTATCTCACACCTGTCAGATCGGCTAAAATGACAAATATTGGATGGGATAAGGAAAAAATGGGACACTAATACACTGCTGGTGCAACTATGAGCTGACCCAATCATTTTAAAGAACAATCTCGATTTATGCCCAAAGAGTTAGAAAATTGTGTATACCCTCTGACCCACTATTAGATCTATGTAAGCAGGGAAAAAGGAAAAGATTGTATATATTCTAAAATATAGCTACTCTGTAGTGGCAAAGAACTAGACTGAGAGAATACCCATCAACTGGGGAATGGCTGAATAAGTTGTATTATGTAATTGTGATGGAATACTATTGTACTTTAAGAAATAATGAGCAGGCTGATTTTAGAAAAACATGGAAAGACTTGCATGAAATAATGAAGAGTGAAATGAGCAGCAACATGACAATGTTGTATACAGTAACAGCAAAACTGTTCAAAGAGTAACTATGAATGACTAAGCTATTCTGAGTTATATGAATATTCAAATAGACTACAAAGGACCTCCAGAAAAGAAGTGATACATAGAAATTTGTATTGTGTATACTGGCATATATATACTGTGTCAAATGTTGGCCTTTTCTATTGCAGGGCTGGAGGGAGGCAGCTTAGAATTCAAAATGCGATCAAAAAAACCCTTAAAATCATTATCCCTTCCACCTTCAATAGTCATCCTCTTCTGCTCCTCAATATAGCTCCATCTGAGGTCATGAATTTTGCTCTTTTCAATGTTGTCTTCTGAAATCTAACAAAATTCTCCACAACTGTTCCCTTTAGGCTGTACCTTGCAGTTTAAGATGCTTTTCAGGAAAAAGTATGTAAGCTGCATCTTATCTGTCCCTTTTAGGTGGATTCTATTCCTGGCAAAGAGACTATCATCTTCACATTTCAAGCTATAATCCAGAAATCCAAATCCCATTCTCAAACAGTATTTTCCTATTCATCAATAACTACCACCCCAAAAAAGCAAAGCCTTTTTCTTCCATCAAAAAAAAAAAAATCTCTTCATTCTTCCTGCTCTCTAAGAGAGTAAAAAGGCATTTGTCAAATCCTATTACCTTCTCCTCCAGGATATAATCCAGACAATATTCTCAGCTCAACTGCTTGTCTATGGCAGAAAGTGAAATACTGTATATTCTATGTGGGATACTACAAAATTCTACTTGTCTTTTGTACTTAGGAGAAGAAATGGTTTCAGACCTCCTTTTTGGAAGCTGTTATGTTCACAACTCCATATGACCAATCCTTGCAAGGAGTAAAGCTTGATCTGTTTATAGTAGTCTTGAGATGAGGTTAGTTTGCTCAACTGCCTCTGATTTGCTATCAGCAGCTTCCTGAAAAAGGTCTACAGTACCTTGAAAATACTGGCACACAATGTTTTTTTGAACTATATTTAATATAATGCAACTTTCAAATTAAGCAGTCTCTCAAGAAAAAGCAAACCAGTATTCCCACTCAGAGCCACAAATAAGTTAAAATTTTTAAGTACAAAAGTCATTTATAGCTTCTACAATTAAATGGAAAGCTTACTATTTGCTACCTGGCAAATTGAGTGTTTTTCAAATAAGGTTATACACAATTGAGCTGAATGATGTAGTCCAAAAAACACAAAGAACATCTCTGGACACTTGGACTATAGTTCTGGTTCTGTTACTAATTAGCTCTGAAACTTCAGACAAGTTACTCAATCACTACAAGCACAATTTCATTAACTGAAATGAGGGGGCTCATCTATATGATTCCATGGGTCTAGGAGGTTTTATACCATTTTTGTTGTAAAACAGCCATTACAAGTAAGTGTTTTGAATACAAAAGTGACAACTTTAGTATCTAAGACTATCAAAACACTGAAAATTTTTTTTATCACATTTCATGTTTGAACTTCTGCCATTAATAATCCAAGAAACACCTTCATCTGTAATTACACAGAAATTGTTGACACTTGTTCACAGTAGAAACATAATTAAGAGGTCATTATAAAATATGCATTGTCTTCAAATTTCTAATTAATGGAGACATAATCACTTTAATTTGGAAAAAATAAATGCAAAAGATGTTCTTCCAAACAGCAGACTATTTGTTTTAGTAAATTATTACTTCTAAAAGATAAAAAAAGACTTGGTTGTACTTACCATTCATCAAATCATAAAATTTTTTTCACCTATATTTCAAACAATAGGAATCTTTTTGTCCCTTCCCAGTTTAATAGTATATAGCCTTTTAATCGAATTCTTTTAAAAATACAGGAGATTGATTAGAAGCAGTAGAGCAATCAATAGCCATTATTATTAAGGCTATCATAAGACTTAAAGAAAATAACAAGAAAATATTATAATTGCTTAATGCTTTTCAGCTGAGGAATGTATTCAAAACATAACAGTGAAGATTCTTCCAAGACTTGTCAAAATAGATTACTTATATCCATTTCTGGTGATTCACATATACACAAATTATAGTGATTAAAAAGGAAGCTAGGAGAAATACAGTCAAAGTTTATAAAGCCTTGGGCAAGAAACCAAAGACTTTGGGTAAACAGAAATTGTTTTCATAATCAAAGAAGGTAAGGGGCACAGATATGAGAAAAACAGATTTAGGAAGTGAGTATCTGGTTAAGATGGTGCATAAAAGTAGGACATGAGTTTCTAGAGCACAGTTTAAAATACAGAAATGGAGAGGCATCACTACATCTAACAAAGAAATGATACTTTCAAGTAGATAAATGGTACAATGGAAAGTACTGGGCATGGAGTCAGAAAGACCCGAGTTCAAATTTGTCTTCAGATACTTACAAGCTATATGACCCCAAACAAGTCACTAAATTCCTATGTTTCCTAAACCATAAAATATAGATAATAATAGCAACTAGCCCCCAAGATTGTTTTAAGGACCAAGAGAGATATTTTTTATAAAGCATTTAGCATAGGGCCTGATACAAATATAGTAGAGTTTTATAGTAAGTGCTGTTTCCTTCTTTCTTTCTGGTCGAGAATCTTGCAAATCTAATCAAAAGGGTTTTTAAAAACATTTAGTAGACACAAAGAATTATGGGATTCTGGGCAAGTTACTTAACTTGTTTGCTTCAGTTTCCTTATTTGTAAAATGAGGATAATAAGAATAAGATCTACATTCCAGGGTTGTTATGAGCAAACGAGAGTATTTGTAAAGTACTTAAAGCACAGTGCCTTGCATACATTAGGTAGTTAATAAATACTTGTTTCCTTCCTTTCTTTAAACTGAAAAATAAGGAGGGATAGTCACCAAATACATGTCAGAGAATAAATATAACGAAATAAGAATTGTAGTTAATATACAAAAACGTTCACACACACACCCCCCCCTCAAAAAAACTAAGGCAAGAGCAAATAGCAAAATCCATGGCCTCTACTATGTCTATACATAATTCATAGAGAACAGTCAACAAGAATGATGATTTAGGGAACCTAACACAAAAAGGCTAAAAAACTTCAATATAGCTTTAGATAGGTATCTCTTATTCAAAAGAAACAAGACAAGTAAAAGAGAGAAGTCAGAATTATGTATGAAGATAAACATGGGGAGAAGCTGGGTGACTCAATGGATTGAGAGACAAGCCAAGAGATAGGAGGTCCTGGGTTCAAATTGGACCTTAGATACTTCCTAGCTGTAGGACCCTGAATAAGTCACTTAACTCTCTTTGCCTCATCCTAACTGGTCTTCTGCCTTGGAACCATACACAGTATTGATTCAAAGATGGAAGGTAAGGGTTTAAAAATGTTAAAAAAAAAAAAAGAAGAAGAAGAAGAAGAAGGCTGAAACAAAATAGCTTTGTTATGAAAATACACTGCACTCTATCTGGACAAAAAGAAGGAAAAAAGGGAAAGAAGCAAATGAGAAGTTTGGGACACAGATCAAAAGCCTAAAACAAAGGCCTGATATAAGTGTGATAGGAGACTTTGATTAAATGGATACTAGCAGGAGCTCTCTCTCTACCAAAAACAGCAGCTCATTATTTCTTAATTTGCTTTAATGGTAATTTTTTTTCAAAGAGTGGGGAAACCAATCCATTTCCAGATCAGTCTCATCGAGAACTGCTTGCTGAAGAAGTATCTTTTCTTCTTATTGACAAAAAACAACCCAACACATGATATGCACTCTAAATTTTGGTAAAGGATTTTAAAGGGCTCAAAGACAGGACAGGTGGGATGCCTTGGAATTCTTGCAGTATATAGCAATAGCAAACAATTATGAAGAGGAGTAAAAAGGGAGTGAGGAGGCTTATTTACTTGCAGCAGTACATTGAGATAGTATGATAATCCCAGTTCCAATTCAGGTAGGCTCATTTTCCTTAAAGGTACTAAAACTCTCCTTGAAATTTTATTCACTCAGAGGATTAAAAGGCTGTGGTGGTGGACATCACTTCCTGGTTTGTGGGAGTACATAACAAAGAGCTCCAACCTCTTTCTGAAGTCTTGACTGCCAGAACACAATGGACAAACAGAGGTGAGTAATTCATGGTTTCTCTGAACATAGCCTTCCTCCACTATGGCCAAGTCCAACTCCTTTTGTTAACCACTGAATGACCTACAGGTATCTCATTTCAGAATGTGGAAGTTGAAGTTTTTTCTCTTTTTAAACCTCTGAATCTGGGATAGCACCACCAAGCCTCAGCAACTGTGAAATTTAGGATTCTGGGGGAAATCACTGAAATTTATTTTTAAGTGCCTCTCAATAAAGTTCATGTGGCATGGTTCTCAAAGGTCTCCCCAAGAGCCCATAAATGTCACAGGAAGTCCATTCAGCAGTTTTTTGCTCTGTCCCAAAATTATAGTCGTTAGGCACAGGCCTAATTGGCCTGAAGACATCCTCCTCCCCAATTACAAGCTGTTGTTCAAATTCAACCACCAATAGTTTGATACCATTATCTTTAGGGTATATAATTCTTGTTTTGGTTTTTTTATTTTATTTTTTTCTCATGGTTACATAATTCATGTCATCTCCCTCACTTCTTCCTTTCCCTCTCCCAGAGCTGACAAGCAATTGCACTGAGTTATACACATGTTATCACTTGGTACCTATTTCCATATTGTTCATTTTTGTAATAGAATAATCTTTTAAAACCAAAACCCCAAATCCTATAACCAAATAATCAAGTGATAAAAAAGTGATAAAAACAAGTGATTTTCTTTTGGAGTTCTACTCCCACAGTTCTTTCTCTAGCTGTGGATAACATTCTTTCTCCTAAGACTCTCAGAATTGTCCTGGATTATTGCATTGCTCTTAGTAGCAAAGTCTTGATCATTTCAGGATATAGTTCTTAATGAAACATAAGCATGTTCATGCCAGTCTCTCTTTGCTGAATAATCAGTTAACTTTAATTTCTCGTGGTTAAGGGTACCTCACAGCAAAGTGAGACCATCACCATCATCTCTAGTCATTACAAATTCATGGAAGCTAATGTGGGTTCACCTTCCTTAGAACTGCCATTTCCCAACTCAAGTGAGATCATTCTGCTTTGTTCTACTCCTGCCTTCTATGATGACTCTGGGCTAGGTCTGACTCCAGCCAGTTCCCTGGTTGACAGAAATGTACTCAACCAGAGCAGAAGAAGACCCAGATACACATCAAGGACATTGCAAGTTGATTCACCTGACCAAAACTTTGAATTACCATTTGTGATCTGCCAATCCAACCTCAGAAAGAGACTGAAGGTCCATGTGACTGTTTTGTCCTCAAGCAATTAGGAAGAGATGTCAACTACCCCAGCCTTTGGTCCCTTATGTGAATCAAATCTCAAGGAAAGAGTCGATATTTAAGTAAAAACTAAGGACAGGAGATTAACATGTTGCTCCCAACATAAAAAGGAACTCAACAACCAACTTCAAATTTTAGGAGATGTAAAAACAGAAGGGTCAGCAATAAAGGAAGAATATAAAAGTGTGATACAGTGCTGTAAAAATAATCTCGAACTGATAAAAGAAAGATACAAACAACAAAGAGGGACATTTTTTTTGCCAAGGATTTTTGGTAGCCTCCTGGTAAGAGTATCAAAAAAGGGATAGCTACAGACAACTACTGATTAGGGTGACTATATATAAAAATTCATGAGAAAAGGTAAAGTAGCTCAATTCTTACTTTGCTTTTTTCCTGCCAAGGATGACCATGGACCATAAAGGACAGAAAAAAATGGAGCTAAAAGGTAGTTAACATCTAAGGTAAGTGAGGAGATAAAGAGAAAAAGCTAGCTGCCTTAGATAAGTTTAATTCCCCAATTCCCCAGGCCAAAATAAACTATATCCTCAGATACAAAAGAACTAGTCAATGTGAATGCTGACCTACTGTGAATGATATCTCAAAGTCATGATGAACAAGGCAGTCTTTAAGCAGAAGAACGAATGACCTCTAGTCATATCTGTTATAGAGAAGCCTGTGGTTCAAGTCTGGGCTAAGCTACTTGGCCACAGAGATCCTTTTCAATTCTGAAATTCAGGTATTCATTTGAATATATTCAATATAACCTAGGAGCACAATATTTAAACTGTTGATTGTGAAAACACATTCCAATTGCTTGAAATGCCAGTGGGTTAAAAAACTTAAATTTGAAATCAGGTTACAACATATTATAGAGATATTCACTCTGATGGTATGAACTAAGAAACGCTTTCTCCCTAAAGGTGCAACCAAACTGCACAGTTCTATTAAAGAGATAATAACAAGCAGGGGCATTTGGGTGGTTCAGTGGATTCAGACAGATACCTCCTAGCTGTGTGACCCTGGGCAAATCATTTGACACCCACTGCCTTGCTCACCCTTACTGCTCTTCTGCCTTGGAATCAATATTGATTCCAAGATGAAAGGAGGGAAGGAGGAAGGGAGGGAGGGAGGAAGAAAGAGAAATGACAAGGTGATTCAGTGGCTAGAGAGGAAGGCCTAGAAATGGGAGGTCCTGACTTCAGATGCTTCCTAGCTGGGTAACCCTGGGCAAGTCACTTAACCCTATTCCTTGCCCTTCTGTCTTAGAGTTGTTACTATAACAGAAAGTAGGGTTAAATTCAAGAGGCAGTGACTAAGCTCCTAGGTGATAATATATATTAAAATCAGGACAAGAAGAACTTACCAACTCATTGCCAAAAATTGCAATATGCAGAATAGCAGAGCCAATCCTTTTTTATGCCACTAACAGAAAAAAAAATTTTTTTTGATTAGTAAGAGCATTTTACAATATATTTCAACTCAATGCCCAGTTCATGACTATGACCACTTTTAAACACCTAGTCTTCTCATCTTCATTTTTATTAAACACAGAATTTAATTTACCTGAAATCCTTTAAAATTGTTTATGATGTGTATTTCACAATGTAGGCTTCACTTTACCCATTAACTATTTCTCAATGTGCATTAATACAAATAAAAGCTTCTAAAGTCATTACTTTTAGGGCTACAACACAAATTCCTCAACATATTAAAATTTTCAGGTCAACTGTATTTTATCTCCCATATTAGGCGCTAAAATCTCAGTTGCCAGAATTCCATACTTCAGTAATTCAGTAAGCTATCATTCCATTATTGTGATATACCTTGGTTTTTTTTCTTTATAATTTAAGCTATTTTTTTTTCAACCTGGGGGTGTCACCTTCACTCATCAATTAGCAAATGGGAGAGCTTTAGGGAAGGGTGAAGCTGTGAATTCATTCAAATGTTCTGGAAAATAAGGAATTATGCATGATAAGTTTCGTAACCATTTAAATCCTTTGATCCAACAGTCTCACAATTAGGATTATGTTCCAAGGAGGTAATAGACATCAAGAAAAGACCCATAAATTGTGGACAGCTGAGTGGCTCAGTGGATTGAGAGTCAGACCTAGAGATGGGAGGTCCTAGGTTCAAATCTAACCTCAGACATTTCCTAGCTATGTGACCCTGAGCAAGTCACTTAACCCTCATTGCCTAGCCCTTACTGCTCTGCTCAAAGGTAAGGAAGGGAGGGAGAGGGAGAGGGAGAGGGAGAGGGAGAGGGAGAGGGAGAGGGAGAGAGGAAGGAAGGGAGGGAGGGAGGAAGGAAGGAAGGAAGGAAGGAAGGAAGGAAGGAAGGAAGGAAGAAAAGATTCATACATATGCAAAAATATTCACAGGAACACTTGGTTATAACAAAAAGCCATAAACATGACCAAAACTGGGGAACAGTTGAAAATTTTAAGATATATGAGTATCAGTGGAATAAAGAATGGTGACAATGAAGAATTCTGAGAAACAGACTGATAAGAACTGATGCTGAATAAAGAAATCAGAGGCACACCTCCCTGCCCCTCCCCACATACACACAAAGAGTGAATCATGTAAAATAAGAGGTAAGAATAGCCAAGTCAAGAGACAATGTTGGTGCCATAACATCAAAATTATAGCACTTATCTCATCATTTCTTTTTATTAACACCTCAAAAACTACAAAAAGTGAAAAGTGACAAAGTTTCAATCACACTATTATGATTTTCCATAATAGTTTAATGTACTTTTGGAGTTTATTTGGGAATGTGTGGTGAAAAAAAATTTTTTTCATTGTTTTTCATCTATTGAAAGATAGCGAATGAGAGAGAGACTAAGAGTCAGAGCCAGATACAATACGCCCATTCTAGAATTACAGATTTGTACATTTAAAGACAACGGAAGAGTAGTTCTTCATTATTATGCAATAAACTATTTTTCCTAAGTACCTTCCCTTAATAACTGAAACATATGCTTTAGGTATCAACTAAAAATGTTCAATCAATTTCTAAAGAAGTCTATCTGAAATGGAAATGTGCAATATTTTGGTTTTTTTAAGTATATGGTTCATACCTGAACATTTTCTGGATGATTTCAATTCATTAATAAAATTTTTTAGTAATATTAATTATGAATAGCTTTTCTCTAAATGACAGTGTTCCAAGGCTACTGAAATGTGTAGGACTTTTAGTTCCTTTATTGAAGTTTTTCTCTCTCCTGCCAGGTATTAGTCATCTTTTTCCATGATTGTTCCCTTGTCCTTCCTCTCACATTCTTTTCCCTTGCTACAAGTACAACCGTACTAAATAGAATTTTTTGTCAAATAAAAAGCTACAGGGAAGTGAACTTTCTACAAAGCAGTTACTTACTAAGTTGATTGTAGTTCTTTCCCTTGCTCATTTCCAAATTCAAGGCTATGTTAATATGACCCACAGATGTCAGGGGGCATTACTATCTCAAACTTTATATTTTTCAATATCCTGGGGAACTTTTGAGAAATTTGAAGCAAAGCTACTCTTCAGTTCCTTGAGCATCAGCACAAGCTCTGTTCCAGTTTGGTTAGCTCAGTATGACCTATACCTAAAAGTATTTAACAGAAAACTTAACAGCTAGTAACACTTACCCAAAGAGCAGCGCACAGAGTTAATACCAAACAAATCTAAGTGAAAAGAAAGATAGCATTTATTCATAGGTAGTAATGTGACACAGTTTTGTTAATCTGTTGAAATTTTTCAGATTTAAAAGCTGGCAAATGACCTTGAAAATTATTTTTTAATCAACAAAATGAAAAAAATCATCTCTAAAAAATATTTGTACATAAAACCAAATTTTCTATTGACATTTTGTTTCCTTACTTTCTTAAAACATATTTATAATATTGCCTTGCCCAAAGCCTTATTTGCAATATTGCTTTGTACAAACATCTTAATGCCTAAAAACTGATGTTACTGGACCTATGAAATTTTCAGAAAGCTAATTAGCAATTTATGGAAATATTAAAATTAGTGTTCATAAAAGCTAATTATATACTATTAACATAGATACTAGGCCTAAAGCAATATAGTTTCCTTATATTATCATATTTGACAAACTAGTGATAAATGTGAACTGTATGAAAATATGATGCAACAAGGTGACTATTTACTTTAAGGTCACTTAAAAGCTTAGTGACAAAAAGAATTTTAAAAAACAAATTAAAAGAAGGCAGTGAAGACAAAACTTAATTCATTGCTTAAGGCTTCCATTAGCATGTTTTAAACAATTAAATAAAACATGAAGATGATATATTTCAAAAGTTTATGATTGGTATTACTTTTTTGTCCAATGGATGACATTTTTGAAGCTTTTAAATGGCTAAATGAGCAAATGAAGGTGCTAGAAAAGTTTGACAGAAAAATTTCACTAGTAAAATTATAACTAAATTGAATTCCTTTATTTGTCAAACTAAATTCTTAATTAACTTTTAGTAGCTAAGCATAGAACAAGTTACCAGAAATCAAGATTAAGCAGTTTCACAAAAGTTGAATTTACCTGAATTTGATGTATCTAATAGGATACACATTATTTCTCACAAAAAGCCTTAGTTACCTATATAGTCTATATTCTTCAAGGAAGACTTTATGGGTAAAACTTCAATAAAAACAACACAGTATAGTACGAGCATAATACAAATCTTTTTGTGATAAGATATACAATTTAAACCACTGTGCAAAATATTCTTTTAAGTCTCCAAAAGTAATAAAATGTTATTTACCAACATGATAACTGTAGCAAACAACCTTGTTGATTCAAACATTTTTTTCAGTTGCTTCACAGGTCCCATTAAGAAGCAAGTACTATTTGAAAAACATCAAAATAAAAAAGAATTAAGACACATTCAACCAAATCTTTGCTAATTACAAAGTGGAATAAATTTATAAAAATCAGATAGGTACTAGTTTGAACAAAAATAACATCATATTTAGATGTGTACATGCAATTTATGCTACTGCATATATATATATGTATTAATTTGGATTTTTTATTTTAATAAATTTCCATGTAACTTTTCCGAAGTTAAATAATTCATATTATTTCCCTCCTTTCTTCCCTCTTCCCTATCAGAGCTGACAAGCAATTCAATCTGAGTTATACATGTATTATCATGCAAAAAATATTTCCATATTATTCATTTTTGTAAGTGAATAATCTTATCAAAACAAAACCCCAAAACATATACCCAAATAAACAAGTGATAAATCATGTGTTTTCATCTGCATTCCTACTCCAACAGTTCTTTCTCTGGAGGTGGATAGCATTCTTTTTCATAAGTCTCTCAGCACTGTCCTGGATCACTGTATTGCTTTTAGTAGCAAAATCTATCATATTTGATCATTCCACATTATTGCAGTTACTGCGTATAATGTTCTCCTGATCCTATTGCATGTTACACCTATTTTGTTTATATAGTGTGTATACCTCTTTAAAAATTTATTTCTCTCATTCCAAAACCTAAAAAGTAAATTTAAATATTTCAGTTACCAAAGACACAATATTCTAATTTGTAAAATTACTCATAAAACTGATTTATATTACTGACAATTTAGGATGTGTTTCTGAGTTATTTCCCCCATGTGGTATCCAATATGACTAATTACTTATCCTTATGTAAACTGTATTTAAAGATAATAGAAGTCCTGTAACTAAAAAGTCAAAAAAACACTACCTAGTTGAAGAGAACAAATAAATTTATAAACATACTACTTCTCTCTTTAATTTACTATGAAGGATAACTATTTCTGAAGTTAAAATGAGCCCAATACTTTAATTACAGGTATTAATACACTGGATCACTGACTAAACCTAATTCTCTACTACAAAATCTAGGGTGTGGGAAATATATACCACCATCCTGATAGCAATTTAAACAGAGCAATTATTAACGGGCAAATAAAAGCTTCAATAAGAGAAAATGTGCTGCTTTAAAAACAAATTAGTTCTTTGACAATAATATCAAATTCCTAGGTAAATGAATTTGCTCATTTTTTTGGTTCACAGGCATCAGGAATACTTTGGAAATATTGTATTCCATTTATACTATTAATTCAATGTTAATTTAATTTTAACAAATTTATTTAATGCCTACTTTGTGCAAGGTATTATAGAATATTCAAAGATGAATAAAGACAAGATATCTTTATAATCTAGCTATTTCTTACTTTTTAAAACAAACCATTAACCTTTTAGCTTTTGTTTCATCATATATAAAAAAGGCTGATATTTTCACTGCTTATCACATAAAACTATTATGAGGAAATAATTACGCAGAAAATTTTTGAAAACGACAAACTAAAAAAACATAAGATGGCATTAAGATACATAGAATATTATTATTACTAAAACCTTAGAAAACTGTAAATAAATGAAGTTTAAGAATTTACTAACTTGGGGGCAGCTGGTAGCACAGTGGATTGAGAGCTAGCCCTAGAGATGGGAGGTCCTAGGTTCAAATCTGGCCTCAGACACTTCCTAGCTGTGTGACCCTGGGCAAGTCATTTAACCCCCATTGCCTAGCCCTTACCACTCTTCTGCCTTGGAGTCAATACACAGTATTGATTCCAAGATGGAAGGTAAGGGTTTAAAAAAAAAAAGAATTTACTAACTTATTTGCTCACATCAAGGAAAAACTATACAGTCATGGTTTTTACAATATAAGCCAAGAAGATGAATATATTTAGGGGGAAAAAAACCTAAATTCTCTTAGCTAATACATTAAAGGGAAAATATTTAACATATACATACCTGGCTAATGCAGCGATATTTCCAAAAGTATAGAAAACTGCAAAAAGTTTCACCCCTCCTGGAAGCCATAGCAATGCTGTTCCCTGTATAATATTTTACAGTTAATCCAATGTGCTTCTAAACCAGAAAGACTAGCCATTTACTACTGAGCATAATTTTTAAAAAATCAATATCAAAGATGTTATAGCTTATTTTTGTGAAAAAAACTTATAAATTTACTATTTGTGTTCCCCACACCACCACCAACCCCTCTATTTGCAAACAACAACCAGCCCTAAATAGATTTCCTTGTGGCATTTGCTGTTTATATCAAGCTCACTGAAGCAGAGATTATGAGACTAAAATTCTAGCTGTGCCTTTCTCACTAGACTAGTGAGCTGTGGAACCTTTATCTCTCTGAGCCTGGATGAAAAAATGAAGAACTTGAATTAAATAAACTAAACTCCTTTCCAACTCTTGACATTCAATGATAATTAAAAAAAAAAATCCTTAGGGGGGGAACTGGGTAGCTCGGTGGATTGAGAGCCAGGCCTTGAGACAGGAGGTCCTAGGTTCAAATCTGGCTTCAGACACTTCCCAGCTGTGTGACCTTGGGCAAGTCACTTAACCCCCATTGCCTAGCCCTTACCGCTTTTCTGCCTTGGAACCAATACAAAGTATTGATTCCAAGATGGAAGGTAAGGGTTTAAAAAAAAAATTCTTACCATCTGTTTTAGAATTGATACTGAACATCAGTTTCAAGTCAAAGGTGCAGTAAGGGATTGGAGTTAAGTGACCTCCCCCAGGGTCAAACAGCTAGGAAGTATCTGAAGTCAATTTGAACTCAGAACCTCCTGTCTACTGAGGCACCCCCGAAATACTCTTTTTCAATGACAAGTTAAAAAAATAACAATGAATCTAAATTACTGGAGCTTTCCCTGCACAAATTGCTCCCTCTGGATAAACTTAGAAATTCTTCTTTTTAAAAAAATTCAACCAAAAAATATACTATGCTTAATAAACATATGCTTAATACAGATTCCTTAAATGAAAAAAGACACATGGGGAAATTACATTTCAACACATTTTTACTTTGATAATTTTTATGTCTCAATTTAAATAAAAGATGTAATCTATTTTTCCTGCTCTTCTTTGTTTTTATTTGTGCTTGCTCTCTTCTCACCTATTCCATAGAATGTTAGTTTCACTATCATCAATTGCATATGAAAAAATAGCATTTTTTGAGTCCAAGAAAGAGGTTCAGGAGATTCAGATGATGTTTTTTAAAGAGCAAATATCCAGTTGCAGATGCTAATATATCTATTGGCTTGGTAGCATCTCCACCTACTAAGAATCCATCATAACACTGCCTGAATACTAAAACTTGGATCATGGAATGAATTCATACTTTATCTAAGACAAATTTAAGAGGTGTAAAAAAAAAGTGTACCAAGTGGTACATTCCTGGGTCAATCTCATATTTTAAGTGATAACCTCAAACCCAAGAAAAACAGATTACCACTTTACTTAAAAGTACTTATATCCATATGGTTGTAAATATTTGGCTATTACTCTTATTTATATTAAATATTCTCAAAAATAAAGTTTTGACTTACAATAATAGAACATAAAATGCCACATATGAAACATATGGCAAACCACTTCAATCTAGTGTTCCAAGAAAGTGTTGAGGCATCCAGGACCTTAAAGAGGAAGGGGAAAAAAAGTTTGAAAACCATATTTAAATTGTCATTCCAATCTTTATATTTTTTTCATAATAAATTGAGGCAGTGGTCTGATTCTCTGAGAAATATTTTAATTTTACATATGGTCATATGACTTAAGTGAATAACCAAAATATATTAAACTAAAAAATGTTGTCATTTCATTAAATTTGACAATTTAATCCATGAATAAATCCCTTATCAAATTAGATGAATTAAGATGATTTAGACAGTACTAATTAAGCCATCACACATATTCAACTACTAAGTACACAATTAAATTCATTTACCACCAAAGTTGGAACAATCTATTAATAGCTAATTGTAGAAATTAAACATGTAAAATTAGAAATAATTTCTACTCCAAAATGTAAATGTATTACATTTCAAAGTAAGTATCTTTCAAGAATAATGAAATAAAATTATTATTTTTTAAAAAACCTTACTTTCCACCTTAGAATCGATACTATGTATTGGTTCCAAGGCAGAAGAGTGGTAAGGGCTAGGTAATGGGGGTTAAGTGACTTGCCCAGGGTCACACAGCTAGGAAGTGTCTGAAGCCAGATTTGAACCTAGGACCTTCTGTCTCTAGGCCTGGCTCTCAATACACTGTGCTACCCAGCTGCCCCCAAAATTAGAACTTGTAAAAATGTATTCCCTAATTAAAAATCCACCATAAACATATATTCCTTACCTGATCAAATTCATCTTGAATCCTTGGGTAGCATGAAAAGTAGATAAGAATAACTAAATAATGACTTTTGTCAATAATTCAGAGAAGGTAAAGATTAGTTTTAGTATAAAATATTTGCTTACTTACTTTGCTAAATTTTGCATATAATTTAAAAGTGCTGATTCCATAGGAAAGGTTTTTTTACTTGAAAATGATAATGTAATAGCAGATTTGGGAAAACAGTAACCCCTGTAAATCCTCATTACTCCCAGAAAAAACTGTCTGTAGTCATGGCCTGCCTGACCTTCTTGCCACCCTTACTTAGAAACCATCTTGTGGAGGAACTTTCATTCTGGGGACCAACTCTTCAGATTAGTGTCTGCCTTCTAGTCATACTCTTTCAGGAAAGCCTCAACCATGCTTTGTTTTTCCCCTTATTTTCTGTCTCCTCCCCCAACAGTCACTTCCTCCTCTCCTAATTCACTTGAAACATCTGCCATGGCCTACTCCTTATTCTTCCCCCACCTCCCAATTTCCAGTTCTAGACCTATGAACCAACATCAAATCAAACTGGCTATAATTCCCTGTTGGGGTGTCAAGCCATTCCCCTAAATCCCTACTCATCGTCACATAGAAATTTTCAGACCAAAGTTTTGTTCCCTCGCTACCATTAGGGAGCAAACATCTAGAGCAAGGACCATATTTTTCAAACTGAAAATTGTAAACAGGAAAAAGACAACAAAAATTACATTGTCACTGATTATAATTTCAGCCACAAGTTTAACCTCTATTTAACCAATGTTAATCAAAAGTAGTGAGAGAAAGAAAAAGAGGATAGAATATAAACAATCATACCAACAATATAGTGAAATCATTTTATTTAGCAAGAGGTAAATCCGACACTTACATTAAGAATTCTTAAAGTCCAAAGCTCTCCTTTAACCCACGACATATATAGGAACTAAGAGTCTAACATTTTTATGAAAAGGTAATTAGTTATAGTTCAAAATATTTCAATTACTGACATGACTTATCAGCAAGGCTGGAAACTTCTCAGGGGAGATTGCTTTTGGCCTGCCTTTTATAATTTTTTACTTATTTTGAGAAATATGCATCACAAAGACCATTTTCAAATCCACATGCCCTTTGCTTTATTCTAGTTACTTTTATTACACTAGAGAAAAATTCTTTGAGGAAATAAAGTGAGGAATTGTATGTTTCAATCTCCATTTGGACTTGTAATGGGAAAAGGATAGAGATAAGGATAAGATTTAAGAGAAGTGGAAAGGTTGTCTTTAAGGCACATGCTAGGAATTCTATGGAAAGGATTTTAATAGGCATGGGGCAGAGGAGAAACAGTTTGGAAGGGACAACTGTTAGAATGAGTGTGGAAGCGAGTCTCTTTTCCTGTCCTGAAGGAAGGAGGAAAGGCAGGCTTGCTGGAGCTTGACTACCTTAGTCTGTCTGTGGAGAAGAAAAAACCCTAAAATCATTTTGGGAGGTTCTCTGACTGGGAGAAACATCTAGCAAAGGACCTGACTATACCTACTGTGCTTTATCAACTTTCCAGAAGGTTTTGCCTAAATTCCTGTCAAGTTGCCTTTGAGATTTTACCTTAAGGGTCAGACCCACCAAGGTTAGACTTAGCCATTTTGAGAGCAATCATAATGGGTTTTGGAGACAGCTTTGAACTCAATCAAACCAACTGCTGAGGATCATAGATAGGGAGCTTAGCTAGCTCTTTTGGGGGAACACCTAGATAGAAATAGGGAGCTGGTAAGTTAGCTTGAAGACAGGAAGACACCCTCTTGTGAAGGCCATAGTTTATGGTGGATTAGATAACTAGATCCTTTAGCGTCAGGGACACCTTGTTCTAATCCTCAGTTTGTACCCTCTCTTTGAATACAGATACTGATTTTATATAACATTGTCTCTAATGTGTTTTGTGCAACTGGACCAGTGAGAGAAAGTAATTCTTTACTCTCACTAGCAGGAGGTCAGAATACCTGGAGACCCGAGTTGGGTATTTAGGGAGTTCTCTAAGTGGAAACTACATCTATCCACTTGAGTTCTCCTATTAGTCTTCTGGATTAAACTATCTGTTTTTTTAGACTATATGTTTCTTCTATGGTAATGAACATACTTTTTCATAACGAGTCCTTGGAGTTGTACTGAATCCTTGACTTTTTGAAAATAGATAAATCATTCACAAATGATCATCATGTGCAATTGTTACTGTGTACAACATTCTCCTGGTCCTGTTTGCTTCACTTTGCATCATTCATAGAAGTTTTCCCCAAGATTTCTGTGATCATCTTGTGTAATAGGGGATTATTTAAGTAGAAATGATAATTCAAGATCAGATCTGCAAATCTCCCTTCCTCCCTTCACTCTCCCTGGTTTACCTCCCTCCTTGTCCCTCCTCCCTTCCTCCCTGCCCTTCCAGTTGATTCTTCTGTTGGTCTCTCTAAAATCAACTCAGAGTGAGTATTATGGTGTATCAAATAAATCACTCCTTTCTCTTCTCTAAGATTAAGTAAGGGGTTTATTGGGGAGAAAAGGAAAGATAAGAAAATGGAGGGAAAGAGGGCTTGGGATTTCCCTATTACTAGAATAATTCCTAGGTTGGAGGATGGTGGAATATAGTTCAGATTGGGAAAACTGGTTAACAGGTCTGGAAATTCAGTCACTGTAGTTGCAGCAGAGAGAATCAGAGAGCTGGACTTTTGTCCTTCTTCCTATCTCCAAGCAAAGAGACCAAGATTTTCAGTTTGTCAGATCCTTCTCAACAGTCTTTCCTGGTCATCATTCCAATTAGAATGTTCTCCTTGAGTGACAACTCAGCAGTCCTAGCTACTACAGTTCTGTTGCAGACTTTTCCTATTTACTCTCCTCCACACTTGTTTGTCATTTCTTATGGTACAATAGTATTCAATTACAATTATATACCACAATTTGTTCAGCCCTTCCCCAATTGATAGACATCCTTTCGGTTTCTAGTTCTTTGCAACCACAAAAAGAGCTGATATGGATATTTTATTTTATTTTTTTAAACCCTTACCTTCCACTTCAGAATCAGTACTCTGTATGTATTGGTTCCAAGGCAAAAGAGTAGTAAGGGCTAGGCAATGAGGGTTAAGTAACTTTGCCAGGGTCACACAGCTAAGAAGTGTCTGATGCCAGATTTGAACCTAGGACTTCCCATCTCTAGGCTTGGCCCTCAATCCACTGATATAGATATTTTAGAACATAATTTCTTATCCTTTTTCCTTGATCACATTAGAAAATGAATCTAATAATGGTATTAGTGGGTTCAAATGACATACACATTTTTATAACACTGAGTATAATTCCAGTTTGGATGTTGAATCAAAAAAAGGGGAAAGGGCCTAGTTTTACAAAAATATTTATAGCAGCTCTTCTTGTGGGGGCAAAGAATTGGCAATTGAGGGAATATCCATCAACTGCAGAATGGATGAACAAATTGTGGTATATGATGGTAATGGAATACTATTGTGCTGTAAGAAATGATGAACACACTGATTTCAGAAAGAGTTGGAAAGAACTATATGAATTGATGCAGAGTGAAATAAGCAGAACCAAGAGAACATTTTACACATTAATAGCAATATTGTGGAATGATCGCCTATGAAAGACTTAGCTACTCTCAGCAATACAATGACCCAAGACAATTCTGAGGGACTTTTGACAAAGAATGCTATCCACCTCCAGAGAAAGGACTGTTGGAAATGGAATGCAGATTAAAGAATATGATTTTCCACTTTAGTTTATTTGTATTTTTATTTGAGGATTTTGCTTTTATATGATTATTCTCTTATAAAAATGAACAATATTGAAATGTTTTGCATGACAATACACGTATAACCCAAATCAAATTGCTTACCATCTCTGGGAAGGGAAAGTAAAGAGGACAATTTGGATCATATAACTTCAGAAAACTTATGTGGAAAATTCTTATTACCAAAAAAAAAATAATAGGATCAGTTCAAAGTTCTATCAACAACACAATAGTTTTCCTATTTTTCCACATCCCCTCCAACATTTGTTATTTTGCCCTTTTATTATTTTAGCCAATCTGAGATGAGAGTTATTTTAATTTGCATTTTTCTTTCTCTTTCTTAAAAGCACACGTTCACAGAACCAAGAAATATGCATTTTCTACTTCACTTCTGAAAAGAACCCCATATCACCTGTGGGTTATAAAAGCACCCTTTTTTGGAAAATACAATAGAAATAAAACTATTAAGTTTGTGAACTTGATTGGGTATCAGGTATGAGATTTCCTACATCCTAAAATACTACTGATTTCTAAAGTCAGTCCTTTACCCAGTGTGGTAGAGGCAAGCCAGAAAGAGAGAATTTCAGGCTTGCAAACCAAGCTAGGGACCTGATCTGCAAAATCAAGGAAAAGATTCCAAACAGAATGTTCCCAGGAGGAGGCAGTTGGAGCTGGCCAGGGGGAGGAAGTGATTTTGTCTCTCTCTCTGGGGGGTGACTGACCAAAGGGGGCAAGCCTGGCTGAAGGTGGAAGAAGCTGAGAACTAATATTATTAGTTTCTGTCCCAGGATCTTGGTCCACAAGTCCTGCAAAACCTCTCTCATTCTGTCTCTATCACAATGGTGAACCCCATATAAAACATAAGCATATTTTCACAGGAAAAGATTTATTATTAAAATGGGAAGTTTTTCTAAATCTGTAGGCAAACCATTAATTCACCAAAGTTAAGATCAATTATTTGTTAAAATGAGAAAAATATGTGCTATAAAATAAAAAAGATAATTCTGTATTACATAAATGTATATTTAAAATGGGAAAGTGTCTCATGGAATCATTAGCTTTAATTTGCCCAATGATAATTTTTAAGGAGCTATTTTTTTCAGCAAGAATTTTACTTCTTTGACCAGTTAGCCCCGTGATGACAAACCTATAACATGTGTGTCAGCACTAACAGGCATAGCCATTTTCAATGACACATGGCTGCATGTGGGTTTGACATGTCTCAGGTCCAAGAGCCCTGCACCCACAGTCTTGGTCATGGCCATGGGGGTGGGGGGTGCTTCTCCACATCCTAGCTACAGGGGCAGGGCGAGCTTCGAACACACCAGGCCACTTGGGCATGTGGGGCTCCTGTGGGGGTGGGGAAGAGGAGCTTGAGCAGGTAAGGAGTATACACAGACAGGCAGGCTAGCAAGCACTGCTCTCACAGCACCCCTGGGCCAGCAGGCTGAAGAAGGGAGGGGCCAGTGGAAGACTGGGCGGGGCTCTGGCCCATGTGCAAAGGAGGCATGCCTGGAACAGATTACCTGACACTTTTAGCACCCTGAAAAATATAGCAATGGTTTTACTCTCAATTTTTCCCTCTACATTCTTTTGTGAGACCTTATTCTCAATGTTAAATAATATCAAAACCAACAAAAGAAACAGACTGATAGATGAAGTTAGTAGCTCTTGCTTGGACTTGAAGTATACAAAATACCAACCTTCAATTGAAGATTTAGCCAATGAAATTCAGCAACAAAAAGGTCACTAATAGGTAGGTTAGTTAAAGAATTCCCCTTCCCCTTCACTTATCTTAGTTCACAGCACCCCACACAAGTTAAATAATATCAAGACCAACAAAAGAAACGGACTAACAGATGAACAAAGAAGTCACTAAGCAGGTAAGTTAAATAGTTTTTGGTTTATTAAATAGTTATATATTACAATTATACATTTTTTGCTATTTAAACTACAAATATTGCAAAATTATGTTTTTTTTCTTCTCAAAGTGACACATCTCCCAAGTTATGCTCGGTTTTTTGGCAAATTTTGACACCAAACTCAAAAAGTTGTCCATCACTGAATTAGCCAATTCTAATTTTTAAAGAGTTATTTTCCTCCATAATGTTAATTATCTTTTCTTAACTTTCTTACATAGCTTGGGGTTTTTTTTCCTTTTTTTCTTCTGCTACTCTAGTCTTAAATTTTTTTTTTCCTGCCTGCTACTCTTCTAAGACTTCTTGTTGGGCTTGTGTCCACCAGTAGGGATCAGTAGGCAAACCCCAGAGCATTCCCCAGTATCTATCTAGAGTAATCCCCTGTGGCAGCATCCCTGTGGCTCCATCTCTCCCCATCTCTGTAGTACCTCTACCTCCATTGTAACTAAGCATCACCAGGTGTCCATACTTAGTAGCAGAGCATATCAGTCATTATAACAAGTAATAGTGTCACACAGATTATCATTTTCTATTTCAATCTCACTCTGCTATTTTGATTCTATCCTCCAAAAGACAATGATTAAAAAAAAAACCACCTCCAAACATTTTAAATGAGACAAAGTATATGAAAGTATTTAAAATGCTCTTCACTGTGTTTAGCACAATGACTAGCATATAGTACATGTTTAGTAAATGTTTTATTCATGTATTTATTAAAATGTAATATGCAGCAACTTTTATTACTTTTTGTTGGTATAATTATGATGTGACAAAGTATCTTATTTTTCAATCCACCCTGATATTTTTGCTAATGTTTTGTATCAATCTAAAAAGCTAAACATAGAACTTCATATGCAAGGCAAAGGAGAAAGGAGAAAGGAGAAAGGAGAGAGTAACAAAAACTTACATTCTAAGCAAAAGGAACATTACAAAAGTTAAGCAAGTAACCTATAAATGTTGAAAATACTTCTTTGATGCAATTAAACTAAATTTTTTATATTTTATGAAATGTAAATCTGATATAATCTAGAATTCCCATTTAAATGAATATGGTATAATAAAGAATTGATCCATAATAGACACTGTATAACTTTCCAAGCACCATTAGCAACATTTTTCACTTAATAATCCTCTACAAAAGTCACTGTCAGAAGCTACCCATCAAGAGACTTTCTAAGTAGGCACTTTTGAAATTCTCATGTGAATGGTGAGAGCAATTTTCTTCATTCAATTACTTCAAAGTATATTATTAGGAAGAGAAGCAATAATAAAATAATTTCTTGGTATCAGAGAATGCTGCTCATGAAACCAGTTTCTAGCTTTAGCAGAGAGAATACATATGTATAAGGGGAGGGAAGGAGAGGAAGTCAGTAATTTTGTTGGTGTGAGGAGCTCTGCCAGTGTGTAAATTCCCTCCTTCTGCCATTGCAGATTGACAACTAATACATAAATTACAATCTTAAGAGATTTATATACAAATTTAAAATGTTTGTGTAAATAAAACCAATTCAACTAAATAAGAAGAAAGTGCATAGGTTGAGAAAATTTCGTACTGTCTTTGATAAAAGTTTGATACCCCAAACCTTTCAGAAATTGACTTAAAATTTTATAGTTAAGGAAAACAAAGAGAATAAGGTTTAAGAGCAGTCAATCTCAGGGACTGGTAATTTGTGTACCAAAGGAAAAGGAAGAGCCAAGGAATAATAATAATAGAGAATTTTTTTAATGTTTAAAACATCATCAAAACAATATGGTACTTGCTTAAAGGAGGATCAGTGGAATAGACTTGGGGTAAGTTACCTCAGCAAGACAGTCTATGATAAGGCCAAAGATACCAGCTTTTGGGACCAAAATCCACTATCGATAAAAACTGCTGGGAAAATTGGAAGACTGTAAGGAAGAGATTAGGTTTGGATCAACACTCACCAAGATAAACTCAGAATGAGTGAATGACTTGAATATAAAGAAGGAAACTATAAGCAAATTAGGTGAACACAGAATAGTATATATGTCAGATCTTGGGGAAAGGAAAGACCAAGCAAGAGCTAGAAAAAATTACAAAATGAAAAATAATTTTGATTACATTAAATTAAAAAGGGTTTGTACAAACAAAACCAATGCAACCAAAATTAGAAGGGAAGCAACAAATTGGGGAAAAAAATCTTCATAACAAAAACCTCTGACAAAGGTCATTACTCAAATTTATAAAGAGCTAAATCAATTGTACAAAAAAATCAAGCCATTCTCCAACTGATAAAAAGGCAAGGGGCATGAATAGGCATTTTTTAGATAAAGAAATAAAAACTATTAATAAGCACATGAAAAAGTGTTCTAAATCTCTTATAACCACAGATACAAATCAAAACAACTCTGAGGTACCACCTCACACCTAGCAGATTGGCTAACATGACAGCTATGGAAAGTAATGAATGTTGCAGGGGATGCGGCAAAATTGGAACATTAATGCATAGCTGGTGGAGTTGTGAATTGATCCAACCATTCTGGAGGGCAATTTGGAACTATGCCTAAAGGGTGAAAAAAGACTGTCTGCCCTTTGATCCAGCTATATAGCACTGCTGGGTTTATACCCCAAAGAGATAATAAGGAAAAGGACCTGTACTAGCATATTCATAGCTGCACTCTTTGTGGCGGCAAAAAATTGGAAAATGAGAGGATGCCCTTCAATTGGGGAATGGCTGAACAAATTGTGGTATATGTTGGTGATGGAATACTCATGTGGAATGTGCTCAAAGGAATAATGAACTGGAGGAATTCCATGTGAACTAAAATGACCTCCAGGAATTGATGCAGAGTGAGAGAAGCAGAACCAGGAGAACATCATACACAGAGACTGATACACTTTGGTACAATCGAATGTAATGGACTTCTCCATTAGTGGCAATGCAATGATCCTGAACAACTTGGAGGGATTTATGAGAAAAAAACACTATCCACATTCAAAGGAAAAACTGTGGGAACAGAAACACAGGAGAAAAACAACTGCTTGATCACATGGGTCAATGGGGATATGATTGGGGATATAGACTCTAAATGATCATCCTAATGTAAACATCAACAACATGGAAATCGGTTCTGATCAAGAACATGTGTAAAACCCAGTGGAATTGTGTGTAGGCTGTGGGAAGGGGTAAGGGGAGGGGAGGTACAGTAAGAATATGATTCTTGTAACCAAAGAATAATGTTCTAAATTGACTAAATAAAATTTAAAAAAAAATGTTCATAACACCAAAAATATCCAAAGAAAAAGTCAGTAAGAGCTAAGTATCAAGCAGACAAACAGGGAACCTGGTTAGGAGCTTGTTACCTCACCAGGCAACTACCTAATATTCTAGAAATGCTAGCTATAGTAACAGATAAATGTAGACTAAAAAGAAAAGCTACTGTAGAGAAGGGCAATAATTTTTATCAAATATTGCTGATAAAAGTTTGATATTAAGGATATTTATGTATAATAAGCATCATATAGGTATATAACTGGTTTCACTTTTTAAGAGTAAAAAAAGGTAAATAATGAATATGATTTGTCTATATGAGAACTAAAGACTAATAAATGACCACATGATAATTTGTTCTAGATCACTAAAAAGGAGAAATACAGATTTAAACAACTGAGGTTTTACATGGCACACTGAGAATTAGCAAAAAAGAGTATGAACTAAAAGGAAAGAAGGAAGGAATTAAGAAAAGAAGGAAGGAAAGGAGGGAGGAAGGGAAGCAACCAAGAAAGCAAGTCAGCATTGTCAAGAATCCTTTTTCTTCCTTCACTTATTTTATGATTTAACTATGCTGGTCTTCCTGCTGATACTTAATTCAAAAGACTGTGCTTTTTCACTGCTTATTCCCTACACCTGGAAACCTCACTAACTCTCATCCCCATAACCAAAACCAATCTGTTGGCAAGGCCATTTCACCTTTTCACCTTTACAACATCTCTTAAAAATGCCTCCTTATCTCCTCTGAGACTCTAGTGTTAGCCCTCACACCAAAGATGTTGACCTGGGTGATAGGTAGAATTGTGGTATCCTTTTTTAATGTATTATCTTTTTTTTATTTTGATAATAAATTTCCACATAAGTTTTCCAAAGTCATATGATTCATGTTGTCTCTCTCGCTGCTTCCCTCCCCTCTCCTCGGGTTGACAAGCAATTCAATCTGGGTTATACGTGTATTATCCTGCAAAACATATTTCCATATTATTGATTTTTGTAAGTGAATAATCTTATAAAACCAAAACCCCAAATCATAATATCCAAATAAACAGGTATAAATCATATATCTGCATTTATATTGCAACAATTCTTTCTCTAGAGGTGGATAGTGTTCTTTCCCCTAAGTCCCTCAGAATTGTCCTAGCTCATTGTATTGCTATTAGTAACAAAGTCTGTCACATATGATTATTCAACAATATTTCATTTACTGTGTATAATGTTCTCCTGGTTCTGCTCATTTCACTGTGCATTAGACCACATAGGTCTTTCCAGTTCTTTCTGAAGTCATCCTGTTCATCATTCCTTATAGAACAATAGTATTCTATTACTATCATATACCATATTTTGTTTAGCCATTAGCCAAGTCCCCCAACATGGGGACAAGAGAAGAGGGCCAGGACAAGATACTCACAACTACTGAGAGTGATCTAAATAAAGATTTGACAGAGAAAAATGAGAAGAAGCAGTTAGACAAGTAGGAGTAGAACCAGGAGACAGTAGTGCTATGAAAGCCTAGAGAAGAATATCCAGGAGGAAAAGGTCAAATGCTGCAGAGAAGTAAAGAAAAACCAAGACTTGAGAAGAGGTCATTAGACTTGGTAATTAAGAGATCATGGATAACTTTAGAAAGGGCAGCTTCAATGTTGATTCTTCAATTTTGACAAGGTAAGACACCAAACAATAAGGATTAAAATATGAGTAAGAAGAGAAAAGTGGAGACTTAGATTGTGGACAGCTTTCTCAAAGAGATTTGTCATAAAAAAGAAAAGGGGCAGCTAGGTATTACAATGGTTTATAAAGTATGAGGCCTGGAGTTGGGAGGACCTCAGTTCAAATCTGGTCTCAGACACTTCCTAGATGTATGATCCTGGGCATGTCACTTAACCTCAATTGCCTAGCCCTTATACCTTGCTTCTACCTTAGAACTGATTGATTCTAAGATAGAAGGTATGGGTTTAAAAAAAAAAAAGGAAGTTGGGGGAGAGAAGAAAAGAGAGATGGGACATATTAAAACCACATTTTTTTGTTTGTTTTTTTTTTAAGGATGGGAGACACATAAGAATGTTTTGGGGCAGCAGGAAAAGGGCCAATAGAAAGGAAGTGACTGAAGATAAGAAAGAATGGATATGAGAATGGAAAGTTGAAATGATAAAATATTATAATCAGATAAAGGATTCTTGTTTCTTGGATTCAAAGTTCTTGAACATGGAAATGGGACACTTTAGATGACCATCTGTCCATGCAGCTGAGGTAGAGTAGAAGTCAGGAGAATTCAACAGATTGGCAAACAGGAAGTTAGGTTACTTGAATGGATATCAATATATGTAGGGACTTAGTCCCCTAGTATAAGGGTAGAAGATGGAAATGGGAGAAAAACTTAAGCCAGGGACTAGACTCATTTAGGAAGGAAGGAGAATACCCAGAGCCTAAAGGCAACAACCACTGATAGATAAATAAATAAATAAACAAACAAACAAATAATGAATGAAGGAATGAATAAATAAATAAATAAATGGCAATAAATTTATATAACATGAACTTCAAAAAAAGAATGTCTAGTCACTGTTGATATGTCACCAAATATAAAATATACCATTCATCTTTTCTGACAATAATAATGAAAATTCAAAGTTTTCTGAGGGAATGTTATTTGCAAAAGGGTTTGTATGATTTGTTGGAAAAATATTCACCATGTACCAATAATCTATCCCCCCTCTTTTTTAAAGAAATGAAGCAACTGATCATAAGAAAGTCATTCTTCATCAAGCATAATAACCTTATTTCCATTTTTAAAAAAAGGATAACTAAACTGATAGGTAACAAGAAATGTTAATACTTTAAAAATCTTAACTAATTTTAGCAAATATGGCATTATACTTCATGTTTTTCTTATGGCCAAGATGGAGATATTTTCCCTTTATTCATAAATATTTTTTAAAAATAGACATATAACTGGTTACTTCCACACAATAATTCATCTCAGAAGTTTCTTTAATAAATAAGCAGCATTGTAAAGCAACTACATTTAAAAACCATATATGTTAAAATCAGTATCTATCTCTAATAAAAATAAAAATATTTGTAATGATCCTTTATATAAGGAGAATCATTACTAACTTTTCAAATTAAGAAAGACAAAACTATAAAAGTAACTTATCGTCGTCTTTAATTTATCTTCATTCTGTATACTGTATCACACCAGTAAATATATATATATATATATATATCAGTGTCTATATCTACTCCCACCTAATCAAGTTTCACACTATTAGTTTTCTCATTAGATTTAAATACATCTAATTTTCAGCTTATTTTGCTACTCCCAGCCTCCCAATATCCAGATTGCCACTGTTCCATAGCCTTCTTGGCACACTAATTGGATATTTTTCAATTTTGCTAATTATGGCTGATTAGAAAGCTAAGCATCTATCTCAAAAGGCACAGTAACATCAATTATAGTGGCAGTGAGGTTCTTGACACTGGAACAGTTAGATTAACCTCAATCTTTGTGGTTTGGGGTACACAAGTGGATTTCACCAGAATTTATTTAAAATGGCATCAGGCTTTCTTTTGGAAGATGGTAATGGCAAAGAATGCAGGGAACATTTCATTTAGCACCTGTGACAGCACTTGTCACCAAAGTTAAATCTCTTAGCCCCATTCAATGGAGACCCAAATCTAACTTGGCTCTGTGGATAAAACACCACTATTTCTTATGGTCAGGATGAAGAGATGGCAGAATAATTAGGTAGGGTTTATGTGTTGAAATTGATTCTTGCTTTGATCCCTTAACCACTACCCCTTTTCCCCTTGTCCCCAACTAAGTTAGTTTATAAATAGCTAGTATAAAGTAATAATAAGAAATAAGATTGCAAAGGTAGAAATAGAAATCACTTGTAAACTTCCACAAATTAAGGGAGCATGACATCTACTTTCAAATTGTCTCAGAAATTAGGGAAGCATAGGAGCCACTGACAAATGCCTCATAAATTAACTAAAGCCACATCCTGAAACTATGTACTAAATTAGGAGAAGCCAGCTAGTCCTTAATGCAATGGCCCTTCAGTCCTGCTAACTGCTCTTGATCTGTAAACTTCAGATAAGCTCCAAACATGAACAGACAAGCAAAATACCAGCAAAACATTATGCTAATAATAAAAATAAACTAAGCCTAATGTAAGATGGGTAAGAGTCTGTCCCCCATGACCAAAACCCTACAAAATGGGAGCCCAAATTCCTCTTCTCTACCCTACAGCACCCTAGCACTCTTCAACATGCTACAGGTACATGCTGCCTGAGTGGTCCTGACTTTGATGGTCTCCATGGTTATGAGACTGTGTGACCCTTCCCCTTCACTACCTATCCATTCCTCCACACTCCCCAAACCACCCCCAAGTCTTTTGTCTCGATATTCTCTGCCTTATTAAAACATGATTGAAGCATTACTCCTCACTTGCTGCCATCATTGTCTTTCCCAACAATTATCCAAAAACCTGTGAGTGCCTTTCCCCCTCCATCCAAAGGGACCTCCTAGCAATCCATTCTGCTAATCATAAACTAGAAGCACCAGGCATGAGACTATGCTGCTTTCAGCTGCTTCTTCAGTGAACACACATGGCACAATGAATTCACTAACAGAAAGCAAGAATGGGCAGCTGAACCTCATGTCCCCTCCTAGGAAATTTCACCCCTTTAGTTGGGTCAAAATAAATCAATGAATAATTCCATAAATTAACAATTCAGTTTGGAACTATCTAAATGGCTGGATCCAAAAAATATTTATTAGAAGATCAACCCAAAGTTGAAAGGAATTCTCTACTTTATCAGAGTTGGATGGAAGTATAAATGTAATGTTGATCAAAATAGCAGATGACACAAAGCTGAGAGGGACAACTAGCACACTGATAAAAATCAAGATCTGCCTTCACATAAGTGTAAGACGAGAGGACCATGACTAGAAATTAATTCATCTAAAAAAATTTAAAGATTTTAGCAAACTAAGTGGTGCAATAGATACAGCACCTGGCCTGGAGTCAAAGATCTGATTTCAAATAGGACCCCAGACACTTAGTAGCTGTGTGATCCTGAGCAAAATCATTTAACTCTGTTTGCCTCAGTTTCCTCATCTATAAAATGAGCTGGAGAAGATAATGACAAACCACTCCAACATCTTTGCCAAGAAAACCCCAAAGGAGGTTTTCAAATTCAAAAAGGAATGAAGTAAGTGAACAATAAATTTAACATAGAAGTCAAACATAATATGGAAATGGAAAAAAAATAATATGTTCTTAGGCAATAAAGAGAAGCACAAAATCAAAGGACTAAGAAAGTAATAGACTTGGTCACATTACATCTGGGATATGGCATTCAATTCTAAGCATCACATTTTAAGGACATTAATAAGCTAGCGAAAATACAAAGGAGTAAACAAGATAGCAAATAGGCCTTTTTGATCTTGAAACATGATGACTAGTTGAGGGATCTGGGGATGTTTAACCTGAAGAAGAAAAGACTGGGGACTTGGGGAAGGAAAGACATGATTGTATTTGAAAAGTTATCACAGGGAAAAGGGATGAAACTTGCTTTCGCTGACAACCAAGGATAGAACTTGAAGCAAAAGGTATGAGTTACAGAAAACTCTAATTTTAGGTTTCATGTATGGAAGGTCCTTTTAATAAATAAAGTGAAATGGGATGTTATGTCAGAAGATAGTAGTCTTTCCCTCTGGGCAATTCTTCAATCAAGTGCTTAATGGACATTTGAAGGGTGTTACAGAAAGGATTCTTGTTTAAGAATAGGATTAGGAATAAGAATAAGAATAAGTAGACTCTTAAAATCCCTTCTAATTCTGAGATTTTGTGATCCTTTCTCTTTTCATAAAAAAGTTATATGACTATATTAAAAATGAGCTACTCCTTCATTTGTTTTTTGTTTAATCAACAAGTAGTAGTAACCTCTCACTTTACTGTTCAACCCTAAACATAACAAGTATGATCAGAAGGAATCTATCAATAAAATTCTCATTTTATATATTTAGGAGTTAAGAATGCGAAAGGACAGGAGGCATAAATTATGTATACCTACCTCTACCTACTCCCCCTCACCCACCTCCAAATCAGATGAAATGCAGTGCATGGTCTTAATTTCTATTCTAGTCCATATACCTATAAATGACATTTCAGCAGGATCCTTAAAATAAATTTACACTAAAAAAAGTACTAAACAACTCTCACAGGTTCCAGTTTTTAGGATGTTTTTTGTTTTGCCACTCAGGAACTGTATGACTATGGGCAAAACATAAATTCTCTGCCTCAGTTTCATCTGTGCTGTTAATTTCATTCCTGTTCTATTACTGGGGTGGGGGGAGGGAGAACTTGCTCCATCCAAAATTCCTTCTATATTTCATCTTTAAACTAGAGGTCTAGTTTCAAAAATACATGAACAAACAAAACCTTTCCTTTATTAACTTCCAAATTATTATATTTAAATTCTTTCTGTCCCTGTCTCTCTCCCTGCCCCTACCCCATTCCTTTTCTCTCCTGGTTACTTATTTTGAAAACCCTAGTTACCCTCAACATTTCACTCACTCAACAAATCCATTTACTTTTCCAGTTTTGTTGAATACCTTACCCAAAAGCTCTTGCACACCTCATTCTCTTCCTTTCACTCCTACAAATGTCATGCTACTTTAGGTCCTCATCATCTCTTCTAAACTATGCCAATGGCATCCTAATGGTCCTCAATACATCCACTCTCTCCTAGCTTCAATATCTATTGCCACACATTTGCCAAATCCTCTTAAAGCATACATTGTTGTTATATTACCCTAGTCAAAAGACTACTTTCTATTATCACCTCTGGGATCCAATAACTATTCTGGTTTAGCATTTAAAGTCTTTCACAATCTGGCTCCAGAAAATCTTTCCAAAAATTATAAATTACTCCCCTTCACACTAGATTCCATCCATCTAGACTAGCCAATTGATCTTCAAGACACTCATCTCCTTGTACCTCCCAAACTTACTCCTGAAATAACACTACCTTCTCACCTCAGCCTCTTAGACTCCTTAGATTCTTTCAAAGCCCAGTTCAAATGTCTTCTCTTAGTAAAGGCATTTCCTAAATCCTCCCAGTTGATAGTGCTTCCCCTGCCAATACCTTGTGTGTGTGTGTGTGTGTGTGTATATATATATATATATATATATATATATATATAAAAATATATATATATATATATATATATATATAGAGAGAGAGAGAGAGAGAGAGAGAGAGAGAGAGAGAGAGAGAGAGAGAGAGAAGAGATGAGAGACAGACAGACAGACAGAGACTGAGACATTGTTTCCCCAATAGTCTACAAGATTTCTGAAGATATAAGACTGGTTTTTATCTTTGTGTTCTGGCGCCTGGTACACAGCACCTGCCAAATTAATAAACTCTTGACAGATAACTTTGCATCTCTTTAGAAAGATCTTACCTCATTCCCATGACAACCCAAACTCTACTCATCCTTTGGGCCCTAGTCTCTTCCTTTCCCTAGATTCACCACCTAGATTCACAATAATTTCTTTCTCTCCTTCAGAACTTAGGGTACTGGAACTCCCTGTTTATCACTCATTTAGCAATTAGCTATTAAATTTAAATGGTGATTGAGCATCTATATGTGCTTTAGTACTAGGCTAGGGGCAGTACAAAGATAAGAAAAATTAAGTCCTTGTCCACAAGCAGCTTACCATATTATCTACAACATAACTCATATATATAACACAAACCAAAACTTAAAAGCCTAAGTGCTATGGGGCTACAGAGGAAGGAAGAAAAGTTCTACTTCTGGTTAGGGAATCCAGAAAGTAATTCTAGGAAAAAACTGAAAGAAAAGTTGGAATAGCAGGTTGGGGCAGAACTCTGGAGGAATATGAACACAGCCATGCTTAAGAGTTGGGGGATAGGGGAGGGGAAGCTGGGTAGCTCAGTGGATTGAGAGCCAGGCCTAGAGAAGGGAGGTCCTAGGTTCAAATCTGGCCTCAGAAACTTCCCAGCTGTGTGACCATAGGCAAGTCACTTAACCCCCATTGCCTAGCCCTTACCACTCTTCTGCCTTGGAACCATTATACCGTACTGATTCCATGACGGAAAGTAAGGGTTTAAAAAAAAAAGTTTGGATCTTCTACAGTTGGCAACGGAAAAGTTATCCAAAAAGAATCTGTACTGGTATTTTACTTTTTAAAACTTTAAAATCAGTTCCAGAGTATAGAGCAAAATACAAAGTCCTAAAGGAAATATAACATTTGGATAAAAATTGATCCCTTATCCCACATTGTCCTTTAGAACCTAAGGGATATCTTTTTCATGCACTATATTCAGCTTGTCTCAACTACAAAGTAAGTTCCTTTACCACACAAAGCAAGGCTCAGCTTTTGATGTCTCTAATAGATGTTCTTTAAGTTCACATCTAGTTCTATTTATAGTGTGATGTAATAATGTACTAAGCCAAAAGATATCAGCATTCAAAACACATTCTTAAAAGTTTCATTTTGAAATTAGATAGTCTGTCACAACTTTCAACTTTAATTCTCTCAAAAAAAGAAATGACCACTCTTCTGCCTTGGAGCCAAGACACAGTATTGACTCCAAGACACAATATTGACTCCAAGACGGAAGGTAAGGGTTTTTTTAAAAAGGCTTCATCAGGTCACATGACATCCTCATACTTTCTTCCACCAAGATTATCTTCCTAACTTTTATCTTCAACAGATAATTCTGAACTAATAATTTACAATGGTCTGTAAACAACAGTCATTGTAGTACTTAGCTGAATTTAATTATCATTTCATTTGTAATTATTCTAACTTCCTAGATTAGCCACACTTACCCACTAAAACTGGGGTTCTTAAGGTCTCTTAGATTATAGACTCCATTGGAAGTTTAGTGAAGCTTGTGGTTCCCTTCTTAGAATAATGTTTTTCAAAAATAAGAAATACTAAATTTCAATTAGAGATTGGTGAAAAAACTATATATGCCATGTATATGTATATAAATATGGATCTATAAGCATATAGACATGTGGATATATCATGAATGTAACTAAGTTACACATAGAATCTGCTATATGTCAAGCACTTTACAATTTTCTCATTTGATCCTCACAACTTTGGAAGGTAGGTACTATTATTATCCCTATTAAAGAGGAGGAAACTCAGGCAAACTGGTTAAGTAACTTGTACCGGGTCATATTGCTATTAACTGTCTGAGGTGAGACACACCTGCATATTACATTTGCATATTATATATTCATGTGTATAAATACCTATATATACATAGATAACATGTATAATATAAACATGTTGCCCGTATTGTTGTATATTTATAAATGCACATTTTGAATATCAAAATAAAGCATAAATCAATTGTATATATGAATTTATAATTTCCTAGCACCTTTTGATCTTCATCAGGAAATGTAACATTTAGTTCTGAGTTCTTCTGATGCAGTTCACAAGATGCTAGAAAACTATATATCCTTCAAGTAGCAGCACATGTGCCAAAACAAACCTCCCAAACTAGTTCTGTACCTCTGACAATGCAAAGGGGGAGGGTGGAAGAGCCTGGGTTGAAAGGTAAGGACTCAAGAGTTGGAAGTGACTTTAGAGGATGCAAAAACCATCACACATCCCACCCCTTAATTTTATGAATGAGGAAACTGGTACCTAGAAGAGTCAAGGACCACAGTGTAGAGTGGGGAGGGACGGGGAATAAAAAAGAGGGGAGGATAAGGGTTTCTTTCCTCTCTCCAGAACTCAGTTTCCCCATCGTTAAAAGGAGGGTATCCGCCGAATTTGCCTCTGAGGTCTCTTCCGGCTGCGAATCATATGAAACCACAAGGAGAGAAAAAAGCAGAAGGACGAGGAACCGCACGAGTGAACAAAACCAAAGAAGGTAGCGGACAGAACGTCTAGGGACTACAAGGCCCGCTGGAGGTCCTAGAAACTAGGGGGCGGGGCTTCCGGCTTGCTCGGCCAATCAGCCGCGCTCCCGAGGCAGCGCAAAGGCCTCGCTCCCCGAAGTCCCGGGGCCGAGTGGGGCTGCCACCGGAGGGGGTGTGTCTCACGTTGGGTTCAGGGAAGGTGTGCATTACCTGTGAGGTCAGCCCTTGTTCTTCGTCGTCCTGGCCGCTCAGCACCCGCCGCAGCTTCTCCATGACTTCCCACGGTAGCGGCGGCGGCGGCCCCACTGAGTCCTCCTCACGCCCACCTGGAAACGGAGCAAACCGCGACCTCACGGGACCACCGGAAGTCAGAGGCTCGAGGGCCGCGAAGGCCAGAAATCCGCCGCCGCGCTAGGAGCTCGGCCGCTCTGACCGAGACTCGCGTACTACTGGGCATGCGCCTTGTTCCCCTCTTCTTCCCCTTCCCATCTAAGTTCCTGCTTCTTCTCGACCAGCCCCGCCTACTCTTGGAACCCAGCCAATCCTCAGGCCAGAGGACTGGAGGTCACGCCCCACCTCCAACTGGATGGTCTTTGCAAAAAGTGTTAAGGCTGGGTCATTCTCATGGGTTATGACACGTTCATAGGAAGAGCAGACAAAACAGAAATTTATTTTTACAGCCGTGAAAGCTAAGAAAAGGGCCACAGGAACAGGTGCTTCCTTCTTCGCTTCTCGTAAATGATAATAAGAAATCCCCTTTGAGCCTTTAATTTATAGACATGCTTTTAAAAAATCGTTTAATACACCCTATACATTAGGCACACCAATTAGCCCAACAAGAACTGGAACTCAGTGTGCTATAAGTAAACCGGACTTGAACTTAGAATTAGGCAGCTAGTGCAAAGGGTGGATTTTTGAATCAGAGAATTTTGGTCCAGACTCTGAAGCCTAATCTGCTCCTTAGTACTTGCAGGTCACAACTGCTCTATTCCTCAGTTTCCTCAACTGTAAAGATGGAGGGTTGCACTTTGTTGTTGTTCAGTAGTTCAAACATATCCTATTCTTTCTGACCTTGTATGGAGTTTTCTTGACAAAGAAACTGGGGTGCTTTGCCATTTCCTTCTGTGGAATAAGGTAAATGGAAGTTAAGTGACTTGCCCAGGGGCCCACAGCTAGTGAATGTCTGAGACCAGATTTGAAATTGGGCCCCTCCTGACTCCATGTGCAGCTAGCTGCCTCAGGGTTGCACTAAACATCTCCTGTAAGAGATCATGCCTACTTCCCTGCCCCCACAGTTTATATCTTCCTCCCTGGGATTACATCCAATCCCCAGATTTATATGTTGATTGTTATGTGTTTTTTCCCTTTTAACAACGTGAGTCACTACTTTTTGTCTTTTTTTTCCAATCCCCAGCCCTTAGCACAGTGCCTAGTGCACAGTAAACAATCTATAAATGTTGGCTTTACTATTTAAAATACCAAAAAGCATAATTATTTTTTTTCTAGTGAAAATAGGGAATCTCAAGATTTTCTTGAGCAAGCCAGCCTGGCTAAAGCAGCAGCTAATCTGAAGGAGAGATAGGAAACAACAGGTGCCAAGCAAGTCAAACTATCACCACTGCCACCACCAGTGTGAATACCATTCCCTCTAAGACCCTAAGCAAAACAACACAGATTCCTGAATCAAAAAAGCTTGAGAGTAGGAATACTTACATCGTGGGAAATGACCTCTGTGGAGAAGAAGCCTGGCTACTGCTTCTCTAGATGCTAGCTACTGAAGACCTAGAAAAGAAAGTTGCCACCAAAGTCCTCTAGGCATTGGCAAACAGAAACTGATGTGGCAATGACTAAAGAAGAGGCATTACCTCCTGCTTTGCTGTCATATCATGAGAACCACAGGACCTTTCCATTTTACTTGTAGCTAAAGCCTTTTGTATCCCTCCATTAGAATGTGGACTTTTTGAGAAAAGGAGCAATCTTACTTTTCCATTTGTATCCCCAACACTTAGCACACAATGCTTTGTATGTATTAAGTGCTCATTAAATGTTTTTCTTCATATATTTGAATCCATGTATGTAGACACATATCCATACATATGAACATGTATGTTTATACATGTGTGTGCATATGTGCCTCCAGATATACCTAGAGAGGTTACATTTTCTTCCTCCCCTGGGAAAAGCTGAGACTATCTTGAGCTCTGAGTGGAGAGAGGAATTCGATCAAGCCATCAGTTTTTAACTGAGACTTGGACAATAGCAGGAGGATTTGCCATATCAGTGTACGTAAGGATAGATAGATGGTGTAAGATAGAAGCCCCTGCAGGTGTTTTGTCATGGGAGTTCAGAGACTGGAGACTGAGCACTGCAGGCTCCACTCCAGTGGTCAAACCTCTACTGTAATGATTAAAATTTAGGAATATGGGGAGACTGAGGCAGATAGAAATTGGTTTCTCTCTGCAAGGAGTATTATATTTTTTAAGAGGTTTATTAAGGATTAAGGATTAAAGAATATACAAGTAAGAAGCATGTGCCTAGGGCAGAGGCCTAGAAAAAATAACCTCACATCATGGAAGAGACGCCTCTGCTCCAAACCAGAAGTCCAAAAGAAGACCCAAAAATCTTTGCCACCAGCTTAAATCCTTCCTCGATCTCAGCCCACCTCAGAATTCCCGTGAGATTACAAAGCATTTTGGGGAAGTGGAGCAAAGGCTTGTGGGGATTGTAGTCCTGTATTCGAGTCTATTTTTTACACTACTCACTAGAATAAAGAACACTAATGGATAAATATGACTAAAAAAGATTGAGTTTATGATTTTATGATTAGCAGAGAAAATTCAGTAGAATTTATTATAATTTCTGCAAAGCTGAGAAGCAGCTGGTAGATGGAGTGCTAGGCCTGGAGTCAAAACCTAATTTCATTTCCTAACTCAGAAACTTACTAGTTATATGACCTTATGTAGAGTAAGGAGGGGAGATTCTATGTTTGAGAAATCAGGCTGATTGATAGATTCAGCCTGTGGAGCATTGGAGGAGGGGCAAAGAGAATGCTGACTGTTCTGAGGAGTGAATAGAATTCTAAAAGCCAATGGACAGAATTTACTCTCAGCCTGAGAAGTGAAGGAGGAAGGTGGATCTTCTGGAAGCTGAGAAAGAGCCCATCCAGTTGAGACATGTCTTCCTTATGGGACCCCAAAATACCTCTACCCAGACTCTTCAACAACAGCTACCCTTCTCAAGAAGGATTTAGATTGGGGGCAACTGGGTAGCTCAGTGGATTGAGAGCCAATCCTAGAGAAGGGAGATCCTAGGTTCAAATTTGGCCTCAACCACTTACCAGCTGTGTGACCCTGGGCAAGTCACTTAACCCCCATTGCCTAGCTATTAACACTCTTCCTCCTTGGAACCAATATACAGTATTGATTCCAAGATGGAAGGTAAGGGTTTAAAAAAAAAGAGAAGGATTTAGATTGTACTCACTCTGGCCAGAGCCAACCAGATCCTTCCCTGGGATCACTCTCTCCCTTACCTGTTCCTTGAACTGTACCTTAGGATTTATTTAGCTCTAATAGTAGAATCAAGAAGCAGTGGGCAAAAAGAGAGGCCAGGGCCCCAGAAGCCTCTGATCTCCATACTCTGAAGCCTAGTCTGCAAGAGGGGTAACCCCTAGAACCCTTCATCCACTTCCCTTTTCCCTCATACCTCTGTCACTACTTGCCTCACTTAACCCCAAATAAATAATTTAGAAATATTTGGACTTTGGGTTTGGGCCTGTCTTAGACAATCAAACAAGGGGACTGGATTAAAATAGTTGAGACAGTATTTCTTTTTTTTTTTTACTTTTTAAACATTATTTTATTTGGTTATTTACAAACATTATTCATTGGAAGCAATGATCATTATCTTTTCCTTCCCCCCGCCCCCCTCCTACCACTTCTCCCATAGCCGGCGCACAATTCCACTGGGTTTCACATGTGTTCTTGGTTTGAACCCATTTCCATGTTGTTGGTATTTGCACTAGAGTGTTCATTTAGAGTCTCTCCTCAGTCATTTCTTCTCAGCCCCTGTAGTCAAACAGTTGCTTTTCCTCAGTGTTTTTACTCCCACAGTTTATCCTCTGCTTGTGGATAGTGTTTTTTAGATCCCTGCAGATTGTTCAAAGACATTGCATTGTCCCTAGTGGAGGAGTCCATTTCCTTCGATTGTACCACAGTGTGTCAGTCTCTGTGTACAATGTTTTCTTGGTTCTGCTCCTTTCACTCTGCATCATTTCCTGGAGGTTGTTCCAGTCTCCGTGGAATTCCTCCACTTAATTATTCCTTTTAGCACAATAGTATTCCATCACCAACATATACCACAATTTGTTCAGCCATTCCCCAATGGAAGGGCATCCCCTCATTTTCCAATTTTTGGCCACCACAAAGAGTGCAGCTATGAATATTCTTGTACAAGTCTTTTTCCTTATTATCTCTTTGGTGTACAAATCCAGCAGTGCTATGGCTGGATCAAAGGGCAGACAGTCTTTTATCGCCTTTTGGGCATAGTTCCAAATTGCCCTCCAGAATGGTTGGATCAGTTCACAACTCCACCAGCAATGAATTAGTGTCCCTACTTTGCCACATCCCCTCCAGCATTCATTACTTCCCATAGCTGTCATGTTAGCCAAAATGCTAGGTGTGAGGTGATACCTCAGAGTTGTTTTGATTTGCATCTCTCTGATTATAAGAGATTTAGAACACTTTTTCATGTGCTTATTAATAGTTTTGATTTCTTTGGCAGAGAACTGCCTGTTCATGTCCCTTGCCCATTTATCAATTGGAGAATGGCTTGATTTTTTGTACAATTGATTTAGCTCTTTGTAAATTTGAGTAATTAAACCTTTGTCAGAGGTTTTTATGAAGATTGCTTCCCAATTTGTTGCTTTCCTTTTGATTTTAGTTACATTGGTTTTGTTTGTACAAAAGCTTTTTAATTTGATGTATTCCAGATTATTTATTTTACATTTTGTGACTCTTTCTATGTCTTGCTTGGTTTTAAAGTCTTTCCCTTCCCAAAGGTCTGACATGTATACTATTCTGTGTT
The DNA here is from genome assembly GCF_027887165.1 of Monodelphis domestica. NCBI lineage: Eukaryota > Metazoa > Chordata > Mammalia > Didelphimorphia > Didelphidae > Monodelphis > Monodelphis domestica. The sequence continues at coordinate 450,244,199 of NC_077228.1, forward strand.
TACCTAATTTACTTATAGTTTCCTTCTTTATGTTCATGTCAGTCACCCATTTTGAATTTATCTTGGTGTAGGGTGTGAGGCGTTGATCTAATCCTAATCTCTCCCACACTGTCTTCCAGTTTTCCCAACAGTTTTTATCGAATAGTGGATTTTTGTCCCAAAAGCTGGGATCTTTGGGTTTATCATATATTGTCTTGCTGAGGTCACTTGCCCCAAGTATATTCTACTTATCCTCCTTTCTGCCTCTTAGCCAGTACCAAATTGTTTTGATGACTGCTGCTTTGTAATATAGTTTGAGATCTGGGACTGCAAGGCCCCCTTCCTTTGTATTTTTTTTTCCATTATTTCCCTGGATATCCTTGATCTTTTGTTATTCCAAATGAACTTTGTTATGGTTTTTTCTAAATCAGTAAAGAAATGTTTTGGAAGTTCTATGGGTATGGCACTAAATAGATAGTTAAGTTTGGTTAGGATGGTCATTTTTACTATATTGGCTCGTCCTATCCATGAGTAGTTAATGTTTTTCGAATTGTTCAAGTCTAGTTTTAGTTGTGTGGAGAGTGTTTTGTAGTTGTGTTCATATAGTTCCTGTGTTTGTCTCAGGAGATAGATTCCTAGGTATTTTATTTTGTCTAAGGTGATTTTGAATGGGATTTCTCTTTCTAGTTCTTGCTGCTGAACTATGTTGGAGATGTATAGAAATGCTGATGACTTATGCGGGTTTATTTTGTATCCTGCAACTTTGCTAAAGTTGTTGATTATTTCAATTAGCTTTTTAGTTGAATCTCTAGGATTCTTTAAGTAGACCATCATGTCATCTGCAAAGAACGATAGCTTAGTCTCCTCCTTGCCTATTTTGATGCCTTCAATTTCTTTTTCTTCTCTAATTGCTACCTCTAGTGTTTCTAGTACAATGTCAAATAGTAGAGGTGATAATGGGCATCCTTGTTTCACTCCTGATCTTAATGGGAATGCGTCTAGTTTATCCCCATTGCAGATGATATTAGCTGATGGTTTTAGATATATACTATTTATTATTTTTAGGAATGACCCTTCTATTCCTATGCTTTCTAGTGTTTTCAATAGGAATGGATGTTGTATTTTATCAAAGGCTTTTTCTGTGTCTATTGAAATAATCATGTGATTTTTGTTGGTTTGCTTGTTGATATGGTCGATTATATGGATAGTTTTCCTCATATTGAACCAGCCCTGCATCCCTGGTATAAATCCTACTTGATCATGGTGGATGACCCTTCTGATCACTTGCTGGAGTCTTTTTGCTAGTATCCTATTTAAGATTTTTGCATCTATATTCATTAGGGAGATTGATCTATAATTTTCTTTCTCTGTTTTTGATCTGCCTGGTTTTGGAATCAGTACCATGTTTGTGTCATAAAAGGAGTTTGGTAGAAATTCTTCTTTGCTTATTATGTCAAAGAGTTTGTATAATATTGGGATTAACTGTTCTCTGAATGTTTGATAGAATTCACTTGTGAATCCGTCAGGCCCTGGGGATTTTTTCTTAGGGAGTTCTTTGATGGCCTGTTGGATTTCATTTTCTGATATGGGATTATTTAAGAATTCTATTTCTCCTTCTGTTAGTCTAGGCAGTTTGTATTTTTGTATATATTCATCCATATCGCCTAGATTGATGTATTTATTGCCATATAATTGGGCAAAGTAATTTTTAATGATTGCCTTGATTTCCTCTTCATTGGAGGTGATATCCCCTTTCATCTTTGATACTGTTAATTTGCTTTTCTTCTTTCCTTTTTTAAATTAGATTGACCAGTACTTTGTCTATTTTGTTTGTTTATTCAAAGTACCAGCTTCTAGTCTTATTTATTAGTTTAGTAGTTCTATCACTTTCTATTTTATTAATTTCTCCCTTAATTTTTAGGATTTCTAGTTTGGTTTTCTGCTGGGGGTTTTAATTTGATCGCTTTTGAGTTTTTTTATTTGCATTTCCAATTGATTGATTTTTGCTCTCCCTAGTTTTTTAAAATATGTATTCAGGGATATGAATTTACCTCTGATTATTGCTTTGGCTGCATCCCAAAAGGTTTGAAAGGATGTCTCACCGTTGTCATTTTCCTTGATGAAGTTATTAATTGTTTCTGTGATTTCTTCTCTAACTAAACGATTTTGGAGTATCATATTGTTTAATTTCCAATTAATTTTTTATTTGGTTTTCCACGTACCGTTACTGATTATTATTTTTATTGCCTTGTGATCTGAAAAGGCTGCATTTATTATTTCTGCTTTTCTGCATTTGTGTGCCATGTTTCTGTGACCTAATGTATGGTCAATTTTTGTGAATGTGCTATGTGGTGCTGAGAAGAAGGTGTATTCCTTTTTGTCCCTATTTCTTTTTCTCCATATGTCTATTAACTCTAATTTTTCTAAGATTTCATTCACTTCTTTTACCTCTTTCTTATTTATTTTTTGATTTGATTCATCTAAATTTGATAATAGTTGGTTCAAATCTCCCACTAATATTGTTTTACTGTCTATTTCTTCCTTCAATTCTCCTAGTTTCTCCATTAGAAATTTGGGTGCTATATTATTTGGTGCATACATGTTGATTAGTGATATTTCCTCATTATCTAAAGTCCCTTTTAACAAAAAAGTTACCTATCCCTTTTAATCAGGTCTATTTTTGCTTTGGCTTTATCAGATATCATGATTACCATTCCTGCCTTCTTTCTGTCAGTTGAGGCCCAGAAGGTCTTACTCCATCCTTTAATTCTGACCTTGTGGGTGTCTACCCGCCTCATGTGTGTTTCTTGAAGACAACATATGGTAGGGTTTTGGATTCTAACCCATTCTGCTATTCGTCTACGTTTTATGGGTGAGTTCATCCCATTCATGTTCAAAGTTATAATTGTGACTTGTGATTTCTCTGGCATTTTGATATGCTTCCCTAATTCTAACCTTTCTTCTTTAGCTCTAACCTTTTAATCCAGTGATTTACTTTAAATCAGTCCCCCTTGTCCCCTCCCTTGATGTGTTTCCCTTTCTAGCCCCTCCCTTTTTGTTCCCTCCCCCTCCCCCCTCTCCTTCCCTCCCCTTTTGTTTTCCCTCCCCCCCCCTACCCCTCTTGGTTTTCCCTTCTCCCTACCCTTGTTGGGTAAGATAGAATTCAAGATCCCAATGGATCTGGATGTTTTTCCCTCTCAGAGTTCATTTCCCTGAGAGTAAGGTTTAAGTAAAAACTCTCTTCCTCTCCTTCTTATAGGAGTTTTCTTCCCCTCCCCTTCCTGTGTGAATCTTTGTGTGAGAAAGATTATTCTATTTGATTTTTCTTTTCCCCCTATTTACACATTACATTTCCCATATATTAATATATAGAGATTGGTATAAATTTAGTCCTTATAGAAGAGAGTTTGAATAAATGAAAAGATAACACTTTTCTCCTTTTCCCTTTCCATCATATTTACCTTTTCAGGTATTCCATGCTCTTTGTTTTTCGATATTGAACTTTCCACAGAGCTCTGGTCTTTTCTTTGCAAAGACTTGGAAATCTTCTATTTTGTTGAATGCCCATACTTTCCCTTGGAAGTATATAGTCAGTTGATTCTTGGTTGAAGACCCAGCTCTCTTGCCTTTCTGAAAATCATGTTCCATGCCTTACGATCATTCAGAGTGGAACTTGCAAGGTCTTGTGTGACCCTGATTGGCATTCTTTTATATCTAAATTGTCTTTTTCTGGTTTCTTGTAGGATTTTTTCTTTTGCTTGAAAGCTTTGGAATTTGGCAATTACATTCCTGGGAGTTGTCTTTTGAGGATTTAGTGTAGAGGGTGTTCTGTGAGCTCTTTCAGTGGCTGTATTGCCCCCTTGTTCTAGAATCTCTGGGCAATTTTCTTTGATTATATCTTGTATATCTTGTATTACAAAGTCGAGTTTGCTGTTTATTTCTGGATTTTCTGGTAGTCCAATTATTCTTAAATTGTCTCTTCTCCCTCTATTTTCCAAGTCTGTCACCTTGTCAGTGAGATATTTTATGTTCTCTTCTAATTTCTTGATCTTTTGGCTTTGCTTTATTGATTCTTGCTCTTTTACCTGCTCGTTGTCTTCCAGTTGCCTAATTCTGATCTTTAAAGCCTGGTTTTCCTTTTCAGTTTGGTCAAACCGGTTTTGTAGTTGCGTGAAGTTCTTTTGCATTAATTCCCACTTTTCCTGCCAGAAGGCTTCCATCTTTTTGATCATTTTCGATTCAAATTCTTCAAAAGTTTGTGGAGAGTTTCCATTTCCTTTGGAAGGTTTCGGCGCATTTGCTTGTGTTTCCTCTTCTATCTCCTCTGTATTTTGTATTTTTGCTCCATAAAATGTGTCCAAAGTTGCCCCCTTCTTGTTTTTCCTGTTGTTTTGAGGCTTTTTTGATTCTGTGCTGTTTGCCATCTCTATCTGAGTGAGGGGGGCTGGCTCTTCTGTTATCTGTCTGGTGTTCAGTGGCTTTAGCCCCAGGCAAATTGTCTGTCTTCCCCAGGAAGCCCAGAATTGCTGGTGTTTTGGTGTTTCGGTGTTACTACCCTCCTCAGTTCCCTCCTGATGCTTCTCTGTTGCCTTACTTCTATGCTCTGCGCCTGGCTTGACACTCTCAGATGTATTTCAATGCCTTTGCTGGCCAGAGGAGCCTGCACTCTGAGGGGGAGGGCCCGTGGCTTCCAGGAGCTCTGAGGGCTGGTGATAGTATTAACCTCAGACTGAGTATTCCCTGAGGCAGGGACCTTCAGTGAGACTCAGATGGAAGGATCTGGTCAGGGGTCTACAGGCTCCTCCTGTCTCTCTCTGTTTCCCTGCTGTCTGGGTGCCCCCTCGACTGGGTCAGGTTGTTTTCAGGGTGCGGCCTTCAGAATAGCCGGCTCCCAAGGCCCTTTTGTCTGCCCTGAGGTTTCTGATGCTGCCTCGGATTCAGCGCTCTGGGTTGGAGGGGATGGGTCCTGGGACCTTCCTTTTGCCTACCCCTTAGATCCAAGTGGTCTCGGGTTCTGACTTTTGGGAGGCCGTACCTTTTGATCCAGGTCCAGGTCCAGGAGGAGGATTCCCGGGGTCTATGATGTTGTTTGTTTTGAATTTTGGTGCCCTAGGAGCATTCAGTTTGAGATCGGTAAGGAAGGGTTTCTGGAGCTCTGAACTTTAGCTTTCTCTAAGCTGCCATCTTGACCTGAAGTCCCTGAGACAGTATTTCAAACTGAAATCCTGTCCTTATCTGTGGCAACTCAAAGACCTGGGCTTGTCATATTTCTCACAAGAAGGGGGTTGATTCCAAACCCCTGAGACTCAGTATCTCTGACCAAGGAAACTGCCTTGACAGTTGGTCATACCTAAAACCCTGGGGGCTGACAGTTGATGTCCCTTTGAGAGATGGAAATTACAAGGAGCCCTCTTGTCTCACAGAGACAGATTTGACCTCAGGGTCCCTGAACTCCTCTGAGGAAGGCATAGGGCCACCTCATTGAATCAATCCCTCTTTAGTCTCCTGTCCTCCATTTCTCGAGACAACATCTCATTGGAGTCACATCCTTTCCAAGGAGACAGTACCTGGCATACCTCTCCCCATAAGTAATGGAGGAGAGAAACAATCCCTTCACTTTCTCTCCCCACTTTCTCCCTCCTTCCTATTATCTCCTCCATTATACCTAATTGTGACAGATGCTGGCACTAGAGAAAAAGTGCCAAGCTGAAGAGTATGTGAAATTGATCACCTTGATGGGGGAGGGGCCCTGGGAGTGGATTCCGGGGGAGGAGGAGACTCTGGCTTGGAGAACAGTGAGGGTCTCTCTATCTTGAGAAGCTGAAGTAAGAGGTTGGGAAAAAGACTTTCTCCTGAGGGTTACCCATTTTTCCTGCTGGTGACTGGAAATCTTTCCCCCCAACACTTCCCAATTGAAGGGACTTTCTGAAAAGAAACCTGAGCAGACTTTACCTCAGCTCCTGTTGCCTAGGAGTGAGTCAACCTGACTTTCTCTCAGGGGGCTCAGGCTGCCAAGGCCTGAGTTTCCTCCCAAACTCGAGGAGGGAGGGAAAAGGGTTTAGATAGAGACAGGTACCTCTTTTCCCACATTCCTTTTCCCATTCTTCCCTGCCTGTTATTCCTTTTGTATTACCTGATTGAGTTAACATTAAAAGTTATCTGTTCCCCAAGCTGAGTGTGAGTGAACAGATCAAGGGGAGACCTTTTGGTCCCAAGTAGTGGAGAGGGGACAAGAGGGACAAGAGCAAATTGGGGAGAGCAGCTTTAGCTAAGGAGGGAAGGCAGAAAGGGGGAAAATCTTCAAACCCCCTCTTCTCTCTCTGAGACAACCCATTACATCTGCTGTCTCCCCTGAACCCCGCTTGGAGAAGGGGGTTCTCCTCTCTTTCCCCCTCTCCATACTGAAAGTCCAAGCTTCCTTCGGGATATAAAACTTCTCTCTTTTATCTTTTTTTAATACATAATCAAGTCACTTAACTTGTCTCAGGTTAATCATCTGTAAGATGAGGATATTAATAACACCTAGCTCCTAGGGTTGTATAAAAGACAAAATAAGAGCATTTGTAAAAGTAGTTTGAAAATCTTAAAAGCACTCTATGAATAATTGTTATTTGGAGTTATGGTTAAAAGAATATTATAACAAAGCATTTTCATTGCCTAAAATTTAACAAATGATCTATGTAAGAATAAAATTATAAAATAATCCTTTCAGAAGAAATTTTACAACATTCATTATATAGGTTCCTATAATCTACTTAAAGGCTGGCTTACTCAAAGAAAGATTATTGGAGAAGGAGAAAGACTTTGCTTTGGACTTGATTTCTTTTGGCCCTCTAGTAATATTGCTCCTTCATTACTGCTAAGGCATAGTAATTGCTAACCTGGGATTTAAAACATTAGATTCACTTGAAACCCTGTGGAAAATGATAAATCTAATCTACACATAAGTGCAATATATAACAGGTGAAAAGGAAGCAGGCTCATTGTAAAGAAATTTTTCTGTAATTTTTGCAATGTACATAATTATAAATAGATAGAAGGATGAACGGATAGATAGATAGATAGATATAGATACACACCTTACAAAACTAACAAGTAAGCAATCAGGTATATTGTAAATCTTACAGTTTGGAGAAGAACCAAGAGAGTAATGTCATCAAAGCTAAGAGAGGGGAGTATTAAGAGGAAGGGGATGATCAAACAAACCTCAAGTATGTCCAATTTAAATAAGGCATGAGAAAAAGTCTTTGAATTTAGTAATAAAGAAATCATTGAAGACCTTGTAGAAAGATGTTTCAGCTAAGTATTAGGGATAGAAGCCAGCAAGAAATTTAGAAATGAATGGAGATAAGGGAATAGAGACTACCATTTCCAAGAAAGGGAGAAGAGATTAACAACTTGAGAGAAATAGAAATGTCAATGAAAGTGGTTTTGTTTGTTTGGAGGAGCTTGTTTTTTTAGGATGGTGGATGCCTGGATATGTTTGTGGAGACTGGAATAAGTACTGAGGTAAGAGAAATAAAGGGAATACTTAAGAAGAAAAATTGTTAGAGGAGTGGGAAGAGGTGTGATCAAAAGTACAAGTGGAGAGATTAAAGTTGGTAAGAAGGTGGCCCACCATCAGAGACTGCAACAAAGGGGGAAAAGAACTGGGAATGAGGAAACAGGGTTTTGAGGTATAAGATTTGAGAGAAAAGTAATTGCCAAAGAATACTTTCTATTTTCTCAGGAAAGTAGTTCAGGTCCTCTGAAGAAGAGAAGAGGAAATGAAGGCTATTAGAGGAGAGGAAAAGGTATATTAGAGTCATTTTAACAAATATGATAATCAGCAAATTCTTACAAATACAATAGTATTTGTACTTTTTTTGTCTGTATTTTTGTTGGTCCTTATCCTTAAGGAATTTACATTCTGTTGGAGGAAAAGGAGATACAATATATCTAAAGATAAATAAATTTAGGATATATACAAAATAAAAACATGGGTTTGGGGACTAACTGAGGGAATCAGGAAAAGTTTTTTGTAAGGAGGTGGCACTTGAATTGAGAATCAAGGGAACTAGAGTTTCCAGAGGTGGAGGAAATGAGAAATCTCTCATTTCCTGGAATTTTGAATAATTTGTGCCAAGGTGCAGAAGCAGAATTGCCACAAGAAAGAAACAGAAATTAGATCAATTTCACAAGAATCTACCCTGTGTGAAGAGAGCAAGATAGAATTAATTTAAGATACATCTAGGTGGCACAGAGGATACGGTGCCAAGCCTAAACTCAGGAAGACCTAAGTTCAATTCTAGCCTCAGAATTCCTAGCTGTGTAGCCCTGGACAAGTCACTTAACCCCCATTGCCTAGCCTTTACCACTCTTCTGCCTTAGAATCAATACACAGCATCAGTTCTAAGACAAAAGGTAGGGGGTTAAAAAACAATAAAATTAAAAATATTTTTTTAAAGAGACAATTTGCTTGGGAAGATAGAACATATGTAAAAGGACTTTCATACCAAAAGGAGAGATCATAATTTTTCCTAAGAGCAAAGGAGATAGATACACGGTGGGGGGACACTATACTCAGACCTATACTTTTGGAATATCAATTTTGCAGCTGTGTGGAGGGTGGAACAGAGCCTATTGTAACAGTCTAGGGGAGAAAGGTGTTTTGGCCTTAGACTAGGGTAACTGTAATGAATATAGAGAAAGGAATGAATATGGGAGACATTGAGCCAGAAAGTCAAACATGGAAGTATAAAAGAACTTCAGTGAACCAATCAGATAACATAATTTTGTAGAGAACTCATTGCCACAGTTGTGTGACTTTCTGCATGAATTCATTAGCCTATGAGTAGATTGGAGAAATTGAATGATGAGGATTTAAAACATGGCATTCAGCATTCTAAACACACCCCAAAATGGAATATATAATATGATTAGGTTTTTTTTTCTGACATCTGAAAGCAGTCAATAAATAATAGATTCCAAAAAATGCAGTCTATCAAAGCAATCTGTGGTATGCCTAGGAATACTAAAAGTCTTTTAATGAATACATATAAAACCCTTCAAGATAAACCTTTTGTATTCTTGGCATAACAAACTCTAAAGCTATAACTATTAAACTTTCAGGAGAAACAAATCATAATCTTTTATAGCAAACTGTTCTCTAGACACCCCCTCTGACATAGTCATTAACTTGATAAAAATAAAACTAATAATGCAGAATAACATAATGATTTATGTTCAATAACTTTATGCTTCTAACATGCCTCAATATAATATCTGAAAATGCTTAATAAAAGGATAATTGTGTTTTTTTAAGTAAATACAAAAAAAAGTTTCTGTCTTCAAAGAGCTACTATTTTAATACAACACATAGAAGGAAACTGAAAGGGGAGAAGAGATGGGAGGAAAGCATCTCAGATAGAGTCCAGGTTGTAGCCTAGTGAGAAATGAAGAGATGGTTAGCCTGGGATATTTCTTTAAATGAAATTTAAATTTAAATGAATAAATAAATTTAAATTTAAATGAAATTCTCTAAAATGAAATGGAGGAGCCATATAATAAGGGAGAGGGGCCACAGAGGCTGAGGGTACTTTGGAGATAAGAATTCTTCTTGAGTTTTCTGTATGCAGTAGAAGAACCTAGATTGCATGGATTATTACTCTTTGCAGTGATTGCCATCTTTTATCACAGTCCTATAAACTCACTGACCAGAAACTTCTTGCTACTCATCTCATAACTGGTACATTTTCTCTGTCTCTCTGTCTCTGTCTCTGACTGTCTCTCTGTCTCTGTCTTTCTCTGTCTCTCCTTAGATAGATAGATATAGAAGGATTACCTTGGTAAAATGCACATATAATTGCAATTTATAACAGGAAGGGGGAGAAATGTTTCTCCACTTTGTTTTTATGTGTTGTTAACCCAATCATTTTTTGTGATTATTTTATAAAAGAAGCTTTGTAATGTGGGTATGCTCTAGCAAATTAGCACATTATCTATGGAAGAAAGAGGGTATAAAAATTTTCCCATTAAGTGGGGTTTATCTTTCCGCCCAAAACCACTCTTCTTCTAAAATTGTCTATTTTGTTAAATGTACCACCATTCTTCCTGTTACCTCGATATCAACTGCAGAGTCATTCTTGACCCTTCCACTCTCTTGCAAGACCCATATCAGGGTAATTGCCAACTTTTATTACATCGTTCTACCTAATACATCTTTTACCTATTTCTCTCTTTTCACAGAATCACTACCCTATTTCAGGCCTTTATCACATCTTGCCTAGAAGGTTGAAGTTCCTTCCTTATTGGTCTTCTTTCTTCTAGAGTCTTCCTTCCTAAACTATTTCCCACATAGTTGCCAAGCTAATCTTTTTTAAAAATTATTTTTATTATATATTTAGTAACCACCACCACTAAAAATATTTAACTAAATAAATGCATAAAAATGATGTGCAAAACCACAAGTTCCACATTGTTTGCAATTTGTTTAAAAATAATATAAATTATATATGTATGCTAATATAAGCATCTTCTGCTTTTGAGCTCCCCTTGGATTTGTTTTCCTTGGATACTTTTTTCTCTTGATTTTGTGGCTGTTATTTTTAATGTATTATTCTTATTCTATTGTCTTCTCTTCATATATTCCCTTATTTTATTTATATTTAAAGTATTTGTCATTCTAATCACATATACAGACCATAATATTCAAATATTAAAATCTATTGTCATTTCTCCCATTCATTACATTTCTGTTATTTTCAATTATTTTTTCATAACAAAGTTTCCATTAATATTTTCAATATTAGCTTTTTGCCATCTCAGTGATGCCGTTATGGCCTAACCCTAGTAATGGGATCCCTAGGTCAATGAGCATGAACAATTTTACAACTCTTAATATATATTTACATCTTGTTTTCTAAAAAAACAATTCACAGATGGCTCTGGCAATGTAATATTAGGCCTGTTTCTCATGTGCCTATCAGCAATTAATTTGATCACTTTAGCCCATCTGGTTATCAGTTCATATACATTACCAGGACCATATTTAGTTTTCTTCCCTATTTTCATTCTTGACACTTTGCATAATACATAAGTACCTAATTCATGTTGAATTATTGAATTCCTATTATATTTGTCCATTAAAAGACTTCTCCATGACACTTTAGAAAAGTATATCTTTTTTTTCCTTTTAAACATTATTTTATTTGGTCATTTTCAAACATTATTTCTTGGAGACAAAGATCATTTTCTTTTCCTCCCCCTCCCAACACTTCCCCCCATAGCCGATGAGCTATTCCACTGGGTATCACATGTGTCCTTGATTCGAACCCATTTCCATGTTGTTGGTATTTGCATTAGGGTGTTCATTTAGAGTCTCTCCTCAATCATGTCCCCTCAATCCCTGTAGTCAAGCAGTTGCTTTTCTTCAGGGTGTTTATATGTCCTTTTTATACATTAGAATATTGTTGTCTTATCGTGCCTCCTAACCCATAATGCCCCTTGAGGACACATTGGTTTTTCTTATTTTTGTATTCCCTCACCTTCTTCCTTCTCTGGCACTTAGCACAGATTTCTGCAATACATTAATACTCCCCATGGACTCCCCTGCTATAGCGTTTTTTATGATATTATATATATATATATATATATATATATATATATATGAGACACCTTTTTGACATAAACCTTAAAACTGCTTTTTCCCCCCTCCTGAGCTATATGCTTTTTTTCAGTCAATAAATGTGCCAATTTGCACATCTCGGTTGGTTGTATAACTATTAAAAAAAAAAACTTTTTTTAGATAATTTTTCTTAAAAGTGTGCTTTTTCTTTTCTCATGTTTTTACTAAATATCCTCACTGCATGCATAGACAATTCATATAAAGATTTTATAAAGATCAGGAAATAGGCATCTGAATTGGAAGGTACTGATAAATATTGGTAAATCTTTTCAATAAAAATATTATCTTTTCCATGTTTTGAACCTTTCCCCTTTTCAAATGCCTTGAAAACTAATTAGAGTGATTTTAATGGTGTCAATTACAACATGGATTTATGATCAAACAAAAAATAGAGCACACATATATTAAATGCCTATTTTGTACAGTTCACTTTTTACACATTGAATTTCTTCTGTATATATTTGGTCAGACCCAACCTGTCTTCCTGACTTTCCCCCTTAAGTGTATAACCACTTCTTCATCTAATATATTGGGAATAACAATGCTAGAATAATGATGTAGCAGTTCACTGCTTTCACAAGGGAGAATATATCACCTTAGAAATGCTGGCAAATTTATTCCATTTTATGTATTTCTTGTTCTCTTAGTTTCATCTATAAATACTAATGAGGATAGTTTAGGCAGGTCTCACATTGCTTCATAATATTTCCTAGATTTAAATCTGTATGTCAAATTCCTTGCAAGTTTATTTTCTTCTCTCTCTGATGACTTGATATTTATAATAGTATTCAACCATATTCTGTGTGTTTTCCAAATATCTGTATTGTTCTTGGTTGTTGACTATCTGTCAAGGAGCTTATTGTCTTTGGGCTAGAGTGGTTTCCAGACTCTTTTAGTCTCTTCATTATAGAGATTGTCTTGCATTTCCCATTTTTTCAAAGTTCACAGCTTATTTAAATCAGTATTTAATCCTCACAGCAGCCTTTGGAAGAACATTCTTAAAATTAAACCCTTTGCAAAAAGTTATTCAAACCTCCTGGTTTTTATAGATGAGAAAACTGAGTCCCAGGTGCATCACTTTTTGACTAGATTTACTCTCCATAGCAAAAGGAAGAGGTGGGAGGAGAAGGCATTGGGATTTAGTTAAATTTGAAGAATATTTATTAAATCCCCATTGTGAATATACATTGTGTTCTTAAGTATAATCTTGCTTTCTTGTTTTGTCAAAGCAAGGAATTGACTTTGAGTTATCAAAAGCTATGCCAGTAGAGCACAAGCTCTGGCAAATGGTATCAAGTTTGTATTGTTCTAACTAGGGACTGGTGGAACCTGATGTTTTCAGGCTGGGACTATCCTAGCTAAATTAAGATAGAAATGATCACCACAGAAGGCTGGTTGTTTATGTTGGCTTTAGTGAATGAAAATCTGCTATTAAAATTTAAAGTGGTTGTAATCTTCATCACAACTAGAGGGCAAGGAGGGAGTATCCTGGCCAATAAAATCATGGTTCTTTTGCAGTATTAATGTATTGCAGAAATTTGTGCTTAAGTACCAGAGAAGGAAGAAGGTGAGGGAATACAAAAATAAGAAAAACCAATGTGTCCTCAAGGGGTATTATTGGTTAGGAGGCAAGATAAGACAAAAAGACAGATTAATGTAGCAGAGACTATACATCTTTCTCTGCCCAGTTGTGCAGTCATTTTTTAGATTAAAGAATTTTTTAGATTAAATTTTAGATTAAAGAATTTAGATTAAAGAATCACGTGTGATTCTTTATGACCCCATTTGGGGTTTCCTAGGCAAAGATGCTGAAGTGATTTGCTATCTCCTTCTCCACCTCATTTTATAGATAAGGAAATGAACCAAATGAGTTAAATGACTTGCTCAGGGTCAAACAGCTAGTAAGTGTGTGAGACCAGATTTAAACTAAGGAAGAGGAGTCTTCCTGACAGGATCCAGTTCACTATACATTGGGCCACCTAGTCCCCCAAAATTGTGGGAGTTCTAGGAATGAATTTATTTCCCATACCCATTCCCTTATTCTGAAGATTTCTTCTTAGGAAAAAAAAAACTCAAGAGCATTTTAATAACTACACCCAGTGAAGGCAGCTGGGTAGCTCAGTGGATTGAGAGCCAGGCCTAGAGACAAGAGGTCCCAGGTTCAAATCTGACCTTAGATACTTCCCAGCTGTATGACCCTGGGCAAGTCACTTGACCTCCATTGCCTAGCCCTTACCACTCTTCTGCCTTGGAGCCAAGACACAGTATTGATTCCAAGATGGAAGGTAAGGATTTAAAAAAAAATAACTACGCCCAGTTTAGGATGGAAGAAGAGCAAGGAGTAACTGGGAGGAAATTGGAATATTTTGTCACACTTTTAGAACCCTGAGAGATCTTAAACTCAGCAGGAAATACTCCTTGCAGGTACTGGGGAAGAGGATATCAGACTGTGAGTCACATTGACACGTCAGGGTATTAGTGATAGAGATCTGTTTATTTTTTTATTTGAATTTTTTTATTTAATTTAGAAATCTATTTAAAGAGAAGAGTGTTTGTGCTCCTGACTGCTCGACAATTATACATTATTAGGCAAGATTAGACAGAAGAAAAAAAAACACCAACAGAAAATAATGTAGAAGAAGCAATACATTTTTCTCTCTCCTGTAGTTATTCAGTTGTTTTCCACTCCTGAAACTTTTGGGGCAAAAGTTGACAAATGTCTTCATGAGACCAGGAGTCTGTGGGATCTGTGGTCCCAAGAAGAGACTTCAGAGGAGCAGATGCTTGGACAGTTCCATTACCAGGAGTCTGAAAAACTCTTCTGTTGCCCTTGGGTTAGGCATGCAAGGGATGAGAGGCTTCTCTGGGAAAAGAGCTTATGCTTCCACCTGTTGGAGTCATCAAGAACAGCAAGCAGAGCACCATGGAGATTTTTGTTTGTTTATTTGTATTTTGTTTTTTATACCTAGTTAACATCAGAAGTGACAACCTGTTGCCAAGTGGGAGGCACAGAGCTAATACACTCCATCTCCCAACTCCAGGCATTTTCATTGATTGCACTTCATGCCTAGAATGGTCTTCCTCTTCATCTCCAATTCCTGGCTTCCCTACCTTCTTTCAGACATCATCTAAAATTCTACCTCCTGCAAGAAATGTTCCTGGATCCTCTTTATGGCTAGTTCCTCCCCCCTGATATTGTCTCCAATTTATCTTATTTATATCTTGTTCATATATGGTTGTTTACATGTGATCTGCCCCATTCGATTATGAGCTTCTCAAGAGCAGAGACTGTTTTTTGCCTTTATAATTCCAGTTCCTATTTAGCACAGTGCCGGGCACATAAATGAGTGTTTAATAAATGCTGTTTGACTAGACCTCAGAGAATTACTAGAATTATGACCCAAATCTGCTGTGAGGTATAAAGATCTGCAGCAGGTTCCCACACACTGAGAATCTATAAAAGGCAAAAACAATTGAAAGCTCTATCTAGTGCATTAATATAAATTATGGAAGTCTCTGGGGAGGGTTTACTTTTTGTCAGTGTCAGGCTTTTTTTTTTAATCTCTGAGCACTGATAAGAGCTCTTTTTCTTTTCTTTGATTGGGTAAATAACTCCTTCTTCATCTCTGAGCTTTATGAATTCTGTGCTTGGAAGGGTAGTTGGTGGCAGCACATTGACTGCTGTCATACATTAAAATTTTTGGATTGTCTGTGTAGTGGAAATGTATCAAAGATACAAAAAATCCCCTAAAGTATATCTAGGTGTTTGGTGGCATGTGTGAACCTCTGACTCAAATATGTTAGCATTTATATAATATCTTAAAGTTTATAAACCTCTTTACACATATTTTTTCCATTTTATCTCACAAAATCTCTGATGGGGAAAATGAAACTGAGAGAGATTCACTGACTTACCTACATTTAAAAAGCTAGAAAATGTCTGAGGAGGGATTCACATTTAAGTCTTACTGAGTTTGCCACACATTGCAAACCTGAACATATTTCAGTTTGCCTCAGAAGAAGAAATTGTGCAAAACTGGAGAAATTTTGCAAGATCATCAGGGAAGTTACTAACAACCAGAAGTTTCTTTTTCTCTGGGGTTGCACTGTAAAAAGTATTTATTTACTTATATTATTTTAATTCATAACATATTTAACATAACCTAAAACTTAACATGCATTTAGTAAGCATCAAATTACCTGCAAGTCACTATGGTACTTTTTCACAAGATGAAAAACAGCTTAATTCTTTCGAGTTTTATGAACAGAGGGAAAAGACATATGTACAGATAAATTAGATTAGCAACAATTAGTAACCCCCATTTAGTTCAAACAGGTACCTTGGTGGCACAGTGGGTAAGAGTGCTAGACTTTCAAACACTGAGTTCAAATCCTTCCTCAGACACCTATTAGCTGTGTGATCGTTCTCCACTTCAGTTTCCTCATCTGCAAAATAAGGCTAACATCACCTATTTCACAGAGTTGTTTGAAAATCAAATGAAATAATGTATGTAAAGTGCCAAATAAATCTAGGCTTCTGTTATTCATACTGAAGAGAGCACTTCTAGGAGAAGGGATAAAGGAAGATCTCATGGAGAAAGTATCTCCAAATCTGACTATTTAAGAAAGAGAAGATTTCACTAGGTGAAGATATGTTAGAAGATATTTTAGGCTACTAGAATTGTTGATCTAATTAGTTGTTTTTTTTTTTACTGTAGGTATTGTTTGCCTGATGACTTATTTTGAAGCTTCGTAGAACTCATGACAATATTGCTATTTGATATTATGATACGATTTGATAGTATGATACGATACTATGGTAGTCTAGGAGTGCTTATAGCCAATAAAATATCTTTTGTAAATAGGTACATCTAGAGAATCCTAAAATCATTAGGTAATCTCTCTTCTGTGCTCTATGTCAATGGAGTTTAACTTTATGTTCTCTAGAACTATTCCAACAGAATACAAACTCTAATAGATCTTTCCAAGCTCAGAATATTTGGAGAATGGGGCCAATGATGTGTGTGTTATCCCAGGATCAGCCCAATTAACTTTAGAGAGACTCGTTGCCAGAAGAATGCACACTAATTTTTAGCTATAGCAATTTTTAATCGATTTCCAACTTCAAAAGTACAGGATATAATACGCCCATCCTCTCTCCCTCCCTCCCTCCTTCCTTCTCTCTCTCTCTTTCTCTCTCTCTTTCTCTCTCTCTCTCTCTCTCTCTCTCTCTCTCTCTCTCTCTCTCTCTCTCTCTCTTTCTCTCTCTCTCTCTTTCTCTCTTTCTCACACACATACATGCAGAGATGAAATGACAGTTCTTTTAAAGTATTCAAAGGAAAAAATCAGTAGAACTCTTACCAGATTTAAAATTTTATTTTCCTATAACTTTAGGGGTACTTGTAGAGGGTGGGCATTGAATAGTAAATAACATATTTAAAGGTAAGAAATTATGCAAGAACTCAGCTGTCACTTTGTCCAGTTAAAAATGCAGAAGAATGGTTTATCATGAATTAGAGAATTTTCAACCCCCATCCTGAACCATTAGTATTAAGAGCAATATTGTCTAAATTGCTTTGTTGGATGCAATTACAAATCTTGATACAAAATTACGCAACGACTAACCTTATTTTTGTCCTACATGCCCCAGATAGCCTTGTGAGTGAACAAAGTCAGAAGACTATTATCAGGTCTGTTGCCATAGTTACTGGACTGCTACCTTGGGAATAAGAGAAATAGGCTGGGGATAGGTGATAGATACGGTTAGTAAGGTGAAGACGAAATAGTATGGCTACTCTGACGAAATTGGAGACAAAACCAAAGGTGCAGACCAATCATTTTGGAAGCACACAACCTCCTACCTAATTATAATCACTGCTGTACCAACGTCATCCTAATCCACCCTACTTTATGCAGCATTTATAGGACTTCTTTTATGTAAGTTATTTTTATGGATGGTTACCATAGAAACACAGTGAGGCACAATAGCAAATCTTACAGCAGCTTCCAAGGTGGTGTGGGATGGAAGTGGTAGAGGGTCCAGTGACATCAATAATGAGCTATTATTACAGGGGCCTTTCATTTGAGAATTTCAAGGCAACTGCATGTCTCTTATGCTCATTACATTTCACTTACAGGGACCCTAAAATGTAGTTTTTCTCCATTTTACACATAGAGTCAATTGCAAAAAATGGGATTAAAACCAAGCTTTTTTGGTCCTCTTTCATTACTATTTGACCATAGAATTTCTTGGCTAGGCTGAAGGAAAAGCATGATTTTTAAATGAGCAAACAAGCAAAAGCCAAAATTCCATGTAATATTTCATAGCTCAAAGAGACCTGAAAAACTATCTATTCCAACTCTGATTTTAAAGATAAGGAAACTAAGGCCCCTCATGACTAAGTGACTCATCCAAGGTTGTATAACTGGTAAATAGTATAGTCAGGACTAGACCCAGTGATTCTCAGGGATCAACCTAGCTTTCTTATCTTACTTCCTCCAAAGAGAATACAATACATCAGTGTTGGAAATTGGTAAAAAGTATGGCAAAGGGCATCAATTCTAACAGCTCCACACAGCCATTTTCAGTTTCAATGGAGAGTTTATGTTTCTGGAAATCAGAAGCATTATTGAGCATGGAGTGGTTTTGGAAAAGTCTCTTTTGTCCCAGTTTCATCAAACTTCTTGGTAGTTTTGCTAAATAGAGTCTCTAGGATATTTGAAAGATATCCAGGGATAGGATAGGAGTTAAAAGGAACTTCCAACCATAATTCAGATAATAGCTGAAATAAAGGGGTCCAATATAGCTGCAAGAAGAAAGAAGAAACTAGCAAATTTATTATCTGGGATTTTTGGCTGGAAAGAGGAAAGAGAAAAAGGGGAGACAAGGGGAATTCTTTATGGGTTCATTTAAAACAATAAATTACTCCAAGGAAGAAACTCTATTGCTGATTTCTTGAAAAGTTCCTCTTCCATAGCAACCCAGTCTGAAATACCTCTGTCCAAATTCTACATGAGAAGAAAAAACAATGAGTGGACTGTGTTTTAAGGGTAGGGCAATGTTATCAATTGATGGAGACTGCTTGCTCCTCTCCTGTCAGTTTTTTTCCCAGTGATGTTTCCACTAACAAACTGGAGTGGGGTTGGAACTTTCCATCTTCTCTCTCAAAGTCAGAAGTACCTAAGGACCAAGGACACTTAGCAACTTGAAGAAAACTTCAAGACAACTGAAGAGACTGAAGAGACTGGAGAGGCTGGAGCTCTTTTGCTCTTCCAACTCCTTCCCATTTCTAATTCTTGGGGCCATTGATCTCCACCAATAAGGAGAGGGCACCACACTAATGGCCATCGGGATTAGGATTATAGAAAATAAGGACAAGAGAAAAAAACTAACTCTTTCACTTGATCATATATTTAGAAGCAGAAAGGGTCTTTGTGGTCATCTAGTCTAACTGCTCCACCCTAATTTTATAGGTAATGAAGCTGAGGTCCACACAGGTAAAGTGATTTTTTTTTTCAGTAAACCTGAGATTTAAACCCAGGCCCTCTAACTCTAAAACCAAAGCTTCTTTCATTGTATCACACTACTTCATAAAACCAATCTTTTTAAGAATTATATACAAGGTATTAAGAAATTACAACTCACTATGTTTGCCCTATTTGGAAACAAAAATATGTGTAGAAACTTTAATGACTTTCCTTTCTTCTCTAACCATGACAGGGAGTTGGCAATATCTTATTTGCTGTCAGTCTTTTTTCAGGAGAGTCATATGTCCATGAGCAGCACTGAAGCAAAGAAATACTCCAAGGTAGCCAACATTTGGTTCTGAAAAAGTGATGAAGTGTAGCAGCTATGAAAAGCAGCACAAAACAACCTTTTGGGTTGTTCATAAAGACCTTGGCTCCTTCTCCAGTCCTCTGAAGGGGGATTTGAACTCTGAAAGTAAGTTCTAGGGAAATTTAAATTCCTTCAGTTGGGGATAGATAATTGTCTTATAGGATTTAATGGCTGAGTACCCTGCCATTGATTCACATTTTATTGGTCTTCTCTTGCTGGATCAACATCTTGGGTTCTGCTCCACATGGAGACTGGTTTGGTTCTTTATGCCTCCAAGAAAGTGGAATTTCTGGGTGGAAGCTATTTGTTTGTTGTATTGACTTGTGTAGGGCTATGAGAATTCTAAGACAAATCCAAAGGAAATCAGTTCATCTGGAGGTGACAGATGCTAAAAAGAGTGGTCTTTATCTTTGTCTGTAGGAAAGTGTCTCTTACTGTATTTGGAGTCCCATTAGTGTCCAGCACTTGAGGGAGAAATGGTGGAAAGTTAATCCAGAAGAATTAATTAAACAATGACTATGTGACAGGTATAGGATATGTTACTCTCATAATCTAATGTTTGGAAACTCAAATTGGCTAATGATAATCCAACCACAGTTATATAAACTCTTTCCTTTGTAAAGATGGGATTGACTCTCCCCTTGTCTACTTTTAATCAAACAAAAGCAAAGACACCTCTACTTAATATTAAGTAGGGGAGATTCACAAACCAATTAATAAAAATGAAATACACCTCCAGAAGCAACTGACTGCCCCCTGGGCAGTATTAAACAAATTTAAAGACTGTGATTGGTCCCCATAAAGTGGAGGAAGGGACAGGAAGTGATGTAAAAAAGGGACTATAAAAGATGATGAATTTCCTGTCTAAGAGGTCTTCAGTCTTTGTCCTGAATGTTCAGCTTGAAGGACCTGGGGCTGGCGACTTGAACTGCTTTTGATAAGACTGTTCTTGGATCTTCCCTTTTGGACTGGGATTGCAGCTTGGAGCTTGAAGAGGTGAGTGAAAAAAACTGACCCTCTTTTCCTGGCTTCTGGAGAGATTAGCACCAGGAGGTCATGTGGGTGAAACCTGTTTAATTCATCACTGGGCCCTCCAGTTGGGGTTAATGAGCCCTGCCAGAGTGGAGCCAGGCACTGGAGCAAATATTTAGCGTATTAGGTTAGATATCTTCTCTACCCTCCTTTTACATTTCTCTACTTTCACTCTTTCCCTCTTTTTTGTAAACAAAGCTGCTAAAAAGTCATTTTGACTTGAGCTGTATTAATTTTTAAAATTGGTGACCACATTCTCTTATATTTAGTCTAACCATAAATTTAATCCCTATACCTTCCCTTTCATCCTACCATCTGTTCTGTGCTAAGAAATTCTCCCTCTGATTCTCATAATTCATAGAGTTTGAATAATGCTTAGGACCCTCAAAATGTTCCTCAGGGCCAAAGGAAAATGGAGAAGCAAAGTCTCACTACCTGGGAAGTAAGCAAAATTCATTGTACTTGCAGCTGAAGCCTGAACAATAGTGGATTATTGTTTTCTCTCCTTTCAACTCACCCCAGGTAGTTCTACAGTCTCTCTTCCTCTTGCTTCATTCCTAGTGCCTTCCTGGCAATTCCAAAAAGTGATATTAATTGCAACTATCCTCCTCCTATAGTTCCTAGAATCTACTCCAACTTGCTTTGAACTTTCAATTGTCTGAACTCTTCCAAAAGAGGCAAAATTCCCATGGGTTACACAAGCATCAACAATAAACATTTGTCCAGACTCCATTTGGAGAAATCTGGCAACAAAAGGACTCATTACTTCATCAGTTAGTCATTTGATTTTTTAATAGGGAGAAATAAGAATTGAAAGAGGCTTTGAGATCATCTTGCCCATCTTCTTCTTTTCAAGTATAATATTCATAAAATCCAAGAGAGAGAGTGAGAAAGAGACAGAGAGACAGAGACTTGCCTCTGACATCAGAGAAAGAAATCTGCAAATAAGAAAATACCACAATTGTATTTTTTAATTGGACAGCTAGGTGATGTCATGGATAAGAGTGAGACTTGAGTTCTAATCCAACTTCAAATACTAGTTGTGTAACCCTGGGCAAGTGACCTAATAGCTGTTTGCCTCAGTTTCCCCAACTATAAAATGGGGATAATAGTTATACCTATATCAAAGGGTTTGTTGTAAGGATTGAATGAGATAATAGTGCCTAGCACATAATAAGTGCTATATAAATGTTAGTTCTTCATTATCTCAATACCTCATAACCCTTATAATGAGGATATTTTCCTTATCCAGTGTCTCTCAAATTGGGATCATAAACTTATTACTAAGAGTTTTCTCTGAGTGACTATGAATCCAGTCCTTTCCTTCCTTTTTTTCCAAAGGCATATAAATCACACCTAGAATAATTTAGACATCCATTTACTGTTCTAACAAATGATTCCTGCTTGGAATTCCTAGTCAAATATATTCCCTCCAACTAAAACCATGTTGATTTTTTAATACTATCTTTTAAGATGTAAGTCATTCATTGTAGTTGTGTGCGCTCTGAAACTTAATGATCATATTTAATTTCTTTAAGCTCCTTTTTTTGTCTATAGGCTCAAGAGTTATAGCTTTGAAATGTTTCCATTTCCAGTGAACTGTGGGCTCAACAAATAAAGATGAGGGAAGAAGTGGTCACAGTCCAAGGCATGTGAAATATAAATATAACAGTTTTTTTTTTCTAATTCAGCAAGAAGTTTTTTGATAGTTCAATGGGTATGGCACTAAATAAGTAAATTAATTTGGGTAGGATTGTCATTTTTTAGTATGTTAGCTCATCCCACCCATGAGCAATCAATGTTTTTCCAATTGTTTAGATCTAGTTTTAATTGTGTGGAGAGTGTTTTGTATTTATGTTCATATAATTCCTGTGTTTGTCTCAGCAGATAGCTTCCTCAGTATTTTTTATTGTCTAGGGTGATTTTAAATATAATTTCTCTTTCTAATTCTTGCTGCTGAAATGGGTTGGAGATATATAGAAATGCTGATGAATTATGTAGGTTTATTTTGTATCCTGCAACTTTGCTAAAGTTGTTGATTATTTCGACTAGCTTTTTGGTTGATTCGCTAGGATTTTTTAAGTAAATCATCATATCTGCAAAGAATGATAGCTTGGTCTCCTCATTGCCAATTTTAATACCTTCAATTTCTTTTTCTTCTCTAATTGCTACTGCTAATGTTTCTAGTACAATATTAAATAATAAAGGTGATAATGGGCATCCTTGTTTCTAAATATAGCAGTTTTATTTGGTTCTATTTTGTGGATTTATTCCTAAAACTGCAATTAGAAGGGATCTAGAAGTCATCTAGTTCAACTCATACCAAAAGCATAAATCCCATCTATGTCTCCAAACATTGACCATCTAACTGAAAACCTCCAATGATGGGAAATTCATTGATTGTGGAGGTAGTCACTTTCAATTTTTAAATATAGTACTATTGAACAATTAGTGCATTGTTATCAGAATTTTTTAAAAAAGTAAATATCTTTCTTATTATTATTTCTATCTGTTGTTCTAATTCTGCTCTCCCAGGGCTAATAATAATGATAGCTAACATTTATAGTGCCTAGTATTTTCCAGGTATCTAATTTGAGTCTCATAGTTTTCCTGGGAGGGGGAGGTTAAGGGTGAGTAGGGGAGGAAAGTTAGGTGCTATTTTTATCCCCATTTTACAGATGAGGGAAAAAAGCAGACAGAGGTTAAGTGGCTTGCCCAAGATCACACAGCTAGAGAGTTTCTGAGAACTGATTTGAACTCAGGTCTTCCTAACTACAAGTCTACCACCACCTGCCTGACAATTTCCATACAATAGCCATGTAGGTATTTGAAAGTAGTTAGTATATCTTCCCCCAAGTCTCCTATCTTCTTTAAGACAAACATCTCCAACTCCTATGATGGATCCAAGTAGGAAATGGTTTTGAATTCTCTTACCTGCTCAGTCATCTTTATCTAAAAGCATTCTGCCTTATGCTGAGACCATCAGGAGGTTCGATAAAGTGTGTAGATAGCACAATAGACTTTGGGTCAAGAAGACCTGGATTTAAATCTCACCTCAGATGTTTACTAGCTCTGTAACCCTGGGCAAGTTATTAAACTTCATTGTCTCTGAGGCTCCATTCCAGCTCTCCTTCTGTCATCCTGTAATCAAGACTTTTGGGCTATCTTTTAAAACACAAAACATAATTTTTCATGGAAAGATGATTTTTTATATATAACTATGTACATGTATGTATGTATATTCCCTGAAAGCATGATAAAATCAGAGGTATGCTCAGAAATCTTTAATGCCTGTCTTTCTAGAGAAAAAAATATATATATATACATGGCAAATTTTAAGGTTTAACCTGCACTATTAATGCTTTCTCCATTGCTTCCTCAAATCAAGACAATCAATCAAATAATAAATCAATTCTTGGTTTGTAGTGTTTGCTGATTTCCAAGGTGTAAAAGGTCTCAATGAAAACTGAACCAGCCAGCTCTCTTGGGTCTGTAGGAGCAGGCTATAGCATACTCCTGAGTAAAATCAGAATTTATGGACAAACTGTAGACATATATATGGTTTTTTTTCAACTAGGAAAGAGTTGGGTTATCTTGGTTGATTTTGACCATCTATGTGTAAAGCAAGTTTGGTATAAATCTGCATACCTTCACTCTCTGTCTCAATAGTCTTTTATATTTTGATGCATAAATCACTGCTGTCTCTGCTCCAGGCACTCTATCAGCAGATATAATTTACATTTTACTGTCTAGGATACACTGAGCACAAATCACAGTTATTAAGCCTCTTTTTTTTCCATTACCAGGAAAATGAGTGCTATTTCCAAAGCACTTAGCAAGAACTTTTTCTGTGTTCCACTCTATATGATAAATTCTAGTCAAATATAGTAAAAGAAATTGATGGAAATAAATGCTTTTTTGAAGTCACGTGGTAAATAACTCTAGCTTATTAAAGATGTACATTTTCTTTTTTCTAATTTTTATTATATACTTAATAACCACCACTAACAACAAAAATATTTAAAGAAAGAAATGCATACAAAAATTATGTGCTAAACCAGACTCCATATTGTTTATAATTTGTTCACAGATAATATAAATTTTATATGTGTGCTAATATAAACATCCTCTGCTTTTGAGTTCCCTTTGGATTTGCTTTGCTTTTTTTTTTCTCTCTTGATGTTGTGGCTATTGTTTTTTTTAAGTATTCATAGTGTATGTTATTCTTATTCTCCTTTCTCTTTTCATCTCTTCAGATATTTCCCTTATTTTCTTTATATCTCCAGTAGGTATCATTTCTAAAAACAAAATACAATCCATTACATTTAAAGAAAGATGTATAATTTCTATTTACCTTTGTTCAATAAGGAACAGAATAATTTATTATTTTTCATCTTGTTACAGAAATGAGAATTACCCAAGAATTATTGGCAAGGATTATCTTCTAAGTTCTTATTTTTAAAACTCCTTTAATAGCTCTGCCTATTTATTTTTTAAAACATGCTGTTCAGCCCCACACCCCTTCTAGTTTCTAAGTGGATTTCGTAAGCTGACCCCGGGCTCCTGGCTTGCAACTCAGGATTTTCTTGGATGGACATGCTTCAACCCATCTAGTCAGTCTATCCACAATAACCAATGCATATTTGTATCCCTTGTCTTTAGGCATGTTCATATAATCAATTTTAATACATTGTAAATGCATATAGTTGAGTGGTCTGCCTCACAATGCTATGCTCTTAAAATGTCCTTGATTATACCTTCTGCATGTTTCACATGCCAGACAAGTTCTCTTGTAATCCCCCAAAAGGCAGCAAAGAATAGTGGTGGATACTAACTTGGAATATGTTAAGAACATGTATAAGGAATTTTTCAAGGCAAAAGGGCTAGACCAGATTAAGGACAAGAACTGTAGCATCCCAAGCATATTCACATCTATGAAATATAAATGACTGTATGATTACTGTGTCTCCAAGCATAAGGTTATACCAATGAGGCTTGTGAATGTAACCTTGAACTGGCCATGCGGCCCTTGGCTAAGACAAACTCATTAACATGCTCGGACTCAATTCCCCAGGAAAGCATGGTTTGCAATCTACACGCCCAAAGGTGTTCCCTCTACCTTGCCACCCAATCTTAATTGTCTACACTTTGTGATGTGGTTACTACATACTTGGGAATACTGCCCAAGCAGGACAGGAATAAATTCAGAGGCAAACCCATGAACTTCTTCTTGGCCTTTCTCTCCCCTTCCATGGAGCTCCACTGGGCTCCTCAATGACTATGTCTCTCTCTCCTCTTGACCTTCTCCTTCCCCCAGGCTGTAACCATCTCTGCCTGCATTCCCTATCTTAATCTCCTCATCCACCTCGTGTTCCTTTGTACTCAAACTTTCCTATCAAAGGGAGTATCATAGGGATTGCCTGCCCTATTCCAACACTGACTTGTCTGTGTCTTTCATTTCCACCCTGGTTCTCCTTTCCTACCTCTCCTCGGGTCCCATCACAAAGGTGAGCCCCTTCCCTTGTGGGACCCTGCTGGTCAGGGAAGTCCATTAAGGAAAACCCCACAAGAACCATGGCCAGGTAGATAGTGCACCCAAAGAGAAAGAGAGAAAGGCAAAGCAAACAAAGGCTAATGCACAGGGAAATGACAGTGACAAGGACATTAAGTCTGATAGTGAACCTGAAAAAAATTTTCCACTAAAGGATGTAACCAAATTATTGATATAGCTGGTGTGTTACATTCAAAAATGGATAGAGTTTACAACCCAGGAGCTTGATTCCCTGAAGAAATGGGTTCCAAAATGTATCAATCAGCCCTATAAAACTCAGAAAGAACTCAAACGTGCTTTCTGAATCTTTGATCCAGATTTCCAAGATATGAAATTTCTCTTGTCTGAACTGATTAGCCCCCATGAGCATTGCCAATTCATTGAAAAGACCAGGTCAGAAAACAACCTGACTAGTTGGCCCACAGAGGAGCAAAGGGAAGATCTTGATTTTGCTAATCCCACAAACATGACTTACTTAAGGAAATGTAGGGAAGATTTGCTCCAAGCTATTAAGCTCTGTTGTTCAAATCCTAATGCATGGGCAAACTCATGCAAAATACAGGGGAACATCCAGCTTCATTTATATATCGTTTCTCTGAAATAGCTGAATCAATTATGGGTTTAGAGGCAAATACTGATGAGTCTGCAAATCATGTGAGGAGACAGTTTTTGAAAGGGTGCACACCTCACTTGAAAAATTTTTTCAAACATTACTTCCCAAAATATGATACTGTGAGTCTGATTAAATTACGTGAAACCTCAACTTACCTTCATGAAAATTATTCAGAGCAAAGTAAACAAATGCAAGATTTAAAGGAAAAATTAGAGGTAACAGAGAAAAATTTAAGAGACAAGGAGATTGAGAAAATCAAGAAGCTGAATACTAAAACCTACTTGTAAACCAAAAGCAGTACAGAGAGAGACTAGACAATGCTTTTTCTGCCATAAGAAAGGACACCTGATTAAAAGACTGTTTTCTGAAAAAGAAATATGAAGTAAATAACAACAAAACCACACAAACAAGACACAGAAAGCAAAATTCTACTTGCTGTTCTCATTGTAAGCTAAAATCTACACAACAGGCAACTGATTTATAGGAAATGCAACAGGCTATTAAATCAGGAGCCAAACCTAAATATTGTGACATTGTTAGGAGAGAATTATGAAGCCAGGCTTATAATGTATATAGTTTGGTACATGGAGACAGAAGAAATGGTGTAAAAGATTCATGTTAAAAGAAATAGTGAAAATTTAGCACAAGAAAGTAAATCTGTGAGTGATAGCAAATGCAATAAATCAAGAGACAGGCAGAGACAAGTAAACCAGCTATATGCAGAAATTAAAGACATCATTTCTCAAATAGCAACAGAGATAAGAGACTTAGAGAAAGGCTGAATAGTAACCACACAGGAAAAAAGTGCAAATCAAGTCAAAACATTCTTGGAAAACTTTTTTCAGTGCAGAGTGGGCATAGGGATTGAATTGTGTAAAAGAAAAAGACAGACAGTCACAAAAACTCAAGTAAGAGTAAGTGAGAGATACAGAGAAACAAATTTCAATTTCCTACAGTTTACTGTTAATAAAGAAGAAAATACTTTGAAACCATTCACAGATTTGTATGATGACATCCCAGCAAACTCAGTTAATTCTTCAAATAGCTATATGGCACAGATACCCTTAGAAACAACATCTACTCTGAATCCTGAAGCTGATCTTTCCATCCAGCAATGACTGATTTAGATAATACAAATTTGCTGACAATGAATCTGACATTACATTTGAAAACAATAATCCTATTCAAATTAATGGAAGTGACATAACAGTTGAATTTGAAAAGAGGAATGGAATGGAAGTCTTAGTAACTGAAAGAACAACCAAGGATTCAAATGGCAGACTTGAAGCCAACATTCCAAGTGGCATAAGGGAATCTGGCCAAATAATATTATGTGAGATAAGCAATTACTATAATTTAAATTTCTATTCCAATGTAGTAGAGGATATAGTACAATCAGCCTCATATGAAGACTTCATAGGAAATGATTTAAATCAAAAAGAGTTAACTGATCCAAACATACAGCTGGCAGAGGGTAGCAAAGAATTGAACAGTGACTCAGTAACTATAAACACCTTAGCTACACAGCCAGAAACATATGTATGTAGTACTGTGGGAAAGAATGAAGGCCCACATCCTAATGATGCAGAGGAACATGCAGATGTAGTACACTTATTCCCAGAACAACACAACATGGAATGATTTCTATCTCTACACAATCAAAAGAGAGAGAAAATGAACAAAACCTTCTAGCTGATGATAGAGTAGAATTTATAAATATTAGTAACAGCATTGAATATCTGCAAGAAGAAACTAACCCCATACCAACAAGTTTACCAAATGAAAACAAAAATCTACAGCTTGGCAATGAGAAATAACCAGAAACTGATTTGAGAAATATAAAAGCTGGTGACATAAACTTAGATCAACACACAAAGCCAGAGTTAACAACATCTGACACAAGTTTACATGACACTGAATAAAATCCAATGAATAACATAAGGATTGCAGAATTCAGTGAGTCAGAATTAGATACAGAGTCAGAAGGAATTCTAGAGAGAATAATAATAATGGATCAAGATGATTTAGAACAGATGTCTTATCAATTTTATAAGCTTTATGAAGAGGTAGACGAAGAAGGGGATGTGTGGGACACAAGTGAGAAAACTGAATACCTGAAACAAGTACAATCAAAATCGTACCAAGATTATGATGATTTGATGTTCTTTGAGCACAGAACAAGTTGTATACCATTAGAAGAACTTTATGAAAGATTAGGGGTTGATAATGAAGATGACTTTATAGAGAAGTTAAATTACATGGCTTGTACAGATACAGATTTTGAATGGGAAGAAGAATATCAAAGAACATATTAAAGAACTGGAGGAGGAGAGGTAGATACACAATTTATAAAGATAATTTTAGTGTTTTGACTTAAATCTAAGTAATTGGTCACCAGGGATGATTGCCAAATAATAAAATACCCAAGTCAGCTGGGAATTATGGAGATTTTAATTAATAGAGAGAGAAGGAATTAAGGAAAAAGAAAGAGAGAGAGAGAGAGAGAGAGAGAGAGAGAGAGAGAGAGAGAGAGAGAGAGAGAGAGAATTAATTTAAATTGCTCTGGCTCAGACTGAGCCAGGCAGTAGGCCTTGGCCAAAGTGGCCTTCCCGAGTCCAGAAAGGGAGTCAGTCTTATCACTCACCACGAGACCATCTCCAAGGAAGCTCCAGTCTTCCACTGAACTCAATCTCCTGAACTGAGTTCCAAATCCAATTCCACTTCAAACTGAATTGCCTGAACTGACTTTTTTAGCCTCCTTTTAAAGAAATTTTCTCTTATGTCACTTCCCCTAAATTTTCACATCTACCAATTACAGTAGACGCTTTTTCCAGGACTGCCCATTCTTAGTTCTCGCCACTCTTTAGTTCTCACCTTCTCTGGTTAAATTATATCTTTTGAGGTACTTCACACTTCTTTGTTAAGCTTACCTTTTGTAATCCCTATGATTTCTATCATCTATTGATATATAATCTGAATCTAAAACTGTGGACTATATTTTGACTTTATAACAATGTTTATACTTTTGTCCTAGATTCTCAACTTAAACTTAATATGTGGACTAAATCCTTATAACTAAATAAATTCCAAAGTCTTCTCATTGTCTCTAGAATAAAACGCAAAATCCTCTGGCATTCAAAGACCTTTATAACATAACCTTTACTCTGCCTTTCTAGCCTTCTTACACCTTATTCACTAGGAACTAGGAACCCTTCCAGCCATGACACTGGCCTCCTGACTCTTCCATGAACAAGATACTTTGTCTTTTAATTTGGGACATCATCTCTGGCAACCTCCCTTGCCTTAATCTCCAGATAATGGATTCCTTTAAGGTCCAATTAAAATTTCCATCTTCACCAAGAAGCCTTTCCCAGCCCCTCTTAATTTTAGAGCCTTCCCCCTCTTAATTATTTCCTATTTATCGTGTATATAGCTTGTTTGTACCTATTTACTTGGTTGTTACTCTTCCATTAGGTTGTGAGCACCTTGAAGGCAGGAAATGTCTTTTGATTCTTTTTGTAAACTCAGCTCTTTTAGCACAGTGCCTGGCACATGATAGATGCTTAATAAATATTTATTGGTTGATGATAGATTGAGTGGTAGATAATATGTTGGATGACAGGATTCAAAAATATTTTTCGGGGGGGGTATTGGGATAAATCTAATAGATGAATTTAAATAAGAATAAATGAAAAATTTTACACTTGAGGTTTAAAAAATCAACTTCAGAAGCACAAGATTGGGGATGGAGCTATCTATTCTGTATACAATTCTTTGGAATAAAGAGCTGTCAAGGGCAGCTGGGTAGCTCAGTGGATTGAGAGCCAGGCCTAGAGACAGGAGGTCCTGGGTTCAAATTTGGCCTCAGACACTTCCCAGCTGTGTGACCCTGGGCAAGTCACTTAACCCCCATTGCCTAGCCCTTACCACTCTTCTGCTTTACTCCAAGACGGAAGGTAAGGGTTTAAAAAAAATGAATAAAGAGTTTTCGTTTTAGTGGCCTACAAGCTCAATATGAATTAACGTAGGGATTTTTCTGGCAAACTCTAAATATATGATCCTGAATTTCATTAATCATGGAACAGTTCGGAATCGTATATTTTCTATATAAATAAGAGTACTTCAGAAGCAATAGATAAAAGAAATGTCATGGTTGAAGGAGGAGGTAAGTCATAACTGCCTTCCTTCTATTGTTCCTTTTTGACAAATTTAATTGAGTAGAGAATCCTTCCTTTTTATGTTTTGGGATTTGTTCAATAATTCTAGAGCAGAATTCCCCACAAATAAATGCTAGCAGGAAAAACTCCAGTATGTCCCCTTTTCTGTAACATTCCAATCTGTGCAACATATTGTAGAGTATCTCCTAGATGTAAGGAAGGGGAATATACTAAGTGACTTGAAAGATTTTTGAATTCAGACTTCAATACATTAGGATTTTATAAATTGTGATTCTCTTCCTTGTAGGTCACAGCCTGCATATAAATCCACAAGGTGGCATTATTTCCCCACAAACTAGGATATAAGACTTGTACTAAGGAAAAGAATGAATTCTAAACCTGTCATTAAGCCCAAAGAAGGAGCCAATCAGTCAACAAATATGTACCAATTTACAGTACACAGTAGAGATTAGACAAGGAGTTTACACCAGTAGGGATTCAGGGAATAAAACAAATATAAACATGGCAAAGATGTACAGATTCATAAATGAACTCAAACACTCTTCACTTCTGGAATTGAACCAGGCTGATGGCTAATGGATAAATTGGCTAATGAATAAATACCAGCACTATTGCTTTATGTGGTTGTTGTTGAATACTAATAAGGAAATAGCTATGGTATAGAGGATAGAAAGTTGGTTTCAGAGATAGGAGGACCTGGATTCAAGTCTCGCCTCTGACACATACTAGTTGTGTCATCTTGGACAACTTTTAAGTTACAAAGCCTATCTCTACTTCACATCAAGTTCCTCCCACACATGAAATCGTAGATCTGATTTCTCTCCCTTCACACGCTGACTCCCAGGAGTACATCTAAGCTACATCAAATAACCCATTAAAATTTCAGTATGAATATTTACACCTTTGAAATCAATAAATGCTACAATTCAGAGTTTGACATATTATTCTATTGATTATCTAGACTTAAGAAAGTAATAGAGAAAAAATGAAGCAGATTACACTTAAAAGTGCACCTTATGAATAGGATTTTTCTTGGGGAGTTAGCTGTTAAGCATTTACCATCCTCGTCCTATCACTCCCCACCCCATAAGCCCCTCAAAAAAGTTAGTAAGAGACTAGATCCCATATATATCAGAAACAGAATGCTCCAAATGTTACCAGGAAGAACCTATATGCACCCATTTAACCACATTCATTGAGTGCTCTTGGCACACTTTTAAGAGATTCTAGAAATATGATCGAATTGATGCAGGGAATTACCAGTGTGGAAATATCTTCCATCTCTGCATCCTGCTATAACTTAAAGTCAAAAGTGATATGAAATAATTTCATTACATGGTCACACAGCTTTTCTGTGTCAGAGGCAAAATTTGAACCTAGGTCTTCCCGACTCCAAGAGAAGTCTTTGATCATTAAGAATTAGCTGCCTCTTATGTAATTTAGCTAATTAAGAATTGGCTAAATATTCATTTTTAATAGCCAGAATCAAGGATCAGAATAACTAAAATATTACCTAATGCTTCTAGCCATCCACAGCCTTTTGGTCACTCCAAATTGTCATCATCATCTACTAAGGTAGCTAGGTGGGTCAGTGGAAAGGGTGCCAAGCCTGGTGTCAGGAAGACTCATCTTCCTCAGTTCCAATATGGTCTTAGATACTTATTAGCTATGTGCCCTTGGGCAAGTCACTCTACCCTATTTGCTTCAGTTTCTTTATTTGTAAAATGAGCTGGAGAAAATAGCAAGCCACCCCAGTAGCTTTGCTAAGAAAATCAAAGCACTGCATGTAGACTCTAAAAGATCACTCTAGTGCAAATATCAATAATGGAAATGGGTCTTGATCAATGACAGATGTAAAACCCAGTGGAATTGTGCATTGGCTAAGGGAGGGAGTGGGAGGAGAGGAGGGAAAGAACATGATTCTTGTAACCATGGGAAAATACCCTAAATTAACTAATTAAATACCCCCCCCCCCAAAAAAAAAAGCACTGAGCAAGGTTAAGCACTTATTTGTATATGGCACAGAGTCAAACTGGCTGGTCTTACTTTCCAGAGGCTCATAATGATCCAAGATGGTAGCAGCATTCACAGGATCACACAGGATCACTAATCCCTTTTCAGGTTTGCTCATTCTACTGCTTAAGGAGAAGGAATTTCCTTAAACTCACTTAACATTTAATTAATTGGGTACATGATGCCAAATCACTGTAGGGTGAGAGAAGAATCTGTTATATTCACATAAATTATAAAGTTTTTCCTCTTGTGTGGAAGTACTTTTTGTAGTTTAAAAAAAATTACAAAAGTCATTCTTGGTTTTTTGTTTTGTTTTGTTGGGGGGGGAGGGGTCTTTTTTATTCCTGTGATCAGGTTCCAAGCCTTGGCCTTGCTACAGATATTAAAGCTCATTTTTCTTCAGTTCATGAATCCTGGATTATTACAAAATTACTTTCTGCCCTACTGGCTTCAAATGGAAAATTGCAATAAAGAGATTTATGTAAAGAAAAAAAATTGAAGTCTTTTGTAATCCTAGATTAAAAGGCCTACCAGGAAGGAGAGAGTGGGAATTAGTTTTGTGCAAGTCAAAGGAAATCTAGTGCGGACTGGCAGCTGAGCATAACATTATGCTTTCCATGCTTCTATTTGTTTATCAAACAACAACTGTGCCAGACACAGTTAGGAAGACATTCGCTATGCCCAAGAGGAATGTTACCGGATGCTTTTTTGTGTGTTCAGTCCTGCCATTGCAGCCTTCTGAGACAGGCGCCACAGTGGGGGCCCAATGCTACATGCTTCTGGACTCCAGTGTTATCTCCTTCACCTTCCTTTCTGGCTAGAATCAGTGTGCCAGTGATGTCTTAACAACGGTGGTAATCTGGAGGACTGGCAAAATCGGATTTTCTCTTTTTCTTCATAGCGATCTGTTTTTCTTTCTCCTTAATTTACTTCAATATCCACCTGATGTAGGTCCTTTGAAAAGAATTATCACTCTTGTTATTTAAAAAATGAACCTGTTTCAATAAACTCATAAGCTGCCCATGACCATGGAGAGATGATGGAGAAAGACACACAGGATGACTCTTACGTGATAATGGATATAGATACCCTCTTTTATTTTCAGAAAGGAAAAGTCGTCACTCTCACAATATCAACTAGTTTCTAAGAAATTTAATATCCAAAGAGATCAAAGATAGGGGGAAACTTGCACAAAAATATTTATAGCAGCTCTTGTTTGTGGTGAAAAAGAAGGGATGTCCTTCAACGGGGGAGTAGTAGAACAAATTGTGGCATAATGGACTACTAATATTCCATAAGAAATAAGGAATAGGATGATTTTTTTAAACTTGGGAAGATTTATATGAAGTGATGCAAAATGAAACCTGCAGAACCAGGAGAACCTTGTACTCAATAAAGATTGATTATCAGTTGTGAATGATTTAACTATTATCAGCAATGCAAGGATCCAGGACAACTCCAAGGGATTCATGAGGGGAAAGGGTATCTACCAACACAGAAGGAGCTGAGGGAATCTGAATTCAGATTGAAGTGTACTATTTTTCACTTTATTTCCTTCATGAGTATTTTCTTATATAAATAATATGTGTTAGATTTAAAATGGTTGAAGGCCTTAAACTGTAACAGTTAAAAGAGTGATGTTGTAAACTGTAGTGAGTTAAAATGGTGGAAGTTATAAATTGTGATAGATATAAGAGAGGGTGAGTAAATTTGACCGCAGAAAATATGTTTCACTACAGTGTCTTGGTTTTTAAATCAAATATAAAGTGGTCGCCAGGGAAAAATTCCCAATTATTCAAATACCCAAGTCAACTGGGTTTTATAGAGATTTTAATTAATACAAATGTGGAATTAAAAAAAAAGAGAGAAAGAGAGAAAAAGGAAATAAGTATGAAGGGCCTTAAGCCAACATGGCCTAGACCTGAGTCTTAAGAAAGAGAGATCAGTCAGTCAGTCTTTTAACACTCACCACAAGGTCTGTCTAAGCAAGGATTCTAGTGACACCAGGCCAGCTCCATCTCAGCTGACTTCACCAGAGAGAGTTCCAGCCAGAGTCCTCCTCAAAGAGCCTTCCAGCCAGAGACTGTTCCAAAGGGCCTCTCTCCAGAGCCTCCAGAAGGACAGAGTCCCCTCAGAGGAGCTCCAGCGAGACCTCCTTAGAGATTGTCCTCCAAGAGCTTCCCTTCTCCAGAGCCTCTCTCAAGAGATTCTTCCCAAGCGATCCTCAACAGAGATTCTCCAAAAGGATCTTCTTCTCAAGAGATTCTGCTTTTTCTTATATAGGGGTTTTTCTCCTATGTCACCTCCCCTAAGTCCTTACATCTACCAATCACTGTAGATGTTTTCCAAAGGACTGCCCATCTGAATTCCTGCTAAGTCGACAAATCTCCTCAGTAAGTCTGAACCAGAAAAAATGCTGCTGTGTTGACTAATCTCCTCAGTAAATCTGAACCAGTGAAAACACAGCTGAGTCAACTAATCTCATTAAGAGAAAACTTGCTGGACCCTTTTAGGTACCTAGCATCTCATTGTATCAATTCTAAAAAACAGGCATGGCTCAAAGAACTCCTTGCCTTATTATAAGCATGGGATGGGTCCAAGTACTTTCATTGTTTAGAAGGAGTTTTCTCCCCTAAAGTAGTCTTAAGTATGGGTGGAGTAGAGGTCCTCCCATTTCTGATCCTGGCGAGTTCTCACATCAAAATGGGGAATGTTTCCCAGTAGGGAATTTGTTCCAATGGAGGATTCCTCAATGTGAAAATTTGTAACATTCACAAGTCTGAGAAATTTCAAGATTTACATATGTGTCTTCTTTCACAACATGAACATGGAAACATGTTTCATAATATCACATGTATAACCTATATCATATTATCTGCTGTCTCAGGTATGGAGGGAGAGGAAGGGGAAAGGAGAGAACATAAATTTTAAAATGTCAGAAAATAATCATAGAAAAACTGTATCTACATGTAATTGGGGCAATATAATTTTATTTAATTTTAGCTATCTGTTTATTTATTTATAAACCCTTACCTTTTGTCTGTTAGAAGAGTGTTAATAGCTAGGCAATGGGGGTTAAGTGACTTGCCCAGGGTCACACAGTTAGGAAGTGTCTGAGGCCAGATTTAAACCCAGGACTTCCCATCTCTGGGCCTGACTAATATATAGTTAGAAAGTCTTAAACCCCTAAAACTACATTACCCAGAATGCTTTTCCCTTTGTGCATATTTGCATCTTGACATAATTGTTTATAAGTTCTGTAGCTCTTCCCTATCACTTTCTTCTCTCTCTTGACTGGGTTTAGGTAGTTCTTTTACTTTTGTTATTATTAATAAAACTTTTAAAATATAATACTTAGTTATTAGATATCAATTTTAATCTTTGCACTCTTAATCCACTGAGCCATCTAGCTGCCCCAAAAATATGATTTTAAAAAGAAAGTTAATAAAACCTCTAGAATATAAAGGTCTTTGGATTTCTTGACACTTCTTACTTTACTTTCTTTTTTCTTTTTTTTTAATTCATGATGCCTCCCCACCCCATCCCACCCAACACCACCCCCAGCTCTTTTCTCCCTTTCTTCAGCAGCTGACAAACATTTCCACTGGGTTATGCATGTATCATTGTCCAAAAACTATTTCCATGTTATTCATATTTGCAGCAGAGAGATCCTTTAACATCAAAACCCTCATCATATACAAATCAAACAACCAGATCGATCATATGTTTTTCTCCTGCATATCTGTTTCCACAGTTCTTTCTCTGGTTGTGGATAGCCTTCTTTCTCATAAGTTCCTTAACTTAACTTTCTTTAAACTCAACATATAAAATATTCAAGTCTGAGAAGCCCTGGGAAATTTGCAAAGAAAATCAAGAAGCACCTAGAACCTGTGCTTTGCACATACTAGGAATTAAATAAAAATTTGTTTCATTGAATTAAAAAACAAATAGCCTCACCAATCTGAAGATTAAATGGGACAGATTGCCTTTTTAGGATCAGGTGGGAAAAGTACTAGAAAGCAATAATCTATAACCATGGAACAGGGACCAGATTTGAAGTCAGAGGATCAGGACTCAAATCCCAGATCGTGTATCTATTATCTGTATGGCCATGGCCAAGTAACTTAAGCTCTCTGGGCTTTGTTTTTCTCCTTTGTTAAAAATGAGAAAGTTGGATCAATATGGTGGAATATTCCTTTAATCCACTGGTATTGGGAAAGCTGAAGTTGTTGTATCACTTGAGCTAGAGAGTTTTGAGCTACAGTAAAACTGTAAAGATAATTTTAGTGTTTTGACTTAAGTCTAAATTTTAATGGTCGCCAGGGATGATTCTCAAATAATAAAATACCTAAGTCAGCTGGGAATTATGGAGATTTTAATTAATATAGAAAGAAGGAATTAAGGAAAGAGAGAGAGAGAGAGAGAGAGAGAGAGAGAGAGAGAGAGAGAGAGAGAGAGAGAGAGAGAGAGAGAATTAATTTAAACTGCTCTGGCTCAGGCTGAGCCAGGCATTAGTTAAAGGCCTTGGCCAAAGTGGCCTCCCTGAGCCTAAGGGTAAAGGAGTCAGTCTTATCACTCACCACAAGACGTCTCCAAGCTGGGTTCCAGTCCTCCACTGAACTCAATCTCCTGAACTGAGTTCAGAATAATCTCTTGAACTGACTTTTAGCCTTCTTTTAAAGAGAATTTTCTCTTATGTCACCTCTCCTAAATTTTAATGTCTGCCAATCGCAGTAGATGCTTTTTTTCCAGGACTGCCCATTCTTAGTTCTCACATCTCTTTAGTTCTCACTTTCTCTGGTTATATTATATCTTTTGAGTACTTCACACTTCTTTGTTAAGCTTACCTTTTGTGAGTTACTTGACCTTTTTGTGATTAATTTAACCTTTACAGGTACTTAACACCTTTTTGAATTAGATCTAAAAATAGACCTAGCTTAAGGTTCTAGCTTCAGTATAAGGTTTGAGTTAAGTACCTTCATTGTTCAATCAGGAGTTTACAACTTTGTCTTCCCCTAAAGTATGTCTAATTAGGGTGGAGTAATTTAAAAAGTTCCCAATACATTCCTGATTCTTGTTAAACCAAGTATCTCCATTGTTACAATAAGGAAATAGCTAAAATCAAATCTTCGAAAGTACAGTCTGAGCAGTTTTAAAGATTCACAATCCCCCCTGATGATCATTGGGAGACTATTCTCCCCATTGATCATTTAACATAATCATCTTGTAGTTTTAAAGCACTTCTAACTACAGATATATACAATATTGAATTTCTAAGAGGAATTTACAGTATTTAGAGAGGAATAGAAAAGAGAAAAAGCAAAACCAATGTTTTGCTAGGTGCATTGACAGAAAGCCAAATTAGGGGCAGTCCCTTTTGGCATAAAAATGTACATTTTACAAATAAATGTTCAATCATATTTCAGTTCAATCAACCACACCCAAAGTTTGTTCTTGATCTTCTTGATGTAGTGTATGTTTTCTGGCATCTTTTCTGCAATAGTTCATTCTCTGGATTTAGGAATTAGCAAGCTTCTTCCTTGAAGATCTTTTCTTGAACAAAAAAAATTCAAAATCTTGGATCCAGTTCAGCTCAGGATGCAATGTTGAATTGTGGGGTTGTATGAGTCAATTATCAAAATTTAGAGAAAAACAACCAAAAACATAAGGAAAGGGGGGAAAATGGAAAGAAAAAAATTCAAAATAGGCCCTCATTTGTGTTTAATAAAATTTTAACAGGTCCTTGTATAGGCCAGTATAAAGTAATTTCTATCCCACAAGTCTGTAGGATAGAAATCAGTGATATTTCCCTTACCCATTTGTAGCCAAGACTACAAGAAGTTGCCATACTATAAGAAGAAAAGAAAAAAAATTAGAATTTTATTTTGATATGGAAGTGTCATTCCCTGGTCTAATTTTTGTCATTCTTGGGGATATAGGGAGTCAGGATGATAGTCAAACTTTGATACTTGTATGAGTACTTCACAAAAAGTGTAGATACAAGGAAGTCCTACAACTTAACATATGTCAAGCGTCGCAACCTCGAGTCTCACACTAGATTTTTCCTGTGTGCTCTTTTTGGCACCATTCAGGTTAAGTCTGTGCTCCTTTTTTTTTATCTCTTTTCCTGGAATCAAACACAAACATTAATTACAGTTCCATAACATTTTATCAATAAATTGCAGGTTCCTATAGTTTAAAACTTTGGGGTATGTATTAATATTATAGCAAGTATATATATATATATATATACACATACATACATACATACATATATATGTATATATATATACATACATACATATATATGTGTATATATACATACATATATATGTGTGTATATATATACATACATACATACATATATATGTATATATATATTAAACTTATATTACTGCAGAAGAAAAAATATTAATTGTATGTACCTTTAGTATAAGAAATGAGAAAAAAAGAAAAAATCAAATATTCTAATCAAAAGAAAAGAAAAGCAATAATAAAAATAAGGGGGGGGGGGGAATCATGAATTCAATGTGTTCTCAAAAACCAGTGTGTTCTCAAAAACTTGTTAATGGATTCTTATCTCCAATGCATGTGATAGGATACAATCAGTCTCAACAGAAGATGATCTCTTTACATGTGAGCAATGAATCCAAGAATCCTTTTCTCCAGCCTTTATAGATGTTGGAGTAGTTAACAAAATTTGGAAT
Organism: Monodelphis domestica; assembly: GCF_027887165.1. Taxonomy (NCBI): domain Eukaryota; kingdom Metazoa; phylum Chordata; class Mammalia; order Didelphimorphia; family Didelphidae; genus Monodelphis; species Monodelphis domestica. The sequence goes on from NC_077228.1 coordinate 450,283,774, forward strand.
GGTCCTTCCCAGGAAGGCTGAGTTGCTCCAGTACGCTTGAAATTCTTAATATACACTTTGTCTCCTGGGTTCAGGTCATGAAGAGGAAAATCTAGTGGTCTGGCTTGTACTGCAGCTCTGGATTCATGAAGTTCACGCAGTTTGTGATGTAATTCCTGTATATAGGAAGCAATAGTAGTATCTCCCCGTAATAGTGATGTATACACAGGGGAGAAAGGTTTAGCCTGTATAGGTGGATGTTCAAAAAGCATCTCAAATGGTGAAATGTGTAGGTCCCCTCTAAGCCTGCTTCTAAGATAAAATAGGGCCAGAGGGAGAATTTCAGGCCATTTTAAATGTGTCTCAGTGCATAATTTGCCAATCATAGTTTTAAGTTCTTTATTCATCCTTTCAACTTGGCCTGAGCTCTGGGGATGATATGGAACATGGAATTTGGGAGTTATCCCCAAGCAAGAATATATCTGATTTAGGACAGAATCAGTAAAATGACTTCCTCTATCTGAATCAATACATGCTGGCAGGCCAAAGCAAGGAATAATTTCTTTTAAAAGCACCTTAGCAACAAAAGCTGCTGTGGTTTGGGTCGCAGGAAATGCTTCTGGTCATCTGGTTAGTTGATCTACTATGACTAGACAAAATTTATAATGTCCAGCTTCCAGTCATCTGGTTAGTTGATCTACTATGACTAGACAAAATTTATAATGTCCAACCTTTGACATTGTTATAAAATCTATCTTTAGATGCTCAAAAGATGTGTAAGCCAGAGGAAGCCCACCAAAAGCTTTGCCATGAAAGGCATGTTGGTTATATGCTTGGCAGATAGAGCAGGCTGAACATACTTTAGAGGCTATAGTAATTATACCAGGGGCTATCCATACTCTCTTAACAGAATCCACAATGCCCTGAGTACCAAAGAGACCATTTTTATGAATAGAATGGCAAATTTGGTGATAGAAACTTCTAGGGAGCAGGGGTTTTCAACTTCAGATGACACCCATACTCCATTAATCTCTTTTGCTTTGAATTTTTGCTTCCATTTTCCCACTTCCTTTTCATTATAGGAAAGTAATAAATTTAAGTCATCAGTGGTTGTTAATGTTAAAATTACTTCAGGCCCTTCTATGGCTACTAGTTTTTCAGCAGTATCTGCTCGATCATTTCCCCTAGAGACAGGGTCAGTGCCACCTGTATGGGCAGAGCAATGAACTACAGCTAGGGCTTCACAGAGCTAAAGCTGATGGCATGTTCACCCTAAATTGGGCTCCACTATAGTGAGCTCCAGAATGTGGAAAAACCAGATATATGGAGGATTAAACTGGCTGAGATCAGAAACGAACTGGGATACCTGTTGTCTTTGCAGTCAGGGCTAGAAAGGGGGACCCAATTTCAATCTCTGCCCCCCCCCAACCAAAACAAAACAAAATAAGGATGTTGTAATCAATGACCTTTATGGCTCTGTTTCCCTACTCCAGCTCTAAAGATAATACAAATGAACCTAATCTAAATAAGATAACATGCTGAACGTGAGTCAACAAAAGCCCTTATAACCTGAAGAACATTACAAAATAGAGGTTCATTCATTTCACAATTCTCTGCTCAATTCTGGCTGTGCAGGAAGCCTGGAGAATTGCAGCCAAAGCTCAGAGGTCTATGTAGGAACACTTTTTTAGCTGTGTAGAAGGCATGCACAATTGGCACCTATTTCACAAAGAACTCTTTCAAGGATCTTGTTACAGTACTCTGAACAGAGTATGCCTGTACACTCCAATATTGAGTCATTATCACATGTCTTATTTTAGAAATCATTTAGAACTTGCCTGATTTGGGGGGGGAAGGGACTTTTTTAAGTCCATGGTTTGGTTAGACTTTTTTTTTCAATTGAAAGAAAAATACTGAGTCTTCTTTTAAAATTCAAGGCAAAATTCTAAATTCTACCTAGGGAGGATACATACACACACATATATGTGTGTGTGTGTGTGTGTGTGTGTATACATATATGCGTATATATATATATATATATATATATATATATATGTAGTTAGTAATTAGCAAACTTGGATATGCAGTAATGGTAGGGTTTTATGAGTATATTTAAAAATTAATTTTGCACCAACCCACTCTTATTTTGATATTTTAGTTATGGGGCTTGAAAGCATGCATTATGAACTCAAAGAATGTATGATAATATCAGTGTTCTTTATTGTGCCTCTCATCAGAGCAGTAACAGGCTAAGAATATTCTGAGAAAACTTGTTCAGGATATTAACCCATACTTTCGGGTAGTTTCAGTCTCTGGTTTTTGGAAGGATCATAGCTCTAGAATTGGAAAGGATCACAAAGGCAAAGCATGTTCCACTCATTTTATAGAAACTGAGGCATCAAGAAGTTTAGTGACTTGCAACCCTACTAATAAGTGTGAGAGTCAGGTTTTGATCCGGTGGTGCAGTGGATAGAGCATCAAGCCTGAAGTCAGGAAGATTCATCTTTCTGAATTCAAATTGGGTATGATCCTGGACAAGTCACTTTAGCCCTGTTTGCCTCAGTTTCCTCATCTACAAAATAAGCTGGAGAAGGAAATGGCAAGTCACTCCAGGATCTCTACCAAGATAAACTCTAGTAGTAGTAGTAGTCTCTCGGTAACCGAGGATGACGATTGTCTTTGTGCGTTTTCATCTATGGTGTATAGATGAGTGTGCACAAAGACACTTGCGAGTGAAGGAGATTTAAGTGGAAAAGTCGATGCACAGAGAAAGTCCCACTCTCTCGGCGTTGGAAGCCTGGGTCCAGTGGCACGGAAAGTTGTTACACCTGGAGACTTCCTCAGCTGCACTGGATGGCCGTGTTGTCTTTTGTGCTCCAACATGCCCTGAGCACTCCACAGTGTTTTGCTGCGTTGCCATCTCAGCCGTTGAACCTTCTTGTTGGTTTCTTCCGCCTGTTCAGCTGAAGCAGTCTTCACATGCTGGGTGAGCAAAGTCCTAGTTCACCAGGGGACCACGACAACCCGATGGCTACCCTCACAAGGTTTAGCCGGCCTGTCGAAGCCGTTGCTCGGGGTGTGGTCGCTGCCGCATGCTAGCAGCTACTGGGAGCCACAAGTGAGAGCTGGGTGTCAGGTGAGGGTCAGAGGCTGGAGAGCTGCCCTAGAAGGGCATGACAAGCCCTCCATATCAAAGATATTACTCCTCCCTGAGCATAATGGAGTCACAAAGAGTCAGAGATGACTAAAATGACTGAATAATAATAGACTTGCATAGGTCTTATTTTACAGAAAAGGAAACTGAGGTCCAAAGATATTAAGGGACTTGTCTAGGTTGTATAGGCAGTAAGCACCAAAGGGAGGATTTGTACATAGGTCTTCTAACTTCAAAGTTCTTTTCATTGTCCCATATTGGCTCTTTGCTTAGAAATGTCTCTCCACTGATTAAAGCATAATATTCCAGGGGGTAAGATGGCAGACTAGGAAAGCTCCCAGCTCTCCAAATCCACCTCCTGACAACCACAAAAACCTCAAAATGTTACAAAACAAAATTTTGGAGTGGAGGAACCCACAGAAGAAAGGGTGAAGCAATGCTCTGTCCCAGAAACAACATAGTCACTGGATAGGTACACAAAGCATCTATAAATGGATGATGGCAAGGTTTCTTTTACTCCACATTATGTGTTGGAAACATAAGTCAAAGAAGATGGAATTTGTCATCTGTGGGCTCTTTGATGCTGACTTTCTCCTGGGCTCTACCTGTACTTTGCCATCTCCTGAATGTATTAACAATGGAATTTGGGTCATCTTTGATGTTTCTTGTCATGTCCAACACAGGACAATATCTTTAGCCAATATCTCCTTTCAAACAGGATATTTGTTAATAATAGTGTTAAAGGATGTATTAAGAGGGAACAGGAAGGAATAAGTATTTATATAGCACCTAAGATGTCAGGCACTGTACTAAGCACTTTTAACAATTATTGCATTGGTTCCTCACAACAACCCTAGAAGGTAAGACTATTATTATTTTCCTTTTATATTTAAAGAAACTGAGACAAACCAAGGCTAAATGACTTGCTGACAAGTGTCTAAGGCTGGATTTGACCTCAGGTCTTCATGACTCCAGGCTTGTCCACTCTACCCAAATGCCCATACTGCCACCTGATGGATCTTTTAATTAAAAAAAAAAATCCTTGCCTTCTACCTTAGAATCAGTATTGTATATTGATTCCAAGGTAGAAGAGTGGCCAGGACTAGGCAATGGGGGTTAAGTGACTTGCCCAGGATGTGTCTGAAGAAAGATTTGAACCCAGGAACTCCTGGCTCTGGGCTTGGCTCTCAACTCACTGAGCTGCCTAGCTGCCCCCCAGTAAATCTTTTATTAAAATTAATGTGCATAAATGAGGTTATGATTTTTTAAAGCAGAGAGCCACTGGCGTAGAGCCATTCCTAATAGAATTGCTCCTGGGGCAGTGAGATGGCTCAGTGAATAGGGTGCTGGATCTGGAGTCCAGAAAACCTGAGTTAAATACAGCCTGAGCCATTTACTCCTTGGATGACCCTTGTTTGCCTTAACTTAGGAAATGGCAAACCACTCCATTATTTTTGCCAAGAAAACCCCATGGATAATATGGGCGTGCTATGATCCATGGGCTCACGAAGAGTCAGTCAGGCAACCACAAAAAGGAATTGCCTGCTACTAAGGCAAATTTTCAATTTATATAAGCCCCAAGAGTTAATCCACTTCAGAATCACACAGCCAGGATTTAGAAGAGGTAGCACTTGAACTTAGATGCTAACTTTCCACCTAGTGACTCTCCTGGATTTCACTATTATCTCCAGAATGTCTCCATTACATTTCTGTAAGATCAGCCACTCATCCTTCCTCTTTTGCCCCTGCCCCTTGGGCTCTTCTCTCTCTTTGACCAGAGGGTAGGCACTGGAGAGCTCCTACCAGATTCTGTTAGGAAAGGCCAAGGGCAGACCCCTCATCATTTCCCACCTGGCTGCCAGCCTTCATTATCCCCCACTCATAGGGACCTTCTCTCCCTCTTTCAGGTTCTTTTTATGTATTTTCTCTCCCTTTAGATTCCTTGAGGGCCAGCCTTTAGCACAGGGCTTGGCACAGATTTTCTAACTACATGAGTCTGATGTTCCTTATCTAAAGCGAATGAGCATCTATCCCAAGATGGGTATGTTTCAGCTTATCTTGTGATTTTGAGTTTTTGATACTGAGCTGAGAGCTGACTGATGGTGGAAGAAGAGTTCCCAGAGCATTTTTTTTTGTCTCTTAGAATATTTTGTGTAGAGGGAATAAATTGCTGTCCCATACCTGATTCTTATCGTTCGTGGAGTTTTTTTATTCTCCTGTATCTTTGGGGATATATGAGCCAAAAGCTAAGCCTTAAAATATTTTCCTCCATGGTGAGAGATCCAGAAGACCAAAGCATGTGAGTTGGGCTCCATGTCCATAGATCCTAAGCAGAAAAGTCCTTTAGTGAAGATAGGAGAGAGGGTTTTATATTCTCTTTTTTTCTGGACCCACCAGCAATTCTTTGTTAGATAAAATTGAAAATTTCTTCCATAGGAAAAATTCCTTCCATTTCTTATTCTTCCTTAGCCACAAAATAATGTGATAAAAATGACTGAGTCTGGTATCAAAGGACCTGGCTCAAATTCTGGCTCTGATTCTTATTTCTCATGAAACCCAGGACGAGTTATTGTATCTTTCAGACCATTTCTTCATTTGTAAAGTGATTCGGTTGAATGAGATAATCGCTTAGGTCCCTTCTGGTTCTAAATCGTGGTCCACAGACATGGGTTGGCTGAGAACTCAGATCACATGATTCCCATTCTAGCATGAGCTCTTTCTGATGGGACAATTCATTCTTGACTCCAAGGCAATAAGTTTCCACAACTGCATCATCTCAAACTTAAGTTTAAATTAGAAAAACTTGACATATAAAGGTTAAAGGGGCAGTTTTTACTGGTCACAAATCCTACAAATAACTTTTGTTTCTAGAAATGATAGGATAAATATTCTTAAATAACCCTTTCCCCCAAATCTCTACTCCATAGCTTGTCCATGTCTTAAATTCTAATGGAGAGTTATGTCTTTGTGTTGACATTTTCTCCATGAAGTAGCCTGTGGAAATATTTTTATGCAGATAATCAATTTTAAAAACCCATTGTCATATTTATTATCTACAAGGTGCTAGGACCAGGTAAAATATTTTACCAGGAGCAGGGGGAAGGTCAAAGAAGAATATGCATATAAATAACTCTAAGGTAGGGTGTGTAGGAGATGTGAGAGAGACAAGAGATAGAGATCCAGGAATAGTGCTCTAGGAAAATTTGATGTTATTTTTAATCAGAAGGGGATAAGACAGGAATGTCTTCATGGAGGCAGCAAGACCTGAACTGAGCCTTAAAGAAAAATAAATCTGGAAGGATAAAGTTGAACATTCCAGGAATGAAGGATAGCCCATGGCATGCCCAATGTGTGGATGAGAGTAGATGAATTTGAGAAAACTAGAGCAGTTTGTTGGGAACATGTAAAAAAAAAAGGTAAGAAAATGAAATAAGGCAGGAAAGGTAGATTGGAAGTTGACTTTGGAAAATCTTAAGACTGAGGAATTTGTATTTTATGCTAGAGGCAATAGGAAGCCACTTTTTAGAGCAGGGGAGAGATATGATCAAACCTGAGCCTCAAGGAAGTTTTTTTCCTTTTTCTTTTTCTTTTTAATTTAATAGTTGTGTGCTGGATGGAAAGACTGGGGGAGACCAGTTTGGAAGCAATCCCATTAATCTAGTTTAGAGGTAAGGAGGGTCGCCTTGTGGTGCCACTAAGGGAAAAAGGGACAAAAGTTAAAGAAGCAGAAGTAACAGGACTTTGTAAAGTCAGCTTCAAGCTCCGCCTCCTTGCTAATCTACCTTCCATTTTCTGTTATATGAGGAAACTGTGAGGATGAGGATAAGAAGTGGTTAATTATGGGAAGTGAACCACACTGACTCTTATCTTGCAACTCAATTCTGGAGCAAGTTCAGTTCCCTTTCTATTCAATTATGAGCCTATCCAAATTCTGTCTTGTGAGAAAAGTTTAAAGGGCAGCTAGATGGCTTAGTGGATTGAGAGCTAGGTCTATAGATGGGAGGTCTTGAGTTTAAATCTGATCTCAGACACATCCTAGCTGAATGACTTTGGGCAAGTCACTAAAGCCCCATTGTGTGACCCTTACCATTCTTTTGCCTTGGAGTCAATACACAGTATTGATTCTAAGATGGAAGTTGTAACAGTTAAAATTAGTTTCTCTACTAAACGTATTATATTTTTATGAGGTTTATTAAAGATTAAGAAATGAAGAAAATACAAAACAAGAAAGCACATGCCTAGGAGGGCCGAAAAGGCCCATTCAATTTCACTTACTGCATCCTTGCAATCTCTGAGTATAGGAACAGTAGGCTTTACAGCCAGTTTAAATAGAAATTTTGATCTCGCCCAGGTGGGGATTTCAGTGAGATTAGAGGGCATCTTGGGAACTAGAGCAAGGACTTCTGGGGATTGAAGTCCAGGGTTCAAATCTCCATTTTTACAAAGGAAAAGGAGGAGAAAAAGAGAGGACAGGAAAGAGGGAAGGAAGGAAGGAAGGAAGGAAGGAAGGAAGGAAGGAAGGAAGGAAGGAAGGAAGGAAGGAAGGAAGGAAGGAAGGAAGGAAGGAAGGAAGGAAGGAAGGAAGGAAGGAAGGAAGGAAGGAAGGAAGGAAGGAAGGAAGGAAGGAAGGAAGGAAGGGAGGAAGGGAGGGAGGGAGGGAGGGAGGGAGGGAGGGAGGGAGGGAGGGAGGGAGGAAGGAAGGAAGGAAGGAAGGGAGGAAGGGAAGGAGGGAGGGAGGGAGGGAGGGAGGGAGGGAGGGAGGAAGGGAGGAAGGAAGGAAGGGAGGGAGGGAGGGAGGGAGGGAAGGGAGGGAGGGAGGGAGGGAGGGAAGGAAGGAAGGAAGGAAGGAAGGAAGGAAGGAAGGAAGGAAGGAAGGAAAGAAGGAAGGAAGGAAGGAAGGAAGGAAGGAAGGAAGGAAGGAAGGAAGGAAGGAAGGAAGGAAGGAAGGAAGGAAGGAAGGAAGGAAGGGAGGGAGGGAGGGAGGAAGGAAGGAAGGGAGGGAGGGAGGAAGGAAGGGAGGAAGGGAGGGAGGGAGGGAGGGAGGGAGGAAGGGAGGAAGGAAGGAAGGGAGGGAGGGAGGGAGGGAGGGAGGAAGGGAGGGAGGGAGGAAGGGAGGAAGGGAGGAAGGGAGGGAGGGAGGGAGGGAGGGAAGGGAGGGAGGGAGGGAGGGAGGGAAGGAAGGAAGGAAGGAAGGAAGGAAGGAAGGAAGGAAGGAAGGAAGGAAGGAAGGGAGGGAGGGAGGGAGGGAGGGAGGGAGGAAGGGAGGGAGGGAGGGAGGGAGGGAGGGAGGGAGGAAGGAAGGGAGGGAGGGAGGGAGGGAGGGAGGGAGGGAGGGAGGGAGGGAGGGAGGGAGGGAGGAAGGAAGGAAGGAAGGAAGGAAGGAAGGAAGGAAGGAAGGAAGGAAGGAAGGAAGGAAGGAAGGAAGGAAAGAAGGAAGGAAGGAAGGAAGGGAGGGAGGGAGGGAGGGAGGGAGGGAGGGAGGGAGGGAGGGAGGGAGGGAGGGAGGAAGGAAGGAAGGAAGGAAGGAAGGAAGGAAGGAAGGAAGGAAGGAAGGAAGGAAGGAAGGAAGGAAGGAAGGAAGGAAGGAAGGAAGGAAGGAGGGAAGGAGGGAAGGAGGGAAGGAGGGAAGGAAGGAAGGAAGGAAGGAAGGGAGGGAGGGAGGGAGGGAGGGAGGGAGGGAGGGAGGGAGGAAGGAAGGAAGGAAGGAAGGAAGGGAGGGAGGGAGGGAGGGAGGAAGGAAGAAGTTTATTGTAGGATCTGGAAGAAAACCTTATTGCATTGCTTGAACTTAGCCCTGCATGGATGGGGAACTGACCCACCTGTACCTGCTGTTTAGAGACTCTTAACCAACGGCCTAGGTTATATTGACCAAAAACCCAGTCATATTCTAAGATTCATATAAGGAGTTTTCTCATAACTGTAAATGTCAAGCAAAGTGTTTCAGCCATTTCCCTAGCATTGTCCTTTTCCTTTCTTGCCAAGTATTCGTTACACATTTTCTGTACCAGGTCTTCTAGTTTGCTGTCTAATACTAGTTATCTGTGCAGAATTCCCTGGTGATAACATCCTTAAAACAGAGGGTTTGTATGGTGGTCATGATCACCACATAGTTTTGGGTCACCACTTGCCAAACTACTAAACTGGAGAAGGGTATCATGGTGATGAACGAAGTAGTATTAGCAATTAATTCTATTGTATCCATCATAACACTTGAACAGTATTGTAAATTATACAATATGCCCAATATACAACTAATGCCATGAGCACAGATGCCCAGAAAATAATTTGCAGCATTATGCTTTCTTTTCAAAACTCCTGTCCTTGACCCTTCAAGATGGCTATCCTTGTTTTGGGTTCCAACTGACAACCCTCTTTTCAATTGCCTGGGATGGATTCTGGCTTTTTCCTGGGGTTCCAAATTATAATAGCGAGGGGGACTTAGAAAGGGAAGGAACCACTTAGCTATTAGGGGATTGAGTTCTATGTGGCACTTCCTCTTTCTTTCACTGAACTGAGCTGTTACCAATGGAGCCAGTCAGTCTAGACTAAAGGGTAAGTCTGTTCCCCCACAGCCTCCTTCTTAACTGATAGATTGAAATTTCCCTCCTTATATATAGACTCTGAATCAATTTCTGGTATAACTAACTCAAGGTATCTAAATTTATTCTGGTATAAGATTGCTAAAAGAAAGAAGAAAGGAAAAGAAAGGAAAGGGTCAGAGGGAAGAGGAAAGTCCCTAAGATTTCTTTCCTAATGTAACTCTTGAGAATTTGAACAAGGAAAATCTTTCAGGGCTAAACTCTGGGTTCCCCTAAGGGAAAAAGAGTCTATCCCAAAAATTGGCTTCAGTTAAGCATTGAGATCTTCATTCATTTCAAGCAGAGGATTTTTCAGAATTGTATTTCTTCCACCGAGCTCCACAGAGTCCCAGATAAGAACTTTGAGTCTTTTCCTCCAACTGCTTTTGAACCTCGATGGAACTCCCACCATCCCCTGAGATCTTGTGAAGGTTCCATTTGCTCCTTTTCTCAGCATCTTTTCAAACTTCAGATTTCTTTGTTCCTGGTCATCCCCTTGCTCTCACTATATGTCTTCTCTAAAAACTGGTCTCATTACTCATTAATCAGTTGTTTCCATCTTCCTTTGATTGTTTGCAGACATTTGGGAAGAAATTAATTCAGGGAATTGTACCTATTCACTCACCCTCCCCTTTCCAACTTGTAAAGGTCTAATCTTTCTTCCATTTAGAAATGAGATTGCCTAATGTTGTACCAATTCCTTTTAAATGTAAACCTCAAAATTTCTCAGACTTATGAATGTTAGGGGTTTCCCCCATTGGGGAATCTTCTACTTAAAAAAAAATTCCCTAGCAGATGGTGAGAACTCTACTTGAGTGTGGGGGCTCCTAGCTATGGGAGTGTCCCTGCTCCACCCTACTTAAGACTGCTTTAGGACAGAAAACTGTTTGCTAAACAATGAAAGTACTTCGATCCATGCTTATGGAAGGGACAGGAAGTTCTTTGAGTCATGACTGTTTTAGAATTGATACAATGGGATACTAAGTACCTATAAAGGTGGGGCAACTTGTAAACTACTTAAACCTAAAAGGGTGATAACTTATTCAGAGGTTTTTTCTTAATGAAATTTGTCCACACAGCAGCATTTTTTTCTGACTTACTAAAGAGATTAAAACTACTCAGCTGTGAATTCAAAATAGGCGCTCCTTTAGAAACATCTACAGTGATTGGTAGATGTAAGGACTTAGGGGAGGTGACAGAGGAGATTTTGCCCTTAAAAATAAGAGCTCAGAGAAGAGCGAGAGATCTCGATTTCTGATTCTCATTCTGGAGGATCTCATTCTGAAGGAGAGCTCCTTGAGGAGCTCTTCTGAGGGGCTCTGTCCCTCTGCCGTAGGAGCTCTGGAGGCCCTTGAGAGAGGCCCTTTGAAACAATCTCTGGCTGGAAGACTCTTTGAGGAAGGACGCTGGCCTGGTGTCACTAGTATCCTTGTTTAGTCAGACCTTGTGGTGAGTGTTAAAAAACTGACTGATTTCTCTTTTAAGATTCAGGTCTAGGCCATATTGGCTTGAGGCCCTTCATACTTATTCCTTTCTTACTCTCTCTCTCTTTCTTTGATTACTCATTGTATTCTTAATTAAAATCTCTATAAAACCCAATTGACTTGGGTATTTGAATAATTGGGAATATTTCCCTGGCGATCACCTTATATTTGATTTTAAAACCCAAGATACTGTAGTGAAACATATTTTTGCGGTCAAATTTACTCACCCTCTCTTATATCTATCACAATTTATATCTTCCACTATTTTAATCATTACAGTTTAAGACCTCAACCATTTTAAATCTCACATAAATAATTGGTATCGATTGTTTTGACCATACAAAAGTCTGTCTTCCCTTGTATTTAGTGTCCAGCCTTAAACAGAGAAAAGGACTTAGTCCCAATTGGTTGAGCAATTGGCACACATTAATCAGTACACTCAGAAGATCACAAGTGTTTTCCTCAGTCATTTCATCTTTTGCTAGTTACAATATCTTGTAGGTATCTACTATATTAGCTTGAATATAGTGCGATATTTTTTCCCTAATATGTACCTCTGAAAGTCACGTTCACACTATATTAGAGCACTTCCAGCTTTGAAACCACAAGTTGTATATTCTGTGCCTCAGAATGCATTTTAGCACATCTATTTATAATCACTACATCGTAAATGAATTGAGAATTCATATTACGATGCAACTTTGTTCAAATGTACTAGAAGCATCTTGAGAACACTGAAAACAGGAATGCTTGTGCTTGACTAGTTCAAGGGTCACCTGACTGAAAATGTGAAGAATTGCTGAAATGTACACAGACTTAGTTGTTCTTCCAGGAGGAATGTTGTTAAATGTAGTCATTAATAAGCCATTCAAAGATCATCTGAGTTTAGAATTTAACGTGTGGATGTTTATGGGAAACCATGAATTTACTGCATCAGGAAAAATAAAGAAACCATCAGTCACTGTATTAGGGAATTAGATCAAAATCTCCAGAGTCCACAGTGCTTGAATTTTTAAAATGTTGTATATCAAACAGTATGGATGGTAGTGAAGATGGTGTTTTGTGGAAAGAAGAGGGTGACAATGATGACTTGAATGGTGTTTCCACTTCAGGAGATGAGGAAATAGAAGATGGAGAGCATGATTAAATATTGGAAGGTAGTTTCTCATAAGCATATAGAAAAGTAATACATATTTAATAAAAGTGTTGGCATTAAAACTTCTTTACCTTGTTTTCAGGACCTTGAAAAAACTTAGAATATAGTGTCTATGTTATTCATGAATTAAGATAAAGTTGCAATTTAAAAGGAGAAAATAAAATGGGCATTTCCTCTGAGTGACCCTTCAAAATACTTGGGATTGAACTCTTACTTGGGGTTGTATTATATTCGAGCTGTTAAACTGAAAAAATAAAAAAAACAGAAATATTAAACACTCAGAAAAAAAAAACACTCATTTATTATAAGAGGAATTAGCGCTAAATTAGGCTTCCTCATAGAGGTATGCGCTACAAATCCAACTGGTCATTGAACTCCTGGGTCACCCTGCCATACAACAACTCCAAAGTACAAAAGAATTTGGGGGACTTATATGCCATTTGGGGAAACCGGACAGGGAAAGATGACAGATTGAGATTACCATGGCTACAAGGAAATGGGAATGTTCAAAAGAGAAGGACAAGATACAATCAGGCTAGGGAAAGGAATGATAGCCAGAGGCTAGAGTGTAAGGGAATGGACTATTTACAAGGGATACTAAAAAGGATGATCCCCGCCCAGGTGTAGGTCTTCCAGGCTGGACACAAAGGGGAAAAAGGGAGTTCTCAAGACAAAAAGAGCTTTTGCTTTGCCCCACCTAACTGGGATTATCATTTACTCTGAAGCAGCTAGCCTGAGATTCCCTTCAGGTAGATTCTCTCAGGAACAAGAGAGCAAGCTTTGGGGGCCTCCATCTTTCAAGCTGGCTAAACTTGGGGTTCTCTTGGATTCCATGTTGACAGGGCTAATATGGTATGTGTACTCTGTAAGCTGAGTAAGGGCTATTTTTGCTTTTTCTTTTCACTCTCCTTATGTCCTAGCAAAAATGGAACCCATCCTCTCCATATTCATGTGCCTTCTCCCACCTCTTTGCATGCTGGAGGACTACCAACTGTGGTGAGGAATGGTGCAAAAAACACAAGGGGAAGGAGGAGAAAGAAATTAACAAGTTAACACCCTCAGAGGAAATTTACTATTTCAACGATTTATTGCAATTAAGTTACAGCATTTGATCATACATACTGCATGGAAGTACACAGATAACTGGTTCAAATAATTACTTCACTGGAAATAAGATTTTTGTGTGCAGCCAGCTACCACTGGTTGACTACAATAGAACAAACCAAATTTTCTGTGTACATAAGTGCTAAAAGTTACAAGCTTTGTTCTCTTCCATTTTTCATAAGATAAATCCCATGATCAAGAGCTAATATACATATTATTTCAGATTAAAACCATCGTTGAGATCATTAAATTAGTTGCATAATTTGAGCTACTCTTTAAAAAGAGAAAGGAGAAAATGGGTTTAGTATTTGTAAGGCAGCAAAGAGTTATCCTAAGTACTCTCAGCTTTTTCTAAAGAAAAAAGTCTGGCTAATGAAAAGATGCTGTGTGTTATCTTCCTTTCCTTAGCAAGATCATGAGTGATGGAATCTGTGTCTTAGCAGCTGTAGCTGGAAATGCTGTCTCTGCAGTGGGGTACAACCCCACCTCCCACTATTATGCGGAGGTTTTTTTACTCAAGCTGTAAAGAAAAAAAGAAAACCAGTAAGCACTAAGATCACATAGCAATTATCTAATATTTGGTTCCACATCAGATCCAAACAAGAACAATACTTTTAAACAAACATTTATTAAAATTCCTGATTTTATAAAAATGCAGAATGGCTGGATTGTTTTAAAAATGACTTTAAATGTTAATGCATCAAAGAAAACCTCAATTCACTGTCTGCCAAACTTTGAATGAAACCTTCTCAGCACTTGATTAAGCCCCGATTTTAGCCTGCTGTTCAGGATTTATATTCCTTCTTTTTCCCTCCTAAATGAAATGCTTACTTGTGTTTGACTAGTCTTCCTCCCTGGATGATCTGGGCCACTTCATTTGTTGCATGGCAGGCAAAGAGGAGCCAGTTCCGAGGCTGCACCTTGTAGGCGAATCTCATGAATGCCAGAGAGTAACAACAAAGGGCTGTGTAAAAAAAAAGAGCAGAAGAGAACCCATGAGTCTGCTTCCTGGGGATGGTCAACATGGAATCTAGAAACCCCAAGCTTTAGGACTGGCTTGTAAATAGGAGACCCCAAAGTTTGTACTAGTTCCCAGTTCCCTGAAGGGAATCTCAGGCTAGCAGTTTCAAACTGAATGATGGACCCTAAGGTAAATGACAATCCCAGTGAGGTGGGGCTAAGATTTGCTAAGCACTCTTTTTGTCTTAGATTGTCTTCCCCATTGTATCAGAGACCCTTTCCCAAGAAGACCCACACCTGGGCAGGGACCTTCCTTTTTAGTATCCAACACGTCCCTTCCCTTACACCCTAGCCTCTGGCTATGATTCCTTTCCCAAGCTTGCCTATATCCCTTCAGTATAGTTTGAACACTCTCATTTCCTTCTACCTATAGGGATGTCAATCATCTTTCCCAGCCCCTGAATTTCCCCAAATGGTATATAGGTTCCCCACATTCTTTTGTTTCTTGGAATTGTCTAATCTAGTGCGGCTGGCATTCCCAAGGGTCAGAGACCAGAGTAACCAGAGTTCAATTCTCGGACTCTGTGTAGGCATGGGGTGCGCAGCTCCATGTGGAGGCCTAATTTAGCACTGTACCCCTTTCTTTAATTAAAGAGTGGTTTTTCTGACTATTTAATAGTTCTGTGTTTTTTCCCAGTTAACGGGACCACAGAGAGTGATGCCATGGGCACCTCCCACAGGTGGTCATCTCCTGGGCTAATATATCCCCAATGAGGGACAGGTCACTAACTCAGGAAGCAAGGTGAACACTGATGCCAAAATTAACTAGTTTACTTCTCAATAATGCTAAGAAAAGATTTAGTAATAGGCAGAATGTAAAATTAGTCCTGATAATGATTACTATTGACAGATATGTGGGGATCAAGTTTTTTTTTTTTTTTAAACCCTTACCTTCCATCTTGGAGTCAATACTGTGTATTGGCTCCAAGGCAGAAGAGTGGTAAGGGCTAGGCAATGGGGGTCAAGTGACTTGCCCAGGGTCACACAGCTGGGAAGTGTCTGAGGCCAGATTTGAACCTAGGACCTCCCATCTCTAGGGCTGGCTCTCAATACACTGAGCTACCCAGCTGTCCCCCGATCAAGTTTTCTATGACAGTGTTATGGCTCATACCCAGCAAACTTCCACTTGATATATTTCCCAGGCATGAGACCTTGGCTAAATCTCTCAACCCCTGGGCTTTGGCTTCTTTGATTCTAAAATGAGGGTAGGCTAGAGGATATCCATAGTCTCTATGATTTTAAAGCAGGGCTTCTTTACCTCTTAAAGTCATGATTCCCCTCCCCACTCTGGCAGTCTGGGGAAGCCTGCGGACCCATTCCCAGAATAATATTTTCAGGTGTATAAAGCATATAAGACTGCAAAGGAAACCAATTATAATGAAATGTGATTATCAAAATATTTCAAAAGAACAAATTCATAAATCCCAGTTTCAGAAACTGTTCTAAACCTCCTATCCTATAAAAATGATCCTATGAAAATGGGGTTAATGATTATTAATGGAGTTTAGTAGAAAGAACACTTTAGTTATTATTGGAAAACCTGCATTCACATTCATGCTCTTACAAAGGTTAAGTGACTTACACATGGTCACCGAGCCACTAAGTGACCATGTGTAAGTCACTTAACCTTTGTGTCATATTAAGGTTGGACTCCAGGGTCTTTAACTTACCAACTTACTATCAGAGCATATGATCAAGGTTTTAAATAAATTTAACCTAATCATAAAATTTTCAAGTTTAAGGGCAAAAATGAGTTCTATAAATGTATATAATAAATATATAAGTACAATAAAGAGTCATTCATCACTTCAACATACTGAATGTTAGAGCCAACTAAGTCCTTGGGTGACTCAGTGGATTGAGAGCCAGGCCTAGAGACGGAAGGTCCTAGGTTCAAACCTGGCCTCAGACTCTTCTCGGCTGTGAGACCCTGCGCAAGTTACTTGACCCCCATTGCCTAGCCCATACCACTCTTCGGGCTTAGAATCAACACAAAGTACTGATTCTAAGATGGAAGGTACGGGTTTAAAAAAAAAAGCATCATAAGGGAGGAAAATGCAATCAAAATGTTTCAATCAAGAGCAAAACAGTTTGCTCTGTGTCAATACAACCTCTGTAACATTTTCTACACTATGACTGTAATTCTAGAACTTATAAAATAGTACAAAATAAACTAAATAGCAAACATATGCTCTGTTTGAAAGATATTGTTATGGGTATATTTGATCTTGTTTGGGGATTTGATATTGATAGCTGATTAATCTTTATCAGTTGGTATAGATAAGTTTGAGCTATTAAGTTAGCCTAGTTGTAGATAGTGGATGAACTGGCTGGACATGGCTTAATCCAACACTTATTTATTATAAACTATCAGGAGAGACAGGGAAAGGATAAAGGAGGTAGAGATAAAGCAGAAAAAACATTATTCTAATACTAACTTCTAGATACCCCCCCCCCACCTTCTAAATCCTCACGGATTTGCTTCTACTTAAAACTATCCTCAATTATCTATCTAAGACCCAATTCTATCTATATAAATCATTCTAATAAATAATAAATCTAATCTAATTACCTAATAAAATCTAATAAATCTAATCATTCTAATAAATCTATCTATATAAATTCATTCTAATATATGAACTTCAAATTCACAAGTTGCCTGTTTAGATGTGACAATCAGAAATTAAAAGCCTCTCTCTTTCTCCCCCAGCAGGGAGCCCGATCTTCATGCTGTCCAGTGAGAGCCAACAGAGAGCTCCACTGCTGGCTGATTCTCTCTTCACAGATGTTCTTATAACTTCTCAAAGTTATTTTTAACCGAAATTACTAACAGATAGTCAAAGAGAAAAGTCTCCAGCAACCTCCTCAAGACAGTGAGTTGGAGAGAGTGGCCCAGAGTTCTTTAACAGTCTTCATCATATAAATCTTCCTTAGAGTGACCACCATGATTGTTCCCTGGCTGTGTCTTAAAAGGGGACCAGGAAAAAAATCCTTTCTCTGATATTTATCTCTACTTCTAATTATGCTAGATAACTAATTAATTACCAATTAAACTCAACAATGTCAAGATAAAATTTAAAAGACTGATCTTTTTTTAGCAAATAAAACATTCTTAAACACATTTACACAAATAAAAGTTTTAAACACATCACAACCACATTGAAACCCATTCTATACCCTTATGCCAAACTATAAACTACCCTACAAATAAATGAGTAAGAAAAGTTGAAAGAATTGGGTTTTAGCGGAGGGTCTAAATTTAACTTTGTTATGTCCATCAAGTCCTGAATGAAGGTTCTTCTCAGCATCTCCTAATTGAAGAGCAGCTACTACCTGACATATGTATATATTTACCCACAACCTGCCTCCTGAGTAGAAAAGAAATATGTAACAGACTGTATTACCACCTTATTATATATACTATATTATAAAACGGGCTGGAAATCCTTAACAAATCCTGTCAATTTTCCAATTATTCAAAGATTACATTCTTACCAAATGTCATTCTTCCACTAATGATTTCTGGAGATTTCTTCATATCATTGAAGGCTGCAATTGGGAGCCCCCAGTTGGCTACTGGTCCCCAAAAGTGCTATAAAATAATGAAGAAACAAAAAGGGCAAACAAGAATCAAGTAAAAAATACAGAACGTTAAATTATTTCCTACTTTCTAAAAGTAACATTAGTATTAAAATGTCTCATTACATCCCTGTTTTACTTTATTAACATTATTTTAATTGTGTTAAAAATTTAGACAAGTAGTTGCTAAAGTACAATAAGGCCTCCTTTTTCAAGGTTCTGATTCTGAGGTTTCAAGTTATATAAGGTCAACCTTGAGGGACAAGGAAGTAGAAGAGGTGCTCTCCCTCAGTTTCAGGTATTTCCTTGCAGGAAATCTGCTATCAGGCTGCCCAGTCACATACAAGTCTCTTCTGCTTTCATTTTCATTTTTTGCAAGGTTTTTCTTTTGAGGGGTGGGAAATGGGAGGGGGCACTTCATGATTATGCTGTGACTAAGTCATTTTGGTTTTGTATCTGTGTTTCCTTTATCACTTTCATATAAGAAAAATGTAAACACAAAACATGAGTATATTCCTCCACACATGTGTATCTGGGAGGGGAAGTTTATATACCTTTTTTTTTTTTAACTGTATATACAAAAAATGTGATTCCCCACCAAAGGCAGGTGTTTGCTAATATCCTTGGTTTCTGCTATCCCTATTAAGTCTTAGAATACATCCCCCATGGATATGAGGGTCCTGTTGTACATAGGTATGGACTGGCAATTTTTATATTCCTATATTACAGCTAAGAGTAGCTTTGGGAACTCATATTCAATCTTAAGGCAGACCACCACTAAATCATCCCTAATTATCCCATTTATAAATTGGGAAGGAACAAAGATTTGTCAACCTCTTATCAAACTCATTCAATTTTATATCTTGGAAAAAATATAATAACCAAACCCCTTTAACTATCCTTATGGTGTTTTATCACATATTTATCCTGACAACTACATAAATGAATAGCCCAAAGTAGAAAAACTTTCTTAAGTAGTAGCTTGAACAGGAGAAAAAGTTATGCCTATAAGATTCCAAGAACTCCAATTATAATCAATACCTCCAGTCCTCGATTATACTAAAAATAAAAGTTTTTGAAATACGATTAACAAAAATAATTTAAATGATTGCTATTTGAACAAATGTCTTTTAAACCTGAGGCCACAAAATTCTTCAGGCTGAGTTTTTTGGAGAGTTGGTCAAAGTAATAATGATGGATATTTACTTTTAGTTGGCATAATTCTTGCTCCTAGTTTTACTAATACAGAAGTAACTTATAAATGAAAAAGAACCCTCAAAAGACCCAAATATATAAAAACTTAATTTTAAGGTCTATTTATGACTGAAAAATACCTGTGAAAAGACACGGTTGGTTCAAAAATAAGTATTTGTCATAAAACCTGTGATAGGAGGAAGTCACCTGATCACACTCTTGATGTGGCAGGATGTTATTGTCATGAAACTTACTACTAAAATTCCCTATATTTGCACGAGCATTCTTTGGTCATCATCTCTTTTCTTTCTTCCACTGCTCCACTCCCCAAACCCCCAAACTACCCAGTTTTTCTCCCTTTCCAACTCACTTTTCCCCCACAACTTTTTTGACTCCCTCCACCTGAGTTATTGTTTTTCTCTTCCTCTGCTACATTCTTTACTAACTCTTCAAATAGCCTAAATCATCTAGCCTTTTGATTTTTCCCAACAAAATACTATATCTGAAATCTTTTCTTACTAAATTTAAGATCTATGTATGCTCAGGTAGAAAAACATTCGGCAACCAGATTTTCTGGAAAAATAAGCCATTTTATGATTTGCATTTCAGAATAGAAACAGATATTTGGGGACCAAAAAATCTTACATAATCAAATCTGGAATGGATAAATGCGTTGATATGGTAATATATGGCATGCTTTGGATAATGGTTCTCAAGTACAGTCATGTCAACACTTTTTCTGTGGAGAAGTTCCTCCTACTTTGGCTGCCTTTTTCCTAGCAATACTCTTTGGGGAGGCTCAGTTAACTGGTAAAAATGGAAACTACTATAAATTCCGTGTACACAAACAGCAGGAGAAAAGTTATATATGGGAATCACTTGTCTTTAGAAGTCAGGACAGAATGGTCTAAAGAGGAAAAGAGGTAAAACTGGGGGCAAATTTAATCCATAGCTCACCAGTCAAAGTGGTTAGATATGCTATCTCAGGCAAAGGGAGCCAGGTCAGGTGTCCTTAACTTTGAAAATAAAGTAAATCTGTAAATCCTTGAAATGAAGTACAAACATGTTTCTTACCGTACTATTTTATGAGTGGCCATCGAGGTTCAAACAGGGGAAACATAGGAAAAACAAAACAAAGCAGGGTCAGTTGCTTTCCTGAGATACTGGATCTATCAGTTAATCCTAATTTCACAGGTTTATCTGCACCACTATTGAGTCATTTGGCCTTAAATATATCAAGCATTCTTTTGCTTTTCTTGGACAAGTGTTTTTAAGTTTACATTGATATTACCTAAAGGTTGTAATCACTAAATACCACTTTATATATACAGAATGCTTATTATGAAAAGCTATTCCATAAAAGTAGATGCCAATATCCTGCATTTCAATGTTCTATAGTGACAAGTAAACCTAATTTCCACTAATTTAGTGACAAGATGAGAGAAATAGTCAAAGCTCAACATTTAGAGCAAAAATTAAATTTTATACTGAACTGATTTTTATTTCTACAATAAATGCTTGTTACATTTCTGTGTGATTCCTCCAAACAAACATTTCTGTTGTCACAGCAAAGGCATAAAGAACAAGTCAAATGAAATTAATACTTAGAGAATATTCTGAGTAATGCATAAGTAACTTTTGTTTATCAGAAGTATTAGATATGAATAGTAACAAATTCTCAATGAAATGTTCATTAACTACTTGTTAACATCTAAAAACACATTTCAGAGTTCCCATTATTTTCACAGGACCATTCATCAGAACTGGAAGGGACCGGGGGTGGGGGGCTATCATCTAATAAAGCTTCTTTATTTTACTGATAAAGGAATTGAGGCCTAAGAAAGTAAGGAAATAACTTGTCCCAAATCACCTAAGTGACAAAAGCTAGGATTTGAACCCACATGCAATGATTCAATGCTCTTTCTACTATGCCTTTCTGATGCCAGTATTTCAAATGCACCAGAACAAACTGAAATTAGAAAATTTCTATTTCCTAAACAAATTCAAACATAGCACATGTACTGTTCTACAGGTAAGATGGAGCCAGTTAAGAGTATAAGACCCCAACAAGGTGATCAGGCTAAAGCAGTGAATTCATTAGATGACAATCCAAATATCCTTGGTTAGGGATCTAAAATCATGCTTTGCACATAGTTACAATTACAAAATACAGGGGCCTTGAGGTGGGCGGGGGGAGAGAATTGTGTATTGCCCAACTACATAGAAATGTGTTTTTTTACATAGAACCTAGACAAGGGTATTTTGAGTAATGCCTTAACAGTGGTTGACCATCCAGGCTCAATTCTCTGGTTGGGGCACTATAATCAATCCCTTTATCTCAGCCATAGGGCAATGTGCTAATAAGTTTGCACAAGCTCTAAAAGAGAATTTTCATAACTTCAAGTTTGCAACCTTTAAGAGATTTGGTAACCTCCACTGTAACTTTAAAGAAGCAACAATGGTCTTACAAACCTGTGTTCCCTGGACTTAGAATTTGAAGATTTTGTAGACATTGGTCACCATTTTGCTACTAATAAGCTGCTTGACTTTGAACTACAGACTAATTTTCAGCTATAAAAAAGACTAATACTTGTCTTGCCAATCTCAAGCCATTATTGTGAATACCAAATTAACATGAATTATACCTATGCATGTATACTGTATACTTTTATACAGATATGTGCTTTGAAAATTGCAATAGTTTTCAGACAAATTAACAAGTATTTGCTAAGTATTTGCCATGTACAAAACACTGCCTCATCCCCAAAAACACTATGTGCCAGAACTATGGACTTGAACACAAAAGTGAAATTGTACCTGAGCTCAATGGGTTTATATTCTATTTTGGGGGGTAGGGGTGGGGGTGGGGTGGTATAATACAGCCCATATACAAGTAAGCAAATACAAACTAATTTGAGGAGAAACTAATTGATGTATATAAATATATGTATAAAAATTACTATGTAAACATGTGACCTTGAGTCATTTAAATAAAAACAACAAAATGTTTGCAAGTGGATAAGAATCTGGAAAATTTGGCTTTCTTGTATACGACTACTATTCTGCTCAAAGAAAAGGACAAAAATCAGTGTAAAATAACATAACTGAGAAGTAAACAGATATTTTATAGGGTCAATATGAAGAATTAGAATGTTTATTTGTCATGGTTATTGGATATCTATACACCTGAATCATTTTAAAGAAGGGTCTTGAGGAAGAGAGATATTGGAAAGGCATGCAGCAAAGGCAGGAAACAGCTGAGTGAAGACCTGTCAGTCAAATGAGTGTATTCTGATTTGGAATGTTACTGGGAAAGGCAGCTTGGAGGGAGACCAACTGTGGGGTGGATCCTGTTTGCCTAGTATCAGGGAAGGAAGAAGCTGATTTTTCTCTTGGACTTCGGAGAATCTAGCTGGAGGTGGCCTGGTGACTTTGAAGGCAGAAGAAGGACAATAGTCCAGATATCTCTCTGACTTGCTGTGTTCATGATCATGACTGAAATCCAGACCTATCAGACATTTCTCTCAACATCCCCCAACCTAAAACTCACAGTAGTATTAGGGAAATCCTCATCCCTCTTACCTCCATTCTCTATCTTTTCCTGTCTTCCCCAAATAAATCCCTTACTTAAGATAAAGAAGAGAAAGATTTATTTCATTTGAAACATCATAGCTCATCCTGAGTGGTTGAGAAAGAAGGAGAAAGTGGGGAGGGGAAGCTGAAGAGGCTGAAGAAGAGGGAAGCTGGAAGAGGGAGGAAACGGGAGGAAGGGAGGGTAGGCAAAAGAAAGAAGATAACTGCCTGATCTGTTCATTATCAATTAATAACCAAATATAGTCCCTTATTATTATCTATTACAATTTGGCACCCAGACTGACTGAACTTTACAATCCCTAAAACAACAGCAAAAATGTTCAAACAAGTGATCTGTGGGGTAGTTGTGCTGGCAGCCATTACAGGCTATTGGATCTATAAACATATTATACAGCAAAATGACCATGATAGCAGATTCAGTGGAATATATTAGCAATACCACTATGTTCATACTCCAGTTGCCATTCCAAAAAGAAACTATTCTCTGGCAAATTTTGACACAAATCTATATCATTTCCATGGCTGCAATATAGACACTGACCTATCTTAAGAACATCTACAGATTTCTAATCCCCAAACAGACAGCACAGATAATGGTAGTGGGGATACAAACCTAGAGACAGTAGTCAAGAACATGTTTGAAGAATTTATGAAGGCAAAAGTGCTCGACCAGATTAAGGATAAGGGAAATGGTCAGGCAGATAGTGCACCCAAAGAGAAAGACAGAAAGGCCAAGAAAGCAAAGTCTAATGCACAGGGAAATGACAGTGACAAGGACACTAAGACAAATAGTGAGAAAATTTTTCCACTCAAAGATGTTACCAAAATATCAAGTACAGCTGGTGTGTTACATTCAAAGATTCATAGACAATTTACTACCCAGGAGTTGTTCTCTGAAGTTCCCTGAAGAAAAGGGTCCCAAAATTTATTGACCAACCCTATAAGACTCGGAAAGAACTTAAACACACTTTCTGAATTTTTTAACCAGATTTCCAAGATGTGGAATTTCTTTTGGCAGAACTTTTTAGCCCCCATGAGCATTGCCAATTCATTGAAAAGACTAGATCAGAAAACAACCTGACAAGTTGGCCTAGAGAGGAGCAAAGGGGAGACCTTGATTTTTCTAATCCCACCAGCATGACCTACCTAAGGAAATGCCTGGAAGACTTGCTCCAAGCCATTAAGCTGTGTTGTTCAAAGTCTAATGCATGGGAAAAATTTGACAAATTGATGGAAAATAAAGGAGAATATCCAGCTTCCTTTATTGATCGCCTGTCTGAAATGGCTGAATCTATAATGGGCTTAGAGGCAAACAGAAGAGTCTACATCGCATATAGGGAGACAGTTTTGGAAAGGATGCATACCACACTTAAAAAACTTTTTCAGACATTATTTTCCAAAATATGACACAGTGAGTTTAATTGAATTACGTGATATGGCAACTTATATTCATGACAATCATACAGAGCAAAATAAACAGATGCAAAATTTAAAGGAAAAATTAGAAGAATCACAAAAAAATTTAAGAGATAAGGAGATTGAGGAAATCAAAAAGCTGAATACTGTTAGGACAAACACAAAACCTGCTTACAAGCCAAGAATAGTGCAGAGAAAGACTAGGAAATGTTTTTTCATGAAGGGTCTCTAAATTTTTTCATCCTTAGATTCCAATTTCTCTATTTCAATGGTAGCTAAAATGAGTACTGCCAGTTTTTAAAAATTAATGCAATCTGTGTATAAAGATGATTACAACCTTTTAACTCTATAACTGCATATAATATCAGTATGATGAGCCCAAACGATACTTGTTCCACTCTGAAAGCCCAGGAAGGAAGGAAAAATGGTAAAGAATTTCTTTTTTCAAACCTAGTGAGTGATAAGGTCCATCCAGGTGTTGTTACAGCTAGTTACTAACACTGGCTGGTGCGTCAGGGGCCTATTTCTGGAGAGAAGCAACATGATATTGTGGAAAGAACATTTTACTAGGAGTCTAGATAGACACTTCAGTTTCAGTTCCAGTCTTGCTGCTAATTAGCAGTGTGTCTGTGGGCACAAGCTATTTGACTGTTAAATACAGACATGCCTACTCTCTGGGTAACATGAATATTTCTAAATATCTCTAAAATTTTTTCAGAATCTATAGTTTTTTTGGTAACCATATTTTGGATGGCAAGATGAGGCTGAGGATTAATATCTTAGAACCCTAGGAATGTGGAGTAAGTTCTAAGAACTTGGGAGTTTGGGAGCTCAAGAGTTTTAAGTAGCAAATGATAGAGTGGTTTAATATTTAAGCTTGAAAAACAACTGCTTGATCACAAGGGTCGGTGAGGATATGACTGGGAAAGTAGACTCTAAAATATCACCCTAGTACAAATATTAATAATATGAAAATGGGTCTTGATCAATGACACATGTTAATCCCAGTGGAACTGCATGTCAGATATAGGAGGGGAGGGGAAGGAAAGAACAGGAGTCTTGTAACCATGGAAATATATTCAAAATCATCTAATTAAATAAAATTTAAAAAATATTTAAGCTTCTTTTCTAGAAATAATTTTCATCCTCAATCAAAGAAGAATAAAGTGACTAGTATATATACAGGATTAGGCTAGAAACTGTGATAAATGGTTTAGATGCTATATGATCTTTGTCCTCAGTCTAGAATTTACATAGTTTACAGTCTAGGATGGAAATATAATGAATACACAAATAAGTACAGTCAATCCTCATCTTTCACAGGGATAATGTGTCTAGAAAATACTGTTGTAGTGAAAATTTCACCTTTTAAGATTGTTATAATATTGAACTATGGCCGCCAAGGAATTTACTTATGAAATTCCTAAAATGAAACACTCAAGTCAGAATGGAGTTTATGGTGGTTTAATCACAACGGGAGTAAGAAAAGGAGAGGGAGAGGAGAGGAGAAAAAGGAAAGGGGTTACTCAACATTTGACCAAGGCAGAGGGAGATTAGGCCCAAAGGGCCAAGGTAGAAAGGAATCAGTCCTTGACTCACGTGACCGATCTGAAGGGAAGCTGTCTGCGGGCCTCCTCCCTGTTCAAGCTCCTAACACCAAATAGCGTCTAGCCCTGTCCACAGGAAGTGAGAAAATTCCAGAGGCTGCTTTCTCCGTCACTTCCTGTGCCTCACAAGTGCCAATGGTGGCTCAAGCTTGGCTTAGGACAGCCCAGGTGGGCAGTTAGTTATTTCTGATTTGTCATTGACTAGCACATGCCTGTGTAATGTGGGTATGCACAATTTTTTTGTGCTAGAACAAGCAAGATGGAGAGTTTTAAAATTCACAATACCCCGAATGCTGATACAGTGAATTTATGGGAAATAAGGGGGTTAGGTTCCCATGACCATCAAAAACCATAATCTTTGTTTAGATTGCTGAAATTAGACTTTTCTTGCAATTCTTGACATATATATATTCTTGATATATACATATAATTCTTGATAATCAAATATTAATTCTGATAATTTGCACTTTTCCTAGCATAGTAACCATGCAATAACCCATTTTTAATGCAGGGGAGGGGAGAAGAAACAGGAGAGAGGGAGGCAGGGATGGTGATATCAGAAGAACCCTGAGATAAAAAAGGGAAAGGAAAACCTACCATCTCTAATCTCCTGGTGGTTGTACTGTTGGTTCTACAATGTCAAAAAGCACATGCCTCAGGGCAAGTTTTGCTTCTCTTAGGAAAATGAGGATGGGCAAGGACACCTCTCATTTTTTCACTCTACTGTACACAGCCACCAATGTGCTTGGTTGGTAAGGCAAAAGTAAAAATGAGGTTACAAATAAAATCACACCAATGTATGAAGTGGCAAAAATGCACCAATGTTGAAGACTGGCTACATATAAGCAGTAAAAATGTAAAAATTATGTATAAATGCATGAAAAGTGCCAAATTCTTTGGAGAAATAAAGGTTATCATTGACTAGGGAAAAATCATGGAAACGACAATATTTGATTTGGCTTTTGAAGGATGATAGGAATTCAACAAACAAAAAGCAAGGTAAAGGAAGAGGAAGAAAGGTGAGGAGAAAATTTAAGCAAATGGAAAGTATATATACACAGAGTCCATAGCAAGCAATGTATGAAATAGGAAGGAAAACGGGGTAGAGGTGGACTTAAAGGTCATTAAATAGCAGGTTCAGGAGTGATGACAATTCGACTTGCAAGCAGCAAAGGTCACTGGAAGGTTTTAAGAAAGGGCAAGGAATGACCAATCTGTGCACAAGACTAGATTGACAGTGGCATAAAGGTTAAGCATGTGCATATTCACAAAGCTAGTAATTTTTGAAGCCAGGTCTCAAAACTGGACCTTCTGACTACAAGTTGATTTGTTTTTTTTTTACTATGCTGCCTTTATTTATGTTCTCTACCTACAAGGGACATTCTTTTCACTGAGTCCTTAATGAATATATCTATTATTCTTGATCTTGCTGATAGCAGAAAGGTCTCAAAATCTCCCTTTGCCCTCTATTATTCTATCTTGACCTCTAACCTAGAACATAGCAATATGTTCTTGGAAATTCTGTGGAAACTTGAAAGCTAAAAATAGCACAACTCATTAACCAGAGTATTTGATGAAATCATCAACCATAGTAATGTCAAATTTATTTACAGATATATAATACAAAATATTATTTGATAATATAAGGAAATACTACAGTATTTGGGTTCCACCAGAAAAGGCTTGGCTTTAGAATCTTATTGCACACCTGGGTTGAAATTTTTATGTTGGAAAGCCAAAATACCAAAACCAGGGCACCTATAATAAATGAGGAAACAAATCTAGAATTACTACCCTTACAGAGTTTGATTAATTTAACAATTAACTCCATCAGTTCCTCTTTATCCTCATTCTCATTTCTTAACCAAAAAGGGAATAGGAAAGGGGAAGAAAAGACTATTCTTTTCTTTCCTTGAAGTATAGGCAGCATATAAAAAAGAAATATTCAAAAGTGTAAGAAAAGACAACAGATAGACAACCCAGAAGGAATCTACTTGATTTAGTATTCATAATTCAAAATTATGGTCTAGGAAAGTGGGGTAATGAAGTTAGAAATTACAAAGGACAGAACACTAAGAAATCTGAGAAACTAAAACTACTGTGGTCTAGAATTCAATATCTGCCATATACTCTGCTTGCCTTTTCTTAAGTCTTTGCCCACAACAACCCTATAAGGAAGATAGTGCCGATATTGTTATTTCCAATTTGCAGATGAAGAAATGGAAAGGTCTAGTGATTTACCCTTAGGTACAACTAGAGTTTAGGAGAGAAACTGGGACTGGGCATATAGATTCTGGAATCATTTTAATAAAAATAATTGAATCCAAAGGAGCCAGCATAAAGAGAGCTGGGAATAGATGTTCTTTGTGGTAACATCAAGTTATTTTTTTAAAAAATACATATTTTAAAAAGGTTTTGCTTTAGATTGTAACTTTAGTTATATAAATTCCATTAGAAGGCTATAAAAATTACAAGGAAACAGCCGAGTCTCAATTTCTTAAATCTGTAAACTAATGATGAAAATATTTATAGTTTCTAACTAGACAAAACTGTTGGTAAGACTCAAATGAGAATACCCATAATGCACTAACATTAGTCTGTTATTCCTCCAGTTAAACATTTATTAAGTTCCTATACCTAAAATACTGTGCTTATGTTATGATCTTTGCCTCAGCTAACCATATCTATAAGAAACCTGATTCTTCTATGAAGTTAGTCCCTGCATAACCCAAATGGAGCCAATTTATTAGGAAGAGAAGATAGAAGAAACCCAAATATGGAATGTTATAACAAAGTCACAGCATAGATAGCAACAGGGGCTTCAGTTAAAAGTAACAATGCTCAAAGTATGGGCTACTAATAAGAGTGAGTTGATAGCAGAAGCACCTAATGCTATCAGTCAGAGATTAAAGGAATATTCTTCAAAATGATCTAGAGTTATTGCTATTAAGATTTGGATGGTCCCATTTAGATTGGTGAAAATTCTATCAGAAAAAAAATTAATCTAGGAAAGGAAGTAAGGGGTCCACACCACACCTCTCAAACCCCAATCAGCTAGATCTTTTCTGGTCAGTCTGAAATGACTGATTATACACAAAGCACAGGCTGGGTCAAAAATGAAGTCATATTCTGTCAAGTTATGAACAAAGTTGATGACTTTTCTTTTGATACTCTGCAGTAATAAATTAAGTCCACCTATCCTGAAAGATTTACGCATATGCCTGGTGAATGAACAATAGAACTGTCTTTGTCTATGGCAACTATCCCTTTTACAAATCCCAAGACTGAGATTTCTTCTATCTGTGGGTAGCCTCAAACATATTCTCAAGAACTCTATGTCTGTCTAAATGATCACCCTAGTGCAAATATTAATAACATGGAAATAGGTCTTGATCAATGACACATGTAAAACCCAGTGGAAATGCTTGTTGGCTATGGGAGAGGGGTGGGAGGAGAGGAGGGAAAGAACATAAATCATGTAACCATGGGAAAAATATTCTAAATTAATTAAATGAACTTAATTTTTTTTTAAAAGTAGACTAACCACAAAAAAAATTTTAAAAACAACTGTATGTCTGGTTGCCCCAGTATGGACAAGCCTTGAGACTTTCAGGAAATTCTTTTTTTTCAGGTATGGGCGAAATTAAATAGCCATTGAAGTTCTTTTCAAATATTAAACTGTTACTGTGTGAAAATATTTCTGACTTCATCATATCATCACTATGTCTCTATAATATATTTTTCACTTTAAAACCAATCAGTTTTACATTTCATGAAATTCAGGTTTCTCATTCCTCTTCCTAAAAATGTTGATATTGGAAATCTTCTCTGCTTACAATGATATGATTATTTTCAAAAGCAACTCTTCTTGAAAAATCTATTATGAAAAAAGTGAGGAAAATATTATAAAAGGTGAAATTATTTGAAAAAAATCTAAGAACGGACATATATCTTAGAATACCTATGTGACATTGACATTGGGCAAGTTACCTCTAGGACTCAATTTATTCATACGAAAAATGAAGAACGATTAAATGGTCTCCAAGATAACTTCCAGCTCTAAAATTATTAGTTTCAGTTAAAGCATTCAATAGAATTGTAAGATCATCTAGTTGCTGAAATTCAGTTCAATCATTTTCAGTCATATTCCACTGTTTGTGAACCCACTGGGAATTTTCTTGGCAAAGATACTGTAGTAGTTTGGTAATTCCTTCTCCAACTCATTTAACAGATGAGGAAACTGAGGAAAATAGGGTTGATGAAGTTGAGTCTTCCTGACTTTGGTTTGGCACTCGATCTACTATGGCACCTAGCTGCTTAGTAGTAGAAACAGGTAGATCTAAAAGGAAAATATTTCCATTTAAATGGCATCCATTTAACAAACATCTCATGTCATGGTTAAAATTCTTTGGAGCTTGTATATTAATTTATAATTATTTATTAAGTAGCAAAAAGTGGGTTGGAAAAAGAAAAGGCCCATAGTCATGGCCTATCCGTCACATAGCTAATCTGAACTCCATGCTCATTTTGAGTCTCCACTCACTTCTGCGGCTTGGTTGGAACAGCCCCATGAGATTCCTTGATCCATAACTTATAGTCCCCTCGCTATGACATCACCTTTTCTGGGTCTACCTGATTGGATAGACTTAGTCTGGATCAGAGGCCCATCTTCTGGACTTTGGACATGAGGCATCATGTGGAACAAGATGTAAGTGTCTTCTGGACATCTTCCCAAAGTGCTCATGAGCCCCTCCTATAGACCTTATTCTTAATCTACAGGTGTGGAGGATGAAGGGAAACCCAATCCTTTTATTATTATTTTTTTAAACCCTTATCTTCAGTCTTGGAATCAATTGATTCCAAGGCAGAAGAGTGGTAAGGGCTAGGCAAAGGGGGTCAAGTGACTTGCCCAGGGTCACACAGCTAGAAAGTGTCTGAGGCCAGATTTGAACCCAGGACCTCCGTCTCTAGGCCTGGCTCTTGATCCACTGTGCTACCCAGCTGCCCTTGAAACCCAATCCTTCTAGACTGTTCTTAGGGTAACAAAAAGGGGTGCAAATTGGTGATCAATTTTCACAACTACCTTGTTTATGGTACCTTTTCAATACACTTCATAAGTACCAATCAAACTACAAATTAGGCCCAGTTTATTAGCAGAAAAAACTGGCGGTAAGGAGCCAAAGCAACAATAGCAGGTGTCTGTCTGCTTTTTTTCTACTCTCTCATTTCCTTCTATCCTTTACAGCTACTTCCTCCAAAAGAACCAATGATTTTTTTGAAATCCAAAACTAAATCAAGCTAAACCTCCTAACACCAAAATAATTCTTGGACATGTTTTTCTTCTTCGTTTGTTATTTCTCATTTGAGGACATAGATGTATTGAAAACCAGTATAGCTTTTGTTCCCCTATTCAATGCTCCACAACATAGACTTGCATTATATTCCTCAGAGTATTTCAAATTGATCTTAAGAATATTTTCTAATGAAACACAGAATTTCAAAATTAACATTTACTGAACTGTCCAAATATTCCACATCTGTAAAGTGCCCTTGGGGCTGAGATCAGTGCCAAGGCAGAGTTCTCTAATTTACATGTTTATTTTTTATTAAAAATCAGCTAACTAAAGAAGACCTGACCTCACATAAATTTCTAAACCTAATTTCTATATGTTAGTTATGCTCCTAAATGATTCTAATCTTTTTTAAGTAGTTTCAAAATTGTTGTACTAGATATAATGCTAGGAGGAAAAGCATACAACACAAAGTTAAATAGGTGCCGAAAATAGATCAGGTCAAGTTGGAATTTTCACCTTGAATGTCCTTTCACTGTAACTTAAAAGGAAAAATGTAAGATGGAAAAAAGGAGTTTTAAGGAAAAAAGGAATATGTAGAGCTCTTCTAAATCACATCATATACAAATGCTCAGACAATTGTACAGACTAAAGACTTTAGTTATCTAACATAAAATAACTTCATTTTAATGTAAAGTTCTTCTGCAAATTTGTAACCATGTTTAATAAGTATATTTTAGCATATGGGTCAGGTTGGTGTCCATAACTGCTCCTCTCAAACCCCTCATCAGATGGAATCTGAGAGCAAACAAGGATCAATTTGAGGTCAAAAACAAGGTTACTAGATGGTGATTTTTCTTGTGATATTTTTATAGTATTAAAAGGAAGTCACATACCCTGATATATTCAATTGTATGTCAGGTGAATGCAAAACACATAACTGGCAACTGGCCAGTTCAGACAATCTCTCAGATTGAGGTTTCTTCTATCTCCATGGAGAACTTCTACCACCTCCCTAGATACATAGGTCTGGTTGTTTAGGCATGTAAGGCCTAACCTCCCTAGAATTAAAAAGATCCAATACCTACAGAACATTAGATTCAATCCAAAAAGCACTTGATAGGCACCTCTGCTGTGCAAGGCCTTGGGGTTAAAGACCACGAAAAATAAAAAAAGCACAAAAAATTTTACTAAATTCTGAGAAGACATGTACATCAAGGCAACTTGTACAACAAGAAGAAAATGCAATGTATATATAAAATTAACACAAAGTAAAATGGAAGGGAAAACACTAACCCCTCCAGGAAGAGATCAGGAAAGACATCATCTAGGAAGCTACCTCAAGTCTAAGAAGTATGGGTTTCCAATTCTGGTTTTTTAAAAGCTTTTGTAGACGTTCAGTCAAATCTGATTCTTCATGACTCTATTTAGGATTGTCTTGGTAAAGATAACAGAGTGGTTTACCATTTCCTTTTCTAGCTTATTTTACAGATGAGGAAACTGAGGCAAAGAGGGTGAAGTAACTTGCTCAGGGTGAAACTGCCAGGAAGTGACTGAGGCTATGGTTGCATTCAGTTTGAATTCCTGACCTGGGCCTGATGATTATCTACAGTTCAATCTAACCACCCTGGTATTAGATTAATTTACATTTCGGGGACTTGGCTATAAAACCGGTAGGGAATAATTCCTACCACCTATTTCATGGGGCTGTTATAGACAAAATATAACCAAAGATTATGGATAAACTCTAAATAGACTGACATGCATTCATAAATGAAAAAAGTTCCTCTGTGGGAGGGAGGTGCCTTACCTTGCAAAAAAACCACAAAGTTTCATACTATGTGGTCTTAAGTTCAGCATACATGTTTCCTTTCCCAACTTCTAAATGATAAACCCATTTTATCCCAAGAGCCATGGAATAGATTGGGCAGGCCACATAACTCCTCAATGATGGGAATCTACTAGACATCAGTGAATCTTGCACTAAGGCCCTATACTGTCTTTGAAGGTGTTCAGTCAAAAGGCCCAAAGGCAGCCAGCCACAACGGAAGCCCAGAGCGGCCCTAGCCCCAGATCCTTTTTCACTCTTCATGGCCAAACTTCATTTAGAAGCCTTCATCTCTCTCCCTCCCCAACCAGGGGCAGTCACTACTGACATTCATCTTCCTTTGGAAAAGAGAGCACTGGGACTGGGGGCAGGATGAATTAGTTCAAAATCTCTTCTTAGGCACTTACTAGTAGTGTGACTAAAGATAAGTCACTTAACCTCATCAGTGCCTCACTTTCCTTTTCTGTAAAATAAACCGGTTGGATTAACGGCCTCTAAAGTATTTTCCAAGGTTATATTCAGGCTCAAATACCTCCTCAGTTAATTACTAACGGTGTGGCAAAGGACAAGTCCCTTAAGCAGTCTGTGCCTCAGTTTCTTCATTTGTAAAAAGAGAAGATTGGACTCAGACTCTCGAGTCCATTCCAATTCTAAATCTATGATCTAAAGATTCAAGACGCAGGTGTTTTGACAGCTGAGAAAGGCGATCAGAGCCAAGGCCCGAGGCTCACCCCTCAACAGAGCCTCGAAATCGCCTCCTCCCGTCGAAGCAAAAAACATCTCCCTCTACCCAACCAACCCCCCCCCCCGCAGGGGGAAACTGTGGGTGCTCGAGTCCCGGCTCTGAGTCTTCCTAGTCAGAGCGTTCCAGGCCACCAGAAGCCTCGGAGCCTCAGTTTCCTCATCTGTAAAACAAACTAAGGACGGCGAGGATGCTGGGTCGGATTGGGTCCAAAAAAAAGCTCCCGTTGGCGGGAGCTTCCCGTCGCCTCTCGGCAACCTGCCCTAGCGGAGCCTAGGTCCAGCCACCGACCAGGTCCTGCTCCCGGGAAGGACAGCAGCGTGGAGGGGTAGCTTCCTCTCCCCCTCCCGCGGACCCTCCGTTGTCACCTCATCAAATAGTCCCGGAAATCCTTGCTCCGGACATAGTCGGCCGCTTTCCGCACCAGAGCCCCTGCCATGGCTGCTGACGCCCGCCGCCGCCACCGCCGCCGCCGCCGCCGCCGCCACTGCCTCAGCTGTATCCCAATGACAACCCAGCCGACCCGGCTGGGGCGGGCAGCAAGATCCCCTCCACCACCCCCAGCGGCAGCGATCTAACAACAACACCACCCTTGCTTTACGGCAGTTTCCCCCCTCGCTCCCCTCTCCTCAGTCTCCCGGGTGATTAGCCCCAGGGGAAGGGAGCGGGAGACTGATTGGCTCTCTGGGTCCTGCACACCCCTTTCCCTCTGTTCCGTCAAAGGGGTATGGGAGGGGGCCGTAAAGCACCGCAGAATTCACTTTGAAGGTTGCTAAGGAATACTAGTTCCCCCGCCCCGAGGAAAGGAGAAAAGGGGGCGGGGCAAGAACAGCTGCGGGCTCCTTGGGGTTGGCTGAACGCGTGACTCCCCACCTATTGGCTGACTGGCGACGATGTCTGCTTCCCAATTAGCGCACAGCTTGGAGGCCCGCTGCCCCGCCCCGCTATTGTTTTTTGGTCTTGCCTCAAGGGCACCCTTGGAGAACTCCAGCTGCTGAGCGGACTAGTCTAGCTCGGGCTGCTCCTCCTTCACCTCTCCCGCCCCCAGCCTGAGTCACCCCACGCTGGCGGTCCAAATGGGCTGCTCCTCCTGTACAGGCTCTTCGTGGCTCCTCTACCCTTCCGCTCCTGTTCCTACTGCGGCCTTTTCACAATGATTCTTAAAAACCCAATCCACCAGGTGCTATTCCTCTCCTTCCCCGAACCCCCATCTCCTCCTGCTGAGCAGAGGTCAAGTACCTGGAAAAATGTATGAGACAGAGTTCTAAGCGTCAACATTCATTGCCAACGAGAGACTTGACTTTCAAATATTTAAAAGCAGGTTTATGACAATTTACAAAAGCTAACCCGAAGTATGGTTCCTGCCTCTTAAAAGAGCAGCTTGTCAAAGAGAATCGGTAATAATAGCTAACATTAATTATATAGTGCTTACTGTGTGCCAGATCCTGCTATGCACATTTATTTTACTGTACTCCTGGATGAAGCTGCTCCTATTACACTCCAGTTTACCGACCGGAAAACTGAGGCAAACAGCCACTTGCCCAGGATCACAC
This sequence comes from Monodelphis domestica, assembly GCF_027887165.1. Taxonomy (NCBI): domain Eukaryota; kingdom Metazoa; phylum Chordata; class Mammalia; order Didelphimorphia; family Didelphidae; genus Monodelphis; species Monodelphis domestica. Next base: position 450,319,053 of record NC_077228.1, read on the forward strand.
AGCTACGAAGTATCTGAGGTCTTAGTTGAACTGATTTTTTTTTAATTAATTAAAACCTTACCTTCTGTCTTGGAATCAATACTGTGTTTTGGTTTGTCAACATGGAATCTAGGAACCCCAAACTTGTGGCCTAGTGGGATCTGGTGAACCCCAAGTTTTAGGACTAGCTTATAGGTTGGAGACCCCAAAGTTTGTACTTGTTCCCTTTTCCCATGGGAATCTACAGGTAAGGGAATCTCAGGCTAGCAGTTTCAGACTGAGAGGGAGACCCTCAGAGGAATGACAATCCTAGTTCGGTGAGACTAAGCATATGCTAAGGACCCTCTTTGTTTTAGGTAATCTCCCCTATTGTATCTGACCCTTTCCCAGGAAGATCCACACCAGAGCAGGAACCATCCTTTAGTATCCATTGTAAGTAGCCCCTTCTTTTACTTCCTACCCTCTGGCTATGATTCCTTTCCCAAGCTTGATTGCATCCTGTCAATGTAGTTTGAACCTCCCATTTTCTTAGTAGCTGTAGTGATGTCAGTCATCTTTCCCTGCCCCTGGACTCCCCAAATACTATATAGGTTCCCCACATTCTTTTGTTCCCGGGAGTCCATCTAGTGAGGTGGCACTCCCAGGGTTCAGTGACCAGAGTGGTCAGAGGTCAGTCCTCGGACTCTGTGTGCAGTTGTGTGTGTCTGTCTGTGTGTCTGTGTCTGTGTCTGTCTGTGTGTGTGTGGTGTGCAGCTCTGTGTCTGAGCCCTACTAGCGCTGAACCCCTTTTTGCCCTTGATTAAAGAGAGATTTTGACTATTTAATAGTTCTGTGTTTTTCTCCAGTCGACAGGTTCCTAGGCAGAAGGGGGGAGGAGGGGTTAGGCAAGTGACTTACCCAGGGTCACACAGCTAGGAAATGTCTGAGGTTACATTTGAACCTAGGACCCCCTGTCTCTAGGACAGGCTCTCAATCAACCTGATCCCAGGCTTGGCACTCTACCATCTAGATCCACGTGTCATCCTTGGTGTCTAAGGTGATAAAGGTCACTACTACTACTCGGTGGAAAAATTCAGGAAAGTATACTTATTGAAATTAAGCACATACACGATGTCCCAACTCCAATCCACTGTAATCCCAAAGTTACTCATTCATGTAACAAACATTAGTTAGGCAACCATCTCGCCCTCCCCCCCCCCCCCAAGATAGATAGAAAGACAAGTAAGTAAAGCTCTCTCAGACCTCAAACTATTCCTTACTGGCTCACAATGTAGCCAAACCAATTTAAAAATATATAATAAATATGCACTTGAAATATAGGTATCTATTTCATCAGTGTGGAAATGTCAATAAACAAAGCACATTGCTTTGTTTGAATCCAAATAGATTTTATTAAGATTTGTTGTCTCTCTTGCCTACACCTTTGATTTTTAGGTGAAAGTGTCTAAGGTACCTGAGACAATATTATGTAATAATATTTAGTGGTGACAGTTCATCTATGAGCCCTGGTTTTGCAATTTGCTCTCCAGCATCCTTTGTAAGCGGACTTTCAGCCTTTACCTATGTCAACTAGAAAAAACACAGAACTATTAAATAGTCAAAATCACTCTTTAATCAAGGGAAAAGGGGTTAGCGCTGCTACTACGACAACAGAGCTGATTTCCAAGACTGCACCGGAGTCAAGACGCTCTGGTCACCAGCCCCTGGGAGTGCCACCGACTCAGGATGGACTCCGAGGAACAAAAGAACTTGGGGAACGTATATACCACTCTAGGTGACCTGGGGGGTTTAGGATTAGAGGGACAGTTGATTGACTTTACAAGGGTAAAAAAAAGGAAAATGAAGAGTTCCAGACAGGAATAATAGTGAGGGGCTGGGGCCCCACAATGGACACAAAAGGGAAAGACTCAGCCTAGGGCTGGGTCACCTTGGTCATGGACTTTAGCCTAGGGGGAAGAAACCATTGGGACAAAAGGGATGGGATTTGCTGTTCCCACCCAAACTACCAGGAAGTTCACTGTCTGGTGAAGAGGGACCTTCCCTCAGGGGGAAACTCTCCTGTGACAAGGTCAAAACCTGGGGTTTCTGCCTCCAAGCTAAATAAACTGGGGATCTCTAGATTTCCATGTTGACACCTAACAGTGTTTAGTGAGGGAATTCATTGCCTCCAGAGGTACCTCATTCTAACTTAGGGTTAGTAATGTTTCATTACCTCGAGATAAATTTGCAGCTTTGCAAAGTAAGCATGGTGCCTGGCACATAGTAGGCATTTAATTAATCTTGGTTCATTTGACTTATAATTTTCTACCCACTGCTCCTAGCTTTTTTCTAGCTCAGATGAATAAGTGTAAAGCCTCTACTAACAAACATTCATATATTTGAAGATAGGTATTAAGTAATCCTTTTTTCTTGAGTTCAAAGTCAGCCGTATGACCCTGAGTAAGTCACTTAACCTCTGCCTCAATTTCCTTAACTGTAAAATGGGGAACAGGGTAGCACCTATTTTAGCCATGATGCTTTCTTTGTACTCCCCAGAAGCCTGATCCAGCACCCACTTTGCTAACCCATCTGCCCCAGTGGCAGCTTGCTGCTCAGGAGAGTTCTGATACAAGACCAGGAGGATCCTGGCAGCAGGATGATGGTGAAGCTCAAATTAGATCACATTAATTAGTCATATTGGAGAGTATTTGTAAAGCATTTAACAAACTGTATGGCATTTAGTGGGCACTTAATAAATGATTGTTTCCTTCCTTTAGATGTGAAATGCTTTACAAGGCTATATCTATATCTCAGCTCTAACAACAAAAAAAGTGGTCTTATCATCTCAGATTATGATTGTTCTCCTGTTAAGATTTTTAATTATTTGATATATATGTGTATACATATATATATCAAACAAATATGTGGGTTTTGTTTTTCTTCATAAACCTATTATGATTAAATTTTCATGTCTAAAGGCTTGCCGTGTGATTAATATTTTCAGCCCTTATAACAACAAAAGACCCTCTCTTGAAGTGTGGTCTGCACTGGTGAAGAAAATGGTGTCATCTGAAATCATAGGTTTTTTTCAAAGCATTTGTCTTTAGCCTAATTCATTTAAAATTATCTCTCTTTTTTTTTTGCCATTGTAATAATAACTAACTTTTAAAGAGCTCTCTAAGGTTTGTAAAATATTTTATTCACAATAACTCTGCAACATATACAGTACATATTTCGTTATCCCCACTTTATTTTTATTTCTTTATTTTTAAAACTCTTACCTTTCTTCTTAGAATCAATATTGTGTATTGGCTCCAAGGCAGAAGAGCAGTAAGGGCTAGGTAATGGGAGTTAAGTGACTTGCCCAGGCTCATTCAGCTAGGAAATGTCTCAGGTCATATTTGAACCTAGGACCTCCTATCTCTAGGCCTGAACTCTCAATTCACTGAGCCATCCAACTGCCCCCTCATTATCCCCATTTTAGAGAATTAGGAAACTGAAGCTCAGAGCCCTGGGTCACACAGATTCAAACCCAGATCTTCTGATTGTACCATATTGCATTTATTCTATGTCCATACTTGAACATCTAACATAATTTATCTATCCAAAACATATTCATCATGAACCAATTCATTTAATATTCTTTAGGATAAGAAAATATTCCATTACAGTTCTTTTATTCCACAAACACTAACTCAGTCCCTGCTGTGTATTATAAGGTCCTGTGTCAGCTTTTATTTGGTTTTGTAGCATCCCAAGCATATTCACATCTATGAAATATAAATGACTGTATGATTACTGTGTCTCCAAGCATAAGGTTATACCAATGAGGCTTGTGAATGTAACCTTGAACTGGCCATGCAGCCCTTGGCTAAAACAAACTCATTAGCATGCTCGGACTCAATTCCCCTGGAAAGCGTGGTTTGCAATGTACGCGCCCAAAGGTGTTCCCTCTACCTCTGCCACCCAATCTTAATTGTCTACACTTTGTGATGTGGTTACTACATCCTTGGGAGTACCACCCAAGCAGGACAGGAATAAATTCAGAGGCAAACCCATGAACTTCCTCTTGGCCTTTCTCCCCTTCCATGGAGCTCCACTGGGCTCCTCAATGACTATCTCTCTCTCTCCTCTTGACCTTCTCCTTCCCTGAGGCTGTAACCATCTCTGGCTTGCATTTCCTACCTTAATCTCCTCCTCCGCCCCAGTTCCTTTGTATTCATACTCTCCTATCAAAGGGAGTATCATAGGGGTTGCCTGCCCTATTCAACCACTGACTTGTCTGTGTCTTTCATTTCCACCCTGGTTCTCGGTTCCTACCTCTCCTCTGGTCCCATCACAAAGGTGAGCCCCTTCCCTTGTGGGACCCTGCTAATCAGGGAAGTCCATTAAGGAAAACCCCACAGGTTTGCTTCTTATAGGGAACAAGATTCATATTTTACTTATCAAAGTAGCATGCTTTTTATGATCTTATGAGATTACAGAGGCCTACAAAAAGAGGCCTATGTGATCATTATAAGTAAGGGTGTGAAAGTGAGTGGTATAAAGTGCAGTAGCATTTTAGAGAAAGGAAAGGTTGGATTTTTTTTTTACCTAAAGAGCTCAGAAAAGATGTAATTATATAGAGCAACTTGGCATGTAAACACACATTTCATATTGGCTCAGATAAATTCACCACAAAAGGTCCACCCTAAGGACCAGGATCCTTTCTTGATTTCTGCTGGCAGTGTGAAGACATCACTAGGACACAATTTATCTTTTTCTCTTTCCATGTGACCAAACTTTTATATTTTATTCTCTAAATGTCTTTGATTACATCCTTTTTGCTACCTTTTCTTCATTGGTCTACTCTCTGTGGCAGCACTCTTCCCACCCACCAAATGCCTCTCCATTGCTCTCTGTATGATCCTTATTTTTAATTCACTAGAGATGACAGTGTTCCGTGACTCATAGCCTGGTACTCTGTTGCCAGGGTCCTCCTGATCTTATATGGTGAGTTCTCTCTGTGGGACCAGAAGCAGGAGCTCGCTTAGGCAGATAGATTTAGCTAAGTGGATGCTGGATGAATCACCAGGGCCAGCCAGCATTCCCTGGATGTTTGTGTTGTGGAAATTGGATGGCCTGCACAGTCAGATTGAGAGTAAATCGGGCTGTGAAATTCAGCTGTAGACACAGCTCTCAGCTTTTAGGAACCGTTCAATGAAAACGGAGGGTCTGTTGATGGAATTGGTAGTTGTGAAAATGAAGATACGAGTAGATACCGAGGTCCCCGGGTGGAAACCAACCCAGAGAGATGATCATAATAATGGTTTGTGACCCAGAAATCCTGATTTCTCCAAAGATAAAATCTAGGAAATTGAAGGAGAGCAGCCTTGAACAGAGACTGGCAAACTCCCACCAGTGTTAAGAAAGTCCTAGCTGGCACTGCTTTCTGGGAGGAAGGTTTGGTTGTAAGCGAGAAGTTCAATAGAAACCTGTGGAGTTAAAAAAGCAATGAATCCTGAAGGCTGTGGTGCCTTTTGGGGTAGAGCTCCAATTTATTTATTTTTTATTTTTTTATTTTTATGAGGTTTATTAAAGGTCAAGGGTTAAAGAAAATACAAGCAAGAGAAGCATATGGCCCACCCAAATTTCACTCACATCAGGAGCTCCACTTTAAAGACTTTGGACTTTAAATATTAGTCTTCCTCACTACAATACAATTTGATAAATGTTTGATATGATATGAAATGATAAACTGATAAACACCAGGTACAGATAAGAAAGAGAGTCCCTGCTGTCCTTATGTTTTAATGTGGTAGCAGTGGCGGTGGGTATGATATTCCCTGGAATCTGGTAAGGCAACTAGGTATTGAAGCAGATAGGGTGCTGGACCTTGAGTCAGGAAGATGAGTTCAGACACAGTAATAGACCACTATCTGCAAAATGGGGATAATAATAATACTACTACCTATCTCCCAGAGTGTTGTGAGGATAAAATTAGGGAATATTTATAAAAACACTTTTCAAATATGAAAGAATTATATAAATAATTACTGGTTTTTACCTGACATTTTTCCAGACTTCATAATTGAATTCCTTCCAGCCTGAATCTTATCTTTCTTTAATTGGTCTATTTCAATGCCCTCTTGGATCTTTTCTGCCATTCCTAGTTTCTCTAGAAGCACATTGAGACTATATTAGTCTAAATGTGATAGTGATACTGTTCTTGAGGGAAAAAATTATGTAATGCAATCTTTACAAATTTTTTCAATTTTTCTTCTTGATGTGGTCCTCCCATTATCATTTTAAATGCCCTTGGGATGATTATATTTTTAGTTAAATGCTCTTGCCTAGCTTTCTTAAAAATTATTCCCCCCCCCCCCCCCCCCCATGTCTTCTCTTTGCTTCATGAGTTGAGATCTTCAGGAGCTTCTTTGTAAGATTTGACAACTGAGTTTACATTCAATACCTATATTGTTCTTGGCTTCTGAACCTGAAAGAAAATCAGTTGCTTGCTGACTAACAATTTTTAGGCTCCCTTTATTTCCTTTTTGTGGCAATTGAGTTACATTGTTGAAATGTCTATTATCTATGCTTTATCTTCTCTCCAAATTTCATTTTTATCATTAATAACTTTTCTGCAAAGGTCAGAACACATACACACAGTTATTGCTCATCATGGAAGAGATCAGAGGTTTAGTATCCTGAGGAAGTGGCCTTAAAGGTCATCTAGTCCAATCTTCACATTGTACAGATAAGGATATTGTGGACTGAGAAGCTAAATGACTTATTCAGAGTCACAATAATAAGTAACTAAAGTAGTGATATTGAGCTCTGAAAAGAAATCCAGCATTCTTTCTGTTTTAATGATCACCTCCTTATCTTTTTCTCATTTTTATTCCTCTTGCTTTGTATTGTTATCTTTATGCAGCCAGACATTGTTAGAACAAAGACAACAGATGATTCATATTTATACTGTTCTTCCTGCCTTCAGAGAGAAGTCTTCATCAGAACAGAAAATTTTCCCCAAACACCATTTTCCATAAAAAACTAGCAAAAAGGAACTGGAGGGAAGATTCAGATTTTCTACTTCTCCTTTAGCTACACTGTCTAATTTTCTTTAGTCTGTCCCAGTTTTGTTTAGGCCATATGCATAAAATAATTCAGCTTAAGTGAAGCAAATAAAAAAAACTTCATTGTGGTTAAATTGTTATACTGGATAATAATTTGAGTTTTCCTGTCAATGGTTAGACATGTACAAGAAACTTTGTCAAATGTCAAACTATCACATCACTTTAGAAAGTCACTGTAATGAATTAATTTTGACTGTCTCCAGGAGGAGATATTGTAGGAGGATTAGAAGTCCTTTCCATTTTCATCTTTTCTCCACCCACACTTAGCTTTAAGCATTGGGAGCAAATGTTGAGAGAATTCTGAGTGGGTCATAAGATTTAGATCTAGATGTAATAGTCATCTACCAGGAGTTCCTCAAACTGAAAGACATATTGATTAAGTGTCATACTTGAATCTGGATTATCTTGACGGAAGCCAGCTCTTTATTCACTAAACCCCACTGTTTCTGTATAAATGGGCGATCTTTATGCCTATGTCTCTATCCATAGCTATCCCACATTTTCTATGTGCTCTGGAACTACATTCCCTAAAACTATAATTTTCAAGCCCTCATGTATTTAGTTATCGGGAGGACATAATTAGTACAAAAGAAATGCATTTGCTGAAATGCCTTGGTAAGAACAATAGCAACAAAACATCTGGGGTTCATAAACCGGGGTTCAAGGATTAGTGGGAAGAATGGACACATGTTGGGAGCATATGTGGCTGTGGAACATGTGAGAAGGGAAAAACGAATGACTGAAAGCTGCAGGGCTTCAGGGATGCCCTGCAGCTGAGGTCTTCTCATTGCTCTTATTAACGTTGGTCTGTCTATGTTGGAATCTATGTCATTGCTTGATTCTCACCCCCACTTCTGAGTCTGCTGAAATTCTGGTTTTGTCTGCTGTTTTGCCCTCACCCAGAAGGAGCCAAAATCTTTCCCTAGAATGTGAACGAGCCTCGTGGTGCTGGCCCCTTAGAGTCTGCTTTTTGGTCTGCTACCTCCTAAGAAGTTGGGGCCAGGCCTAAAAACCAGGCTTTTCCTCTAACAGTTAACTTGTGACTATCACTGGGCATGGGCACAGCCATGTGGGAGAGGAAGAAGATAAAAATGCCCTCCCTTCTTGCCAAAATTCTGTCCGAGGCACACCTAAGGAAGGGCTGGTAATCTAAATTCTCTCTGCAGTTTGATTGATAGGAGGCTCAGCTCCTCTGCTTTAAACTCTCAATCCTGTTCATCGATCCAAGACAGTAACTAGGTGGAGTAAAGGACTCAGAACAGGTTTGTTTTCTTTGTCAGGCTTCACAAAGGCCACTCAAGGTTTGATGGTTGTGAACAAACTGGATTTCATAACATTGAGCAAGGGGAAAACAATTGGCATTTCCCTGAGCAACATAGCAACCTTTGATGGAGCATTGGAGGAAGTAATATGCCTTAAAATGGCTAAAAACAAAACACACTTGAAAGCCTCAAATCCTGAAACCATGCAAAAGAACCACACAGAGTTTGAAAGGGGTACATAGTCTTATAACCTGTAAATATGATCACTTAAAATCGGAATGTGTTCTCATTGTCTTTGTTACATTCCCCCTAAATGCTCTATGATTTCAGCAAGTTAATTGGGGGCAAGAAGATGGGATTGATCATGAGTCTATTGATCAGTGTCTTACTGATACAGATATAGCCACAATTCATATTCATAGATCTATATATAATATATTCAAATAATTAATAATTCAAATAATTAATAATAATAAGAATAATTATAAATATGCACACATATATGCATATACATATTACTTTAAAATAAAAAAAAAACACGGGGTGGATAATGCAAGTATTATTAGTCTTATTTTAGAGATGTAGAAATTCAGTGTCAGAGAAGTTGTGACTCATCCATTTTGCGTAAGTGGAAGGGTAAAAACTTGAATGAAAGTCTTCTGACTCTAAGTTCTAGGGTCTTAGCATGACATCAAAGCTGCTTTTCATTATTAATCATTGATTATAGAATCATATGTTAAGAGCTGCAAAGGACCTTAGACATTATCCAGCCTAGCACCCGCTTTCTCTAGTTAAGGAAACCAGGTTCCAGAGAAATAAAATGGGCTATCCTGGGTCATACATCTAGTAAATGTCTAAGTTGGGATTTGAATACAAATCTACTTGACTCCAGTGATGTTTTTATTGTGAATTCATTTATCATATCACATTTCATTGTGATAACTAGTTGAGAACTAGGGGCAGAGAAGACAAAATTTTGATTTGGGGTAAGAAGGGAAGGATAATAATTTTAAGGAATTATCACTAGATGTCAAACCTATGGATAGGTTATAGGAGCCATGAGAATGCTGTAAGGGGAAATTTTAGGGTTGTGACTTAATCTAAATTTAATTGGTCGCCAGGGAATATCCCAAATAAAATACCCAATTCAGTTAGGAAATTTATGGTGATTTAATTAATATAGAGGGAGGGAATTAAGGAGAAGAGAGGAAAAGGGTATAGGATTTATCCCACTTGGCCTGTGCCAGGGGGAGTTCAAAGACCTCTGCCACCAGGTCTTTTCAGAAGATTAGAGGCTTTCTTAAGAGGATAGTGTTTTGGAAGGTAAAGGAGAAAAGAATCAGCCTAAACTCTGAGAGAGCTCAGAGAAGACACCTCACCTGAACTAGGTTACTAAGCTTCCCCAGTAGTGAATCAAGGACTCTCACCACCAAACCTGGACAATAGCTGCTGCCACACCAAGACGCCAAGATGCCAAGATGCTAAGATGCTCAGCACGCTACCACCAAAGCCACCTCTCTGTGAAAAGAGGCCGGAGAGAGAAAGTGACGCCAAATATATAGACCGTTTTTACATCACATCTCACATGTACCAATGGTAGCTTAAGTTTGACTTTAGGACAGCCCAGAGGTCTGTCAGTTGTTTCTGATTTGTCATTTGTTAGCACATGTCTGTCATAGGCCATCCTTCTCATACTTAATCCTTAAGTAGAGGTGTAGACATTCCTGTTTTGTTACACTAAGCAGGGTGGAGTAAATCTAAAATTCACAATGCTAGGTACCTGAGAGACGATTATTAAGAGGAGGAAGAGGTTACAGAAAAGATTTTCCCACACATATTTTATTTTTTCCCAAATACATGTAAAAACTATCAACATTTGTTTTTAAAATTTTGAGGTTCCAAATTGTCTCCTTCCTTTTCTCCCCTCCTCCTTCACTGAAACAGCAAGAAATTTGATGTAAATTATACATGTGCTATCCTGCAAAACATTTCCATATTGGTTGTGAAAACATAATTCCCAACCCAAAAAAGCCCCCAGAAAAATAAAGTTTGGGGAATTATTTTAAAGATATGCTTTGATACACATTCAGACTCTCAACAGTTCTTTCTCTGGAGGTGGATAGCATTTTTCATCATAAATCCTTTGGAATTGTCTTGGATCATTGTATTGCTGAGAATAAGTCAATTTTGCTGTTACTATGTACAATCAGAAAGGATTTTAAACCAAAATTTTCCTATTATCTCAAAATTTCACCTAAGACCATCATGGTCATCATGTTAATGACCAAACTCTTCATTACAATTCATCCATCCTATAAACTTGTATACATTAACTGGAGTTATAAAAGATAACTTGAAGATTCATTTAACTAATGAAGGGTGCTTCATTTCATCAGGCTCTTCTGCACTAAGTATCTTCAATCTAATTTTCTCTCCTGGGTTCATCTGGTAAGTGTTTAACTCTCTCTTGGGAGGTAGGAGTGGAAAAGTAAATAGGAGATGCTTTAAAGTTTCATCTTCACCAGTAATATTTTATCCATCCTTAAGTTTAGATAACCAATAAAACAATAAATCACAAATGATATATGGAACATTTACTTTTCTGAGGTGTAAATGCTAACAGAAAACTTTTGAGTGTCTTTGGGCTGACTCCAACACATCCACTCTTCCTGGTTACTCCAGTTTTATTATAGTTCATAAGTCACTTCCAACTCTGTCTGAGTATAGTATAGACCCCCTCATTTTTCATAATGGAAATTTCAAGGAGTAGGAAATATATGATACAGTTACATGATGCCAGTAGAGTACATTTTCTATAAATATAAGAATTTTATTTTTCTGAAAATAAATACCATACTTTATAACCTGTTTCATTTTTTCTTGTTGTATTAGAAATAGGCATAGCCAGTTTTTAACCTTCTCAAGGCATATTACTTTCTCCAATGCTCCATCAAAAGTTCTTACCATGATGTGGGAAATGTCAATATTTTCCCCTTGCTCACTGTTGCAAAATCTATAGTGTCAAATTCAAATAGAAATGGAGGTCACTATCCATATTTAAAGATTCCTGAAGGTTGCATATTCATCAAGTTTTAAATTAAGTAAAATTTAAATTTAAAAGATAATATAAATCTGTGTCTTATTATATGTTTTATTTATTTTGTCAAATATTTTCCAATTAGATTTTAATCTGGTTCGGGCCACTTGGGAGTAAATTGTAGGCCACGTTTGGCCCACAGGCAATGGCATTTCTGCCTAAATAGTTATTAGAATTAGCTGTCAACTCCCTATAATTTTCTCTCTTCATTTACGTGAAACAGAGATAGAGGGTGGGAATTTCAAGTTTATGGGGTCTAGCTGAGGGCTCATTCTACCTGTTTTGTACATATATTAAAAGCTGAGGTTAGAGGATTCAGGCAGATTAAAAAAAAACAAAAAACCACCTTTCAGTGAATTGTACATCAGTGTGCTTTTTGCTAGTAAATTTTTTAGCCTCAAAGCTTCAGATTCTCTTTTACATAAGAAATGCAAATGAGTTAAAAATAGTTTACTTGACCTTGGAAAAAGTATCATGAGCATTATTGCTGAGAGATGATTTTAGTCCCCAAGGAATGTCTGACTAAGTTAATATTTGAGTTACCCACAGTCAGGATCTTTGGCCTACTTTTGACACACACACACAGAAAAGAGAATGTGTACATTTCTAGCATACAAGAATTATGAAACAAACTTTAGTGTCCTTGTATGATTAGCCTGAAATGAACTTTGGCTACTGTCCCAGGAAAAGTTATCAAGATTAAACTTCAACTGACTTTTGGCATAGTGAACATTCATTCATTCATCAATCATTTATGCACAATAAACTGTTAGGTAAATACAAATGAGAAATAGAGCATGCTTCAAGGACTTCAGATTCTATTGGAGACTTTAAGAACTGTTCACAAATAAATTCTTTTGGAGCAAGAAGAATACAGTATAAATAGAATTTCAGGGATGGAGAAGACCTCAGAGGCCCTTTAGTCCCATTACCACAAGTGATCAGGAATCTCCAACCCAACATTTTCAATGCGCTTTTTGAGGTGGCAAAGAAACTGGAAAATGAGGGGATGTTCCTTTGTTTGAGGTCCTGTAGTCAGGGAGAACACATTATCTTCCAAGCCATCCCATTCCATTTTTGGATACCTTTATTTTGGCACTCTGGATAAAATATAGGCCCTAGAGTCAGGAAGACTTTTCTTCCTGAGTTCAAATTTGGCCTCAGACACATACTAGCTATGTAACTCTGTTTGCCTTAGTTTCTTCATCTGTATAATGAGCAGAAGGAAACTGAAGACCACTCTAGTATCTATGCCAAGAAAACCCCAAAAAGAGTCACAAAAAGTAGAAGACAAGATTGAAATCAACCACTTGAATGTGAATGGAAGGAGGAGATGCCCTTAGAAGAATCAGCATTCTAGACAGGGGACCAGGGTGGGGAAAGATGATGTTCTAGAGAATATGTAATTTTTTTTTTAATTTCTGACTACAATTTTTAATGACTCATCTATCAAAGGCCTTGGAGGCAACTAGATGGCTCAGTGGATAAAACACTAGATCTGGAATAAGGAAGACCTGAGTTCAGATCTGACCTTAGGTGCTCACTAACTGTGTGAACCTGGGAAAGCCACTTAAACTCTGTGTGCCTTAATCCACTGGAGAAGCAAAGGGCAAACTTCTCTAGTATCTTTGCCAAGAAAACCCCATAAAGGATCACAAAGGATCACAACTGACAAAAGGCAAAAATCAAAGACCTTTTCTTTTCCTTTTGTCTGGACCTATCAGATTTTCAAAAGACTTTTTCTAGGAGTCTAGGAAGGGCTTTAGAGAAAAAATATTACTTCTTAATATTTTCAAATACGTTTTTATAATGATAATAATAACAAATGAGTTTTTTAGATATGCCTCCCCACAGAATTCCTTTTCTTTCCTTTTTTATATAATCTTAATAAAAAAGAATGCTATCCTTTTCTTGACAAAGATGATAGATTATTATGCAGAATAAGAAACATATATGTAGATGTAGCCAAAATGGGAAATTATTTTGCTTAACTATGATTAAATAATAAAAGAGTTCTTCCTTTCTTCCTCCCTCCCTTCTGTAGGTAGAGAGGAGTAGGGAGAAAGGCAATTAAAAATGAATCATGCAAACAACTTTCCTCTCTAAAAGGAAAGAGGGTACAATTTACATTAAATTCATACATGGGGCTGTTGTTTGGGTATCTCTCCAAGCCAAAGAAGGCTTAGATACATATTTATATGAAATTAAATAAAACTATTTCTGATAGACTATTTACTAAACACAGAATGTTGTAGTATATGTATCTCTCTGTTTGTCTCTCTATCCATCCATCCATCCATCTCTCTCTCTCTCTCTCTCTCTGTCTGTCTGCCTAACTTTGTCTCTCTGTATCTGTGTTTATTTGTTTATCAATATATTGTAAAGATTAAAATGTAGGGGAGACTGAGGCAGGTAGAAATTAGTTTCTCTCTGCAAGGAGTATTATATTTTTATGAGGTTTATTAAAGATTAAGGATTAAAGAAAATTAAAGAAAATACAGGATAAGAAAATGCATGCCTAGGCCAGAGAGGCCTAGACAAGATAATCTCACATCATGGAAGAGACAAGTCTGCTCCAAAATGGAAGCCCAAAAGACCTCTCAGTAGGTGCAGAACTCCTTTAAATAATCATTTGTGTTCTTGCCCAGGCGAGAATTCAGTGTGATTACAAAGCACTCTGGGGAAGTGGAGTAAAGGATTCTGGGGATTGGAGTCCTGGATTCGAGTCTATTTTTACAATATCTACGTGTGGTAGTATAGATATATATTACATATATAGTGTTGTAGTATATATGTGATATCTGGAATCATGATTGATTATCTAGTTGATCACAGTTCTTAAGTTTTGAGAACTATTCATTTTTACTCTTGATAGTAAGGTATAAATTGCTCTTGTTCTGCTCATTTCACACTCTTACCAGTTTATAGAAATCTTTCTCAGTCTCTGAAATGATCTTTTTTCATCTCTTACAATACAATAGTATTCCATAATATCCATATACCATAAGATGGTCATACATTTCCTACTTAATGGGAACCTCCTTCCAGTTTCCAGTTCTTTGCCAAAATAAAAACCACGACAATTTTTTTGGACATATAGAATCTTTATCTTTTTTATATGTCTAATCATATTATTTCTGGTCCAGAAGGCATGAATAAATTAGTAACTTTAGGGGCATAATTCCAATTTTTTTTCCAGAATAAGAGGACCAGTTTGCAGCATATAAACACACATTTTATCTGATCATAAATGCTTTCTCTATTCATAAAAAATCTGAAAGGTAATTTCTTCCATGTTCCTCTAATTTATTTATGATATGAACTTTTATATCCGGGTCCCATATCTATTTGGAGGTTATTCTGGTATAAGGTATGAAGTATTGGTCTAAACTATAATTTCTGCTATACTGCTGTTCAGTTTTCCTAGCAATTTTAAACAAATAGTGAGTCTTTCCTCTAGTTGCTAAGGTTCTGGGTTTATCAAATATTAAGTTTCTAGTTATATTTGCTTCTATATATTATGTACCTCATTTGTTTCACTGATTGATCTCTTCAACTTTCATGTAGGAGTTCCGGCATATACAAATCTTGATAATATTTTAGGGGTGCTCAAAAAGCTGCCCCCAAAGCACAAGGCAATAAAGTAACAGAAACAAAGCTTCAGGCATTGATTAAGGTAATTTTGCTGTGCTCTCCTGAGTTTCTAGAAATAGGGGTACTCAAGGTAGGAGAATGGGACCTCATTGGAAAGACTTTAAGACAAGAAACCAGAAAAGGGACTAAAAGTGGCGCCAGCAACTTGACTAACTTGGAAACTGGTTAGGACGGCATTAGGGGCAGAAACCATTCGGAATTCTTTGGTCCAACCTGCCTCAATCTTAGACTTTCCTTCTAACCTGAACACTTCCTATCTTGCTCCACCCATTCCTCTGACTACTTCTGTTCCAGGGAGCTAGCCCTTTCCCTTCAACTTTCAAAGTCTGCTAATTTCCCGCAGGCTATTTCCCCGCTTTCGCTCACTATTCCTTCCCCTCCCTTTCAAACAGCAGGTGACTCTTCTATCTCTGCAGTAAAACCTCTCCCAGCTGTGATGAGGACCTCAGCAGACACCGCTTTGCTTATTCCTCCTCCTCTTCCACTTCCACCATACTAAATGCAGGGTTATAATTATCCTAACCCTAGAGGAGAAAGCCGACAAATCAGCTTCTCCAACAGACATTAAGGATAATCCCGAGAATACAAAAATAAAATGGGCAGACATAAAAAGTTTGAAGTGCTCAAGAAGAATGTCATTCACTCTAAATGAACATCCTAATGCAAACCTCAACAACATGGGAATAGGACACCTGAAATACCCAATGAAATTGCAGGGCCGATACCGGAAGGATGGGGGGAGGGGAGGGAGGAAAATAATATGATTCTTGTAACCGAAGAATAATGTTCTAAATTGACTAAATGAATTAATTTTTTTAAAAGAATGTCATTCAGTAATTCAATAATGTAAGCCTAACCCTAACCCTAAATCCATGCAGCTCATGGCACTATGGTGCTGATAGGCAAAATTAGCCAGCAATCTCTAACACCAAATTATTGGTACGAATTAGCTCAGTTTGTACTTAGTGCCAAAGATTTCATGATATGGAAGTCATTTTTTCAGGAATTATGTGAGGAACAAGCTAGAATCAATAAAAAAACACTATATAAATATGACCTATGATGAACTCACTGGCACAGGCAAATTTAGAGGTGTTAATAGGCAGTTGTATATTCAGAACAAACCTTTAATAAAATTGGTCTAGCTGCTAAAAGAGCATGGCAAATTGTAACTAAAAATTTCTTTGAGGAAGCAATTCCTCACCAAGAGGCTCATAAAAACTTTAGACCACAAGAATCTGAAGGCAGAGCGATTTAGAGACAAAACATGTTTGCTTTGCCTGCCACAAAGCTGGACATTTTAAACGATCCTGCCCCAATTTAAAGCCAAGGTGGTCTCCTGAATTTTTCAGTGTCCCAAAGAAGAATATTGGGCCTCACCATGTCTCCCCAGACCACAGGCCCAAACAGCTACATCTAATCCCCTACAACATTTAAACTAATTTGTGGGGTAGTCCTGAGCCCCTCTAAAATTCAGGACATCAAAGAAAAGGCTAGTGATCACGAAAAATTTAAAACAGGCAGAAATTTTGCTCTCATTCAAATGGCCAGAGCAATAAATAGGCTTTTCTTTATCAGCAAAGCTCAGTGCAATTTTAGCATATGGACAGAGGATTTGGGATACTGTAGTAAGTTCCAGATCCAGATCCAGAGAATTCCACCTGTCTATCCTTTGAGAGTAGAGAAGTCTCACTTCTCAGGGGCTAAAAATCTACCCTGAGGACATTCACAAAAATAATAAGGCAGAGATATATAACACACCCAAAGCCTTTCACATTTTTTCAATTCGAAATGACAAAAAAACTTGCACAGCTGATTCCATTTCCAAACAGATCTTTGCTAAACGCAGGATTTAGTGTGAAGTCAGATTTAAAATCAAACATCTCATATTTATATTGGACAGAGCAAATTAATAAAAAAAGATTGATTATGTTCTTTTGCATGAAAAGTAAAAAAAAATTCAGGTATTTTTCATATTTCTTTGGACAAGAGATATTTTTTCTGCGATGAGGTTAACATTAACTACAAGTACCACAGGGCAAAAATAATTGTTAGCATCTTTAATTAGATCTCATGCTAAATTCGCTAGTGCAATCACATGGCTTGTTTATAAACTTATTTGGACAAATTTATGACCTTTAAAAGGACAGACACTCCAGCAATTTGATGAATTAATCCTGCCACAAGTAAGGCATAACTCTTTAACCTTGTGTCAAAAGGTTGTAGCACAAGTGCTGGAATCAATCAAGAGAAAATTGAAAACTCAGTACAGTTGTCTGCATGAAAAACCTAAATTGGTCAATGTTTCAGAGAAATTTCAGATTGATCCTACTTTTAACATCTGCCATATGAACTCCTGATCTGGCCTTAGCTATACCTATTGTCTTAGGATCCTGCAGTTTGTATCTGGTGATGATTACCTCATAATGTTAATGTATCAGACCACTTGTCTAATTATCCCCCTATACTGTTGTTACCCCAATAAATACCAGTATGTCAGGCCAAGAGAGAAGCTCTTCTCCACCTTGGTTCTCGACCACAGAAGCTCTTCACCACTAGAACTCTATGCCATGGAAGCTCTATTCCACCAGAACTAACTCGCTGCCTGACTACTTCATGTCAGAACTTTCTTTGTCTTTGTGTCTTTCTTCTCACCTTATGGTCTCCTTCCCTTAGACTTTAACCCATCACCCTTTTTTCTCTCAGTCCCTGGTTCCCCTTTCAGAGTGTTTTACCCACTAGGAACTTTTGTGAAGTCTGCGGAGGGCTTCATTTTAAAACCAGAACCAAATTATTTTAGAAAATTACTGGTTTATAGTATAGGTTGGGATCATATTTGCTTGACCTTCCTCTTTCCTTCTGTTTTTGAATCTGAGAATTTCCTTTTCCGTTCTTGGTGATACCATCTCAGGAGGGGCAATCTTGGACATAGATGTGGGTTAAAGAAAGTCTTCCTACTTCAACCCCATAGGAAAGGGCTTCAGCTAAGTCCACCCCTAGAGGACAATGACTTGTATTTAGACAAAAAATAGAAGTCCCCTTTTTCTTCTCCTCCCTTCTTCCCATCTTAAAATAATAATCTCAACTACTCGCTTTCCCTAAAAAGAAGGGAGAACTTTGATGCCTGAGATAAAGGAAAGAACTTATTTGGAAAAAGGATTTCAATTTAATTTGATCTTGACAGGAAAAGGTAGTTGAAATGATTAAAATAAAAAAAAATTCTGTTATCTTATTAATTTTAATAGAGTAAGAAAAACTGGATTCCCCCCCTCCAATTAACTAACTCCTTAAATCTTGAATCTTCTCAGATTCAAAAGTTCCTTTCTAGGTGCAGGATTGGTCCTTATATAGACCAATCCTGTGCCCAGAAGTAGGGAGGCGTGGCCTCTCCCTGGCATGGGATTGGTCCAAATCAAGACCAAACCCATGCTAGTAAGTAGTAGGGAGGGAATCCCTGAGGCATGCTGGGGGATGCAGTTTCCCGGGCCACAACACTTTAAAACCCACATTTCCCTCTGTGATCCTTTGGGGATGGATTATAATAAATTTAAGAATCTAAAGATAGATTCTTGTAAGGGGAAAACACAACAATCTGAGAATAATGAAACAAAAGGGAAACAGGAACAAAACCAATTTGGGGAAGCCCCTTTTGCATAACAATGTACATATAAAACAAATTAATTTTAATAAAACAGAGGAATTTAATAAAAATGAATTTAACCCCCCAAAGTTAAATTATGCATATCTGGTTTGCTCAGGATCTCCTGGAGCAGCCTGCTGTCTCCATGGGCATCTCCATGGCATCTTCCACAAGGAGTTTAGTCTCTGGATTCCAAGAAGCAGCAAATTTCTTACCCTTAAAAATTACTTAAACTTTTCATATAAAATAAAAACACATTCCCCCCTGTGAAGGATTAAAGAAACATTGAAATCAACCAGGAATACATGGCTGAGGTATGAGGCATATGAATCATTGCCAAATAAAATTATAAAAAAAAATCACAAAAATTCAAATAAAGTAATTACTGGATGAAATATAAAACCTCCAATTACAAATCTTATATTACAATAGGTTTTTATATCAGGGTCTGATCAAAGTAATCCATACAATTATCCACTGAGCAGCCAGGACCAAAGCCAACTGCCACAGCATGGAAGATGGAAAAGGGACTAGATTTTATCTCTGGTCTGATCTTTCTTTGTCTTACAGGGATAGGGGAGTCAGAACAGCCATTTGTTAGGTACTTGATAGAAAATATTTCACAAGGAGTCCTGCGTCTTACAATTTTGGCTTTGTGCAAAGGGGGAACTGCTTTGCAAAAAGCAAGAAGCAAGGAGATCCCACAGGGCAAGGACTGGGTCAACATTATGAGAGGACTGAGAAGGAAAGAGGCAGTTGGGACTGACTGTTGTCTCTCTGGAAGAAGATAGATTAGGAGTGGAGTTGGCTCTCTCTGAAGGAAAATACTGTGAAGCTGCCAGGAAATTTGGACCATCTTGAAGGAGTGGTTGAGTGAGTTAATGGTGAATAGTGTGTGGATTAATCATCATTCCCCACTAATCCTGTGTAGACTTCTGCTTGACCCAAGAAGACTCCTGGTTGTGGGATTTCTTTGGGCCCTTTGTCCTTGCCTCTATCAATCCTACCTTAACTTTAATTAATTATTTAGTAAGACTAGCAAAGGAAACCAGTCTGAACCCTTAATGTTATGAAAAACCCCAGGGGACAAAAGGCTGTCCATAAAGGTGTGCAACATTGTGCTTTATTTTAGAACTAGAACAGAACAAAGAAAACAAAAGAAAACAGCAGGTGCAAGTCTAAACCTCCCCCAGTTAGGAAATTGTAGGTTGCTCTGGGGTGGGGGAGATTTTGAAAAAATCCATGTGAGTGGAGGGGGGAATTAGGGGGCTTCTTTGCTAGGGGGTGGGGGAAAGGATGTATATTGCACCTGCTTCTGAAGAACTCTCAGCAGGGGTACGGTGGCAGGGATCAGGCAGGAGCAAGAACAGTGAGTCTGGGGATTACTGGGGAGAGAGGGATGAAGTTGGGGGGTGGGTGATGGGGCCTCTGCCTAACCCTTGAGTGGAGAGGGCAAAGCAGGAAGAGATAGATAGATAGATAGATAGATAGATAGATAGATAGGTAGATAGATAGATAGATAGATAGATAGATAGATAGATAGATAGATAGATAGATAGATAGATAGATAGATAGATACAGACAGAGTCAGAGAGAGAGAGCAAGAGAGTGCACAATACTGGATCTGGGGTGCTTGGGAAATCCAGATCTGGGGAGAGCAAGGAGGAGGAAAAGGTAGAGAAGGAGGGGAAGGAGGATAGCAGGAAAGCAAAGAGAGAGGGGGTCAATCGGGGGATTTGGCAGAAAAAGAGCCAGGCTCAGCAGGGTGTCTGCTGGCAGGAAAAAGAGCTAGGCTGAAGGGGGGAAAGGCGGGGAAAGGAGCAGCTGGGCTGGAAGAGGAAAGTGGGGACAGGAGAAAATGTCAGGAAAAAAAGCACTGAGGAGGTCTCAGTCGGGGGTCCAGAGGAGCTGGAAAGCTCAACTCCACGGGGTGGGTGGGGTGTCTGGAGGGACGGAGGAGGTGGAGGAAGAGGTGGAGAGAGAAGGGAGAATGGGAAGGACAGATGAGGGGGACAAGGGATAAAAGGGAGTAGATGGAGTGGAAGCCTGATAGATTTCCAGTCTTTTGTGTGTGGGCGGGAAGGTCATCAAGCCTGGGAGACTTGGGGGTAGGGGATTTCTGCTTACTTAGAGGTTAGGTTCTGGGGTCCCTTCGTAGGTTGTCAAATGAAATTATTAAAATAAGAAAAACTCCTTTATTTTATTAACTTTAGTAAAGTAAGAAAAACTGAAGTTTCCCCCTGGCTGAAAGTAACTAATTCCCAAAATGTCAAATATTTTTAGATTCAAAAGTTCCCTCCCAAGGCGTGGGATTGGTCCTTATATAGACCAATCCCACACCCAGAAGTTGGTGTGTGGCCCCTCCCTTGCATGGGATTGGTCCAATTCAAGACCATGCCAGGAAGTAGTAGGGAGCGACCTCTGAGGTATGCTGGGGGGTGAAGTTCCTGGCCACAACACTTTAAAACCCATATAGTCTAGGCAAAAGTGAAGGAACGGGTCCCTGTGTGAAGGAAAGGTCCTCAAATTCGTCTGATCCCCAGAGCAGGATAAATTTTGTTTTAGCCACTGAGAAAAAGGAACGGCTCCCAGTAAAGGAGAAGGCCTCAGCAAGATTGATTAGCCGCTAGAAGAGAAGGAGGGCAAGATGTAGAACTAGAAAGGAATAAAAAGAAAAAATAAACAAACAAAAAAATCTCATGATGACAAGGATGTTCGAAACACAAACCCAGAAAAGGAAGTCGTTTAACTCAAAAATACTTACAAGTAAAATCTCAAAAACAAAATTTGCTCACATGATCAGTTAGAATTTCCAGAAGAGATGATGTAAGGGTTTAAAATAGAATTTAAAATTATATTGTAAATGAAATGAGAGCTAGGGAAGAGAGACCTGCTTCTCTCCTAAAGTCAATCATTTCTATTTGGTCCATTATCATTTTTTGCTATCTCTTGGGTTAAAATGTTTATTTTCTTTCCAGGTCTCTCTTCCCTAGCTTTCATTTAATTTACAATATAATTTTAAATTCTTTTAAAAGAAATGTTAAAATGAAGTAAAAAGAAAACAACAACATAGAACTAGCTGGATTCAGAAATGAATTATATCAAACATTTAAATAATAATTAATTTTAACATTTCAGAACTACAAATAAAGCAAACCACCTTCATTTTCCAATTTTTTTCATTTTTCCAACCACAAATAATAGCATGGTTATAAATATTTTTGTACAAGTCTTTTTCCTTATTATCTCTTTGGTTACAAACCCAACAGTGGTATGACTGGATCAAAGGACAAGCATTCTTTTAAAGTCCTTTGGCCATAATTCCAAATTGCTCCCCAGAATGGCTGGGTCAATTCAGAATGGCTGGGTCAATTCACAACCCTACCAGCAATGCATTAGTGTCCCAATTTTTCCACATCCCTTCCAACATTTATTATCTTCCTTTGCTGTCATACTAGCCAATCTGCTAGGTGTGAAGTGGTACCTCAGAGTTGTTTTGATTTGTATTTCTCTAATTATGAGAGATTTAGAACACTTTTTCATGTGTTTATTGATAGTTTTGAGTTCTTTAACTGAAAACTACCTATTCATGTCCCTTGACCATTTATCAATTGGGGGATGGCTTGATTTTTTGTACAATTGACTTAGCTCCTTATGAATTTGAGAAATTAGACCTTTGTCAGTGGTTTTTGTTATAAAGATCCCCCCCCCCCCATTTGTTGCTTCCCTTCTAATTTTTTTTGTATTGGTTTTGTTTGTACAAAACTTTTTAAATTTAATGTAACCAAAATTATTTATTTACATTTTGTAATGTTATCTATCTCTTGCTTGGTCTTAAATTCTTTCCTTTCCCATAGATCTGACAGGTATACTATTCTATGTTCACCTAATTTGCTTATAATTTCCTACTTTATATTTAAGTCATTTACCCATTCTGAATTTATCTTGGTGTAGGATG
The DNA here is from genome assembly GCF_027887165.1 of Monodelphis domestica. Classification (NCBI taxonomy): domain Eukaryota; kingdom Metazoa; phylum Chordata; class Mammalia; order Didelphimorphia; family Didelphidae; genus Monodelphis; species Monodelphis domestica. The sequence goes on from NC_077228.1 coordinate 450,341,737, forward strand.
TAAGATGTTGTTCTAAATCTAATCTCTCCCATGCTGTTTTCCAATTTTCCCAGCAGTTTTTGTCAAATAGAGGGTTCTTGTTTCAAAAGCTGGGATCTTTTGGTTTATCATATACTATCTTGATGAGGTCTATTCCATTGATCCACCCTTCTCTCTCTTAACCAGTACCATATTATTTTGATGACCACTGCTTTATAGTTCAGTTTAAGATCTGGTACTGTGAGGTCTCCATCCTTTTGTGAATAACATTTTCAGCAATACAATTATCCAAGACAATCCCATAGGACTATTGATGAAAAATGCCAGTAGTTTCCAGAGAAAGAACTGATGGAGTCTGGATACGCACTAAAGCATAGTATATTTTATTTTCTTCATTTTTTGTTTGGTTTTTCTTCTATAAAAAGATTAATATGGAAAAATGTTTTTACATCATTTCCCATGTAAAATATATCTAATATTGCTTACCATCCCAGTGAAAGGGGAAAGAATTTGGAATTCAAAAATTTAAAATTGTTAAAAATTTTTTATTTACCTGTAATTGGGGGGAAGCAAAATATTACTTAAAAGTAATTATCCATATTCAACTATTCTTTAAGTTACTCGCACAGGGATGACGAAATGGTATCTGGTACTTAGGCAAAAAAAGACTTCCCATGCCAATTGTTATCTGCTGCTATCAATGGCAACCAACTCCTGTTGGATGCTATCCTTTGAGTATAGCACCAACTCTTGTTGAGGGTTTATTGTTGCCCCAGAGTTTTATTGTTTAATCAACTCCTAGACTCACTGATCATTGGATGGCTTATAAAATGGGTTCTGTGTGTATAGTATGTGTGATGAAGTACTCTAGTAATTGGGTGAAGAATTACGAGGAATAGAATATTTTTTAATGTATTAAATAAAATACATAGGAACACAAAGGAAGCCAAAAATGTAACTTTGTTCTTATCCAAGTTCCTGGACTCCTGAAAATCCATCCATGAATGCCATTCAAAGAAGCTCTGCATTCTTACTCTTTCCACAGGATCTGCAGCAGATCTATAGTTCTCGTTGAGCCCTCTAGTGGCAGAAACAATGTCACAAAATAATTTCAATAGGCATCTTCAAAGCTCTCTAGGTGTGCTGAAAGGAAGCAAGTCTATTTCTTAATTCATATTTCACATGAATTCATATAAAATAATTCATGTTTCAATAACCTTTCCACCCATGACAACTCTGTGGTTTTTGGAGTTATAAGTTTTATTTTTCCCACTTTACAGAAGATGGAATTGAAGCTCAAGGAGTTAAGCAATCTGACTAATCACATTGAGGGAAGAGGAATGAAAGAAGCATTTATTAAGTCCTATGTGCCAGACATCGTGCTAAGTGTTTTACACATATTGATTCCTTATTAATATCAGAACACAGTTGGGGAAATTGAGACAAGTAGAGGTTTAGGGACTTGACCAGAGTCACGTGACTGGTACATGTCTGAAGCCAGGTTTAAACCCACTTCTTGACTCTAAGCCCAGTACTCAATCTACTTTGCCACCTAGCTGCCACCCAGCTAGTAAGTATGAGGGTTCAGATTAGAATCCAAGTCTTTTGACTTCCAGGCGAGCATTCTTTTCACTATATCTATCACATTATGTATACAGGATCATTCTTCTAATTTCTCTCTCTGGGTAATGGAGTGGAACACTATTATGCCTTTAAATTGTCAACACCAAACATAACCATCCAGAGTAAGAGAGACATATTTGAATACAGCCAATGTGAGAATATGCTTTTCATGACTATGCATAGCTATTATAAAGGGTTTAATTTTCTTTTCTAAAGAGAAAGGTGTGAACAATTGTGGATATGATCATTAAAAAAAAAGAATGGAAGGAAAGAAGAATTAAGGAAAGGAAAGGGGAAAGAAGAAACAAAAGAAAGAAAAGAAGGAAGAAAAATAAAGGAAGGAAAAGAGGGTCATTGAGGAATATCTTTAAAAAACAGAGAACACAAGGAAGAACAGGAAGAAACACAGACAAGCTAGACAGCTTTGAAGGCTCTAGATTGAATTTATTATATACTTAAAGAGAAAAGCCAACTGTATTTATTAGAGATTTAAAATTTCAAGTATGACCTCTTTTTCTCTTCTGCTATGCATATGGAAATGGCTATTTTATCTGATGTTTGCCAAGTTTATAAAAAAAAGTTAGACTTGAGCAATTAGATTCCAATTTATTTGGAATTGCTCACTTTCAAAATGGACATTGTCAATCTTGAGTAACCATATAGAAATGAATATGTGAAATGAAGTAATTTCTTAATTTTAATGTTTGAAATGTTTATTCAAATTCTTTAAAAGAGTATGTCAGTCTCCATGAAACTGCTCTTTCAATTCCACAAACAGCTGTACCATTGAGGAGGAAGATAATTTAAGAGTATGATGTTGCTAGACAAAACTTATGGAAACAAAGTGGATGGAAATGTTCAATTCAGTGGAAAATGTAGATTTTTTTTGGCTAATGATTAAATTTGATCTAGATTAATTCTATTCTTTCTTTATGCCTCTCAGCATCCTTCATTTATTCTTTCACAAAGCAGCCCTAAGTTAAGATAAAAAAATTATATGTAATTTATGGTTATATCTCATCTAGATTAAGATTCTTACAACTAAGTCTCTTTTCTCTCTCTCTCTCATATTTCCTTTTAATAGGGTGCTTATCAATCGAATATAATGGACTTCTCTACTAACAGCAATGCAATGATCCAGGACAATTCTGAGGGACTTATGAGAAAGAAGCTATCTACATTTAGAGGAAGAACTGTAGGAGTAGAAACACAGAAGAAAAACATCTGCTTGATCACATGGGTCGATGGGGATATGACTATGGATTAGACTCTAAATAGTCACCCTGTGCAGATATTAATAATATGGAAATAGGTCTTGATCAATGACACATGTAAAACCTAGTGGAATTTCTCACTGGCTTTAGGAGGAGGTGGGAGGACTGGAGGGAAAGAACATGAATCTTGTAACCATGGAAAAATATTCTAAAATAAATACATAAATAAATAAACTTAATAAAAAACAGGGTGTTTAAACTATAAACAGAGAATAATTAGGGTTTTGGGAAGCAATGAAATACTACTATAATTTAGTATGGCAAAAGGAATCTCCTGCCTGTAATTACAGATATAGAATAACCATTCCCAGACCACTGTATATCTTCCTACCATTTCTGTACCTGTTGTGATTAGATCTTACTTCCATTCATTTTGAATGTGCCCTGAACTAGATTAAAATGTAACCAGGAAATGTTTGAGAAAATAAATAAAAATACAATAACATATAGATAGTATTGAATTTTAAAACATATAGATAATATTGAATTTTAAAACCAATATTGAATATTAAAAAAATAAAACTATATTTTAAGTCAAAATGCAGCTTAAAGGAATTCTTTTGTAGAGATTAATAACCTCCATTTTTATTTGAGTTTGATACTATTATTTTAGACTCTCAGAAATTTTTCCTCCTCCCTAGTCTTTAATATTTTTATCAGTAAATTAATGGACGATATAAGTAGAATGCTTATTACATTTGTTGATGAGATGAAACTGGGAGGGGTAATTATTACATTAGATCTAGAAAGATTGTGAAAGGCAAAAATAATGGAATTAAATTTAATAGATATGAAAGAGGGAGCAGGGGTATGCCCAGACTACCTAGGATAGTGTTATCCACATGGAAAATGATAGGGAGCTGCTTCTGGGAGACTGAAGGACTGGAAAAAATTCAAAAGCCCTTTGTGTTACTCTCTCATGTCAGTGTCTTCAAAATAGCCTGACTCCATACTAGCTGGAGCTTGACACCATTCCACATTACTTTGAAGATACTGGCAGTTCTGACTTAGTAGACAATGGAATAAACTCTCATTGTAGAATGTCAATGTTTGTGCCAGTACTCTGGTCTCTGGAAAGAAGCTCTTTAGAATTGTTCCTTGCCATGCTATATGGTCTAGGCGTATAGTAGACTCACATTCAGAAGTAAAAGCAAAGATGGGTTAAAAAGAAATACCCTTGCCAAATACAGCATGGAAAATACAAAGCTAAGCTAACAGTTTAGGTGAGAAAAATAAATCTGAGGTATAGTTTAGTGGAAAAAGAATGGGATTTGGAGTTGGAGGATATAAGTTTCAAATCTTAGTTCTGATACCTATAGGCTTCTTAAACTTTATAGGTCTGTTTCTTCATCCACAAAATGAAGGGATTGGGCAAAACGTTCCCTTCCATCTCCAATTTCTATGAACAATGAACCTATGGGTTTTGGTAATGCTTTTATCAGTGCAAACAGGTAGCCATGAATACTTGGCATATTTCTCTTTGCTTTAGTTCTTTGCTAATCTTATGCAAATAAGTGTTGGACCTAGAATAAAGTGACTTACAATCTTATCAGGTTCAACAGGTTGGAGGAACAAGTCAAAGTCCAGTGATGAGAATCCATAGTAGAGACTGCTATAATTTTCTTTTCTTTTTTTTTTTATATTTTATTTGATCATTTCCAAGCATTATTCATTAAAGACATAGATCATTTTCTTTTCCTCCCCCCACCCCCCATAGCCGACGCGTAAATCCACTGGGCATTACATGTTTTCTTGATTTGAACCCATTGCTATGTTGATAATATTTGCATTAGAGTGTTCATTTAGAGTCTCTCCTCTGTCATGTCCCCTCAACCTCTGTATTCAGGCAGCTGCTTTTCCTCGGTGTTTCCACTCCCACAGTTTATCCTCTGCTTACGAATGGTGTTTTTTTCTCCTAGATCCCTGCAAATTGTTCAGGGACATTACACCACCCCTAATGGAGAAGTCCATTATGTTCGATTATACCACAGTGTATTAGTCTCTGTGTACAATGTTCTCCTGGTTCTGCTCCTCTCGCTCTGCATCACTTCCTGGAGGTTGTTCCAGTCTCCATGGAACTCCTCCACTTTATTATTCCTTTTAGCACAATAGTATTCCATCACCAACATATACCACAATTTGTTCAGCCATTCCCCAATTGATGGGCATCCCCTCGTTTTCCAGTTTTTGGCCACCACAAAGAGCGCAGCTATGAATATTTTTGTACAAGTCTTTTTGTCTATTATCTCTTTGGGGTACAGACCCAGCAGTGCTATGGCTGGATCAAAGGGTAGATATTCTTTTGTTGCCCTTTGGGCATAGTTCCAAATTGCCCTCCAGAATGGTTGGATCAGTTCACAGCTCCACCAGCAATGAATTAATGTCCCTACTTTGCCACATCCCCTCCAGCATTCATTACTTTCCTTTGCTGTCATGTTAGCCAATCTGCTAGGTGTGAGGTGATACCTCAGAGTTGTTTTGATTTGCATCTCTCTGATTATAAGAGATTTAGAACACTTCTTCATGTGCTTATTAATAGTTTTGATTTCTTTATCTGAGAACTGCCTATCCATGTCCCTTGCCCATTTATCAATTGGGGAATGGCTTGATTTTTTGTACAGTTGATTTAGCTCTTTATAAATTTGAGTAATTAAACCTTTGTCAGAGGTTTCTATGAAGATTTTTTCCCAGTTTGTTGTTTCCCTTCTGATTTTAGTTACATTGGTTTTGTTTGTGCAAAAGCTTTTTAATTTGATGTAGTCAAAATTATTTATTTTACATTTTGTGATTCTTTCTATGTCTTGCTTGGTTTTAAAGTCTTTCCCCTCCCAAAGGTCTGACATGTATACTATTCTGTGTTTACCCAATTTACTTATGGTTTCCTTCTTTATGTTTAAGTCACTCACCCATTTTGAATTTATCTTGGTGTAGGGTGTGAGATGTTGATCTATTCCTAGTCTCTCCCACACTGTCTTCCAATTTTCCCAACAGTTTTTATCGAATAGTGGATTTTTGTCCTAAAAGCTGGGGTCTTTGGGTTTATCATATACTGTCTTGCTGAGGTCGCTTCCCCCAGTCTATTCCACTGATCTTTCTTTCTGTTTCTTAGCCAGTACCAAATTGTTTTGATGACTGCTGCTTTGTAATATAGTTTAAGGTCAGGGACTGCAAGGCCCCCATCATATGTGTTTTTTTTTTTCATTATTTCCCTGGATATCCTTGATCTTTTGTTCTTCCAAATGAACTTTGTTATGGTTTTTTCTAAATCAGTGAAGAAGTATTTTGGTAGTTCAATGGGTATGGCACTAAATAGATAAATAAGTTTGGGTAGGATGGTCATTTTTATTATATTGGCTCGTCCTATCCATGAGCAGTTAATATTTTTCCAATTGCTCAAGTCTAGTTTTAGTTGTATGGAGAGTGTTTTGTAGTTGTGTTCATATAGTTCCTGTGTTTGTCTCGGGAGGTAGATTCCTAGGTATTTTATTTTGTCTAAGGTGATTTTGAATGGGATTTCTCTTTCTAGTTCTTGCTGCTGAGCTGTGTTGGAGATATATAGAAAAGCTGATGATTTATGTGGGTTTATTTTGTATCCTGCAACTTTGCTAAAGTTGTTGATTATTTCAATTAGCTTTTTGGTTGAATCTCTAGGATTCTTTAAGTAGACCATCATGTCAGCTGCAAAGAGTGATAACTTGGTCTCCTCCTTGCTTATTTTGATGCCTTCAGTTTCTTTTTCTTCTCTAATTGCTACTGCTAGTGTTTCTAGTACAATGTCAAATAGTAGAGGTGATAATGGGCATCCTTGTTTCACTCCTGATCTTATTGGGAATGCGTCTAGTTTATCCCCATTGCAGATGATATTAGCTGATGGTTTTAGATATATACTGTTTATTATTTTTAGGAACGACCCTTCTATTCCTATGCTTTCTAGTGTTTTTAATAGGAATGGGTGTTGTATTTTATCAAATGCTTTTTCTGCGTCTATTGAGATAATCATGTGGTTCTTGCTGGTTTGCTTGTTGATGTGGTCAATTATGTGGATGGTTTTCCTAATATTGAACCAGCCCTGCATCCCTGGTATAAATCCTACTTGATCATGGTGGATGATCCTTCTGATCACTTGCTGGAGTCTTTTTGCTAGTATCCTATTTAAGATTTTTGCATCTATATTCATTAGGGAGATTGGTCTATAGTTTTCTTTCTCTGTTTTTGACCTGCCTGGTTTTGGAATCAGTACCATGTTTGTGTTGTAAAAGGAGTTTGGTAGAACTCCCTCTTTGCTTATTATGTCAAATAGTTTGTATAGTATTGGGATTAACTGTTCTCTGAATGTTTGATAGAATTCACTGGTGAATCCATCAGGCCCTGGGGATTTTTTCTTAGGAAGTTCTTTGATGGCTTGTTGGATTTCATTTTCTGATATGGGATTATTTAAGAATTCTATTTCCTCTTCTGTTAGTCTAGGCAGTTTGTATTTTTGTATATATTCATCCATATCCCCTAAATTGGTGTATTTATTGCCATATAATTGGGCAAAGTAATTTCTAATGATTGCCTTAATTTCCTCTTCATCGGAGGTGCTGTCCCCCTTTTCATCTTTAATGCTGTTAATTTGCTTTTCTTCCTTCCTTTTTTAAAATTAGATTGACCAGTACTTTGTGTATTTTGTTTGTTTTTTCAAAGTACCAGCTTCTAGTCTTATTTATTAAATCAATAGTTCTATCACTTTCGATTTTATTAATTTCTCCCTTAATTTTTAGGATTTCTAGTTTGGTTTTCTGCTGGGGGGTTTTAATTTGATCGCTTTTGAGTTTTTTCATTTGCATTTCCAATTGATTGATCTCTGCTCTCCCTAGTTTGTTAATATAAGCATTCAGGGATATGAATTTACCTCTGATTACCACTTTGGCTGCATCCCAAAAGGTTTGAAAGGATGTCTCGCCATTGTCATTTTCCTCGATGAAATTATTAATTGTTTCTATGATTTCTTCTCTAACTAAACGATTTTGGAGTATCATATTGTTTAATTTCCAATTGGTTTTAGATTTGGTTTTCCATGTACCATTACTAATCATTATTTTTATTGCCTTGTGATCTGAGAAGGCTGCATTCATTATTTCTGCTTTTCTGCATTTGTGTGCTATGTTTCTGTGACCTAATGTATGGTCAATTTTTGTGAATGTGCCATGTGGTGCTGAGAAGAAGGTGTATTCCTTTTTATCCCTATTTATTTTTCTCCATATGTCTATTAATTCTAATTTTTCTAAGATTTCATTTACTTCTTTTACCTCTTTCTTATTTATTTTTTGATTTGATTTATCTAAATTTGATAATGGTTGGTTTAAGTCTCCCACTAATATGGTTTTACTGTCTATTTCTTCCTTCAATTCTCCTAGTTTCTCCATTAGAAATTTGGGTGCTATATTATTTGGTGCATACATGTTGATTAATGATATTTCCTCATTGTCTAGAGTCCCTTTTAACAAAATATAATTACCTTCCCTGTCCCTTTTGATCAGGTCTATTTTTGCTTTGGCTTTATCAGATATCATGATTACCACTCCTGCCTTCTTTCTGTCAGTTGAGGCCCAGAAGGTCTTACTCCATCCTTTAATTCTGACCTTGTGGGTGTCAACCCGTCTCATGTGTGTTTCTTGAAGACAATATATGGTAGGGTTTTGGATTCTAATCCATTCTGCTATTCATCTACGTTTTATGGGTGAGTTCATACCATTCACGTTCAAAGTTATGATTGTCATTTGTGGACTCCCTGGCATTTTGATAGCCTTCCCTAATTCTAACCTTTTCTTCTTCGGCTCTACCTTTTAGTCCAGTGATTTACTTTGAATCAGTCCCCCTTGTCTCCTCCCTTGATGTTTCCCTTTTTAGTCCCTCTCTTTTTGTTTTCCCTCCCCCCTCCCCCCCTTGGTTTTCCCTTCTCCCTACCCTTGTTGGGTAAGATAGAGTTCAAGATCCCAATGGATCTGGATGTTTTTCCCTCTCAGAGTTGATTTCCCTGAGATTAAGGTTTAAGTAAAAACCCTCTCTTCCTCTCCTTCTTATAGGAGTTTTCTTCCCCTCCCCTTCCCATGTGAATCTTTGTGTGAGAAAGATTATTCTATTTGGTCTTTCTTTACCCCCTATTTATACATTACATTTGCCCCACATGTTAGTATACATAGATTGATAGAAATGTGGTCCTTATAGAAGAGAGTTTGAATAAAGGAAGAAGATAATATTTTTCTTCTTTCCCCTTTCCTTAATATTTACTTTTTCAGGTATTCCTTGCTCTTTGTTTTTCGGTATCAAACTTTCCACAGAGCTCTGGTGTTTTCTTTGCAAAAAGTTGGAAATCTTCTATTTTGTTGAATGCCCATACTTTCCCTTGGAAGTATATAGTCAGTTTTGCTGGGTAGCTGATTCTTGGTTGAAGACCCAGCTCTCTTGCTTTTCTGAAGATCGTGTTCCATGCCTTATGATGATTCAGAGTAGAACTTGCAAGGTCTTGTGTGACCCTGATTGGCATTCCTTTATATCTAAATTGTCTTTTTCTGGCTTCCTGTAGGATTTTTTCTTTTGTTTGAGAGCTTTGGAATTTGGCAATTACATTCCTGGGAGTTGTCTTTTGGGGGTTTAGTGTAGATGGTGTTCTGTGAGCTCTGTCAGTGGCTGTATTACCCCCTTGTTCTAGAATCTCTGGGCAATTTTCTTTGATTATATCTTGTATCACGATGTCGAGTTTGGTGTTTATTTCTGGCTTTTCTGGAAGTCCAATTATTCTTAAATTGTCTCTTCTCCCTCTATTTTCCAGATCTGTCACCTTGTCAGTGAGATATTTTATGTTCTCTTCTAATTTCTTGGTATTTTGGCTTTGCTTTATTAATTCTTGCTCTTTTACATGATCGTTGTCTTCCAGTTGCCTGATTCTGGCCTTTAAAGCCTGGTTTTCCTTTTCAGTTTGGTCACACTGGTTTTGTAGATGCGTGAATTTCTTTTGCATTATTTCCCACTTTTCCTCCCAGAAGGCTTCCATCTTTTTGGTTATTTCTGATTCAAATTCTTCATGGGTTTGTGGAGAGTTTCCATTTCCTTTGGAAGGTTTTGGAGCATTTTCTTGTGTATTGTCTTCTATCTCCTCTGTATTTTGTATTTTGGCTCCATAGAATGTGTCCAAAGTCGCCCCTTTCTTCTTATTTTTCTTGGGATTTTGGGGCTTCTGTGCTTCTGTGGAGTTTGCCATCTCTGAATGTGGAGGATTAGCTTTTCTTATCTCTGTCTGGTGTTCAGAGGCTTTAGTCCTGGGCAGATTGTCCGTTCTATGAGCTTTCCCTGGGTTAAACTGAGTATGCCTTAAGGCAATGACTTTCACTGGAACTGGAATGGAAGGGTTGGACCAGGGGGCCACACTCTCCCCCGGCTCTCTCTGTTTCCCTGCTGCTAAGGTTCCCCCTCGACTGGACTGGGTCGGGTTGCTTTCCGGAAGTTGCCTTCAGAATAGCTGGCCGTGAGGCTGTCTTGTCGGCCCTGAGGGTTGCTGTTGTTTCAGAGGACCCTGCTCTCTGCGGGGGAGGGGCTGTGGCTTCCTGGAGCTCCGAGGGCAGTGACTTTCACTGAGACTTGGATAGAAGGATCCAGCCCCTGAGGCTGTCTTGTTGGCCCTGAGGGTTGCTGTTGTTTCAGAAGACCCTGCTCTCTGCGGGGGGGTGGGGGGTGGGGGTGGGGGTGGGGGAGAGGCCAAGGATTCCCGGAGCCTTGGACTCTGTGCTCCTACCCCTTAGGTCCAAGTGATCTCGGGTTCTGGCTTTTGAGGGGGACCGTACCTTTTGATCCAGGTCCAGGTCCAGGAGGAGGATTCCCAGGGTCTGTGCTGTTGATCGTTTTGAATTTCGGTGCCTTAGGAGCTTATAGTTTGAGATCGGGAAGGGTTTTCCGGAGATCTGAACTTTAGCTTTCTCTAAGCCGCCATCTTGACCGGAAGTCTCTGCTATAATTTTCTTAACCCTAATTCCTTAGGATAATAAGCCAGGGTAATTCTGATGGGGGAACCACACCTGAGCTCATCAGTTAATCAACTAGGCAGCTAAGATAATTCCAACAATGGAGACACTTGTGCTTTAGCTATACTAATTGGAGGTGAAGTTGGTTGGAGAGATGTTTGTAGTAGCCTCTTTAATATTGAGTTCTCTCCTCCTAGTGATTGAGATAAGAATGGATGCCAATTAGGATAGCAGGATGTATTTGTACTCTGTTCTGATTAAATCTTAATAAGAATTGTTTTGTAAAAGCAAATTAATTTTAATTGCCTGTCAATAATGTTGAGGAGATATTAACTGCTTATATGACATTGAGAGATTCTACCAGGTTATGATATTGAGACACTAATTACTAGTGAATGTTGTTGAAGGACCACACTAGGATAGGGGATCATGGGCAAAAGCATTGGACAAACCACACATACTGTCAGGGGTACCCCAAAGACTCTATGGGGATATTTAACAGTAGTTTGGATTTGGAGTTGGAAGAATCATTTCAGGGACTATATAAGTAACACAAAGCTCACAAGAGCTTATATGACACAATGCTTCAATAAGGCTAATTTAATTTTAGGTGGCATTGTCAGAAGTATAGTGTACTTTGTTCTGGTCAGACCATATATGGAGTAATGTATTCCATTATAGACCCAATGTTTTAGATAGATTGCATTGATACATGTGTGATCAGGATGGCTAAAACAGACTAAAGAAAATGTTATATAATAATCATTGCAAAGGCTGGTGACGTTTATCTTGAAGAGAAAACTTGGGAGAGACATGATGACTACTATTAAGTAATTGAAGTTATATCCTTTGTAATAGGTTTAAATTTGCTTTTTTGACTCCAGATAGCAAAAATAAGAAAAATTAGTGGAAATTGTGGAGTTCAAGAAAAACAATATAAAAGTTAGAGCTGCACAAAAGAAGAATGATTTAACTTGTTAAATAATGAATTTTTCATCACTGGAGTTCTTTAAATTGTATTATTGAAAATCTGTTACCCTAAAAAAGAAGTACATATCCCAAGAGCTCACTGACTTCCTGTCATTATGTACTTCCTGTAGACAGAGGACAAAGGGCACGGGCTTTGGAGGCTCCTGCTTTCTGATGTAGAATCAGCAGTGATGGTGGTGAGTGGGGATGACTAAAAATGGCTAACCAACCATGGGCACATGGTTTTTATTTTATATCCTCTTTATTCCTTGATTTCTAATGATTATTTAACAAACCTCATAAAATATAATATTTCTATTATTAGAGACTAAATTTTTACAGTTGGTGACCACGAAGGGACTAGAAACTGTTTCTCTCACCCAACTGCTTGAGTCCTTTGTTCCTTGTTCCTCCTTCATTCCTCCTCATTGCTGACTCTGGCTTGCTGATACTGCTTCCTCTTGATCTTCTGGACCCAGATTGCTCACCTGGCCCCAGGCCCTGGCCTCCAGGAATCCTCCTGATCTCCAGCTCTGATCCTAAATTGGCCTCTGCCAGTACCAGACCCTGATCACTGTTGCTGCTCCTGCAGGGCTGATTGCTGCTGAAGAGACGTTAGGAGTCCTTGGAGTTGATTCTGAGGGCAGATGGTAAAAAAAACAAACAAACTAGGATATCTTTTTTCCTTAGGCAACAATTAACCTCCTAACTCCCTCTGGGGAAACTAGCATTTTACCTTATGGGTGACAGGGAGAAGGAAGAGACTCTTCCAAACAGGAAGTTGATTACAAGCATGTTGTATTCTATGAAAGAGCAGTGCATTACCTATTTCAAACAGCTTCCAGCTTTAGGATGTTTTTTCTTACTACCACTGATCCTTTTAATTATCTTGCCTGAGATTCAGGGGAGAAATTCATCCCCCTACAACCCTTTGCCATTTGGGCCTGCTCAGTTTGAGATTCCTAAAACCCATGTTCTGAACCCTTATTATGAGAGATTCCACAGTGATGACAATAGGGATGTGAATTTTAGAAAAAGGAACTTTAAAGGGTCTGGAGGTGAAATTTTAAGCCTTTTCAGACTCCATTTTAAAAAAAAATGAAAGTCTCTGTATCTTATTGTAGTTTGCTGATTGTTTTGTTTAAGATTTAATTTTGTTGTTTTAGGTTCGTATATTAATGTATTCAATACTGTTCTATTACACTGAATCATTTTAATCTACTGTGTTTTAACTCTTAGATGTCTTCTGTTACCTTTCTCTTATGAATACTGAACAAACTATTGTAAAATATTGCAAAAGCTCATAAACAGCCTTTTTTTCCATTTTGCATTTGTTAATTGTCACATAGATGATGGATGCACTCAACCTGGCTAACAACCTTTAGAGAATTTAATAAGCTAAGTATTTAAATTATAATGCTAAGGGTCTTCAGAAATAATTTTAATTAACTAGTGGTTTCTGAATGGATGAGTTTTTTTATATTTATATTTTAAAGAATGTTGTATTAAAGTAGTGAAACAAAAAAATGTCCCTACCAAGTTATTTCTATGAAGCAGGAAGCCAAAAAGAGCTCCTGCAAAATTCTTCAGTTTAATTTACTTCCACCAGAACAATCTAGATTTCTTGGTTATGTTCTAGAGCCAAATAAGTTTTACTTAAAAATATATTTGCTAAGGTTGAAAGATTTGCTACATCTATAAAAATTATGACAAATATCCATAAGTTCATAGATTTTTGCTTTTTTTTTTGACATAGAGCAACTTATATGAAACATGATAGTGGATTTGTTTGCTATTGTAATTAAATGGGCTATTATAACTCTGAGGATATTGATACTTTTTGAATGTGCATTACATATTGTACTATTGTTCTTTATAAAAAGCTGTTACTTTGTGAAAATAATTTGCTTTGCACTCACTGTGGATCATGGCCAAGAATGAAGTGGAAATGGATCTCATTTCTGATGAGAAAACTTGTATTCTACATTTCCTTAGCTGACACAGTGTGTCAATGATTTTAAGTTATATATGTTTTTATTTTTAAAACTCTTTTATTGTTTTTGCTTACATGTGCAATATACTATTTCAGTTTTATTTTTTTCTTTCCTTCTTGTATTTGAAGCACATGTCACCAGTATTGAGATTTTCTTTAACTTTTTTGATTTTGCAGTAATATAAGTTTAAAATATATTTGCTATAATGTCAATGCATAAAAAGCTTGAGATTATAAAAATGATGCCATTAATTGTTTAAAAAATTTATGGGACTTTGCTTAATGATTCTGTCTGATTCCAGGACAAGAGAATACAAAAAGAGCCATTGCACAGTGCCACAGAAGCATAAAGCTAAACTGCATAGTGCTAATCGAGCACAAGGTCAAAGAGACCAACCAATGCCTATGGGATTGATGAAAATTTTGAGCCAAGACAAGAGGACTTGAACTTGTTTGGGGTTTGAGGTTGTAGCTGTTTAACATGTGTTAAAATCAGGTCTTCTTTGTCCCACATTCTGCCAAGTGTCTCAAATTTGGCTCTTACCTGGCTCCTATAATCTAGTCCCTTTTCTGTCTATAGTCTGTAGTCCTGGCTCCTGATTGGGTAAATGCATAATTGCTTAAATCATTTTAATTGGACCCTGATTCAAGGACCTATTATGGATTTACTTTTCCTTTACTTAGAATTTTTACACATAAGACTTTGATAGTCTATATTTCATACAGAACTTATTTTTTTAATTTGGATTTTTAAAAAATATTTTTATTTCTCTTGCCAATTGATTCATATACTTCATGATTCAGTCATGCATCCCTAAGTGATCCCTGTGTTTTTCAATACCCTCTTCAGGGGGAATGTATTATTATTATTATTTTAAATTACAAATTTTAATTTCTTTTTGAGAGTAATTTTAGGTTAAGAAACATGCAACCTCTCCATATCCATAAAATGAACTCTTCTTAGAAGCACCATGAAGATGCCTTCACAGACCACAAGCTACATCAAGAAGATCCAGAATGAATTTTGGGTGTGGTTGATTTGGTTGATTGAATATTTAATTTGAATGTGTACTCTTATGCCAAAAGGGGACTGCCCCCTAACTGGCTTTTTGTCAGCGCACCTAGCAATTATTGGTTTTGTTCTCTTTTCCTCTCATCCTCAAATTATTGCAATTTCAAATTTGGTATGTTTACAAGACTCACTAGTCTTCTGTGGGTCTCGGGGAAGGGGGGGATGTATGATTGAAAATCTGTTACCCTAAAAAAGAAGTACATATCCCAGGAGCCCACTGATTTCCTGTCATTATGTACTTCCTGTAGACAGAGGATAAAGGGCATGGGCTTTGGAGGCTCCTGCTTTCTGATGTAGAATCAGCAATGATGGTGGTGAGTGGAGATGGCTAAAAATGGCTAACCAGCCATGGGTATGTGGTTTTTATTTTGTATCCTCTTTATTCGTTGATTTCTAATGATCATTTAATAAACCTCATAAAATATAATATTTCTATTATTAGAGATTAAATTTTTAATTTTTATAAAGTAAGAATTCCCTATACAAAATCCCTGACACATGGTCATCCAGACTCCACTTGAGAAACTTCAGCAATGAAAAACTAGTTATCCATCAAGGTAAATTATGTCTGTCCTATGTTTTCTGTTCTTCAGATCCTCCCAATTCTTACCATTGCAAACCTTAAAATTTCTTAGACTTATGAATGTTGGAAATTTCCCCATTGGGAAATTTCATACTGGAAAAAATTTCCTACTGATAGTAAGAACTCTATTGGAATGTGAAACCCCTTGGCATGGGAGGATCCTTCTCCTCCCTACTTAAGACTACTTTAGGACAGAAACCTTTTGCTAAACAATGGAAAGGGTTTTGACCTATGCTTAAGCATAGAACAGGAAGTTCTTTGAGTCATGATTGATTTTAGAATTGATACAATAGAGATACTTGGAATGACAGAACCAGGTCTTGGTAAATACAATCTCCACCCTACTTAGAGTAACAGGATTTAGGAAGGGCTGCAGCAAAGATCAAGATTTAATTATTTGAGAATATGACCTTCAACAGACATGTGCAAAGGGGCAGACCTCTGGGTGGTCCTGGGTTAAACTAGAGCCACCATTGGCACAGGGGAGACATCGACAGTGATTGGTAGATGTGAGAACTGAGGGGAGGGAACTTAGATGGTTTCCTTAAAGATAGTGGGGTCTGAGGACAGAGGTTTTGCTCTGAGAGGTTGTGCTCTGAAGGAGTCTGAGAGGAGAGAGGTCCTGGAGCGAGAGCTCCTGGAGAGGTCTGAGAGGAGGGCTTGCTCTGAAGGAGGCTTGAGGTGGAGGCCCCTGAGACTGTTTCTCCATTTTGGCCACGTGAGTGATAGGGACTGATCTCTTTTCTTTGCCTCAGCTATCTAAGGGCTTGGGCCTTTGGCCCAGACTAAACAGAGGGGGTATTTAAGCCCTATTCCCTTCTCTCCCCTCTCTCTCTCTCTCTCTCTCTCTCTCTCTCTCTCTCTCTCTCTCTCTCTCTCTCTCTCTCTCTCTCTCTCTCTGTCTCTCTCTCTGTCTCTGTCTCTCTCTGTCTCTCTCTCTCATACCTTTCTTCCTCCTGTTTGTAATTTGTAATTAAAAACTCCATAAAAGGTTGACTGCTGACTTGAGTTTTCATTTAGGAATTACATAGCTGAATTCCTTGGCGACCTTAAATTAATATATATCAGTCTTTTAAAGTGATTTCCATGTCACACCATTCTATAACACATGCTTTCTTTAAGTGGGTCATTATCTCAAGGCCCATCTAGAGGGAAACTAAGCTAAAATGTTAATACTTGGTAATTAATGTCATTCACCCAATTATATTTTTGTTTGAAATTAGCTTCAGTCCCCCCAGCCAGAAGTGGTCTCCCTCCTTTGAAATTTCATATTAATTTATTATATTTTCACATTTTGTCTCATATAATATTTATTTCTATATGTGTATCATCTCTCCTACTAGACTACAAAATTTATGATAGCAGAGATCTTGTCTTATTTCTATTTGTATCCTATAGTGGTGTGTTCTTAATACATGTGGTTAAATTGAATGTTAAAGAAGTGCAAATTTCAGGGAGCATGTAATGGCCAATAGGGAAGATATTTTGGATAAGGGAGAGTCTTTTGGTGCTTTTTAAATTATACTCTATTAGAGGGCATCTCTGAGTGTAGACTAACATGGTAACATTTGGAATAGGGTACAATAGCTTGATATATACTTGACATGCCTACTGAAAGAGTAACAAGGAGTAGGTTTCTCTTATCCCATAGATCATCTGTGGTCCTTTGATATCAAAACCTTTGAAAGGTCTGCCTAAATTACATACTTTCTCTTGGAATGAGGGGGAAGCCCCCAGAGTATGGATGCAGCATACTGGAGCATATACATAGGTATTTATGCAGTGTAGGAATTGCAGGACTTTGGTGTCATGTAGGAATTCTTGTATGGGAATTTCAGAGATCCACAAAAATGGTCAAGATTATGGAAGTGGGGCAAAGCAACCCCCTGATAATCCCAATAATCTGCAATAATTTTGATTACTATATCAGAAAGCCTCCCTGTTGGCTGACCAACTTCCTGGAGAATTATGCTCTCCTTTCAAGGGATCTAAATATAATAACAACTCAAATAATCCCTTATCCTCACAATAGAGAAACTGTCACTGTCACTTTATTAAATTTTGGAATCTTGAAGAACAGAAATTGAACTTTCATTTCAGAATCAGTGGCAAAGTGGGTGACTTTTAAATCTGTTCTATGAAGAATCTCTGAGGAAATAGAGTCTTTTCACTATTATTTGGAAAAAGATCAAGTTTTAATTGTCATCTCTGAGGAGAATGTTTTCCTGATATGGCTAGAGAGACTGTGAGAAGACAGAAAGAGATTATTTAATGAAGAGATTAAATTTAGTCTTTTTGTTGTAGAAAAAAAACACAACAGGAAGTGTTGAGTGACTTTGGATTCTTTCATTCGAGCTCAATAGTAGGAATATATTTCAGAAGTGAGGAGAATAAAGAGTAAAGCGGAAAGGTTACAGGTAACTGGATGTGATTTTTCTCAAAATCAAAATATTGCAAATAATTTATTATGCTTGTGGTAATTACAACTTTGTTAACTAATTGTATGGCCAATAACATTGATGTTTCTTTAAGCCTAGGTGTTTAGGGGGTTTCAATTTTATTTTATAAATTTACACAAATATGTGTAAATACATAGTGCATATACATGCAAATATAACATATACATATATGCCAACTGCTTATAGGAAAAAGACTTCTCTAGTTTTTTTTTTTAACAGACTAGGAGGAAGATTCACATCTAACAGATTAATTAAAAAAAGATTGCAATTTTAGGAATTTAAAAATTGCCAAATTTACCCTTGGATTATTTTAGAACAAAGGATTATAAGAATGGATATGTTAATAAGTATCAAAGTATGGAATGACTTCTTCATAGCCTGCTATGTCTTATAGCATGTGGCGGGGAGGGGAGTTGATTTCTTTCCTGTTAAATGAGTATATAATAGAGAATATTTGCTTGGACATTCTTTACCTCTGTGCCACCCCCTCCCCTAGTTTCTCTCATAGTCTTGTTCCTTAGGATTTTTTAAAGCTTGCAGGGCTATTGCTGAGTAAGGATGATAATATATGGTTTTACTTCTTTCTTCTTTATCTTCACATCATCCTACAGACTTCAGGAAAAAGTGTGTGAGATGCGGTGGTTTGGAGTTGTAAGAATAAAGGTGAGGTGCAAAAACTAATATAGGCAATGTTTTGACTATTGATTATAAGCTGATTTCAGATACTTTGCTTGCTATGCTCACAAAGTATCCTCAGTTTATATCAGTGAAGTGAAGCTCATAAATGAACTTCTTTTCAGGGATGGCACAAGGATGCTAAAGAGACTCTGGTTATACAAAAATAAAATATTAATTGAAATATATAAGAATAAAAGGATTTCTAACTCCAAGGGATTCTAACTCCATCCAAATAAATCTCTCTGGTTCCACAAGAAACCACTTCTCTTCAGAGTCCAAACCAAAGACCAGGTCTTCCTTTGGTCTTCTCAGAGTTAAATTTATAAAGCTAGTAACAGGTAGTCAATAGCGTTTCCCAAGTTGGAAAAAGAAAACACTTAATTCCTTCAAGTCTTTATCTCAGACAGTGAGAGAGAGGCAAAACTCTCAGAGCAAGAGTCTCTGTATAACTGCCAAATGCCAGAGTCCAACTGCCAGAGAAAAACCATTACGACTATCAACATTTGCAATTGACAGTCTCAGCTCTGCTTGAAACTCCAATTCTTTCTCAAGCTAGCTTCTCTACTTATCTCTAAACTAGTATGACAAGACCCAATGTCTAATATCATCCTTATAGAGTATATGGCATAGAACATGACTAAGGATGTGTCTGTGGGGGTGTCACAGAGCTGAATCTGTGCTTTGGCCATTACTGGTGATATACATGATTTATTTGGAGTACTTCTGATGAAGGACTGAGCTTGCATCCTGGCCACTTGGATTTGGAATTGAGAGGAGATTGGGTTCAAATCCCAGTTTTACCATTTATTACATATATGACCTTGCACAAGTGATTTTCCCTCTCTGTGCCTCACTTTTCTTGTTTTTAAAATGAAAAGACCCCTGAGTCCCCTTTTAATGCTAAATCTCATGAAATCTTTCATGATGATATAATCAGACTTTCAGTAGTGTGGGAGGTTCTAGGGACATTGATCCTAATATTCTTAAGGCTTGCCTGATTCAGGATCATTCTGGTAATAGTTATCCAGACTTGGATCACTGCTTGACAATCATTTAAATGCAGTAGAAATCTTCCTGGGTGCCATGATTTGGACATTTTAATGAAATACTTTATGTTCTAGAGAGAATAGAACTATATTTTATTCCAACTAAGCTCTACAACTCAAGTGGAATGTGGAGAACCTGAAAATAGCTTAGAAAAAAATTTAATGATTTGGAAAAATCATAAAAAACCAAATCATATCTGGTATGAATTAATCTAGAGTGGGAAAAAGCTAAACTATAAAGTCATGATTTTAACATATATGGAAGATACCATATAGAATGTGTTTTTCCATTTTCACTCTGGAAAGGTCATAAGGACTTCTAGGAGTTCATTTGTATTTTTTATGGAGCTGAGTATGAAAATATTTGTTGATAAGGCTGAAAATGCCAGAAGGATTAGCATCTCTATGAACATTTGAAAAAGTAAGATATCTTTTAGATTTTACTTTTTTAAAACTTCACACTCTAGTTTATTTGCAGTCCTAAGATTTTATTCATCACTTTGGATCAAGGTAAGGTTGAATTTCATTTGAACCTCAAGGTGAAGATCTCCACAAGCCCTTGCTGTTTTATTATAATATTCAGTTCAGTTGTTTTTCAGTCATGTATGACTCTTCCTGATCCCATTTGGGTATTTTTCTTTTTAATTTTAAAGTTCATTTATTTAATTAATTTATTTAGAATATTTTTTCATGGTTACGTGATTCATGTTCTTTCCTTCCCCTCCTCCCACTCCCCTCCCATAGCCAATGTGCAATTCCACTGGATTTTACATGTGTCATTGATCAAGACCTATTTCCATATTATTAATATTTGCACTAGGTTGATTGTTTAGAATCTACACCCCCATTTGGGGTTTTCTTGGCAAAAATATTAGAGTGGTTTGCTGTTTTTTTCTCCGGCATATTTCACAGATGATGAAACTGAGGCAGACAGGATTAAGTGACTTGCCCAGAAGTGTCAGAGGCCAGATTTGAAATCAGGGAGATGAATCTTCCTGACCTTAGACCCAACACTCTGTCCACTGCATCCCTGAGCTGCTCTTGTTTTATGTCATTGTCTAAATAGCTATCAGTTTTAAATAACTAGAGTGGCAAAAAGAGGAATTCTTTTATAATCTTTTAAAAATTCTTTAATATTTTTATAATTAAAAATGAATTTTATAATTTGTAATGTATAAATAATTAAATAAATAAAATAAATAACATAATATAAAGGGAGTGTAGGGCTCAAATGTAATGATAATTTATAATTCTAATTATATATGCATATGCATATTTCCTTATATACATATATGTCCTTTTGTGCATATATACTCTATGTTTATCATAAAGAATATCAGCCTTGAAATAGCTATATCACATATATTTATAGATTATTTACAGACATATGTGCATATTATATATGCATACATATACCTATATGTGTGTATAGACATCCACATCCTGAATATGGAGATCATCATTTCATATTTAGGCAATTAAGATCATAGTTGTGCTAATCCTTACTGATTTTCAGAGACTTGTCTCTGAATTGAAAAACACTTTTGCTTATGTGATAAGTATTACTATAAATTAATATTTAAAGAGTATCCTTTACGTTTATGCATCAGATACTGTTTCTTCTTTATTTGATGGACTCCCTACAATTCTTTCCATAATATGGCTCTCCCAAGCTTGTGCCAAGTGTCTAAGGTTGGATTACTTCATTGGGGATAGAGTTTGGGAGGTTTGTGAACTTGGATGGGGAAAAATTACATCTTTATTTTTACTATGTCTCATTTCTTCAGTGATTTAAAATCTCTTTTTTGTGATTGCCAAAGGGGTGCATGTCACAGGAAATAAGATCCCCGAGTCTAGAAGCTCTCTTTGGTGATGCCCAGCCCTTCACTACTACAGAGTGGGCAAGATGAAGTTGTGTGTGTATGTGTGTGTGTGTGTGTGTGTGTGGTGTTTGAACATGCTTGTTAATACAAATTGATTAGGCATTTGTCAAGTGGAGAATAAATTCAGGTAGCCCCAAACAAACAGCATAGAATTTTGTTTTATTTCTTTATAAAGAAAGGATGTGCATGCCAAGCCAAAAGGGCAGAGTACAGAAGGATACAATGAGGATTCTCCCCAGCAGCCTGCCCCTGTGAGCTCTTGCCCCACTCTACAGTACAACTGCTCATTGTATTCTACCAGTGTCCATCATCATGCAACTGGGCTTCTCACACTCGCCTACACACAAACACACGGAGTTCTCAGTTCAGATAGTTACACAATACAGTACCATCTACCTCTTAAGGATGCTACACGACAGCAGCTGACGCCAGCAGCAGCACCAAAAACAGTGCAAGGGGAAAGGGTAGCAAGAAGCTTATCCACAGACCATTGTTAGGAGCAATATAGAAAGTCCAAAGGTTGTTATGCTATAAAAATATTACACTTCATAAAACCCATGTTTTTTTCAAAAAAAATCTATTCAGAAAACTCTGGAAAGCGTAATAAATATCTGTACAGTGACTGCTTATTTCAAACAAAATAGAAAGCGTGAACATAAAAATGATTTGTAAACATAGATACTGAGCCTGTAAACAAAGTGCTGGGTCATGATATCTAGGTAGAAAAGCTGTTAAATACTAATGAACACACACACATGTCCAGGGATTTCATTGTTTGACCTACTAGTTAGAAGTGAGCCGTATAAGCATGGATTGCCATCTGATTCCTGGCCTTCTGAAATGTTACATTTTCTCAGCTTCTTGTTCTTTCTGAGATTTTTTTTTTTTTGTGACACTGAAAGGTGAAAGGGAGGGAGGAGAACATACAACCATCTCAGAAATAGAGTGGAGTGCAAATGAAGTCTTTATGATGCATTTCAAAGAATAAAATAGAAGGTAAAATCCCACTGTGCAATTTTAAGGATAATACCATTTAATCCACAATACTGGCTTAACCTGAAGTACTATCAATTAAAATCAATCCACATAGAAATGAAAAAACCAAACAAACCTGTTAAGCATCTTACCTAAGATTTGTTTGTTTTTGCTCATTTCTTAATTTGGAGTGGATACTGTCTACTTGAATTAGTTTTGTTGGGATTAGTGGTTTTGGTTAAAAAAAAGTCTATATATATATATAGATGCATGCTAGGAATGGAAGAAAATACTATTCTGGTACAAGAAGGCCAGCACTGAATTTGTGCTTGTAAATGGACATAACCATTCACTCTTTTCTGAGTTTAAACCATTCACTGTGCACAACTACTCAGTTGAGTTGTGGGTGCCCATTGCTAAGAGGAAAGGAAAATCTTGGCTGACTTTTTATTGAATGACTTCAAGAACTTTTTATTTTGGATAAGAGTTTCAAAAACTGGGTGTGCTTTTTAGTCACCCAATTGGATTTGGTTATAACAGAATCTAATACCTCTTATCAGTGTGCTGTAATAGGGTATTTCCTTCTAGCAGATATGGTAACGCCCATGCATGAAGTGGTATTAGGCAAGTTGATCTTTGCTATAGCAATAGCAGACTATATCACTGCCTTTGGGATCTGTTCAGTTCAGTGTATAAAGGCATATGAATCTGCATGAATTAAAAAAAAAACACCCAAAGATTTTAGCTGGTATAGTTTACAGCAGAAACATATGGAACATGCTTTCACCATCTCTGAGTGGTTCTGTATCATTCATTTCTTCCTTACCTTTTTAAAACCTCCAAGTGATGTGATCCATCACTTGTCTTAATAGCCAAGGAATCTAAAAAATCCTTAATAACAAAAGAAACAGACATCAATTTTAGGACTAACAAAGAGAGAGACACTGCAGGTTGAGGTCTGCTACCTTCATTTTTTTTTTTTTGAAGCAGGGGGATAATCATCAACCAATACCCAAATTTCTCTACCTAGTAGCCCATTGAGGAAATAATGACAAACATGAGAATAACAGAAGTTATGGGAAAATAAAGATGGACTTGGATGCCTTTGTTTGTGTTTTACAAACAGTAAAATCTAACAGAATAATCAAAGATTATTTATTAAATAGGTTTATTTTTCAAGTCCAGAAAGCAACTTGCATGAGCTAGCATTTTTCTGTCCTCAGCATATATTTTGATGATGGTGGGTTTGGGTTGTAAGTGGGAGGTGGAAAAAGAAGGGGGAGAGAAATGAAACAAATGGTACCATTTACAAGAAATTACACTGAGGTTCACCACTGAGCTCAGAAGAAAGGTTGCATTCACCATCAACTTGGATCTTCTCTTAGTTACTACCAAACGAGTTGTTTCTTCTCAGTAAATGGTACAGGAAAAAACCAAAATGGAATAATAGTGAAACTACTTTCTTTTGCAACTCTGCTGAGGTGAGTTCCTGGACGGAACACACCGGACTAAGTGAGACCCACAGGGATCCTTAGGGAGACGAAATAACACCTAGGTCTACCTTTCCAACTTCCTGTTGGTGCTGGGTCTTTTGCCTGGTGACGTTTCACAGCATTGTTTGATTTGGCAAAGGTCAGCACATCAAAGCTCCTACCCCAACCCTTCCCCCCCTCCCAACCCTTAGCTGCCACCCCCCCATGTGCACAGCACATCAAGTCAAACATTTAAATAGTATTTAAATTATTAAAATGTCAAACAGTGATTTCAAAATAGACCTACTGAACAGAAACAACATTCAACACAAAAACGCAGTTCCTAAAAAGTGCATCACTACTGTTAATGCATCCTCTTGCTCTGTCTCCCTAAACCTCCCCTCTTCTTCTTTAGGGCAAGGGAGTGGAAGGCCTGAATGGTATACCTCCTGATTCCAGTTGGACTTAAGAGAGGCACAGACTCAGCCAACAGAATCTGGGGTGGGGGATATCAGAGCTTGATATTCTCAAAAGTCACAGTTTTTTCTTAGAGCTGAAAATGAAAGCAAGCAGCAAATAGACTGCTTTTGGAAAGCATAGGGAGTGGGAAATTATCTTATTGAGGGAATGAAAACCTAAAGCTCTCCCTAAATCCTTAATGGGTCTTTGTGACTGCCAGGAGCTAAAGCCAGTAGAAGTAAGAAAATTGAGAAGGACATGGGTTTTTCTTACGCTTCTTTCTTTGTAAGGAGTTAATTTTCTGCATTTTAGTGAAATTGGTATGTAAAGGCCAAAGTCTTACCTACCATCTTGGTGGACTAGTTTACGTCTTAGGTAGGCTTTTTCTCCCCTTTCAAGTTGAAAAGAGAAAGAGGGAAATTATAAACTATCTCAATCAAAACAGGAGGAGAGCAGATAGAAAAGTAATACCTTGGGTTTCTCTGAATGAAAACAGGTGTCTACTCCTAGATGCCCAAATGTCCAAGCATTACCTGGACAACTGGAAATCTTGGGAAAATGTTTTAGTTGCCTTTGACCTTTTGGAAATGAGCATCATTGATTTTGGTATATGGAGTATTTGGACAATGATTTTTTTTTTATTCTATGCATGTTAGCTGGTAAGGCAGCAAACTGTGGGCTCAAATCATTGGCCTTTCAATCAAAAAGTGTTTCTTTAAAAACACTTAAAAATTACTTTGATGAAAAGAGTAAGACGAATATAGGCATATGTAGGTTCTCATAGAATCCCAAAGATCTTTAAAATGACTCTGAGGAAACTAATTCATTTGGTTTTACTTGGGAATAAGGAAGAAGAGCAATTGGTAATGTTGGCACAGCACAGCTTTGAGAAGTCAATAAGTCAGAGTCCTGTTCAGGGCTGGAAAAGGAAATGAAAGAGCCAAGGGAGAGTGCTGACTTATTTTGGACTTCTGGTCATTCCAGCAATGCTCATGTGCAGTATCCATGAGTCCAGGAGCTGAGTAACAAAGATGGACCTCTCTGGGGAGGAGCTGTAGGATTTGTGACTAGGTGCTCTTCCTCGCCTGCTACAACCTTGTGGAAGTAAGCCTCTTCATGCCCCTTCGCTGAGCCAGGTTGGAGGATAATACAGGCTCCAGCCTTGGTGCCTGAGGGGTTCTGTTTAAAGCCAAGTAGGTGGCTGCCATTGCACCCTGTAAGACAATATAGAAAGAAAAGGGTTGAAAGACCTAGGAAAAATTCAATGAGTAGCATTCCTCTATTTTCCCCTCTCTTTTTTTTGCCTGGTTGTCAAAAGAGATGGTGTGGGTAATAACAGACACATGTATCATATACCAACAAAGATGCATATCAATTGGGTGATTATCTTATATTCTGCTCTGAAATGCTAAAAAGCAAGGCAATGAGTTCAATGATTTGAGTTGAGCTGAGTCAATGAAGATGTGTTGAACTGACTTCAACTGAACTGAACTCGCTTTTGAGTAATCAGAAACCACTGTATTTTGCAGACTTCGTAGTTCACTGTTTTGAGTGATTCTATACTATTTTAGAGATAGGAATCTCTCTGAAGAGTGGTTCTGACAGTTCTAAGGGATTTATGAGAAAGAACACTATCCACATTCAGAGGAAGAACTGTGGAAGTAGAAACATAGAAGAAAAACAACTGCTTGATCACTAGGGTTGATGGGGATATGATTGGGGATGTAGACTCTATGTGATCACCCTAGTGCAATTATCAATAATATAAAAATAGATCTTGATCAATGACACATTTAAAACTCAGTGAAATTGTGCATCGGATATGGGGAAGGGGAGGGGGAAGGGGTAAAGAACATAAATCATGTAACCATGGAAAAATATTCTAAATTAATAAATTAAATAAAAAATTTCAATTAAAAATAAATAAAAATAAATAAAATGTGGATGGGCTCATAACATAAAAAAAAGAGTGGTCCTGAATTCTTGGTGTGACTTTGGAACTTCCCTTGGATGTCTAGAGGTTACTGTATGATTGTGGGTTGTTTGGATTGTCTAGGAAAATATTTGAAAAAAAAACCCCACCAAATTTTTGATGCTATGACAGAACACAATTGTGGAGGTCAGTGTATAAGGCAAATTATCATTTTTCTTGCTGAGTTATTCTTAGGCAATAGGGTTTAGTAGACTCTAGACCACTAGACTTAAACATTCAGAAAAAAATTTAATTCTTGGTCTGCTCTTTATTAGCTATGTGATCCGAGTAACAATCTTTCTGAATCTCGTTTTCTAATTCATAAGAAAGGTGCTGCCACAGAACCTCACAGTTGACAAAAGTAGTGAAATTTGAGTTCATTATATCTGATCTAGAACCTTTTCAGCAACATCTCTGACAAGAAGTCATTCACCTTTCCATTTGAAAATCTCTACCAAGAAGGCAAAAATCCTTTGCTTATTGAAGCATCTTAATCTATTCTTGGAGTTCTGACTATTCATTAGATGACACAATGGATAGAGTGCTAGACTTCCAGTCAGGAAGACCTAAATTCAAATCTGGTCTCTAACACTTTCTAGCTTTGGGTCCCTGCGTAAGTCACTGAACTTCTGACTACCTTTGTTTCATTATTAGTAAGAGGGAGGTAATAATAGTGGATCAAATAAGATATTTGTAATGAATCTTAAAACTATCATCAATGTTAGCTACTATTGGCTATGGTTAGTTTTACCTTAAACCAGGGTAATTCTGCTTTCCTGCAACTTCTACATATTTTTACTGCTTGCGCCCTCTTGAGCCAAAGAGAATAAGTCTAATTATTCTTTACATGGTATTTCAAACGCTTTCAACCAGGCATCATGTTTCTGCCTACCTCACAGGGTTGTTGTTTGGAAAGTGTGTCAATTTTGAAGTGCTGAACAAATGTGAGCTTTTAGTGCCAATGGGGGCATTTAAATCAGAGGAATATAAACTTTTTTTTTTTTCTGTGCGAGAAGGAGCTACTTTTCATTACTTATGAAGTTTTGAGATTGCTAAAAATGAAGTGGAAATGTAAATTAGTAAAGTCTCTTGTGAGGACAAAAGGGAGTCAGTTTTTTTCCTCAAGTCCCTTTAATTGTACAATTGGAAAGGGCATTAAATTTGGAGTTAGAGGATCCAGATTTGAATATTGGTTCTGATACTTACTCCCTCTATCTATGACCATTGCGAAACTTTATATCTCTCTAGAGCTCAGTTTCTTCTATAAAAGTGAAAGGGTTAGAATAAACTTTGTTTGCTATAGCTAAACACCCCATGATTTTTTATATTATCGTTGGACTGTTTTAAAATGAAGCTTTCCAAATGCTTTCCCTTGCTGTATAAGGTATTTCCACCTCAGAATCAGAGGCTATGGCCTTGACCGATATATCTTCTAAGGGAAGGTGCTAAAAAGAGTCATTCAAGGAAAATTTCTAAAATGTTTTAAGAGTTTTCCCTATTTAAAAGGGAATAATTATTGAATTGCAATGCCTTGTGTACTGGACACCCAGCTAAGTGCTAGAGATAAACAGAGAGACAAAAATAGACTTTTCCCTCAAGGAGTTTACTGATTGGGGAAGCAACATGCAAATAACTAGGTATGTGCAAGATTCATAAAGAGTTGATGGAAGATAATCTTATAGGGGAAGACACTAGTAGCTGAGAGAGATCCAGATTAACTTCCTGCAGAAGATAGCCTTTGGGGCAACTAGATGGCTCAGTGGATAGAGAGCCAGACCCAGACAAGAGGTCTTGGGTTCAAATTTGGACTCAGGTGTTTCCTAGCTGCGTAGCCCTAGGCAAGCCTCTTAATCCCAATTGCCTAGCTTTTACTGCTCTTCTGCCTTAGTATCAAAGAAGGTAAGGGTTAAAAAAACCAAAAACAAACAAAAAACCCCAAGATAGCCTTTGTAGTAAATCCAGAAGGAAGGCAGGGATATTAAGAGGTGGAAGTGTGGAGGGAGAATATTCCAGGGATGGGAGATGGGGAATGAAAAAGCATGGTGACAGATAGGATTGAATAGTAGAGAAATATAAAACTAGGGTTATTTTGATAAGACCAAAAATGGATCACATGGAAATTTTACTAGGGGAGAAATTTTCAAGAGGGTTTACACTTTTGTTAATTTTTCTACTATGGTCTTCATTACACTACTCCTGGTTCAAAGCTACAGAACTGTGACTAATAATTTAAAATTCTGTCATTCACTTGCTGAAGATATTAACTGAGTGGTACATTTTTGATGGGACTCAGAGGAAGGCCTACTCATCAATAGCCTCTATTCTGTTTATGTCACATTAATTTTGATAGTGATGTTGAGCATATTGATAATGGCCTAGAATTGTGGAGGTTAGGACTCTGGATGCCACCTGTTACAAAATATTAATAGATGCCAGAACCAATTCATGTACAATGTGCCTATATTTAATTTTTACTGTTTCCATTATTTGAAGAACAGGAGTTAGCAGAACAATATTCTCTATGCTTCCCAATATCACTTCTATTTCTGTCCTTCCTCTCCAGACTTCTTTTTTTTTTTTACTCCCTGCCTTTATACAGTATATGTTTGAGTCAAAGCAGACTACCTTATCCTAGATCTTGGCTTTCTATTTCTTGTGCTGTTCCTTGTGCCTGGAATACACTCCATCTTTACCTCCATTTAGACTATTTCCCCTCAAGACATGGTTCAGACATTAATGTTTGTCCTAATCCTTTCAGTCATTAATGCTTTTCCATTTCTTAAAAGACATTGTATATATTAATCTTTGTGTACACTGCACACCATTTTCTGTAGCATGTAAGCTACTTGAGGGTAGGAACTTCTTTCCTTCCTCCCTCCCTCCCTTCCTCCTTCCCTTCCTCCCTTCCTCCTTCCCTCCCTCCCTTCCTTCCTTCCTCCTTCCCTCCCTCCCTCCCTTCCTTCCACCCTCCCTCCCTCCCTTCCTTCCTCCCTCCCTCTGTTCCTTCCTTCCTTCCTCCCTCCCTCCCTTCCTTCCTTCCTTCCTTCCTTCCTTCCTTCCTTCCTTCCTTCCTTCCTTCCTTCCTTCCTTCCTTCCTTCCTTCCTTCCTTCCTTCCTTCCTTCTTTCCTTCCTTTTTTCTCTCCCTTCCTCCCTCCTTCCCTTCTTTCCTTCCTTTGGAAATCTGGATCTGGGAGCTATAGGTGTGAAAGCTCCTTTTACTTAGGTATATCAGTTTCTCTTCTTTAATTTTAAAGAGTTTCCTAATGGCAATGAAAGGTTAATCAATTTACCCATAATTACATACCTAACATATTTTAAAACCAGGTCTTAGGTTTTTCTGACTTTTAAGTCCAGCTACTATATCACAATAGCTTTTGCCTCATATACAGTTGTTGTTGACTCATTTTTAGTCATGTCTGACACTTTGTGACCCGATTTGGGGTTTCCTTAGCAAAAATACTGAAGTGGTTTGCCATTTCATTCTCCAGTTCATTTTACAGATGAGGAAATTGAGGCAAACAGGTTGAAGTGACTTGCCTGGGGTCATACAGCTAGTACATGTCAAAGGCCATATTTGAACTCACAAAGATGAGTCTTCCTGACCAGCACTTTATCCACTGCACCACCAAGCTGCCCATTTGGTGCAAAATGTACATAAAGTTGATAATAAATACTCATTAAGTTAAATTCAACATCTTACACCTTGAGAGAAGTTTAGTTAATAAAACACTGCATCTGGAGTCAAATGATTTGTACTGTTCCAGGTTTGCTATGAAATAATGCTGATCCTGGATAAGTAATTTTACTTCCTTGGGGCTCAGAATCTTTTTTTTTTTTTTTTGTAAAATGAAGGGATGGGGTTAGACTAAAAGGCTTTTCTAAAATCTTTGACCAGCTCTAATATTCTTTGATTCTAAAATTCTACCTTCACCAGGTGGACGTCCTGTCTGCTGAGCTGGTTTTGAGATAAGTAGTCCTTGTTTATGATCCATGGATGTCGCAGTACTTGGACTGCAGTCAGGCGCTGATGGGGGTCCACATGGAGCATCTTGGATACAACATCCTGTGATGAAAGAAGAAAGGGAACATGATAGATGAACAGGAATTAGCTTAGAGAAGCTGTTCTAATTGCTCTTCTCTCTCCAAGTTCCTTTTCATTTCTTACGAGTCTAAATTTCTGACAACAACAAAGAAGATAACTAGAAGGAAGATGCTCATTATTGTTGTACTGATGGGGAAATGGCTGTTATGGAATATTGATGGCTTGTTCAAGCTCTTCCAAGTCAAAGGAACATTAGGAGTTTCCTGACTCCTAAATCTAGTGCTTTTGCCATGGTATACAGTGACAGAGCTTCAGAACTAGAAGGGCTTCAGTGGCTTATTATCTAAAGACCTGTAGTTGAGTATCAACAACTTTGGGCAAGTCATTTAGCATCCAGTCTTGCTTATCTCAAAGGATTGTTGTGAGGATCAAATGAGACAGTGTTTGAGAATTTTTTTAGACCCTATAAAATGTTAAACGAATGCTGTCCATTCATAATAATAAAACTATACAATTATTTTCCTCCAGCCAAACTTACTCATTCTTTTAAAGCCAAACCCAAGTTCTATTTCTCACATGTTATATCCCTCTGGAGGCAGAGATATCTTATGTCATCATCATCATCATCATCATCATCATCATCATCACTAACATTTATATAACACTGAAAGGTTGCAAAAGAGCTTTATAAATTTCATCTCATTTGATCATGTTGACATCTTTGTGACTACAGCAGATACTATTATTATTCCTATTTTACAAATAAGGAAACTGAGGCCCAGAGAGTTTGCCTTTGGTCACATAGCTAGTAAATATCTGAGGCAGGATGCAAACTCAGGTCTTTCTGACCTCACATCCAATGTTCTACCCACTCTTCCATTTAGTTGTGATATGCTTTATCAGGTACTCTTTGACTGGATATACACTGTTTGTCATTAAATGATTTAAGTCTCAATTCTGAAGTCTGGGGGAAAATGAGACCTGACCCCCCAAAAATGAAGCAACAGACAAGAAAGGATTCATTACCATTTAAAAAGACTCTATCACCTCCTAGTGCACTAAGCATTGAGGGACTCACTCTATTCATGTGTATAATATACATATATATGTGTGTATTATGTATACATACATAATAGGTGTATGGGGTGTTCAGGGAGGGGTAGTATCTCTGGTATGGAAGGCTTGTCGTGCCCTCCTAGGGCAGCTCTCCAGCCTCTGACCCCCACCTGACACCCAGCTCTCACTTGTGGCTCCCAGTAGCTGCTAGCATGTGGCAGCAGCCACACCCCGGGCAACGGCTTCGACAGGCTGGCCAAACCTTGTGAGGGTAGCCATCGGGTCTTCGACTCCTGGTGAACCAGGGCTTTGCTAACCCAGCATGTGAAGACTGCTTTGGTGGAACAGGCGAAAGAAACCAATAAGAAGGTTCAACAGCTGAGAGGGCGACGCAGCGAAGCACTGTGGAGTGCTCAGGGTGTGTTGGAGCACAACAGGGCCATCCAATGCAGCTGAGGAAGTCTCCAGACGTAACAATTTTTCATGCCACTGGACCCAGGCTTCCAATGCTGAGAGAGTGGGACTGTCTCTGTGCATCAACTTTTCCACTTAAATCTCCTTCACGCACAAGTATCTTTGTGCACACTCATCTATCCTAACCCCAGCGATGGGGGAGTGGCGATGCAACAGGTGGAGGTGACCACTGGCAGCTGTAGTGCCCTCGTAGGCAGCCCATGGACCAGTGGTTGCTCGGCCCTGTAGGGCAGCAGGGACGTTCAGCAGCATCCTGGGTGACTGAGCAGCCCTCTCTAGGACAGCACTGCTCACCCTAATCAAGGGAGAGGACTAGAAAAGGTGTCCCAAACATTGCCTGCCCTACAAACACCCAGTAAGCACACTGCGGCTGGCGGATTATCCCTTTAAGTGGTCAAAATCAAAGAAAAAATACAAAGAAACTCCTACTAGGAGCATGGAACATCAGGACATTACTTGATAGAGAGAATACCCCAAGACCTGAGAGAAGAACAGCTCTAATCGGTAAAGAACTGGCACGATATAACATCGACATTGCAGCTTTAAGCCAAACACGCTTACCAGAAGAGGGATCACTAAGCGAACCCTCCACTGGATACACCTTCTTCTGGAAAGGTAGAGCCTCAAATGAAGACAGAATCCACGGTGTTGGCCTGGCCATCAAGACCAGTTTGCTCAAACAGCTGCCAGACTTGCCTGTGGGCATCAGCGAGAGGCTCATGAAGATCCGTTTGCCTCTCAGCAAAGACCGGTATGCCACAATCATCAGCGCATATGCCCCAACACTGACCAGCACAGAGGAGACCATCAAGCAGTTCTACTCTGACCTGAGTGCCGTCCTGCACTCAGTGCCCACAAATGACAAGTTGATACTACTGGGCGACTTCAATGCCCGCGTTGGCCAGGACCATGAAAGATGGAAAGGAGTGCTCGGCAAACACAGTGTGGGCAAAATGAACAACAATGGCCTACTGCTACTCAGCAAATGCTCAGAGTTTGAACTCACCATCACAAACACTGTGTTCAGAATGGCAAACAAATATAAAACAATGTGGATGCACCCAAGATCAAAACAGTGGCATCTCATTGACTACATCATTGTAAGCCGGCGAGACATTCAGGATGTAAAGATCACCAGAGCCATGAGAGGAGCTGAATGCTGGACAGACCACCGATTGGTTAGAGTGACTCTTCAAATGCACATTGCGCCTCACCATCCAAAACACGCCCAGACAGTTAATGCATTTTACAACGTGAGTCGTCTTAGAGATCCATCTTATTTGCAAACATTCCAGTCCTGCCTGGACGACAAGTTGTCTGCCCAGGGACCACTCACTGGAAGCTCAGCTGAGAAATGGAACCAGTTCAGAGATGCAGTGAAGGAAACATCAAAGGCAGTCCTAGGCCCAAAACAACGCAACCACCACGACTGCTTTGACGAGAACAACACTGCTATTGAAGACCTATTGAGCAAGAAGAACAAAGCCTTTATGGAGTGGCAAAATAACCCAAACTCTGCTCCTAAAAAGGACAGATTCAAGTCTCTCCAAGCCATGGCGCAGCGTGAGATCAGGAAGATGCAAGACCAATGGTGGGAAAAAAAGGCAGAAGAAATCCAGCGGTGTGCTGATATGAAAAACTACAAAAAATTTTTCAGTGCCCTCAAGAGTGTCTATGGGCCATTAAAACCCACCACCGCTCCCTTACTATCCTCTGATGGTGACACTCTCATAAAAGATAAAAAAGGCATCAGCAACAGGTGGAAAGAACACTTCAGTCAGCTTCTCAAACGACCCTCTTCAGTCGACCAAAGCGCCCTTGACCAGATGCCCCAAAACCACTCCATTGAACAACTTGACGTCCCTCCTTCAATAGAGGAAGTCCAAAAAGCCATTAAACAAATGAGTGCAGGCAAGGCACCCCGTAAAGACGGGATCCCAACTGAGGTGTACAAGGCCTTAAATGGAAAGGCGCTCCAGGCATTCCACATAGTGCTGACCAGCATATGGGAAGAGGAAGACATGCCCCCAGAACTCAGAGATGCCTCCATTGTAGCCCTATACGAGAACAAAGGCCCACGAGCAGCCTGTGACAACTACAGAGGCATCTCACTACTCTCCACTGCCGGAAAGATCCTCGCCTGTGTTATACTCAACAGACTCCTGTCATCTGTTTCAGAGCAGAACCTGCCTGAATCACAATGTGGCTCCCAACCAGATTGCAGCACCATCGACATGGTCTTCACGGTGAGGCAAATGAAGGAAAAATGCCTTGAGCAGAACCTGAGTCTCCACATTATCTTCATAGATCTGACAAAGGCGTTTGACACAGTGAACAGGGATGCATTTTGGGTGATCCTCAGCAAGCTCAGTTGCCCAGCAAAATTCGTCAAACTGATCCAGCTCTTTCATGTCAATATGACAGGGGAAGTCCTATCTGGTGGAGAGACTTCAGATCGCTTCAACATCTCCAATGGCGTGAAACAAGGCTGTGTCCTTGCTCCGGTACTATTCAACCTATTTTTCACCCAAGTATTACGACATGCTGTGATGGATCTAGACCTGGGCGTCTACATCAAATACCGGCTGGATGGCTCACTATTTGACCTTCGCTGCCTGACTGCAAAAACAAAGACAACAGAGAGACTTATCCTGGAAGCTCTCTTTGCAGATGACTGTGCTCTCATGGCCCACCAAGAAAATCATCTTCAAACCATTGTGGACAGGTTCTCCATCGCAACAAAACTGTTTGTCCTGACTATCAGCCTCAGCAAAACAGAGGTGCTGTTCCAACCTGCACCAGGGAGGCCAACGAACCAGCCGTGCATTACAATCGATGGCACGCAGCTTTCTAACGTCAACACTTTCAAATAACTGGGCAGCACCATCGCCAATGACGGGTTCCTAGACCATGAGATCAATGCCAGGATCCAAAAGGCCAGCCAGGCACCTGGGCAGCTGCACTGCAAAGTCCTCCAACACAGAGGTGTAAGCACTGCAACGAAGCTCAAAGTGTATAACACAGTGGTCCTCAGCTCGCTCCTGTACAGTTGTGAAACATGGACACTGTACTGGAAGCACATGATACAGCTGGAGCTTTTCCACCAACGCTCCCTCCAGTCAATCATGAGGATCCGATGGCAGGACCGAATCACCAATCAGGAAGTCCTCGACAGAGCCAACTCCATCAGCATCGAAGTCATGGTCCTCAAAACCCAGCTACGATGGTCTGGACACGTCATCCGCATGGACCCATAGCGAATACCAAGACAGGTATTCTATGTGAACTGTCAGCTGGACTCAGGAAACAAGGCCGACCAAAGAAAAGATTCAAGGATCAGCTAAAGTCCAACTTGAAGTGGGCTGGCATTACACCATAGCAACTAGAATTCGCTGCTTCTGACAGAAGCAGCTGACGAACCCACATTAACCATGCCACCACCACCTTTGAAGATGAGCGACGTTGACGTCTTGCTGCTGCGCGTGAACGCCGACACCAGGCCACAACCTCACCTCCTGTAACAACTGGCGTCCCATGCCCCATGTGCCACAGGCTTTGCGCCTCAGCCTTTGGACTCCAAAGTCACATGAGGGTACACCGTAGATGAAACTGCACAAAGACAATAGTCATTCTTGATCACCGAGAGACTACCACTATGACTATGACATAATAGGTATCTCTAAGGCAAAGTATATCATGAAAATTGGATTTGGCTGTCTCCTGATTGTAACAATGAAGGTATTTAGCTCTTCCTTTATTGTGAAGATTGAATTGTAATCCCCTGTCTATTTTTAGATTTTATTCCCCAAAGTGTTAACTCAGTATTTAAAGTAGATCTACCCATTTTAACTACAAAAGGTGTTAACTAACCAAAAAAGGTGTTAACTAACCACAAAAGATGTTAACTAAACACAAAAGGTATGAACACCCATTTCATACATTGAGTGAGTAGTCCTGGAGAAGAGTGTCTGTTGTGATTGGTAGATATAAAATTTAGGGGAGGTGACACAAGAGAAAAAGATCTTTAGAGTAAACAGAGGCACATGGGGATATAGATCTAAGGATCAGTCACTCAGGCTTGGAATGAAGAAGAGTCATTTGGAGGAGAGACTGGAAGAGACACTCAGAGTTGGAGTGAAGAGAGACACTTGAAGAGAGACGAAGACAGACACTTGAGGAGAGATTGGAAGACAGACACTCAGACTTGGAGTGAAGATACTTGGCTGTGGAACTGGACCCCTGGAGGAGCTCATGCAGGAGACCTCAGACTGCTTTCCTTTTAGATGGTCACCGTGATGAGTGTAAAGGCTGACTTAGTTTCCTTGCCTTTCTGGAGGTGTGAACCTCCAAGAAAAGCCCATATTTTTGAGACTCCTTTCCCCTAGCTGGGGCCTGAGAATTTCTACCTGGCTCAGAGGAAGCCAGAGTTTTTTTTTCTCTCTTTCTATTTTCCCTTTTCTCTATTCCTT
Organism: Monodelphis domestica; assembly: GCF_027887165.1. NCBI lineage: Eukaryota > Metazoa > Chordata > Mammalia > Didelphimorphia > Didelphidae > Monodelphis > Monodelphis domestica. Next base: position 450,378,216 of record NC_077228.1, read on the forward strand.
AATATCTTCCCTCTATTGTAAATAAACTACCACAAATTCCAATTACTTTAGTAATTCATTTTGGGATCTAGAAATTAAATCCCTGGTGACCACCAATCAATATATTCAAGCCTAAACCATAAAAAAATTAACAGTATATATACATATATGCATAATGCACCCATATATACTTTGCCTTAGACACTTATTAGCTATGTAATCCTTGGCAAGTCACATAATTTCTTTCTGCCTCAGTTTCCTTATCTGTAAAATGGGGCTACTAAAAGCATTATAATATAATGTAATATAATATTATTGTATCAATATGATATCAATGTTATATATAAAATATGTTATATATATTATACAATATAATATATTATAATTATTATATAATAACAATTATAAAGCCCTGAACATAGTAAGAGCTATATAAATGCTAGTTGTAATTATTATTATTATCATAAAGGAATTTGTTATCAAAGCAAGAAAACTTCCTACTTTGGCAGATAGGTAAGCAAATGAAGTTTTAACTTACTTTTGCAGCATCAGATACAGAATCCCAGTTTCCTCCTGAAAGTGCATATTTCCCACTGCTGATCCTTGCCAAGATTTCTTCAGGCGTGTCATCTGGCCCATTTGCAAAAGGGGTGAACCTGTGGCATGAATGAAACTTAGGATAATAAAACTCCTTTCCATATTTTAAGATGTTTATTCCTGAAGAATAAATACCCTGTGTTATAAAGAATAATCATTTTTTAAAATTAGGTCCTCAGGTAAAGGTCTTTTTGGAGTCATTTCCCCAGTTTCATATTGAGTTACTGCTTGTCTCCATATAAAGTCATCTTGGTTGTTCTTGATGTGTCTTATTTCAATGTTAAGTTTAACATTTTCATTTCATATGTAGTGAAAATGAGATTTGAAAGAGAGGTTATGGTACATACTAAGGATTACTGTGGTGAGTAATCAGGACAATAACCCATAGTTCCCTCCCATCAATCCATTGGTCTAATTTAGCAGTTTTAAAGGTGGGACTCTAGGATTGAAGCTCTGGTTTGTATAATTCGATTCACTTAATCATTTATTAAATGGCTACCCTGTTTGAGGCTTGGTGCTAGGGCTATCAATATACTAATGGAACAGTTCTTGTTCTCAAGGAGCTTATGTTCTACTGGCAGTAACGCCTACCCGCGTTTAGCTTACCACTATACTTGCTACATCATTGCAGTGGAAGTAAGAGAAGAGCATGTCGTAGGCATTACTGACGGTTAAATACCAATTGTGATCTCACCTACATGGAGACTCAGGTGAGATTATAGGGAATTCTGGGAAATACCAAGGACTTCTGGGGATTGAAGTCTAGGGTTCAAAATCTCCATTTTTACACAAGGAAACTTGAGGTGAGAGAAATCACTATAAGACAAAGCTCATACTTTTATTTTAGGGGTGAATTAATTTATTTTCCTTTACTCTGTTGAGATATTTTTGTACATATGTGACATAGGAGCAGGTCATCAAAGTGTTTCATTTATAGGATCTTTTACTTGACTCAAGTACTCCACAGACTGAACAAGTTATAGAAAACATGACCTAAGACAGGTCACTGTTATGGGGTCCTGGAGCTTTAGAGCTGGAATGGAACCCCCAAAAGGAAAAAGTGAGATTCTAAAGTGAGTTGATAGCAAAGTTAAAATGTAGATTCTAGGGTCTGAAGAATGAGATCCTGACATTTTGATTTATCACTAGTCTTTTTAAGAAGGCTTTGGGGGAGAGATTACAATTGCTTTTTACTACTTGTGTGACCTTGGGCAAGTCACTGTACATTTCTAGGTTCTGGGTTCTTCATATGTAAAATGAATGGGTTGGACTAGATCAGAAATTTTTAACTTCATGTGTGTGTGTATGTGTTCTGGTGAAGCCTATGGAGCCCTTCTCTGAAAAAGTTTTTAAATATGTAAAATAAAATGCAAAAATTTATATTAAAATACAGTTTTCAAAAACATTATAAAAATTCATGGACTTCAGGTTAAGAACTCTTAGCTATATGATCTTTAAATATCCTGTCAGGTCCAAATCCCAAGATCTCTCTTATTATTATAAAATAAAATTGGAAATCTTACAGAAGTAAAAGCGCAAGGTTCTAATTCCTTGTTCTTCTGTTGTGGTGGTGATGGTTTGGATAACGTATAAGAGGGAAGAAGGAAGGGGAGAGGGAGAGAAAAAAATTCAATCTCAAAAGACCCTGAATATATATGTGAATGTGTTGTCTCTGGGAAGAGGGGAGAAGCAAGAGATACAGGTTTTGGAGTAGTTTCAAGCCCAAGCACTATTACCAATCAGCCCACATGCCCTCCTGCCACATACACTCTTTACTAACCGGTACCAAAGAAGGTAACTGCTTACCCTGCCAGCATTGTATATAAGAGGATGCCCAAGCTCCAGATATCACACGCTGCATCATAGCCCTGCCGTTTCAAGACCTATGTGGAGGAAAACATGGGATAATTAATTCACATCTAGCCTTCTAAAGGAAGAGTCTAACTTGCAGCATTTTTCTTGAACAAAGTCAATAAGCAAGATGGGGTGGTAGGGAGGGATGGTTCAGGGGCAAGCTTTGAAAGATCAATGTATTTTTACAAAACAAACATTTTACAGGGCAGAAAGATGCTGATGATTCACAATACTGAGCAATTTAATTGGGCTTCAATCTCTCTTTATATTATTATTACATATATTAAATAAATAAATAATATTTAATGCAAATATATATACTGAACAATTTAAATGGGCTTCAATTCCCCTTTATATTATTATTATTATTATCATATATTAAATAAATATATAACACAAAATATATATATTGAACAATTATAATACATATCGAATAAATAAATAATATATAATACAAATATATATATACTGAAAAATTTAAATGGGCTTCGATCCCCCTTTGTAGTATTACTATTACATTGATTAAATAAACAATACACACACACACACACACACACACACACATATGCCACACAAATAAGAAGAAAGGCAGTAAGTATTGACCCAAGCTTCATATCCATATGAGAGTCTTTTGGTTTGAGTAAGATCACAGAAAACTTCATTAAAGTTGGCTATTTGGATAATCTAATATCAGTTTTTTTATCACTTTCTTCATTGCAGAGTCATATTCTAGTAGGTTTAAAACTTTTCAGCTATAATGAGCCAAATGGCTTTTTGATTTCCCCACTTAGTTAACTCTGATGATAGGAAATGGCTCCATTTTCCCATTAGGTGGCAGGCATGCTCTTTCTTCCTGACAATCATTTGCCATCTCTTCTACTGGTGTCCTAATAAGGAGTGTTTCAAAAATCAATATAGCTGTATTTAACAAAGGAATCATGAAGAAGCCAAATATATGTGAGGAAGAGCAAATAGCCAAGAGTAATATTCACTTTTCATTGGTATTAATCACCTCAAACATAGACATCTTAAAATATCCTTATTACTGACTGAAGAGATAGCAGTGATAGCTTCAAAAACAAAGTTGACAACACCCCCCCCCCCATTTTTGAGTGTTTTGACTTGAAGTTTTCAACTACTATTGATATTCCCTCCATGATCCTCCATATCACTCTGCCCCTGTGTTTTCATTCAAGGCAGCTAAGTAGCTGGGAGGTTGGCATTCTGGAACTTAAGTCAGGGAGACCCCAGTTCATCTCCCATCACAGATACTTGCTAATGATGTAACTGAGGAATTAATTAGTTTAACCTCTTTCAGAATTAAGTTTCCCCATTTGTAAAATGGGGATAACAATAGTGCCTCGCTCACAGGAATATTGTGAGGATCAAATGGGATAACATACACTAAACACTTGCAATATTTAGAGCATTCTAATAAATGTTAGTTAATACTTTTAATTATTAACTTTTATTCATCCTCTTTAGCGACTTCAGCCTATCTGACCATTTTGCTTCTCTACGATTCTCTGGTGCTTAGCTGTATAGCTGTAACTAGGGTGAGGACGTCTATGGTTTAACTTGGGGTCAAAAATCTTGAGGGTCTCTGTAGCATTGATCTGGAGTATGCTTTTCTTCCTTGACTATTCTCTCCCCCCTTCTCCAACCTGGTGATGGTTTTGACTTGGGGTAAGCTTTCTCTCTTTTCCAAAGCAGCCTAAATATATAGACAAGGGCATATTTACTCTTCCCATTCCTGGTTCCATTTTAACCCCAATGCCCATTAATTGTTCAAGCACAAAAACACCTAGTTATGGCCGCCCTGCTTAGCTTCATTCCTAAAGACACTCATTAACCTATATGAGCCATAACACTGACATTATAAAGTAATTGAAAGAGAGCTTGAAAAAGGAAGAAAAAACCTGAAGTCTTCACTGGAGCCTATAACTCTAAGGCATGGAAAACTCTTAGAAAATTGCCCTCAGGATTTACGGTCAGGTTTTACTGTCAACCCAACCATTCTGAGGTTTTCATGAATCTTTAATGCCATTAATTTTAGTTTTGCTCTCTGCCTTTCCTATTATAGTTAGCAATTTGAATTAGGATACAAATTATGTACAATAAAAATTTGATGCCCAATAAATATCAACACCGTGCTGGGATAGTTATATTACTAACTGCTTCCTCATCTTTCTCTCCCTTACCTGAATTCTCTTATTATATACTTTCTCTGCCTCCTTTGCTTTTATCACATTTTGACTTTTTCTCACATTTATTCATGTACATATGTTATCTTCCATTAAATTATACACCACAAGGGCAAGAATTTTACTTTTTCATCTTTGTATCCTCATTGCCTAGGGCATCACTTAATAAATATTTATTAAGTTTATTTCCAGTCAAGACACTATATTCCATTTTAAGGAAAAGGATATTATATATATATACATATAAATACATATTCATGTATATTTATGTATATATGTAGTCTTCCAAATTAGTTGTTTCTCTCAAACCAAATTGGCAACCATCCAAACCCTCTGCTAGCATCATGCCAAAGAGAAATAAGCAAGAGATCATTTTCTTATTTCACAAACAAGAAACTAAAAATTTAAAGTACTGAGCATCTGAGAGATTTGTGGAGATTGAGTTAGGAGAAAAGTTCATAAATGTTGACCCCAATTCCACTGTGGTTTAGCAAAAAGAGCACCAGGTGTCACAACAAAAGATTTGGATTCTAATCCCAGCTCCACTATTTACTACCTTACATGACTTTGGGCAAGTTATTTGTCCTTTCCGGGTCTTAACGTCCTTATCCATAAAACGGTAGGGTTGGACTAATTGATCTCTAAGGTCCAATCCAGATATAGAGGCTTTGATTGAAATTGCCACTGATATGAATGGGAAAAATGACTTTATCATTCTTATTTACCATATTATATTATATTTTGGGTGAATCTTTGTCATTAGAAAAATAAATGAAGGCTATGTTATTTTTTTAATCTTTACCTTCTGCCTTAGAATCAATATTAGTATTGATTAGTATTAGTTCTAAGGTAGAAAAGAAGTAAGGGCTAGGCAATGGGAGTGGGTAAGTGACCTGCCCAGAGTCACATAGGTAGGGGATATATCATTTAATTATTTTTGAGAAAGAGTAAAAAAGCTTTTAGCTTTCTTAACGCTTTCTAATGGTTTGTGAGTTCTAACCTCAGGAGCCACAAAGTTAGCTGTGTAGCATGGTGTCATGAGCAGTCCATTCTCTGCTCTCAATTGCTTGGCAAATCCAAAATCACAGATCCTGATGGAATCTGGATTCCCAGACTCATCCATGTATAGGATATTACTAGGCTTCAGATCTCGATGAACGACCTAGAGAAACATAAAACATTTATAATTATTCAAGAGTTGGGACAAGGGAAATAGGAGAAAAGATTGAATAAAGCCTTCTGGGATGGATTTATATAGAACATGTTCATTCTGAACTAATATTTTAGCAGGAGGGAAAGCAATTCTAACTAATAAGGTGTTACCTTATTTAAAAGGTTTATGTATCACTGATCCTCTCACCCTCTTTCTCATTCTTCCTTCTACCACCATTTTGATCTTTTAGTCAAATTCAAATATACAGCATCAGGAACCCTGACTAATAGTGAATATTTGAGAACTAAGTAAATACATCACCACCAGAAGGAGCTATTTTATTAAAAGGAAATATAGTGGGATGAGTTAATGCAAACAATATCATCTAGTTTTTAAAATAATATATAATGGCCTGATGGCAGGCTTTGTGGATATGTCAAAGCAAGTCAGATATTTAGATGGAAAAGAAATTTCTTTTAAATGGGAGCAGAGAGGATTATTATAATAACATGCTGTGAGCCCTAGTAGGCTAAGGAAGTGAAAGTCTCAAATCTCCTATTAAAATCAAGACAGAGAATCCAAGAAGAATAGGAGGGACTTGGGGAATTAGACTCATTATAGCTAGGCATCAGTGGAAATGTTTTTGTTTTACTTCTACTACCTATTTTTATTAATCATAAGAAAATATGAAAATAAGACAAAAACCAAGCCATTATTGCAAGTGCTATCTCTAGAGTTTGGGTATACTAGGGGCAAAATCAAGTTTTTTCTCTTTCTCCTAACCTCTTAGATAGTTAAGCACTTCAGAAACATTGTATTGTCTTGAAAAAAATCATCAACTTGTTTTAATGAATAAATATGAAGGACACAGCCTAACCACATAACATTATCTATTTTACAGGAATTATGGGAAAATAGGTAATTGCCATTACCTGTCATTACCATTGACAACAATGTAATCATCATTCCCATAACTAAATAGTCCATTGGTAATAATATCTCCTATCTTCCCTTATTCAGGTAAGACTAAAAGTACCAAGTTGTTGAAAATTTTAATACAATTCCCTTGGAGGATCATCTCATTGTTCAGTATGAACTTGCCTAGACTTGTCCCCAAATTTATAGCTTAATTCAATTTGTTTGCTTTTCTTTCTTTACACTAAAGATGTTCTCTGATTCTCCTTCTGTCACTAAAGTGACTCTCAGTTTTTGAAAATGATGACAATGGGGCACAAACTATGGTCAATCTTACCAAGTTGAAAAGACTTCAAATAATGGGTTGGATTGTCAAAGATCAATCAATGAAATAATGGATTCATTCAACTTCTGACAAACATTTATTAAACACCAATTTAATGTCTATTTAATGCGAGAGGTGGGAAACAAGGAGACAGAGTGGATAGAGTGCCAGACTTGGAGCCAGGAAGACTCATATTCTTGAGTTAAAATCTGGTCTCAGACATATACTAGCTATGAGACCTTGGGCAAGTTCCTTAACACTGTTCGTCTGTCTCAGTTTTCTCCTCTGTAAAATGAGCTAGAAAAGGAAATGGTAAACCATCCCAGTATCTTTGCCAAGAAAAACCCAAATGGGGTCATGAAGAGTTGGACACTACTGAAAAATGAATGAACCACCATAAATGTGAGAGGTAGTGGGGAGAAGCAGATAGAGACCTGGCCCTAGAGTCAGAAAGATGGGGATTCAAGTACCTTCTCTTAACACATATTGCCTTTGTAATTCTGGGCAGGTCACTTACTTCTCTGTACCCTAGGAAATTCTCTAAGACACTAAGTTGCAGAAAAGATGTTGAACTATAATGGAAAGAGTTTCTTCATCAGGAGTTCATCATCCTGATGAAAATCATGGATCTGCTCACCCCCCAAAAACAAATCCCAAATGTGTTAAGCGTACTTTCTTTAAGTAGGTTACATTCTATTGGATCTCTGAAATGTAGAAATGCCTTTCTCTCTAATATACCTATGTGTGAGTGCATTGGAATTTGTACACAGGTGTATTTAATAAAAGAATAATTTAATTTCCATAAACTATTGACTCAACCAGAATGAAGGGAACATCTTAATTCCAACTTCATAAATTCATAACTCATTTTACTTTTCCTACTTTTGTACTAAAATTATGATCTTTGCTATCATAACTATCATGCAGGAGAAAGCTAGAAATTTACCCCTTGTGAATGGAGGTAGTCCATAGTCTTAGTAATGGTACAGAGCACAGCACTAGCCTCCCTTTCTGAGAAATACTTTTGTCGGAGGATGCGGTCTAAGAGTTCCCCACCTCTCATCAGCTCCATCACAAGGTAAACATATTTCCCATCATCGTAGACCTAGAAGATCAGAGAAAGGTAAAATTAAAGGACCTCATAGTCCTCAGGAATTAGGAAATGCTTGTGATTTCATAACAATCCAGGCTTATTACTGTGAAACTTTATAGTATCTCTGAGAGAAAATCCAATGGTGTTAAAAGAAACTGTAGAAAAGACAGAACAGAATATTAACTGGTTATTGGCTGGAGTGTTGATCTGGGAGAATAAAAAAGTCCTTCATACAAGTAGAGAGTTATTCTAAAATATATCATAGATAAATAAATAACATAAAAATATCATAAACAAAAAAACAAATAATAAATAAATAAAACAAATCATAAATATAAATATCATAAATAACTATCATCACTATCACAAAATTCAGTTTTAATAATGAACTATAAAATTCAATATTAATAATCTATAACATTAAAGCTGACAGAATTTTGTGTGGACCTTAAACAAATTTTCTCCAGAATGTCATCTAATCTGTTTTTCTATGAGGCAGCATTCTTTGTCTTACATATAATTCCTTTTTCACTGTTTTGAGATCAAAACTGTCAATGAATGTGTTACTTAAGTTAGGTCAGGTAAGTTTCTCTGGGGAATTCCTTTATCATAATATGAAGGCATAGTATTTTATAGAATTGGAAGTAATGGTCGAAGTATAGTTTTTATAGCCTTTTTGATACTCTGGTCCATTTGTGATGTTATTTACACGTTAAGTCTCAGTGTGATATAATCAGAACACTGAATTAGGAGTCAAAAGAACTGAGTATGCCTGCTTTCTCATTCTATGGTTTAAATTAACTAAATGTGTTTTTAATGAACTAAGATTAATTATTCAGCCTTGGCTTTCCCATCTGTAAAATGGGGACAACAAAATAGAATTACCTATGAAAAGATATGTAGGGAGCATTAACATACATATGTGAATTTATAAATAAAGTTATCATTATTATTATGAAAATCTGCTTGTGAAACAAAAGCATAATCATGTTGAGAAGTAAATGTCTTCAGATTGAGAGAGGGCCTTCCCGAGTACAGAATAAAACTTAAAGCAAATTTAAATCAACCTGATGAAGAGAATTTTTTCCATGAGTTAGCAGGAAATATCCCTAAATTAGGTTCCATTTTACTGGAAATGAAACCTCAGACTTGTTGTTTTCCATGAATATAGTGTATGAAGTGGGAAAAGCACTGTATTTTTAGTCAAAGGATTTGGGTTTGGAGTCCTGACATTGCTACTGTATGTCCTTGGACAAGTTACCAAGTTTCTCTTGGTCTCCTCTCTATAAAGTGATGAGGTTGGACTATATGAGCTCTGAAATCCTTCCCAGCTCAAAATTCTATTAATACCTTTGTTATGACTTGATTCAAAACATTGGACTGCCTTGAAGATAACCGCATCAGTAGAGGTGCAGCTTTGAAAGCTTTTATTAATGCAGATGATTTCCCATTTACTCTAGCCTGAAGATTTATGTTGCTCAGTAGAACATTCTCTACCCAGCTCTGCGGGGTCCACACATAAAAAGTCATATGCCTCCTTCCTCCCTGTTATAGCTTTTTCTTTGCTCCCTCTTTTTCCTCTCCCCTCCTGCCAAAAGTTCTTGCTGGAGCTCTAGCTTTTAATTCTCTCTCCCAGAACCACTGACCTTACAGGCTAAACTTAGAATGTGTGTGAAGTAGAAGCATGAGAAAGAGGCATTCTGGGCAAGAGAAACATGGATCAAAATGACTTAGAGGCAAAGGAATTCCTTTTCTGTAGGGGAAAAGGTTCTGACAATTGACCCAGAGTCTTCTTCAGACAGTATCCTCTGAAGAAATAGGAATGTAAAGGCTTTCTTAGACTTCTCCATGGCTTCTCCAAGACTGCCTCCTTTCATTTGAGCCAATTCTTATCTACACTTTTATCCACTCATCCTAATCCTTCATAGCCAGTTTAACCTACTCTTTATAATAATGAACCAATCAAAATGCAGTGGAGTTTCAAGTAATTTTTACCAAAGTAGTGTGCTGCCATTCAAAGAAATGTTCTAAAAATGAATATCATTGTTCTTATCTCACTGTCAATTCAGTAGCTAGAACAAAACCATAGTAATTTATTTGGCTTTGAAATTATTCTAGAACCTAACAAAAGTAATGTGGAATTTGGGGAATCTTATAGGATTGGTTTCTTCATCTGATCAATAGTACATGAATAAGCAACAGTGAGCTGGTTAGAATTCAATCTCAAATACTTATTTGCTATGTGACCTTGGGCTAAAACTCTCTGAGCTTTTGAGTTTTGTCATCTGTAAAATGGGAATAATACCACCTAACTTGTTTTGTGTTACAAATGAGAATATATGTAAAACATTTTTCAACCCTTAACTCTCTTTATAAATGTGAAATATTCATGAGAATAGCAATGATTCTAATAAGTGAGGTAACCAGATAATTATGAAATTGAGCTACATTTCACTGAATATTTTATTTCTCTGGAATACCACTGTGGAAATCCTCCCATACCAGGAACTAAATGGAATTTTAGTGGAAATTATTCATTTCATAATACACAGATAGACTTCCTCAGTAGGCAGTGGGTATCCCTTTCCTGGAAATCTTCAGAATAAAGCTATTTACTCACCTGCCAGATGCTTTATATTAGAGATTCCTTTTTGGATATTGACTGTATTAGATGACTTCTGGGTCCATTCCAACTCTGAAATTCTATGACAATTTATAATTCTATATCTAAGGATTCCTAAATACATTCTGTAGTACAAGGGGTGCTATTTCTCCTTGAACTGTCTCTCTTGCCTTGTGGATCCTTTTTATCATAAGAATGTGATAGTATTAATGGAATACTGAGTGGACCAATCAATATTGCTCTTTGGGCAGCAAAGAAAAATGACCACTGGGCACCTTAGGAGAAATAACAATGATTTCTAGGATGTAATCAGGTATGAAACCCTTTTAGAGATAAAGATGGAAACAGAACCAGATTTTATAGTGAGAGAATTAAGAACCCCACCCCCACGCTCCCAGATATCTCGGTTTTTGATACAATTCTGTCTATCATTTCTTAGTCTTCAGTCAGAGCTATAAATTAAAATAATAAAGAAAATTACATCTGATTGACAATTCCGAAAAGAGATAATCCCATCCTTTATATATAAACTACAGGGTAGAAGGATGGATGGTGATCAAAATGGTGATGAAAGTATATGATCCAGCTACTCTACAGAGTTCTGTTAGTTGACTCCACATGATATTATAGAGTGGATGACGTGAAAGGCCAAATTCAGATCATTAGCACGGGGAGCAATGCATTATAACTTCTAGGAGTTACCTGGAAATTCAAAATAATGCCCTTTCCATGGATAAAACAAAGAATAGTGATAGAAGGAGTAGCAACTTCTTGTTTGTAGTGAGGTTACTTACATCCTTCAGGGTGATGATGTTTGGATGCTGTCCATATCGTAAGAGAATCTCAATTTCTTCTGAGGGGTCTCTTTTACTCTTGTCAATTATCTGGAACAAATGGAGCATAGGGTCAATAGGAAATCTGTTTACGTACATTGGTACAAAAATATTTTCTTATTTCAACTTCTTTATCACAGACTGCTGTCACCTAGGAATAATTCCACAAATGAACCTAAAATTTTCCGTTTCTTTCCCTAAAACTATATGGGAATGCACTCTCACTCTTCAAATAACCTTTAAAGTTATCTACAAATTTTCATCTCAGTCTTTGTCTCAATTCTCACCAAAATGAATGAAAAATCAGGATCTGGTCTTGAGAGAATGCTAAAGAAGGGAGTGATGATGGTTGTAGAAGGCTTGAGGAACCTGATTTGGAGGTATCTGCTACAAATGATGGGTTAATGCATGTCAATACTAGTAAGTAACATGATCCATATTTTATATGCTACAAATAGGTTGCTTTTTGAGTTGTATCAGATTTTCTTCTTCCCCCTACCTTTAACCCTTTCATAGCTCTTATTCTTAAAGCCTTCCCTCTGAGATTATCTCAGACATACCCTGTATATATTCTATTTGTTGTCTAGTTGTCTAACAGATTTTTTTTATGATTTTTTAAAATTTGATTAATTTCAAATATTATTCTTTGGTTACAAAAATCATTTTCTGTTCCTCCCTTCCCTCTCCTCCCATAGCCGATGAGCAATTCCATTGGGTATTGCATGTGTCCTTGATCAGAAACCATTTCCATGTTGTTGGTATTTGCACTAGGATGTTCATTTAGAGTCTATATCCCCAATCATATCCCCTTCTACCCATGTCATTGAGCAGTTGTTTTTCTTTGGTATTTTCACTGGCATAGTTTTTCCTCTCAATGTGGTTAGTGTTTTTACTTCTGTATCCCTCCGGATTGTTAAAGATCAATGCATTACCACTAATGGAAGAGTCTATTACATTCGATTCCAACAGATTTTTTAATGAACTTTTTTTTAAACCCTTACCTTCTGTCTTGGAATCAATAATGTGTATTGGTTCCAAGGCAGAAGAGCAGTAAGGGCTAGGAAATGGGGGTTAAGTGACTTGTCCAGGGTCACACAGCTGGGAAGTGTCTGAATCCAGATTTGAACCTAGGACCTCTAATCTTTAGGTCTGGCTCTCAATCCATTGAGCTACCCAGCTGTCTCTTTTTTTCAACTTATTGAGTTTCTCAGAAAAGGACAGGCTTATACCAAATACATCCTCAGATAATTTTTAAAAACTCTTTCTTTCTGTCCTAGTAATAAATCTAAGACACAATGGCAAGGGGCAGGCAAATAGGTTTAAGTGACTTGCCCAGGGTCACAAAGCAAGAAAGTATCTAAGCCCAAATTTGAACTCACATCCTCCTACTCCAGGTCTCATGTTCTTTCCCTATCCTAAGAGTTTTGCAAGGGAAGCAAACTTTGAAATCCCTATCTGCAGGATTACAATTAAGAAAGGGGAAAGCAAACTCTGACTATTCCTTCTTAATCTTAATGCCTTCTTTCTGAGATTATCGCAGACAACTGTTTGTAACTAGTTTCTCACAGATTTTCTATCAGCTTACTGAGTTCATCAAACAAGGACAGCCCTCAACAGTTCTGTTAAGTCACTGAAGCGCATGAACTTCAAGTTGCCTTAGTACTTAGAATGAACCATCAGACATGCTTCAGATTTTATTTCACTTGGTATGTTGTTCACATTTGCAAGATTCTCACTAAGAGATGGCAGGTACAAAGAAAACACTACTTGCTGTTGTTTTTTTGGTAATTGTTTTTCACTAATGTTTATACCTGATATTTTTTGTATAATAAGTAAAATTCTATGGCATCATTTCCTACCTTTACTGAGAGGGGCAACTATTCTAAAATTATTTACTATATGTTCAAATAATTTCTCCTATTGTAAATCTTGATTCTAGAGTGAATCTTTCCCAAGGGATGGTTGTAAGGTAGAAAAAGTAGACTTAGCATGCTGACTACAGCGAGATGAATAGAAGTAATAGATAGAATGGACAGGTGTCAGAAGAAAGTATGTATTTGTAAAAAGTCCTGGGCTGTGTTATATTTTAAGGAGAGGCAGAAAGTTATAAGATAAAGAACACTGGAACTGGATTCTGAGGAAATGTGTTCAAAAGCGAGGTCAGCTGTGTATTGCCTGTGAAAATCATTTCACCTTTTAAAATTTTAGGTTCCTGATCTGTAAATAAGACAGTTGGACTAGATGACTTCTAAGTTCCCTTGCAGCCCAGTGTCTATGATCTCATGATCTGAGTAGTAGCAAAAATGGTTCAGAAGTTGTATTCTGGGACACAGGAATGTAGGGGTGGTGGTAGTATGGGGGGGAAACAGCAGGGAGTAGGCTTTGAATAAGTTCATTCTAGATATGAGGACTCAGCCAAGAAACAGTGGGAGGTCTTGGAGCTCATAGAAGGGGATCATAGTAGTCTAGACCATGCAGTCCCAGGACCATATGGCTTTTAGAGAAGGAGCTCTGGGTTTGGTCCAGAATAACAAAACTGTCAACGTCACCATTAAGGGGAGAATTAATTGTTGGCTCTTAAGTTTGTTTCAGGTAGAATACTTGGAACAGAGAAGGTTGAAAAGGGAATGAAAGAAAGCTCCAATGGCTAGAGTTTTTGGATTTTCCATTAGGGTTCAGTACATAACCATCAGCATCAAAGCAGGAAGTTTGAAGCTTAGAGAGAGAAATCTTTGATGGTGATATGGGAAAGGGTTAGTGGTATGCTAGAGCCAGCTTATACCAGTTCCTAAGGGCTGACTTAAATTTTCAGTGTGAACATTTATATCACAGAAATTAGTAAATGCTATAAATCAGGGCTTGATTTATTGCTTTCTTGATCACTTTAGAAAGTGATGGAGAAAATGTGAACAATGCAGATTAAACTTAGACATGGATCCCATGCACATTTTCCTCTAAGAAAGCTAGTTGTTAATCATTTATCAGCAGATAGAGTTGCCTATCCTTCCCAGGTTAATAGCTAAAATCATTAGGACAGAGATGGTGAACCTTTTAGAGACTGAGTGCCCAAACTGCAACGCTCACACCACCTCATGTGTGCCCCCTGCCTTACCCTAGACAGGGGAGGGAGGAAGTGCTCTTATTGGGCTGCTGGGCAGAGGGGTAGGTGATGTGAGAAATGTCCTCAGGCACCAGTGGAGAAGGAGGAAGGGAGCATCCCCCTTTGGCACACTCCAGGAAGCAAACCATAGGTATGTCAAAACATGTCTAGAGTGAGAAAGTGTTAAGTTAACTGAAAGTCAGGAAGATTTATGGAGGAATAGAGAACATGAGTTGGAAGTAAAGGAAGGACTTCTTCATGTCTAGGGTTCCTAGACCTTCAAAATTTTTAACGATTTCCTCTTTTTTTCCCCTTAACTCTTACCTTCTGTCTTGGAGTCAGTACTGTGTATTGTTTCCAAGGCAGAAGAGTGGTAAGGGCCAGGCAATGGGGGGGGGGGGGAGGGTTAAGTGACTTGCCCAGGGTCACACAATTAGGAAGTATTTGAGGTCAAATTTGAACCCAGGACCTTCTGTCGCCAGGCCTGGATCTGTGTTCACTGAGTCACCTAGCTGTCCATGCTATTTCTTCCTAGGGTAATAATTCTTAATATATATATTTTTTTCATCACTGATCCCTTTGGCAGTCTGGTGAATCCTATGGATCTCTCTAATGTTTGCCAAGGTAGTGCCTGCCAAAACTCATGTAGCCTTCAAAAACCCAGGTAACTAGGGAGTTTCTCTATCACCCCCCACCCCAACCAATTCAAAACAAAACACTTATGGAAAATACTCAAAGGTTGTTTACTGTTTTCAGGGAGTAGGGAATGCCCTGGATATTTCTCAGCAGGGTATAACAAGGGTGAAGAGGATTTTCAGTTCAAGGGTATGATTGTGGAGAGGGGAAGACAGAAGTTCTTTAGAGCCTCAGCTGACTTTCCCTAGCTTAATGCAAAAACAAAAACAATTTCTATTACCAAGGGGAGCATGACTAAAAAGCACTCCAAGCCTTGCTCTAATTTCAGAATTACAGTTTGGGGCCAGTCAGATACACAGCTGTCCGCTTGCAACTGGCCATCTGTTGGCATGAGTCAACTTTTGTGCCTAATGTTTGGTTCTAGAAGTGTACACAAAATGGCACTGGTGGAGGCATCTTAATTATGCCTCTGCTTTGAGGGGGTCCCAACATATGGGTATAATCCAAAGATCCCAGCCTGCTGCTGGCACTCAAAAGGAAGGAGGCAAAATGGTGGAATTCTAAGATCTTCCTTAATGAAACCATCTATGATACCATTACATATTAGCTCTATTTAACTGGAAAGTACGTACAGCACAGTTCAAATAAAAATTTATTTAGTTTTAATAATGTGATAGAACATTTGTTGTTAAGTTTCTCAAATGACCTTAAACCCTGGAAACAGCCTAGCCCTTGAATAGCATTTAATCTTGATTCTTTAGCTGAACAAAAGGTTCAGCTGGCATCTGAACCCAGAGCCACAGGAAGCCCAGGAAGGTGTTTAAACCCTAATCCTTAGCTGGTACAGCTGTACTGACTTCTTTCCCTTAAGGTCCCTTAACGATACTCTCCCCCACCCCCAACTCCACATGGTTTACCAGATGAAGAGCTTAATCCCTATTTAAATACCTGGAGCTTACTGTCAAACCCTGACAGCTTATGTACACTGTGAGGAATGAGTCCCCAGTGACATAAACCTCTAAACAATGAAAGGGAGCCTCTGTTTTTCTAACCCAAGATCTGTCTCTTTTCTTGTTTTGTCAGTTTCCAGCTCATATGGTATGCTGAAAGGATGCCTATTGAGTGGAAAGAGGGAGTTAGGAGATACAAGTTCAAATCTTATGACGGACCATGGACAAGTGTCTTTAAATTTCTGAGTCTCAGTTTTCCTATCTTATATAAAATGAGGATAATGATACCTAGGTTATGTCTGCCTCAGAGAATTACAGATACTTGGTCTATACCATTGTTATAAACTAACAATAATTTGTAGGCTAAAGAATGTCTACATAAATGATTATTATTATTACTTTTAGTGAAGACATTGAGCCTGTTTATAATTCAGCATTCTTTGAGACAGTGTGTTATACCCTAAAAAGAAAAAGAATGGAGAGCTTACTTTTTAAATGATCTCATAGGGTTGGATAATTAGTCTCTTCATAGGCACTGACATATGGTAAATTAGCTTCATTCATATTTGTTGCATCAGTAAAAATAAAATCAAATTGAAAACTGATCAAAGGACTATCTGATTACAATATATAAATGACAGTTCCACTATTTTTTTTGTACTAGACCCATGATTTCACTGGGATAGGAATTTTTTGAATACATAAAAAATCTTTTGATATTTCATTTTTCCTCAATTACATGCAAAAATAATATTTAACATTTCCACCAAATTCTAAGAGGATAGGGAATTTTATAAGAGGAAATTCCTTTTCTCAATGCTGATCAATACCTATTCTGCAACTACAGAGTTGCCTAGGGGTACCAAGAGATGAAATAAACTTGTTTCACATTCAGTAGGTGTTCAAGGCAGCATTTGAACCCAGATCTTCTTCTGAGAAAGGCTCTCTATATTCTACCTCTAATTGTTCCCTGTGTGGGAATCAGAGTTAAAATCTAGCCCTCAGAGATGTATTATTTGTGTGACCTTGGGTAAGTCACTTAACTTCTGCTTGCCTCTGTTTCTTCATTTGTAAAATGGAGATAATAACACTTATTTCTTATGGTTATTTTGAGAATCAAATGAAATATTGATTTTAGAGTGCTTAGTACTGAGCCTAGCACATAGTAAACACTATATAAATCCTGTCTATTATTGCTCTTGTTATTAATACCCAGATCTTTCTGACTGAGACTGGATCTTTATCCACCAATGCATAGTGCCTCTAGAATTTCCCTAACTTTTGGCTAAAAGCAAGGTTTTAAATTTTGTTATTATTGTCTACTATTCTAGTATAGATAGCAACCCAGCCACACCTTACCACCTTGTATGATTCTCCTTTTCAGAGGTTGTTTTCCCAAAGTGCTAAGGATCTTTCTCTAGGTCTCTTGACATTTTATTTCTAAGAATATAGCCCAAAGACACTTTATTTCTGCATTCTTTCGTGCTGCATTGCAGAAGTTCTCAAAGTGTGATCCGGAGACCCCTGGGGATCCCTGACACCCTTTCAGGTAGCTCATGAGGTTAGAATTATTTTTACAATAATACTAAGTTATTTCATTTCTAAAACAGTAAATAATAATAGCTATAACTTATAAATAAAAGTTCTTTGTGGAGTCCTTAATAATTTTTAAGGGTATAAAGGGGGTCTTGAAAGCAAAAAGTTTGAGAACCATTGGTCTAATAGCTAGGATGTGGTGCTTTTACTACCATGGCTGTGATATAGTTCCTAGTCAGGGAAGGTCTTAAGGACATAGGGGAAAGAAAGGTAGTCTTGGAGCCAAGAATTATTTTTAAACCTACTTCTGACCCACATTGGTTATATGACCCAAGGCAAGTCACTTCTTAATGCCCTAAGTACCTCTTTTAATCTCATGAAGGCTGTGATCCCCCACTCCTGGAGTTGGTTTTCTCAACTGAAGTAGCCTCTCCAAAGGAAATAAAAGGTCAAATTCCTAATTCTATCTGAGAATCAAACATTCTTAATTGACCTCACTGGTTAAGGTAAAAGTAGCACAAAAGTATAACTTTCAATATTAAGCCAAACTTAGGGATGATAACTATGAAAATAAACTCTTAGGTCAAGAAACCCTCTCTATCGATCAATGCAGGTTAGCATTCTCATGCAATTTAGAGTCTTTGAGAATTGACTTACTTAGGATAACAGGTCAGTTTTTATGCGTAATGACACAGTGTCTCTCATTTTCAACATTATTATTAATTAATAAATATATTAAGTAAATACAAACATTATAATTAAATAATGCCAACAAAAGGGCATGAGACCTAAATAACAAAGATTCATTGGGGAAAACCCCCAACATGATTAAAAAGTGCTATGGGGTGATCTGAAATATATTTCAACATTATAGAAACTCAGTTGCTATATAAAGTGTGACCTATATGCCCCCAGGGTAGCTAAGAGGAGCAGTGGATAGAGTGCCAGCACTGGAGTCAGAAAGACATCCTGTACGACTCTGGGCAAGTCACTTAACCCCCATTGTCTAGCTCTTACTCTCTTCTGCCTTGGAACCAATACATAGTATTGATTCTAAGGCTTGGACCAATACATAGTATTGATTCTAAGACATGTGAAGATTGGATTTAGCTATCTCCTGATTGTAACAATGAAGATACTTAGCTCTTTATTGTAAGATAAAATTGTAATCTCCTGATTGTAACAATGAAGGTACTTAGCTCTTCCTTTATAGTGAAGTTAGAATTGTAAGCTGCAATCTATTTTTTTATTTTTAACTACAAAACGGTGTTAAGTAACTACAAAAGTTGAATTTAACAAAAGAGGTGTTAAGTAACCCCAAAAAATCTAACCAGAGAAGGTGAGAACTAAAGAGTGGGCAGTCCTGGAGAAAAGCATCTGCTGTGATTGGTAGACGTGAAAATTTAGGGGAGGTGACACAAGAGAAAATGATCTTTAAAAAGGACCAAAAGGCAGAAGGAGATGATTCATTTGGGTACTGACTTGGAGGAGCAACTAGAAGGCAGATACCTGGACTTCTTTTAGACTGTTACCATTGGTGAGTGAAAAGCTGACTTTGTGACCCTGCCTTCTGGAGGCATGAAGCCTCCAGGTAAGGCCCATCTTCTTGAGACTCTCTTCCTCTGGCTGGGGCTTAGACATTCTAACTAGTATCAGAAGAAGCCAGAGTTTTCTCTCTCTCTCTCTCTCTCTCTCTCTCTCTCTCTCTCTCTCTCTCTCTCTCTCTCTCTCTCTCTCTCTCTCTCTCATTCTGTAATATCTTCCTTCTATTGTAAATATTGTAAATAAACTACCATAAATTCCTTTTACTTTAGTAATTCATTTTGGGATTTAGGAATTAAATCCCTGTTGACCACCTAATAATATATTATCAGTCCAACCACAAATAAATTTAACAGGCAGAAGGTAAGGGTTTTTTGTTTGTTTGTTTTGTTTTGTTTAAAGAAAGACTCATTTTCATGAATTCAAATCTGGCCTCAGACACTTACTGTCTGTGTGACCCTGAACAAGTTACTTCACCATGTTTGCCTCAGTTCCCTCATGTGTAAAATAAGTTGGGGAAGGAAATTGCAAATCTATCCCGTATTTCTGCCAAGAAAACCTTGAATGGTGTGCCATAGAGTCAGACATGGTTGAAATGACTGAATGTATTCATTCATTTAGTCATTTAGAGGCTAAAACAATCTAATTATTCTTTCTCTAAACATCTGCCTTGAGTTAGAATTTGAAATGAACAAAAATTAGGCATCAATTTAATAATTTGAAAATAAAGAAGGACTTGAATTAGATGATTTCTGTACCACCTAGCTGAAATCTTAAAATTCACAGATTCATTAACAGTGCCAAGAGAGACCCTGGAAATCATCTAATCCAAATCCTTCATTATTTTCAGATTATTAAAATGATGCCTAGAAAAAGGAAGCAATTTGCCCCATCTCTCAAAGTTACCTTTAACTTCAATAATGACACACATACGGATGTCTTCTAATATAGATTTTTATCCTAATTTTTGTCTCAAATGTTTATTCTTTCAATTATATCTGGATATGCTGAATTCTGGGCCTTCAGAGATATTTTCTTTCAGACACTACTTTTTAAAAGATAGTCCATCAAGAAACTCAAGGTGGTAAAGAGTTAGTAAAGAGGGATGAATTCCTTTCCTGGTTACTGAACAAAGATTTCTGTAGTGTTAGTATGCTGCTAAGCCTATAAGCAGGGCTTTAACCTGTGTTGTTTTGGGAAAACAAGGAACTGAGCCACGAGATTCACTATAAATAGATTGTTCTCTGTGGGCTCAATTTCCTGGAATTGCTGTTGTATTCTATTCAAGGTGAAATAGGCTATAAGGATGGTAGATTTCTAATGCTCTGAGTATTGTAGCTTTCATGTACTTTATTGAATAACAAACTTGAAGTAGGCATTCTCAGGAAGTGGGGAAACATCGTGGAGATACTATGATAAAGATCTCCTTTTCCCTCCTGATATTTTATTAATATATATATATACATATATATATATATATATAATAGACACTGCCAATCGGGGAGAGGGGGTGGTTGATTACTTGCTTTTCCTTTGGGGGATTGCTTTTGGTTTTGTAGAAACAGGGATCAAACTGGGCAAAACATATCAATCACTCACTCCATAGGGCAGCTAATGTATATGTGTTTAAAGTCTATCCCAAGAGTAGTTTCTAACTATATTTGGAACTTGTTTCCTTTCTTAGATGATAATGAATAATATTGGAACATGGGTACAACGCTATTACCCCTGATGAGTTACAAATGGCAATTATCTACATACATGGGCCCAAACTCATGGATACATGCACAAAATTTCTTGGAATTTTAAGTGGACACCTTGATCAACACAGAAGCAAACCAGCTACTTCCAATGGATTTTCCTCTCTCTGATTTCTGTGGATAATGATTAATTAATTAAATGAATAAAAACATGTATCAAGTGTTACTGTGTTCAAAGTACTCTCTTAAGCATTTGCTTTTAAGAAACTCTCATTCTAATAAGTGAAGTCAGCATATATAGAAGGTTTAAGCTATCAGTCAGATGGAAAAGTACAATGATCCTTAAGTTGCAGTGGCAAATGAGATCATAATGCATCTTCATTAATTTTATTTACACTGACAAAACCATATTCATTTCTGATATTGGATCATTTGGCAGTTCCAAGGGCTTTGGTAGCCTTCTTTACTAGGTTCTCAATAGCTGTGGCTAGAAAATAAATGGCAAAAAAGGGCTACAGAATCAGTAGAAACAATCATTAGGTTGCATTTCCAAAGGTATGTTTTCCTAGTGATGGATATGGGGGGCTAGGTTGGAAACAAGGCTTGTGGCTCGATTGACATTACTATTCTTGGAACTCCTGCACTCAGGATCTGAGGAGAGGTATTAGCCAAGATGATGATGGCAGTGTTTTGATTCACCAGGTACATGATGTTTTCTATCTTTCTGAGCGTGATTCATTGCTTTAGCTATGCTGGCTTGCCTGCTCTGTTAATGGAAGTTAATTGGTGTTTGGTGGGGATGGAAGGTCCTTTCTCCATTGGGGTTACCTTTTGGGATAATGGCTCTGGGAACTGGGTTGGAAGCAAGGCCAATAATCTTTTTTTTTTTTTAAATAAACCCTTACCTTCTGTCTTGGAGTCAATACTGTGTATTGACTCCAAGGCAGAAGAGTGGTAAGGGCTAGGCAATGGGGGTCAAGTGACTTGCCCAGGGTCACACAGCTGGGAAGTGTCTGAGGCCAGATTTGAACCTATGACCTCCCGTCTCTAGGCCTGGCTCTCAATCCTCTGAGAAGGCCAATAATCTTAGAGGCATGGCTATTTTGGGCTCTCGAACTCATCTCCCCCTATTGACAGAATTTTGTACTGGTGGTGAGGGTGATTACTTCGCCCAAAGATGGCTGTTGAGAGCAGATTGGATGAAGGGTTAGTGTTTTAGGGGATACTGCAAGTGCCAAAGTTGTTGAGTGCAGAATCCTGGGCTCTCTCCATTGTGATCTGATCACAGGTAGTAGCTGAAGTGGTGGTAGTGGTTTGACTCACTTGGCACATATCACCTCTTAGAACTGACTTCATAATAGAAATATCTTATTTCATTAAATCATCTTTAGAAGCTGACTAGATTTCTGTGAAGTTCATTTGGTTATTAGCTTACTGTGGCATTGAACTGTCTAACATCCAT
Organism: Monodelphis domestica; assembly: GCF_027887165.1. Classification (NCBI taxonomy): domain Eukaryota; kingdom Metazoa; phylum Chordata; class Mammalia; order Didelphimorphia; family Didelphidae; genus Monodelphis; species Monodelphis domestica. Next base: position 450,400,718 of record NC_077228.1, read on the forward strand.
TTTGTGTGATTATCTATTAAATCTAAAATCTAATGTATGCAGAGTATTGGGCTTAGTGTCATAGGGATACAAAGAATCTGCCCTCGGAGAGCATATAATCACTTTCTCACTTTTGTCTGCACAACCTGAGTACATCTGATACTTAAGTGTTGTAGGTAACCACTTTTAGAGATTTCATGGAATCACAAATATCCTCCTTATGCACTCACTGGGACCTGGAATTCCACCATCAGAGATTTATACTCATTAGTTGAGGACTTTGCCCCTTGATGAAATCTTCCTGGAAGGAGTAATGCTTTTAATTGTTGATTATTTGCTCCTTGGAACTATGAATCTTTTCTGAGAACAGGTCCTGATGAAGTTAAAAGAAGGAATGGGGAGAAATCCTAAGAAATATAGGTACCTGACAGGAATGGGATGTTTTGTTACTAAGTAAGGAGAGGAAAGAGACTGGGTGGGAAGGCTGCAGATAACAAAGACACTTTTCTGTCTTCAAATCATCATTCTGGTATGGCTATAACTTCCAATTTTCTCTGCATTGTGCTATTTGTGGGGTTTGGGAAGCTTAAAAAAGAAGAGATAGAATGAATTTCATGATACAAAGACTTTTCATTCATAATGTTGAAGCACTAAATATTCACATTAAGCCTAAGCTCAGGATGTTCCTCCTTACTTGTCAAAAGAATAAATGCCACATTTGAAAAAATGTATAGAGGGAGCATAGAATGATTTTTAAAAATTGGACAGACCTTTTCTATAAAATTAATTTAAACAAATGACACATAGAAAGAATTTCAGAGTGTTGCTCTGCTGGAAAAAGTTAGATTTCTATTCTAATGAATTAGTTTTCTTTCTAAAAATAAGTCCTATTCATGCCAAACATCTGCCTTAATTTTATTCCTTTTGGGGTAGGGGGTTGGCACAAGCAGCATGAAAATGAGCACATAGATGATTTCTTTACAATCATATTATATAAATGGAAATTTGAGCTCCTTCTGGGAGATCTAATTCCATATTAAGATCATATTAATCCATTGGATAAATCAATCACTTTAACAAGAATTATACGAAAAAATCATGCTTTTATCCAACACCTATAATCTTTTGTTTCCACATGAACCTGGAATTGAAACAAGACTAAAGCATTTTCAATCACCCCATGAAAATATGCTAGTGAAAAGGAAGCCCAGAAGTGGACTGAGGGATTCCAGAGGTTAGACGTGCATAGAGAATGAACTTATTGTCAGACATGATTCATCCTTTGCATACTTCTACCTTCTTATAAAACAAAACAAAACAAAACAAAACAAGAAGAACAAAAAAGTTGCAGTGATTAATGAAATAGCCCAATGGGGAAGAGGAAATATTGTTTAGCAGAAAAAGCCTAGGAAGATTATAAATTTTTCTCAATGTAGATCATTTCTTGGGCTCATGACAGTTAATGAATGATTACTCAATGCATTCTTCTTACAGGGTGGTATGCTAAATGTTGGGAGAAATACAAAGAAATGAGGTCTGTTGCCTTCAGGATATTATTGTCTACACATTCATCTAACATGGTATGTGTCTATTCTGTGCAAGGCACTGTGCTACATGTTGGGGACACAAAGATAAAAGGAAAATAATTCCTACTCTCAAGGAATTTATATTTTACTGGTAAGAATAAACCATTCCAGATATAGCCATAATGTTTCAGTGTAGAATTTAATAAAGTTTTTCAGGATATTTTTGTGGACAGGATAGAAAAAATATGGATTGGATAAGAGTATAATTCATTGGATTCAGAACTGGATTAATGACCTGAACCAAAGAGTATGAATTCACAAATCTATGTCAGCTTTGATGAACATCTGTAGTGAAGGACCACAGAGTACTACTGTCCTTAGTTCTCTTTTGTTTCGTACATAAAAAATGGGAGAAATTGATGATAAAACTAGGACCCAAAAAGATGGGAAAAATAGTGAGAATTTGATGAAATAGAATTTTAAAAACAAATGAATAGTCTGACATTTGGGTTCAGAAAACCAACTTTATAGTAATAGGTGGCATATTTTGTAAAAAGGTCAGGGAATTTTATGGAAGCTACCTCAGTAGGAGTCAACAGTTTGATATAGTGTCCTCGCCAAAAAAGCAAATGCTTTGTGTCTACACCATGGAAACAGAATCCTACCTATATTCTGTCCTGAATAATCAATTAATAATTGACTAATCAACAAACATTTAGTAACTGCTGTTTATGTGTCAGGCATTGTTTGGTTAGTTCATTATGGAGTCTTACGTTTAGTTCTGAGTGTCACACTTTAGGAAGAATAATTGAAAAGTTGCAAAGTGTCTAGTGGAGGGTAACCATGATGGTGAAGTCAAAGGATTAGGAGAAGGGAAGATATTAGTGGGTATGGAATGCTATTTTTAACTATTGGAAACATGATATAGAAGAGAGATTTGACTTCTATTTAGACTCACAGGGCAGAACTAGCACCAATGGGAGGAAATTATAAGGGGAACATTTTTTGCTAGATATAAAGAAAAACTTTTTAACCATTAGAGCAATTACAAAGTGAAATAGACTTCCTTGGGAGGCAGTGGGTTCCTCTTTGTTGGAAATCTTTAAGGAAAGGTTACATAAACATTTGTTAGGTATTGTAGAAAGGATACCTGCTTCTGTTATGAGTTGGACTTGACCTCTGAGCTCCCTTTCAACTCAGATTAGGATTCTCCTACATATATTTTGCCAGGATGGAAAAATCAATGAGAATTTGATAAAATGCAATTTGAAAAACAAATTTCCCACCTTTGGTTTCATGTACATATACATGTACATATAAATGTATACATGTATATACAATACATATATTAGTCATATATATTTGAGTGAGAGTGGATAAAAACGTGGGCATTAGCTCTCGAATACTATGTATAATAACAATAAAAAGGAGTATATTTGTCAAATGAACATAACATAACAGAACAGAACATAAGTAAAGATACAGAAATATTTCTAATTTGAAGGATCGAGGTCTCCTTATCTTGCTTTCTTTAAATCACTTTTCCCAGTTCCTCAATATACTTATATATCAGGATAAAAAGCAACCCTCTTATTGATTTTTTCCAGACAAATAACTTTCAATGTTAAGCCTCTCCTCCAGGGAAGCATTCAACTATGACTTAATTTTTTTCCACAAAATTTATAACTAAGACTAGGTTTGCCATTCTAGGTTACCAAAAAAGAAATTTCTTAGGATAAGGAGTCAAAAGGAAGTCAACCTTCCTTACTGGATCCTTTGAGGAATTTTAAATACCCATTAAACCTGTATGCCTTCCCAAGAGCAGGTATTTGGCAGCACAACTTAACAATTAATGTTTCAGGAGAATCACTGATGTTGCAATTCATTTCATTCAAAGCTCTTTTATTTTGTAGAACTAGAAAGTATTCAGATGAATAAGATTTACTGCTTTGTCACAAAGAATTAATAACTATACTTTTCCTGTCTTTGACTTTTATTTTACTATGTGTAGAAAAGTTTTTTCCACACCCCTTTCCTGAGTAGTCTGCTTCACATTCAAAATTATTGCCAGAACTCTTACATGCTTTGTGGCTTACATTTGCCCCCTTTTGTAAAAAAAGAAAGAAAGAAAGAAAGAAAGAAAACAACCTCCCCCCAAACCAACCCTCAAATCCCTTGCTCCCTGTCCTATCTTCAGAGACTATGAATAATTTTCTGTATTTGTACTGAGAGTGTGAAGGTATTTTTAGTCTGTGATCATGTCTCCGGCTGATTCTGCTATTCTCCAGATTGTTAATTTAGCTTCCTCTCTATATCTACCTCCCAATCTTCACATCCTTTTTTCTCTTTGCCTTAGCATTTTTCCTGTGCTTAAAAATACCTTATTTTTAGACCCTTAAAATACTGATATCAGAACAGCACATGATTTCAGATCTGGCCATCACTGAATCTATTATAACTGTTCAAGGTTCCCTCTTGAACTCAAAGGAGGCTAGCCTAATTAATACCACGTGTTGCTAAAGTCTCACATTGTGAAGAACACATCTCTAGCTTAAGGGCTTAACCCCAGATTTCTGGATAAAGTCACTAGATTCTCCCTGAATTCAGATTTTATAGAGATCACCTTCATCAGTCTAATGCAGTTCATTTAACTTCATTCCGTTGGAATTTTCAGGATACTACTTCTAAAATGGAGGCTCTAAGCTTGCATTGGATTTGCTTTTTTTCAGTTAGATTTTGCTCTGATGACCTTGAAACAAATAATTATGAAAGTAGTTCTATTTTACCTTTACAAGTAAAAATAAAATATACATTTAACATATTTTATTAATTTTTTTATATTTATATAGTAAAATAAAAGAGAATCTTGAATTTTATTTCTATGAGTTTAAGCTGTTAAACTGTTTGTGTTTCTTCTTAATGACCACATAACATTATGTTCTAGATTTACAACTTTGCCCTGATTTTCTGGCTGCTCTGGGTGACCATATGGCTGCTATAAAATTTAGTCAGCACATGAGGTATTGAAAGTTCAGGGAAGGCTGAATACTAAATAAACAGGTCATAAATTATACTTGAAGCTGGATGCTTCTATTCTCAATTCCCCAAGTTGCTAGGTTCAATACTTATCTTGTCTTTTGCTACTTTAGGTGTGTTGAGATAGCTAGGTGGTACAAGGGATAGAGTGCTAGATCTGGAAGACTTCAGTTCAAATCTGGTCTTACATACTTACTATCTTTTTGACCCTGGGCAAGTCACTTAACTTGTTTGCCTTAGTTTCCTCAACTACAAAATTGAGATAATAATAGTACTTGCCTCATGGGGTTGTTGTGAGGATCAAATTAGTTAATATTTGTAAGGAAAGCTTAGAACAACTCCTAGCACATAGTAGGTACTATATAAATGCTTATTCTCTTTCCCCTTCCCTATTGGTCATATAGGGACAAAGGGATAAATGTATCTCCCTGACAGATTACCTCTAGGTCTTAGCAAAGCATTAAACAATAATTTTGTGGATTTTTGCCAAGAATTATCTTTCTTCCCCTTTCCAAACAAAGACCAATTGAAAGAAGGCATGATGTTGGAGAGCTCATCCTGAACTTTGACTACAATAGATTAGCTCTCACTCACCTAGGAACTGTTTTTTAGTTCAGTGTCAACCATCCATTCACATAAAATAGAACTGCCTCAAAAATGTACTTGGCTATACATGAACTCCTAGATAGCTCAGAGAACCACCCAACAACAAAACCTTGTATAAGAAAGTTTTCTATATCTTTAAGTGGCTAATAATTTTATTTGGGTTTTTGCAATAAAGCCTTTTCCCACTTTTTAAAAATCATAATCAATTCTTTTCACTTTCAGATCTCAAGAGTTAACTTTATTCTAGCCTTATTTTACATGACTGACATTATTGCTTATTAGTTTTAGTCTACAGAGTAATGTGCCATGCTATTTTAATTTACTGTACTATTTACTTCCCTTTCAAAAGACATATGAAATTGCTTATATAAAAAAATAGTGGAATTAGGCTTTTGTATTGGACTAATGGGCTGTTATATCTCAAAGAAATTGTTCCTAGCCCTACGATACGATACTTCTGTTCAAATAATATGTTTGACCATGGATCAAAAGCAAGTTTTCATAGCAAATAAGATTTCATTCACTTAGACTTTATATGTTAGACTATGTGGAAGAAGTTGCTCATATACAGCCCTATTTGGAGTTAGACTAGAGAAGGCAATAAGGATTGGATGAAAGATAACTCCATTATCACCCTCTAAGGCCAACCTGGTTTCCTTTCTCCCTTCCTCCCTTCCTCCCTCCCTCCTTTCCTTGTTCCTTCGTTTGTTTGTTTGTTCGTTCCTTCCTTCGTTCTTCCTTCTTCTTTCTCTTTCCCATTACTTTCTGTCTTAGAATCAATATTCTAAGGCGGAGTAAGGGCTAGACAATGGGTCACACAGCGAGGAAGTACCTGAGGTCAAATTTGAATCCAGATCTCCTCAACTCCAGGACTGGTACTTTTCCACTGTGCCCCAGCCAATGTGATTTTCAAAGAGCAACTCAGAGAAATTCATTTTGGTTTGGGGGAATCCTAAGGGACATCACCTAGGTATTACCACTCCAACATTGGTTTCAGTTATGTTGGGAATTGTGTATAATAATATCATATTCAATTCCATTTAAAATAAGTTAACTATATCATTTAGGAAGCTGGTTTTGGAGATGAGTTAAAATGTTGCTGTAGTCATCCACAAGACCTTGCCAGCATCTCTGGGAAGGTCTATATTATCTGTTTTTGATAGAATATTTCTGTTTGTCACCTTTGAATTATATGCTTGGTTTTACACAGAAAAGTCCAGTTTTTCTATAACTCAGGCACCACAATATTTGATTTTCCTATCATGATTACTGCTTGATTTCTATTGATCCATTTCCTCACCTTCCAAATGGATTGGTTTCTTTGAGCTGACTCTTGTTTATTGTATATAAAGATAGTGCTCTCATTTACACCTTGTGCCACCTAGTTGAAGGTCATTATTCTCAAGTGGATTTATGCATCTCAAGTTTGATGAAAGTTCCAGCAACATTCTTGCTACTACACATCCCTTGATGTGGAAGACTTGGATCCCGGGAGAGACTGAACGGACAAAGCAGAACATGTTTCTGTATGAACCTTGTGCTTAAATACACAGCTTGGTGTGATCTGTTAGCATTTAGTGTACTGGCATGTTCCTTGGCTCACCTCTAGTACCTAAAGGGCATGCTGACCAGACAGGCATGGAAGCCCTTAGTATATTTGGTTACACTACAAATTCATATTGGTTCTCCCAGGCAAAGTATTTATGAATTTCTACTTGATATCTGTTAAATCCTCCATATTCTAAATCTTTTATAATCATAACCAATAGTCATAGTTAATACTCCTAAAAATTAAAAAAAAGTTGTTTAGATTTGTGGGTTTTAGTTTTGTGGGTCTAAATTTCTAGGCCATTTCATTTCTCATCAGGCCTGGACAACTCTCTAATTGTATAAATTTAAAAATATTTGCTATTCTTCATTGTCACAAAAACTATTTCAAGTGGAGCTGTCTAGTGAGCAATTGGAAGTGTAGGTTTGAAGTTATTTCCTCAGTGAAAGAACCAACCCCACTGTAAGGTTATAGAAATGACACATTCATGTACTTTTATATGATATTTGCATTTGCTTCATATCATTTTTGCATATGTGTATTATTATTGTTTCCCCTGGAAGATTTCCTTTAGGGAAGAAACTTCTTCGTATTTGTCTTTGTATTCTTAGCACTTAGTACAGTGCCAGCTCATAGTAGGTATCTGACATATTTTTGTTTGGCTGATTGTTTCATCTCAGAAAAGTCATTGAACTCTGCTATTCTTCTGCTTTACTCACTAAGTTAGCTCCTACAGATGTTGAAAGGTTAATTCCCCAGTGATCACAAATATTCATTGTTTTAGAAATGTTAAATGCTAAAAAGAATCTTGGTCTTTAGTCTATTGATGCAATTTATATAACTAATAAACTCATCCAAAATAATGAGCACTTGGCCATTGCACTCCTAGCAGCTACCGCATGTCTAAGAACAACCCAAACACAGGCATCAACCCTCAGTTAAAGGAGGCACCAACCTGGGTGTTGTCATTCATTCCAATATCCCCAGCTTTCTGCTTGCTTTGTAAAGTGTCTCTGAAATAGCATTAGGTTATAGAGGGAATGTTGTTCAATGATCTCTATCTTACTGAACAATCTCTGATCTTTGAACAGAGATGCTCTTACTCACACTTCATTAATTCAAGACTTTTTCAGATAGTCACTTATTGTGACTTTCTTGTGATTTCTTAAAGGAAGTGGAGAGTCACCACTGATACCCCCTTACTGATTTTGTCTAGTAATCTACAAGGCTTTAGGTAAAGAAATGGGGATGGGGTTGAGAGGGTTGAGGTTGAGAGTTTACCACTGTTAACTGAAGTCAAATTCATGATCAAGTTCCTAGAGTTGAACTTAGAAGTCTGATCTAATTTCTTGCCCAGAAATCAGCATTATAGAGATCGATCTCAACCAGATCTTTGGGAATCTAAGAAATCAATGGGATTCAGATGGGGTCTTCATTCAGAAGTGACTCATGAGGACATCTATGAAAAACATGGGACACAACACCTTCACCAGTAGGGACCTGTTTTGGACAGCATTAGCTGATTAGTCTAATGGTAGAAGTGGCCATCAGTTAATTTACATTTATTAAGTTACTGTATGCAAGTTACTGTGTTAGGCACTAGAGATACAATGACAAATATGAAACTGTCCTCCCCCTTCAAAGAGCTTACATTCCAATAGGAGGGATATGCACATGTACAATATTAATAGAGAATATGTACTATTTAGTAAGTAATCTATATACACTGTAAGTATAAACTGTAACTCCAATTGGTCATAAAGAAAATGAATTAAAAACAAGTTTTGGGAGGAAGAGTACTAGTATGTGAGGGGAAGTTGAGAAAACCTTCTATCCACTGAGCTACCACACTTTCCCTCTTTTTTTTTTAAATGATAGAAGGTATCATTTTTCTATTACTGCTAATATTATATATAAAATGTTCTTTCCAGAGAGCAGCAGTGGAGGTGAAGATGTCAAGGGTTCTATTTCAAATACCAGGCATTTATTTTTAGATGTAAACCTAGTTAAAAAAAGGTAATTTCTGCTTAAATAACAAGAGCACCCACAGAGGACTCAGGGAGAATGGCTAGCCTCCGATCTAGGCATCTCCTACACATTCCAAAGGAGCAATATGCCAAACTGCTGCTTATTTAAGCCGATGTTTGTAACTTTATTCCAATCGCTCCAGATTTACTACATTCACTCCCATACCAATACATACATACCGATGTTGGATAGGCAGTTATTTCATAACATGATCTGCTTTTCCTTAACTTGGAACCCTTCTTGTGGAGGTCCTGACACTGAAGTAGCAATCATAGTCACAGCAAAGAAACCAATTTGTTCTGGCCCCTTAAATCACTGTAGATCTCTCTCCTTTAACCTTTCCTAATATGTTCAAGATTTCAGACAGGCATTACTTACAAATCCAGCAACTGAACACATCAATTTATATTTTCCTCCATTTAAAAACATTTTTCATTGATTGAGTAAATCAAGACAAATGGGGCAAAAAGCCATAAACTCCTGGTCCAAATTAAATCAGCAGGGCTTACGTCTCTGGCTTGTGTCTTTCTTGACATAGTTGGGTGTTTCAATAGTGTGAGGAATGCAGGGTGGGTATCTCAAATGAGCATGCTTACCATTGGATTTGCCTTCTTGCAATGGTATTTTAGGTCTTTTGTTTTAAATAAATGACCAGGAGATATAGTTCTGAGGGCCCAGAATTGACATCTATTCCTCAGTCATTATCTTTTGCATTTTTCCCTTCACCCTCAAAACCTTACTTTCTGTATTGATTCTAAGGCAGAAGAGCAGTAAGGGCTAGGTAATTGTGGTTAAGTGACTTGCCCAGAGTCACACAAGTAGGAAGTGTCTGAGATTAGATTTGAACCCAGGACCTCCCAACTCTAGACCTGGCTCTCTCTATCCACTGGGCTACCATACTTTCCTTTTTTTTAAAAGATAAAATCAATTATAGAAAAAATGTATTATTTTTCTACTATTGATAATATTATTGGTTACTGAAAAGACACCATTTTCTCCCAAAATGTTTTTTGCAGAAACCAACACAGTGCCAAGTGTTAAACAAATGTATAGCAAAGCATTAGAAGATTTACAAAACAGATGTGGCCTTGCCCTTCATTACCCAAACATCATAAATTACTATCTAATAAGACTTGCTTTTAAGTTACTCTCCAAGACAATTGCATCTCACAGCTAGTCAGAGTATATTCTTATGCACTTCACTTTTATTAAGAGCTAAAAAATATTTTCTTGACTTTTTTTTAATTGGGGGAGGAAGGGAGCTTTAAACTTCAATATATATATATATATGCACATATATATATATATATATATATGTATATAGCAAAACAAGGGTCAACTTGAATTTTACCAAAGAATAAACTCTGAAATGGGTATCTCAGATATCCAAAGCATGAATCTTCAGTTTAGTGATTTTCACTAAGGCTAAAGCCAAGAAGCATGGATCCATTGCCAACAAAACTGAGTTATCAGTGAGAGTTTACAAAAGCCATCCTTCCTTTTTTGGAATATGAAGGAAATGTGGTCAGTTTTCTGCTTCTCTAGGTTTTTGCAGGCAACTTTGATTTAGACTATCATGTATCTACTAGTCTTAGCAGAGAGATTAGAGATGCTTTATAAAGGAAAATACTTGAGGCAGCATTAGCTAGAATTTGGAGTTAGCAAGCATGATTTGTTTCCTGCAAAATTCTAGAAGTCACAAAGTTTTTTCATTTTTTACATAGATGTGTTTATATATATTGTACCAGGCTTGTGATATCACTAGCTTAGGGAATTTTGGGTGAGAAAACTTCCTTTGCCAGTGCAAAATGGTACCTTCTTTGTAACTTATCATCTTAGAGAATTGAATGGTTGTTCTGAGAGAGAGCCCTGGGTCATGAACCAAACATGTGTCAAAGTGAACTGTTTGCAGAAAGATGCCTGAAAAACCTATACTACATCAAGAAGATCCAGAATGAACTTGGGAGTGTGGTTGATTGAACATTTAATTTGAATGTATACTTTTATGCCAAAAGGGGATTGCCCCCTAATTGGTTTTTGTCAATGCACCAAGCAAAACATTGGTTTCTCTCTTCTATTCCCCTCTTCTCTCTAACTATTGTAGTTTCCTCTTAGAAGGTGCACCTACAGTTAGAAGATTTAGAGGTGAAGGATGATTATGTTTAGTGATCAATTGAGGAGACTAGTCCCCCAATCATCATCAGGGGGGATTGTGAATTTTAGATTTGCTCCACCCTGCTTAGTTTTTGGAATTCTAGCAACCAGGAATGTATATACCCTCCCCCCCACTTAAGGATTAACTGTGAGGAGGATGGCCTATGACCAACATGTGCTAGTTGTGACAAATCAGAAGCAACTGACAGACCCCCTGGGCTGCCCTAAGCCAAGCTTAAGCTACCATTGGAACATGTGAGATGCAGGAAGTGATGTAAAGAACTGCCTATATATTTTGCATCACTTCCTCTCTCTGTCTCTCTTGGCGACATTGGGCTCTCTCAGCGACGTTGGCTCTCTCGGCAACATTGGGAGCTCTGGGAGCTCTGGGCTGTGTTTTGGTGTGCTGGAGACGTTTTGGTTCTGTAGCGTGGTTTAGGTGAGATGTCTTCGCTGAGTGATCTTGATGAGTGGTTAGGCTGATTCCTACTTTCCTTGACCTCCTAAAAATCACTATCCTCTGAAGAGGCCCCTCATCTCAGAGGAGACCTTGTGGCTGGAAACTGAGCTAGATTTAATCTTCTGAGAAGTCCCCTTGGCTGAGGTCTCTGAACTCACTTTGACTTACTCCAGGCCAGAGAAAATCTTATACCCCTTTCCCTCTTCTTCTTAATTTCTTCCTACTATTGTAATTAAACCACCATAAAAATCCCAAACTGACTTGAGTATTTATTGGAATTGAATTTAAATCCCTGGTGACCACTAAAATAATATATTCAGTCAACAACCCTAATTTTACCCTTAACAAAAGGCAGGACTTGTACCCAGATCTTCCTGACTCCACTATCTCTACTATGTACATGTGTATAAAATGTGTGATTTTTAAAATTTAGTTCATAACTTTGACTTCACTCGTGCAGGGAATTCTCTCCACTGAACAAATAGTGGCAACTGCTATGTAGTTTTTAGTTTTAAAAAGCTGCCTGAGGCATTGAGTGGATAATTGATTTGTACATGTTATGCACAAGTGGTATGTCTTAGAGGGAAGTCTTGAATCCAGGACCTCTTAACTCCAAGGCTTCTGTCTACCATGCCAGGCTATCTCTCATTCATGTGTGTATAAAAACTATATTTATACACAAATGTATATGTAGCATTTTATATACTTAAATTTTTATTTTATCTCTGTACATATTGATTCATCTCCATAAAAAGATGTAGGAACTGGAAGAGAACTCTTAGACTATCTAGCCAAATACCCTCTCATTTTACAGATAAGGAAATTGAGACCCCAGAGGTTAAATAATCTGCCTGAAATCACTTAAGGAGAAAGTGGAAGAGCTAGAAATTGAATATAGCCTTCTGGCTCAAAACTCAGTGCAGTGACGTGGCATAGTACATAGAAAATTAGATCTGTAATCAGGAAGACCCAAGTTCAAATCCAACCTCAGACATTAGCCATGTGACACTTAGCAAGACCTTTAATCTCTGTCTCTATCCTCAGTTATTAAATGCAGATGACAATAATAGTTTCAACCTCACAGATGATTTTAAGAATCAAATGAGAATGTTTATAAAGTGCTTAGTAAGTGCTTAATAGTTATTACCTTACTTCTCTCCCTCTCTTCCCACTGTACCAACTCCAGAAAAGCAAGAACTATTTCCCTATTGTCTGTGTATCCTCAGAGTCTAGTACAGTGGCTAGAATACAGCAGAACTTCATAAATGGTCATTGAATTGTATATTGACATCTATAAGGCCACTGATGATGATCACTGCTTGTTCACACAAATTAAAAGATTAATAAGAAATGGCTAACAAACAGCAGAAACAGTAGATCCCCAAATATTTAGTAACAACTGAAACTGGAATAAGTCGATCTTCTGTATGAAAATGGGGTTTGGTATTTCTCAGTATAACAAAAGCACTTTAGAATTTCCTGAATAATCTCTTGATAGCAACTCTATGAAGTTGGTAGGGTAGAGTAAGACTAGTTGCTAACAAAATCTAAGTTTTTTTTTTTTCCCCAAATGTGTTGATATGCTGTGCTGATGCTGTGAAAGTATAGTGCCAACTCTTTTTTTTTTGGTATTTTTGTTCTTTTCCAAAATCCCTGATAGAAGAGTTTCTTACCTTCACAGCATATTCAGTATCAGTAGCTTTATGCACACATCTCTTGCACACCGAATATGAGCCGACTCCTATGTCCTCCTTGATCTCATAGCCATCTGTAAAGTGAATATTGTTCCCATGTAACTGCTGTGGAATGAGACCAATAAAAGAAAGAAGTGTTAGAAGTAACCCTCATGAAAATAAAGTGGAAATTCCACTGAATAAGAAAGGACCTCAGTTTTGCAATGGTGTTTCTTCATGGAACTGGATTATTTAAAGCTCTGTCCATAGAGCATAAGTCATGATAGGTCTTTTTGTACTAAAAAGGCATTGATTATAGGCCTGGGGATAGGATATGGGTCTGTTGTCTGAGGAACAGCCAAAGTAAATCAAAGGTATATCACATTAAGCCATTTCTTCATACCCATAACAATTTATTAAATGACCAACACAGAAAATAGCCCTTGTAGGTCTCATTCTGATTCTATAATAAAAGTGACAAGTTCTAGAAAAGGGGCACAGAATCACACTCACTAGTTAACTGTCAAGTGATACTTTTTAAAAAATCCATGGAAACTATGTATGGAGGCAAGGGAAGCTTGTTGTCTTGGATTTGTGAGCAAAATATCCATACTGAGGAAATTATAGTTCTTTTGAAGCACTGGAGGGAACTTAGCAGACATTTAGCTTTATCCTGTCATCTTATAGGTGAGAAAGCAGAGGCCCTCAAAGGTCATATGCCCTGCCCAAGGATTAGTGGCAAAGACACATTTATTATGCCAAGATGTCTTTTGTTTTCAGTCATTTTAGTCATATTTGACTCTTTGTGATCACATTTCAGGTTTTCTTGGCAAGTATACTGGAGTGGTGTGCTGTTTTTTTCTCCAGCTCATTTTACAGATGAGACAACTGAGGTAAACAGGATTAAGTGACTTGCCTAGTTTCCTACAGCTAGTAAGTGTCTGAGGACAGATTTCAACTCAGGAGGATGAGTTTTCTTGACTCCAGGCACTATGTCACTTAGATGCCTTCATTGATCATATTTCCTTCAAAAGACTGAGATAATAAAAGTTTTGAAAAAGGAAGACAAATATGCACATATACAGCTAGGTGGTTCAGTGAAAAGAGCAATGAAACTGGAGTTTGGAAGAAATGATTCAAATTCAGTTTCAGATACTAGCTGTGTGATTCTAGGCAAGTCACTTAACTTCTATTCATCTTAAGTTCATCTATAAAATGGGGACAATAATAGCACCTACTTCTGAGTTGTAAGGATGAAATGAAATATTTGTAAAGTGTTTTGCAAACTTTAAGGCACTATTATAAATGCTAGCTATCATCATCATCATCATTATACAGTAGGGAATCTATGATATTCTTTTAAATTCTATTCATTTTTTCCTTTTTTATTTAGAATATTCTTCCATGGTTACATGATTCATGATCCCTCCTCCCCCTGCTTGTGATATTGATTCTTAAAGCTAGTATCTGGCTAGAAATATCTGAATGAAAACCAGACTCCATCATTTTCAGGTTCTAATTTGTTATTCCAGTGTATAAAATGAAGTGTGTAATGTCAAATATTCAGATATATCAAGTGGACCTTTTATGTAAATAGAATATAATTTCAAGGGACTCTAATTTCTTGACACAGATCTCTCTTATTTGGAGCAAACAGTCCTTATGACATCTTTAATTTGGTTTCTAACTAGTCATAACGTTATCTTGTTATGATGTGGTTACATTTGTGATGTAGAAAGTTTCTTTAAAAATGGAATCTCTTAATTTCCAGAAGAGTATATTCAAGGCCATCTCTGTACAATATCATAAAACAAATGGCTACATGAGGTGCTACCCTGGGCTGCAAAGATCTTGCCCCACGTTGGGTTTCCAGGAAAGCAGGAATATGGTTAAGTTGGACCATCACATTTTCAGGGACTAGTCCAAATTTCAGGACTGATGGCCCTTGGACTTCTGGTGGGAAAAGAGATGCTCATTATCTCCCCTCCCCTGTCAGTCATCATGCCATCATGCCATCATGCCATCAAGACATCATGACATCCACGCTGGAGCCAGATTTAGTCCTTTTAGCCATGGAAGACTGGCTGCCACAGTGTTCTCCATCATGAGGTATGATTCTAATAATAGTTTGCTCTTGTGTGAGACCTCTTGTTTCTGACTACTTCTGGGGAAAACAACTCTGCTTGATTTGATTTAAACAGGTGTCAGAGATGCCTCTATTGGGTAAGCTTTCTTGTATGTTGTGGTTCCTTTATTGGACTTGTCTTGGACTTCTTTTCCTTTAGAAAGCCATACCTACTCTTAAGAACCTGTACTGGTTAAATGATAATATACATACATAAATATATATGTAATATATGTTTTAAAGAGATCTATCAGTTAATCTCAGAGACTATCAAACAGCTTCTTCTGCAGTAGTTTCAAGTTGGTGCAAAAAAACCCAAACAAACAAAAAACCTTGCAAGAAATGTTGGGTCAGCATGGATTCCAATGCAAAAATCTGGAACCCTTCTGTTCTTGTCTTATCTGTTGGAACATACCCTATTTGGTTTGCTTCTCCTCATCTCTTGTTGAGTACTTAGCCTCTGAGCCCCAAAAGGATGGGTAACATGATCTCTGACTTATGCTTGAATGGGCTTTTTGTGTCTGAAGAAAATGAGATTGTCACAGTATTGGGCCCTGTAGACTCTAACTTCCGTACAATCAGTTCCCCGTTCTCCCTTCCTATTCCCCAAATGAGAAACTTTTCCTAACGAAGAGGAAAAGTTAATCTTAGGATGTCATCATCAATGGAAAGCAATGCTTCTATGACATGGAAAAATTTGATTTTGTGGACTCTAGACTTTTGCCAAGACTTTTTTTTTTGCCTCATTTTATGATGTGCTTTGTTCAGTCATTTCAGTAGTGCCTGACTCTTTGTAAAACTCATTTGGGGTTTTCTTGGCAAAGATACTAGAATGGTTTGCCATTTTCTCCCTCAAGCTCATTTTACAGAGAAGGAAACTGAGGTAAACAGGATGAAGTGCTTTGCCCAGGGTCACACAGTTACTAAGTGTCTGCAACCAGAAGAGGGAAGGGAAGTCATTTTTATCTATCTTATTTTCCTGAGATTTTAATTTTCTGGACCAAGTTTGCAAACATTTTCCCATGTGATGCTAGCTCAGAGGTATGATCCTGACGCCTGGCACTGCAAAGGCCATACCTAGAACTCTCATTAGGGTATTTTTACTTCTGTCACTGTGATTGTAAGGCCATTATTCTACCTAATAAACTGAATCCCAAAGTTTCCTCTGTTAAAAAAAAGTAACTCCCTAAGTAACCCAAGGAACTTTGGGACAACACTCCCTATATTAAATTGTTTAAGCAAAGACTGGAAATGCAGGTAAAATGGTGTTATTTCAGGAATTCCAAAAGTCTTACTCTGGTTGGTCTTGAATTGTTTGCCTATTCACGCACACCGAGTGTGAACTGAACTATTGAGGCACTCACTGAACACAAATAAAGCAAAATCATAATGGATGTTACCTGCACAATCGGATGGACTGTGACTTTGTGGAGATCTTGTTGTGCAGGTTCTTGGACCAGGCTGGATGCCACAAAACTGAATCCTCTAAAGAGATTGTGAGCATTGGCACTTGGAGGAACACCGGGGGAATCTGCAGGTAAACCAAGATTATAATAAAAAAGATTAGAAAAAAGAGTACTTTTTTTTATGACAATCATGGTATAAAGGCAGGGGCAGAAAGTAAAGTGGGAGGGAGTTTGGGGTAATGCAAAACAAAATCAAAATTTCAGTAACTTCAAGTGTCCTTAATGGCCACATGCCTTGGATCTCTTAAAAGTGAGGTGTTATATATATGTGTATGTGTCCATATATACACATACAATATCCGTGTGTGTGAGTATAGGTAAATGTGTATATACACACACATATATGGAAAACATAGGACAAGTCTTGCCTAACATCCATTAGTTTGTTGTCTACTTCTAAGCTCCATTTTTGGTTAATGCTGTTTCTCTACATTTGTTTTTATGTAGAAAATCTGAAGCTTCAATATAAGCTGTATTAGAAAAGGGTAGAACGGCCAGTCAGGATTTCTTTCCTAGCCTCCTCTTGCATCTTCAGAGGCAAGTGCCTTTGTGCACTTAACTTACTCTGGTACTCAAGAAACTGAGAATTACTTTGCTACGTTGTTTTCAACCCCCAAACAATCTTAGTTCAAGGACTATGTTTCCCCAAAGGTCTTTCTGGTGCAGACTGATTTTCTTTCCTTGTCTCAAAATGTATCATTACAAGGATGAAAATGCGATTTCCACTGTGGGCTCATTATTCTTCACTAAAAAGAGAAATATGGACACTGGGGAATCTTTGCACATCCTGGAGGCAAAAACCCTCAATCTGGGTGCCACTCCATAGTCTCTCCTGAGGAGGATATGGATATCGCCAGAAATTATGCACATAAAAAGAGGATCTGATGCCATATGATGTCTAATACATAGGACAAATGATTAAATAAACCTATTACTTTCATCAATTGAATGTCATGTACAGTTTGTGTTGAAGAATGCAGGTTAGAAAAATGATTGGCATATTACATGAAAGCTGTGGTATGCTGGAGCTAGATCCAACTGCCCTGACTGTTCAGTTTTCACTGTGAACATTTACAACACAGAAATAGGCAAATGTAATAAATCAGAACTCAACTTATTGTCTTATTGATTTTCTAGACTTAATGAAGTGATGGAGAAAATGTTGATACAGATTAAATGTTAAAGTGTATCACGTGTGCATTTCTTCCCCCCACCTTCCTGAGAGCTCACTATTAAAACATTTACCAGCATATATTTTTGTGGAAGCCACTCACATTTATGGCATGTTATAGTCAAGGGAGATAACATATATGAGGTACTTTACAGCCCCCGAGGTGATATGTATATAAATAAAAGCTATTATTATTAATAACATAAAAATTCTCATTAGCTGTACATTATGGTGTCTCTTTCTATTTTTGTTCAATGGATTCAGTCTTCATGCCCCTTTTCAGGGGTTTTGGTAAAGATATTGGAGAACTTTATTTCCTTCTGCAGATCATTTGATAGATGAGGAAACCGAGAAGGTTAAATGACTTCCTTGGAATCACAGAGCTATCAAGTGTCTGAGGCCAGATTTGAACTCAGGAAGATTAGTCTTCCTGAGTTCAGGACCAGTACTCTATCCACTGCACCACTTAGTTATGCCACATCCAGCTATATATATATATATTATTACTATTGAATATCGTTTAAAGAAAACATCAAGCATTGAGAAGTATTCCTGCTGCCCATGAGGATTTCATTTCATTAAGTAATTTCAAGTTTAACGTTGTTCTACTCTACAATACTTTAGGACTAATAATTGTAGTTAGAATGTATAATGTTAATGTTTGCAAGGTACTTTGTATTCGTTATGCTTTTGGACCTCACCACATCCCTATGAAGTACTACACATAGTATGTCCAATTTGTAGACAAGAGAAGACTTCGAGAGATTAAGTCATATTAGCATTAACAACACTATTAATAACAAAAATAAAATGTGTGAATTAAGCACTGAGCTGCATATTATGTACATAAACAATTAATCTTTGGAGAGTTTAGGGAGTTTAAGGGATGCTTATATACTCTTCAATGTGATAAAAACTTATTCTTCTTTTAAAAATTTTATTTGTTACATTAAAATACCCAGGTAACTCCCTCCCTCTTTCCCTTCTCCCAATAGAGAAGGCATCATTTGACAAAAAAAATATACGCATATATATATAAAACTATGTCTTGATTATTTCTAGTAATCAGTTCTTTCTCGAGGTATACATACACAAATCATTTTTCAAACGATATTTCTGTTGCTGTATATACAATGTGCTCTTGGCTCTGCTTATTTACTCTTCGTAACTTCAGGTAGATTTTTCCATATTAAAAAAAATTAACCTGTATATCATTTCTCATGGCTCAGTAGTATCTTAACCTTCTTTTTTCAAGAGTTTAATTTTTCTAATTTCTTTTTGTCTTCATGGATGGCTTGCTCAATTACTACAGTATTTTTAGCAATTGTTATATTTATATAATTAATGGACTGTATTGTCTATTATCAAAGCCTATTGTATAATTAAATCCACATGTTAAATAGGTAAAAGTATATTTTATATACTTGTATGAGAGTCAGACTGGGGCAGTTTGTAACAAGTTGACCTTGTAGTCAGGAGGATCTAAATTTGGATCATCCTTTTGATATATATTGACTATATGAATTTAGGAAAGTCACTTAATCTCTCTGAGTTCCTAAGCAACTCTCTGAGACTAAATTGCCACACAGATTCCAACTTGGATAGTGGAAGAAGTTTCCTTACCAGGGATTCTTTAGTATAATTACAGTAAAATATGACCCCAAAACTTTTATGTCTATAAAAGGATGCTAGAGATAATCTGGTCCAAACTTTTCATTTTCTTAAAGAGGAAAATGATATTTATGAAGGCCCAACACAGCTATATACAAACAGAAATGGGATAAAACCCCAATTCCAAAAATGGTGCTCTTTATTCCTCCCTCTCATCTTGGCTAACTCTACATTAATCTGAATATCTCTGATAAACCAAAAAGATTTCTAAATGTGTTCTGGTATTATGTAAGTAGTTTCCAGAAAGATTGTTGCATCTGTTTTCATTTCTCAGCTTTCTTGCAGCCAGGTATATATCTCCTTTTTCAGCTATAAAATATCACTCAGCTGAGGAGGTTTTTATTTTGAATTCATTTCTGTGTAGTAGGGTGGAGAGAATGGGTTGTAGGAATCAAGGGATTAGAGTATATATTTTACTTCTCATTTTTACTTTAATTAAAGAAATTTTAAAAAAATCATTTGCAAGGGATTTCTCCCAAAAGAAAACCAAATTTTAAAAGATCAATAATGAATTGCTAATATCATAAAAAATACTTTCAGGAAGCAATTAGCAAACTAGAAGAGAATGATGGTAATGAATGTTGTCTTGCACCTTTTATTTGCTTAGATACAGAAACATGAATATTGCAGAATGTCATTAATTCAAAGCTGAGTGATCAGGCCACAAAAAGAGGAGTAACTAGACTTCTCTTAGAAGGCTACATATTTTTTTCATCTTCAATGTTTCATCACAATCAAAAGACTTTAAAATCCTAATATCACAAAATCAACGAGTGCCAGTGGGAAATGTTTATTCTTTTCGGATTATTACAAAGGTACCATCATCACAAAGAACCCTTAGTTTCTATTTTTGTGAATGTCCAGTTGTAGATGGCTGAATTAATGTAATCAGAGTTGACAGTGTTTGGGAATAAACTCCCAAACTGCCAGACTATGGAAGCTTAATTAAAAAACAGAAGGCATGGCTGAGTAGTTTTTGGAATCTGAAAATTATTCAGTGCAAGACACACGAGACAACAAACACGTTTTTTGAAACATTGCTCTGCTTTTCCTGCTTGCGTACAAGCTTCTCTGGATGGATGGGTTTCCATTTCATTTAGTTTACTTGTACTCCATCTTTCTTCTCAGTTCACCCTATTACTTGCTGCCTCTTCAAAATTCCCCAAGCTGTCTTGTAGCTCATTGAAAAGTGCACCCATTGGAAAAAAATACAAGTGGATACATCATCGCTTTTAGCTACTTCAAACGACAGGAGTTAATTTCCTCCCTGAGGTTTCTAGATTTAAGAACCTGATCCTATTGAAAGGAACACTAACATGGATTTTCACAGGTCATGGAATTAAGGTCTGAGTACATACCTGGGTGGTCTGTAGTCCTCTCTGTGAGTGAAGGAAAATTTGCTATAGGATTATACACAATCATTAACACTAAGAGAATAGAAATATAAAAGGTGCAGTTTCTTCCCACACATGTAAACTGACTATCTACTGGGACTTTTACTTCACCATGTATGTATCTGGGGAAATTGTTGAACAGATAATGGCAGGCAACTAAAAGGCAGAAGGAGCAACTTTTGGGAAAGGTTACAAGAATGAAAATGTGAATAGGCTTTAAATGATGACTACATTATAGATGATGTGATTAGATTTGATAAAGATCTGTGGGAGAATAATTCTTTAACATGCCACTGAAGGTGGAACACAGGAGAAAAATATAAAATTAATACATGAAAAATTAAAACTGAGTACAGTCAAGCCTTGATCATCCACTTGAGTATTATCTGCTTTAAAGACTGACCTGATGAATTTTTCATCTTAAATTGGTTTCTCTTTGCCACTCAACCTGATCTAGAGTCATTTTCCTTCCCTTTAACAGGTTTGTGCTCAAGAAAAATAAAATAATTTCAGTTTTAGCTTACACCAAATAAAAATGAGTACAAACCAATTACAATAAATGTAATAAATACAATAAAAATGACATCATATACCCTAAAGTCAAATACAAATGATTTTGTGTATTATGTGCTCTTATAAAAGAGCAGAGCTGCTGCTACCTTACCCTTGCCCCCATCCCTAAGCCTGCAAACACAAATATATAAAAATAGTCCAATTTCTAAAAGCAGGGATGTTTGTGTCTCATAAACCCTATCTCCCTCATAGGTAAATTCCTGTGATATAATAAAATAATCCTATATGACCTCTGAATGACCTCTGAGAATCTCTGGGGGTGGGGGGTGGGACTAGAGAAGGAATTCTATAACACAGGTAAGCTAACAAACAATCGATGCTATTGGAATAGAAATCATAGTTTAGAAAAATTAAAATACTAGAGAATTAATCAATTCAGCTATAAGCATTTATTGAGTGCTGCTATATAAAGCACTGTGCTAAGTAATTAGGATAAATGGATAATAGGGAAACAAATAATCCATGTCTTCAACATTCTAATGGAGGAAAGAACATAAATACATTTATTATATGGAAAATATATACCCAATGAATACATGGTAGTTTGGGAGTATATATCTTGGCAGCTGGTGGGTGAGGTGGGGGAGGAGGAGAACCAGGAAAGATTTCATGAAGAAGGTTGTTCTTGGGATTAGTCTTGAAGCAACCCAGAGATTCCAAGAGGCAGGGTTGAAGAGAGAGCACATTCTTGGCATGGAGGACACCACCACAAAGTTGGGGAATGGAATATGGCATGTACAATGGAGGGTAGATCACTGCTAGTTATGGCTGTTTTTTGAGATTCAATATGAAAAATTTTGTGGGGCTACAGGCTCCTCTTAAAAAAGTTTTCCCTATATTAGATTAATTCATATATGAGTGTACTAATATTAATATTATGTTAGTATATTAATATACTACATTTAATTTATAAATGCTAATAATATAATACTAACATTCCTATAATACACAAATGTTTCATAGTCTACTATTAAAATGAATTTGTGTCCCTCAGCATATCAAAAGGTTTATGGGGTAATGGAGCAATGCCTAGTAGCTAGGTAGATTGTAGGAACAGGTCAATATTAGCATTAAAAAACTAGAAATTTTCAGGTATTGACTTTGAATATTTCAAAGTGAAGACTAGAGCTCTGCTTCCAGAATGAAAATATATTCCATTTGAAGACTTAAGCATTTTATAAGGATCAATACTTAATGTTCTTCCATCTTAGGAATTGCTATTATATATTAATTTGACATCTAGATAAATCAGAAGAGAGGTAAAATGACTTACTAAAGGAAACACAATGACCAAATCAAGATGAAACCCGCAAATCTCACCCTCTTTCATTTCCTATCGCAATGATACTAATCTCATATGTACATCTAGTAAGGCAAATCACATATATGTATTAGTTCTCAGGTCCTAGTATTAATGTCAGGCTGGGTTTTCTGCAAGATCCCAAATATATTAGTTAACAATAAAATGACAACCTAGGTTTCTTCTATGCTCCTTCTGGCACTAAATCAGATCAGTGTGACCCTGCTTAGAGTATCTTGACTAAGGACACAGCAAGACAAAGATGCAATCATTCTACATTCCTTTCAAGTCTTAAATTCAATATACATTTTATCTATCATCCATTGTAATGGGAATCTAAGAGAGTATGAATTGAAACTCACAGATAATCACCCAACCTCACTGATAGGACTAGGGAAGTCTCTGCTTTAATTTAACTACATGCTCTGTGTATCTATCTTCTCATTCTATTACTTTAAAAATTATTCAAAATAAGTTTTTGTTGCTATATTTTATTTTTACACCATCTAAATTTCTTTCCTCTATCCTTAAGTCCTTGCTTCCCTCTTAGGGAGTCTTATGTCACCCAAAATATTTTTAATTCTATAATTTTCCAAGGAGTTGGCAGGTATCCATGCACCCACTGCTTAATTTGCTCTTTAAAAGCTTGTTGACTTACTTTTTCCACTACTGTGCAATCTTTAAATAAAATGGTTGATGACAAGTATTTTCACATGAAAAAATTATTTGTTTTCAGACTGGATCCACAGACCTCTATTTTTTTTTTACCAGTAGTTTCAACCTTAACTAAACCTTGTGCAGCATTATTAAGAAGAAATAGAATTGATTTGTGTGTCTATTGCTTTCCCCTTGTGAGGAGATACTGCCAAGAGTAAAACAGGCAAAATACAGGTGACAGGAGGGAGAAAAATCCATGCGTTCTGGACAATATCCAAAATTTATAACCATTCTCTGGATAATTGATAATTGCTGTATCACTTACATCCATAAATCCAGCTAAGAAGGAAAGACATCAAACAATGATGACAGTTTTCTATTAAGTGTAGTTTATTCATGTGGCTCTCTAACTCCTAGATGTCTGCCCCCTAACTGTTCAGGAATATTGGAAAAATGTCACTGGTAGTAACAGCTGATTCTTCCCCTTTGTGCTGTCCATACTAACCTGTAGGGGTCCTGGATGTGAACTCAGGATCAAAATGAAATGTGTCTTCAGGTCTGCCCACTGCTGGTTTAAAAGGTGGCTTGATCTCTTTTCTGTATAGCTTCTAGAAAGGAGCAAGACAACACACTGAAAAAAATATAGACACTAGAAGAGAAGTAGTTTGCATTGGTTTTTGAAACAAAAGTTGTTTCCCTTCCCAGGTCATCCTAACTTACAAAAGAATCAGTAAAGCACTGGAAATAAAATGGGTTCAATATGAATTATAAGAGATTTGGGACGTGCTGAATTTCCTTATATAAAAATGAAGGGTTTGAACTGGATTACATACATAACATATGAAAAATCATTTAATGAACTAGAGAGCATTATACACATGTCAGCGATTATTATTTTTGTTGGTGTGGTAATATACAATCTTTCAGTGAGCTCTCTCCTCAGATTTAATGGACACTTGCCTTGGTTCATAAGCCCTGTGTGATACTTCATTATATAAACATCTTTGTATTTATATTTATTATATTTCATATCATTATATCAATAAATCCAAAAATTTATGGTAGGTACTGGGGATAGAAAAATGAAACTGTCTCTGCCCTTAAGGAGAGCACTCTATACAAGACAACATGTACATGGCCAACAATATATGAAATCTATTTAAAATAAATACAAGGCAAATGTGTTGGAGAGAGGGGGAGCCCTAACAGCTGTGAAGACAGGAAAGCTTCATGTAAAGGGTGGGGTGTGAATATTGTGAATGGTTTTCTTTTATAGTTTCAGAATTGACTCTGAAAGCAATTCCAAAAGAGGAGTTTATAAAATGGAACAATAGTAGCATTTTGAAATAAATTTTTAACCTCCCACAGTGACCACTTAAGAGGAAATGACACTCATTTGGAGGTAAAAAGTTGCATTAGGATTTTAAAAAATAGTCTTGTCATATTATAATGACAAATAGCCATGGGGCAGCTTTTTTTTTCTATGCATACTTCCTGTGGGACAAATGTTAGAGGAAATGTGGAAAAATAGAGTCTAAGGCACTGGTGGTGGAGTTGTGAAATGGGTCCAACCATTCTGGGGAACAATGTGGAAATATACTCAAATGGCTATAAAGCTGTGTATATTCTTTGATCCAGCAATACCCCTATTAGTCTGTATCCCAAAGAGATCAAAGAAAAGGAGAAAGGATCTAGATGTACAAAATTATTTTTGTAAGCAACTCCTTTTGTGGTGGCAAAGAATTAGAAATTACGGGGATATCCATTAATTAGGCAATGCCTCAACCAGTTGTGGTAAATGATTGTGAGAGAATACTAGAGTGCTATAAGAAATGGTTAGTGGGATAGTTTCTGAAAAACCTAGAAAGAATTACATGAAGTAAAGCAAAGTGAAATGAGCAGAACCAGGGTAACAATGTATATAGCAACAGAAATATTGCAACAAAGCTCAATTTAGCTACTCTGATCAAGACAATAAAATTCAATTTCAAGGGAACCATAATGAAAAATGCTATCCAACTCCAGGGAGAGAACTGATGAATTCTGAGTGAAGACTGAAGCATACGTTTTCAGTTTCTTTATTTTATTTACCTTTTCTTTATTGTATTTTCTTTGCAATATAGCTAGTATAGAAAAATGTTTTGTATGACTTCAGATGTATCATTTGTATGTTATTGCTTGCCTTCTCAATGTGTTGGGAAAGGCAAGAGGAGAGAGGGAATTTGGAAGAAAGAAAGAAAAAGAAAGGAAAAAAGAAGGAAGCAAGAGGAAAGGAAAAAAGAAAGGAAGAAAGAAGGAAAGGAAGACAGAAAGAAAAAAGGAAGAGAGAAGAAAGGAAGGAAAGAAGGCAAGAAGAACTCATAATCTAATTCAGTTTTTCTTTATTTTTTGCACATCAATACAAATCTTAATTTTTTTGACATTTTGTGATACATATTCTCTCCCTCCTCTTTACTCTTCTCAAGATGGTAAGTAATATGTTACAAATTATATTTGTAATTATTATTGTAAAAAAAAATTTCCATGTTCATCATGTTGTAAAGAAGACACATATCAGTTATAGAAAAAAACTCATGAAGGGATAACTCAGACTTTTAAAAAAATATGGAAGATATACATGGACAAAAATGAAGGGTAGGATTCTGCAAAAGTAAACTATGACCCTCAGAATAAAAACACTCTCAATGCCACTACATTTAAGAAAACAAGTCAAGAATTAAGGCTAGAAATGTAAGGTTAGGATATACAGAGCAGCAGTTATTTACAGGGAGATATAGTTCAGGAAAGTCAAATATTGATTATATTACTTTAGTGACGAGGTGTTCCAGAATGCATAGATAATAGTTTTATGCATTCATTTGGGAATATCAAAAGATTAATAATTAGATAATTCATGTAAGAATCTAGTCATTTCCTGCCATTAGTGCATTTCTAGAATTGAGTTATTCCTTAAACTCTTTCCAAAAATAGAAATATACTGCTCTCTTTAGTGACGCACTTGTATAAACTTCCCAGATACATACACTTGTTGGAGGAAATCTAATAAGCAGATGAAAGCTCTGGGCCATCATTGAAATATTAGCCCTTTGCAAGTTTGATAACAAAACACTGTTGGATATAGAATTATTATGCTTATTTTGATCATCTCTATAACTAACTTTTGGTGATATCTGAATTGAATTAATACATATTTCTCCTTAAGTAAAACTCATTTCCTCTTCTTTTTTCAAATGTCTGCTTCCTTATGATGCTATCCTACCAAAAGTGCTCATTTTGTTGACCAGGACTTGTTCTGATACAGAGCTATAAATTATCATCAGAATCATAGGACCTATGGCTGGGAGGGATGTTCCAGTTCACTTCCCTCCTTTATAGATGAAAAAGCCAAGGCTAAGAGCCTAATATGTGAACAATCCTAAATGGTTTTGTTAAAACCATAGTGGTAGTAAGTAGTAAAATCAAAATTTGAACCCAGATCTGTTCATTGCAATTCAAATGTTCTTCCTACCCCACACATAAAAATTAACTATAGAAAAATTAAATTTTTTTTCTTTTTTAAAAAAATCTTTATCTTCTGTCTTGGTCTCAATTCTAAGAGAGAAGAGTGACAAGGACTGGACAATTGGGATTAAGTGACTTGCCCAAGGTCACACAGCTAGGTAGTGTCTGAGGTTAGATTTGAATGCAGATCTTCTCAATTCCAGGCCTGGTGCACTCTCCTCAGTGCTACCTAGATGCTCCAAAATATTTTCTTTCTCTTTATGTATCAATGTATGTCTCTCTCTGTGTGGCACCCTGACTCTATCTTTTCTGTCAAAGTACTTTTAAGTTCAGTGCCCTCTTGTACTATCCTCTCATTGTGTGTGTATGCAATATATACATACATGTACATATGTAAATATGTATAGGGAGCTGTTAGCATTTGTTCTATAAACTGGAGTCCAGAGAGTTGCTTGAGGCCTTGGATGTTTATGCACTTGCTCAAGTTGACACAAGTATCAGAAAGATGACTTGAACACAGGTGCTCTAGACTCTAAGCTTAGTTCTCTAATCACTAAACCATACCACTTCTCACACTTATAAACTTATAGTCCTCATACATACATACATACATACATTTATGGTTTTGTCTTCCATACTTAAAGAGGACCTAAATGATATCACTAGGTGATGCCTGTTGACTTGTGTGTAAATTGGATTTGAGTGAGCCAGAGTTGCACAGTCATATATACACATTCATATATGTTTATATACACATATTATTCCCAGAAACAAAAGACCATCTTTTTCATACCAATGTTATCCAAGCGTTATATGGCAACAAGGCTATTAGGACACAAGAGTCTGGAATTAAACAAGAATACTAGTATACACTTTATTAATAAAGAATTATGATGGGCCACCAAAGTAAAGGATGTTATTATAAATCTACTATTTAAAAAAAGATAGATTGTTCATATGACAAGAGTGAGGAATAGCTCGACTCTCTATTATAATGATATTCTTGGATTTTAGGAGCAAGCAAGTAGCATGGTGAACCCCACAATGTTTAGCTAAGGGGAAGATATAGAAAAGAGCTGAACAGATGGGCAGATGTAGATTGCTGCATCATTGGAGGGAACATGCCAATTCAATCTATAGTTCAGTTTCAGTAAACATACTTGCCCTTATTTCCTATTGTAATAGAATGGATGATCTGTGTGACACTATTTCTGGTAGTGGTACTGAGTACTCTGGCTTGGGATTAGGGGCTGCTAAGTGTGGGGATAGAAGTACTTTGAGAGCCACTGAGAGATACTGCTACAGATAGAGGGATATTGCTACAGGGGGATGCACTGGGGTTTGCCTATTGATCCTTATTTGAAGGTTAATGGATCAATCTATTTCCTACCCTCTTCCTCCCTCACTCCTTCCCTTAACCACCCATTTCTTTAAGCCTTTGGCTTCCTCCCTCCCCACCCCCCCACTGGACTATAAAGATACTCTTTTTTCTTTCTCAGGTAAGGGGTTTATTGGGAAGCAACAGGATGGGAAACTGAGGTAAGAGGGATGAGGGTTTCCTTAATCTATAAGGAGAATTTGAGGGTTTGGGAAATCACAGCAGTGACAGAGGGACAGTCAGAGAAATGGATGACAACTGTTTAAAATCTTCTTTTCTTCTTTACAATTCACAAAGCTACCAAGGTCTCTCAGCCTAATTTCAGAAGCCCTCCCTCAAGGGTCCTTCAGCCTTGGACAAAGCTAACAAGATTAGTTTTTAGCTTCTTCTTCCTACAGACAGGCTTGCCTCCTTTGATCAGAAAAATCCCAGAGAGCCCAAAGTCTCCTTGGTCAGCCAAACCCCATAGAGAGAGAGATAGAATCCAAGTCCCAGTTTCTCCCCTGGTCAGCTTCAACTGCCTCCTCTGGGAACATTCCATTTGGAACCTTCTCCTTGCTTGTCCTGTTCTCCTTGATTTTGCAGATCAGGTCCCCAGCCTTGGTTTGCAAGCCTGAAGTTTTCTCTTTCTGGCTTGCCTCTATCACACTATAACATCAAAGCCCTTTGAAGTTAAGGGACAGAAAGAAGCCAATAATAATTTGATGACTATTGAATTTGAGGGCTATGTGAAACTGAATGGAAAATACAAATTTATTGTTGGGGCCATTTGTTTCATAAAGGTATCAGGACAATTGTGGTATACAAAATTTTGTGCATCCTGATGCCAGAGGAACCCAGATAGCACTGAGGCACTGTCCCTCTCCTATTTTGTGGAATTAAGAGTCATAGTATCAGCAGGACCAGACATAGTCTCTGATGACATGAAAAATTTTGTTGAACATCTAAAGCCTTTGGCTCACTTGGAAAAGATAGACCTCAAAAGGCTAATGTGACATAAAGGGACTATCTGACATTGGGGTCTGCTCTTTTGCATAATAGAAACCAAGACTCTAAACAAATATCCTTGAGCAACTTCCCACAAAAAACAGTGAGAGAAAGGATCTTAACAGATACCTATAGGATAAATGAAAAGTAGACTCTTAGAAGATGAAATTCGTTGGGAGTGGAAGTGGGGTGGGACT
Source organism: Monodelphis domestica (assembly GCF_027887165.1). NCBI lineage: Eukaryota > Metazoa > Chordata > Mammalia > Didelphimorphia > Didelphidae > Monodelphis > Monodelphis domestica. The sequence goes on from NC_077228.1 coordinate 450,430,149, forward strand.
AAATACCTATAATCAGACAAAAAAGAATTAACTTCTCAAGTATAGGATGGGAAGAAATAATTAGACAGCAATTCATGTGAAAAGGATTTGGGCATTGTTAAGTGGACTACAACTCAACACAAGTCAATAGTGTGGCATGGAAGACAATAAAGACATACATAATCTTAGGTTATATTAATGGAGAGATTGTGTCTATAGGAGGAGAAGTGCTATATAGTTCCATTAGGTAAGATCACATTGGTGGAATGGTACTCAGTTGTGGGAATTACATGTTCCAATTTTAGAATATGCTCCAATATGTCAATGTGGTTCCTAAACGTATTCACTGAAACTGGACACCAATACATTTAATATTTGGCTAAAGGAACTAGGGATGTGTAGCTTGGGGATGAGTAGACAATTGTCCTCAAGTAGCTTAATGGATGTCATATTGAAGCAGAATTAGATTTACTCTATTGGACTTTTTCACTTAAATCATTTTTGCCTTTTTTGGATATACTTATGTATGTATATAATGTCTCCCTTAGCTCAATTGTAAGCTCCTTGAGGGTAAATGCTTTCATTTTTGTATATAAGTATCTAGCACAGTTCCTGGCACAGAGCAGGTATTGAATAAGTGCTTATTGATTGATCCAAAAGGGCAGAACCAGAAACAATGAATGGAACTTGCTAAATTGGATTGTGGTTTTGGAGAAGCAAAAAACTTCCAAATGATTAGAACTGTCCCAAAGTAGGATGGATTGCCTTGGATGGTAGCAGATTTCTTGTCACCAGGAGCCTTCAAGAAATGCTGTAGAAGGGATCCTGATTTAGGTTTGGCTTGGACTATATTATTTCTAAGAGTCTATGACCCCTGCTATTATATGAACAAATGAAAGGATAAATACTTGTAGGAAGAAAATGTGAACACAAGGCTAACTTGCCCACAGAGAAACCAACTATACACAGGTACAAGGTGGAGAAAATATATTCAATCCTTAGTCTTACTGGGCAGGAAAGGTGTTTTCCTCACTCCCAACCCAATAGACTTTCAGTGCCACAAAGGCAGGGTTTATTTCATTTTTTTCTTTGTATCTTCAGTATCTAGCACAGAACCTGATTAGTTGAACTGATTATGAATAATAAATTAAATTATTTAATCCAAAATTTTTAAAGTGAATTATTGCACTTCAAAATTACACTGCCATGAAAATAAAGGTTGTATTTCGTGTAGAATTTTCAACTTTGCAAGACACTCAGTAACAATTCTGACCTACATTTTCAGTCTATGATAATGCAGATTGATTCATACCAGAATGAAAATGGGATTTATTTGATAGAATGTCCTGGGCACTATTTTAAAATCACTTCATTTTTAAAAGGGCCTCGTGACACAGGTCTCACAACACTGATAAAATGAGATACACAGGATAGAAATAATTTAAAAGGAAACTCTGGAAAACTATATTAAAGGTTGTTTTTATACCTAAAAAGGCATTTTCAAATGAGAGAGGTGAGAAAAAGTGATAGGTAGGGTATAATGAATGTGTTAACTTGGATAGCACCAGTCTGCCTTAATGGAATTGGAAGCCACTTCTAGGGTGGGGTTATAGCCCCTGACTGTCTGCCTCCCACAATCAATCTCAGTTCCAAATTAATAAGTCTCAGCAGAGTAAAGGGCATTCTTACAGACTGCACAGGAAATGAGATTGCATGAATATGCAGGTGTGAAAGAATGACAGTGGGTAGAGGAAAGACTAATGGAGAAGTTTAATATATGCTCTAATGCATTCTCTTGCCTTTAGTTTTAAAAGCATAAGTGGATCGTGATTTTTCTAGGTTTGCTTTATTTTAAGGAAGCCTCATATAAAGATATGAATGTACAAAACTGATAGATTATGGAATCAATAATCAGTTTTAATTGCTTTAAAAAGGATTTCACTGTCAGCTTATTTAAAGAAGAAAAGCTTCCTTGGTATCCTTAGGAACATCAGTCAAAGAAAACATGATTTAAAAAAAAGAGTTCATGAATTAAAATTTTTAAATGTGTTTTGGTGAATTGTGGCAAGTGTAAGCACTAGCTTCTAGTCTAATGAATAGCTCCTCCATAGTCAGGACAGCAAAGACTCTTTGTTCGAGGAGGGCCAAGGATGGATTGGAAACTTTCCTAGGCCTTGATTATGTGGACTGAAATGACTGACTTTCCTTAAGTCTTTGGCAGGTACTCCTATTTTGTGTATATGCTAATATGGTGTTGATGGCATATGCTTCAGAAATAGAAAAAATCAACAACAATAAAGGTTGTTTTGGTCACTATCACATAACTCAAGGACAGAATTGCTTTGTCCATAATTAACTTGTTAGTTTTCATTTTACTCGTCAGCTGGAGAAAGCTCTAAAAGAGAAGTTTTCCTGAACTGAAAACTCATTTGTTGGTCTTTGAAACCAATTGAAAAGGCAGCCAGGATCAATCTGGAACACCTGTCAGCATTTCTATTTATGGCTGGTTGAGTTAGTTCTTGCGAAGGGTGCTCTTGACCCAAAGATTCCACAGGACAGCTGCTGGGTGACAGATGTTTGCCTCAAAGAAACAAGGGTACCTTTTGCTGGCACTTTTAGGTCATAGAATAAAGCAGAGTGGAGCTTGATTTATCCTTGAGTTCTTTGATTTGAATCCCCCAGGTAAGTACTTGGGTACATCACCCAGGCAGGAGGCCAGCTGTCAGCAAAGGGTCTGAGAAGAAAGGATTTCAGGATTCTTGCCTGGTGATGACTGTCTTCTTGCAAAATAGACATGATAGTTTAAATGTCTTCACTAATCAGTTTTCAATTAGGCAACTAGGTGTTGCTGTGAGTAGAGTGATGAGTCAGGAAGACATCTTTTTGAGTTCAAATCTGTCCTCATGCACTTATTAGTTGTATGTCCCAGGGCAAGTCACTTAACCCTGTTTGCCTCAGTTTCAACATATGTAAAATGAGCTGGAGAAGGAAATGGCAGACTGCTCCAGTATCTTTGCCAAGAAAACTCCAAATTGGGTTGTGAAGAGTCACACGTGACTGAAACAACTGAACAACAAATGTTTTCATTTGTCCACGTGGATAAGAAATTGAACAAATGTGTCCTGTCTGGATACATTATTCATTAAATAAACCTGTTGGCAACTTCTTCCTGTTACCTCTAGAAGATACATTTGAATACCAAGAGGCAAAGTTGATTGACTTATCTGACATTAGGATCTGTATTTGGAGGGCTAGAATGAGAATCAGGTGAGAGTAACCTATCTTGGGATGGCAGGAGAAGGGAAATGGGAGATGATGGGGAGAAGAATACTCATATGGGGAAAATGGAGCTTGGGCCAAGGCTGGACATAGTAAGAAGCAATACAGGTGGAAGAAAGGCATCGAAAGAATGAATGCATAATATTCTGCTTATGAAGCATATTTTTAATGCCAGAAAATTCCACTCTTTTTAGAATGAGGCTCTCTCTCTGGTTACAGGCCCTTCGAGCTTCTAGAAGGCAATAATGCAAAGGATCACTATTTTTAAAAACATGCCTGAAGCACTAAAGTGCCTAGTCACAACTCTGGGAAAACGATTATGTCAGCCACTCTAAAGGCTTGCTACTTTTTTTCATGGAGGTATATTAGGTATAGAAACTACTGGCTACAAGTAACAATAAATTCTATTCTTGTCCAACCTTTTGTTACTTCATTTCAATTTAGCATAGATGTGATAGCTCATGGCTCTTTAGCTATATTTAAACCTTCATTTTTCAGGGAATGAATGACAGGAAAAAGCCATTATTATTTAGCACTTATGCCAAATGAGGCAGCTAGGTGGTGCCACTAGTGGATTGAGCACCAAGTGTGGAGTTAGGAAGATCTGAATTTTCAAATCTGGTCTCAGATACTTATTAGCTGTGTGGTCCTGGTCAAGTCATTTAACTCCATTTGTCTTAGTTTTCTCATCTGTAAAACATAGACACACTGAAGAAGGAATGATAAACTACTCAGTATCTTTGCCAAGAAAACCCCATTGGTTGTGTTGCAGCAGATGCAGCTGACGGACTGAACAAGAACAACAAAATGCCAAAAATCTTGCCAAGTCCTCAGGACACAAATACAAAAATGCGACAGTATCTGCCCTCAAAGAGCTGGCATTCTTATAGGGAAATGAGTGGGGTGTTTTGGTTTGGAAATCAGAGGAATGATGAATAGGTTCAGAAGAGAATTCATTTAAGATGCTCTCTCTAGTAGCAATGGAAGTATCAATTTGATTATGATTCCAAGAAGGGGAAAGGGTGACAGGAGTTAAGGACAATATAGACAAATAGGAAGAAGATATGAAATGGGCTGGCAAGATATAGGGGATCTTTCAGCTCTGTGATTTTGTAATCACATTGGTCATTCACGACTGTAGCAGCCCAATGTGGGCATTCCAAAGCTGAGTAGATTCTTCCACTGGGCATGGTGTTTGGAAGTCCAGTGGTACAGAGAATACAATTACAGGGTAGGAAGAAATAAAATGGCAAGGGAAGTGTGAATTTTAAAAGTCTCCATCTTGGTCTAGCACCCAAAAATTGTGCACACCCACAGTACACGGGCATGTGCTAGTCAATGACAAATCAGAAATAACTAACTGCCCACCTGGGCTGTCCTAAGCCAAGCTAGAGCCAACCATTGGCATTTGTGAGACACAGGAAGTGAGGTAAGGAACAGCCTCTGGAATTCGCTCACTTCCTGTGGGGAGAGCGAGACGGGAGTTGGTGTTAGGAGCTTGGACAGGGAGGACGCCCGCAGACAGCTTTCCTTCAGATCACTCACGTCAGTTAAGGACTGATTCTTTCCACCTTGGCCCTTTGGGCCTAAAACTCCCTCTGCCTTGGTCAGAGGTTGAGTAGCCCCTTTCCCTTTTCTCTTCTCTCCTTTTCTCCCTCTCCTTTCCCTACTCCCAGTGTGATTAAACCTCCATAAACTCCATTCTGACTTGAGTGTTTCATTTTAGGAATTTCATAAGTAAATTCCTTGGCAGCCATTGTTCAATATTAC